>NC_081535.1:23546128-24746128 GCF_030273125.1 Centropristis striata
CTTCTCTCGCCGAAATAAGGCTGTTTCTGCCACAAGCAGTCATGTTTTAACACTGTAAGACCCAAATATCATTTTGTCTCTTTTCTTGTGATTTCATCTCATTTCAAGCAGGAAACAAGCATTTTGACTGATCTTCATTCCCTGTAGTGATTTATTGATTCATCATCATTAGTATGAATGATTGACTTGAATTGTCCTTCTCTCGCCGAAATAAGGCTGTTTTTGCCACAAGCAGTCATGTTTTAACACTGTAAGACCCAAATATCATTTTGACTCTTTTCTTGTGATTTCAACTCATTAAAAGCAGGAAACATGCATTTTGACTGATATTCAGTCCCTGTAGTGATTTATTGATTCATCATCATTAGTATGAATGATTGACTTGAATTGTTCTTCTCTCGCTGAAATAAGGCTGTTTTTGCCAGAAGCAGTCATGTTTTAACACTGTAAGACCCAAATATCATTTTGACTCTTTTCATGTGATTTCAACTCATTAAAAGCAGGAAACATGCATTTTTACTGATATTCATTCCCTGTAGTGATTTATTGATTCATCATCATTAGTTTGAATGATTGACTTGAATTGTTCTTCTCTCGCCGAAATAAGGCTGTTTTTGCCAGAAGCAGTCATGTTTTAACACTGTAAGACCCAAATATAATTTTGACTCTTTTCTTGTGATTTCAACTCATTAAAAGCAGGAAACATGCATTTTGACTGATATTCAATACCTGTAGTGATTTATTGATTCATCATCATTAGTTTGAATGATTGACTTGAATTGTTCTTCTCTCGCCGAAATAAGGCTGTTTTTGCCAGAAGCACTCATTTTTTAACACTGTAAGACCCAAATATCATTTTGTCTCTTTACTTGTTATTTCAACTCATTAAAAGCAGGAAACATGCATTTCGACTGATATTCAATCCCTGTAGTGATTTATTGATTCATCATCATTAGTTTGAATGATTGACTTGAATTGTTCTTCTCTCGCCGAAATAAGGCTGTTTTTGCCACAAGCAGTCATGTTTTAACACTGTAAGACCCAAATATCATTTTGTCTCTTTTCTTGTGATTTCATCTCATTTCAAGCTGGAAACATGCATTTTGACTGATATTCAATCCCTGTAGTGATTTATTGATTCATCATCATTAGTTTGAATGATTGACTTGAATTGTTCTTCTCTCGCCGAAATAAGGCTGTTTTTGCCACAAGCAGTCATGTTTTAACACTGTAAGACCCAAATATCATTTTGTCTCTTTACTTGTTATTTCAACTCATTAAAAGCAGGAAACATGCATTTTGACTGATATTCAATACCTGTAGTGATTTATTGATTCATCATCATTAGTTTGAATGATTGACTTGAATTGTTCTTCTCTCGCCGAAATAAGGCTGTTTTTGCCAGAAGCACTCATTTTTTAACACTGTAAGACCCAAATATCATTTTGTCTCTTTACTTGTTATTTCAACTCATTAAAAGCAGGAAACATGCATTTCGACTGATATTCAATCCCTGTAGTGATTTACTGATTCATCATCATTAGTTTGAATGATTGACTTGAATTGTTCTTCTCTCGCCGAAATAAGGCTGTTTTTGCCACAAGCAGTCATGTTTTAACACTGTAAGACCCAAATATCATTTTGTCTCTTTTCTTGTGATTTCATCTCATTTCAAGCTGGAAACATGCATTTTGACTGATATTCAATCCCTGTAGTGATTTATTGATTCATCATCATTAGTTTGAATGATTGACTTGAATTGTCCTTCTCTCGCCGAAATAAGGCTGTTTTTGCCACAAGCAGTCATGTTTTAACACTGTAAGACCCAAATATCATTTTGACTCTTTTCTTGTGATTTCAACTCATTAAAAGCAGGAAACATGCATTTTGACTGATATTCAGTCCCTGTAGTGATTTATTGATTCATCATCATTAGTATGAATGATTGACTTGAATTGTTCTTCTCTCGCCGAAATAAGGCTGTTTTTGCCAGAAGCAGTCATGTTTTAACACTGTAAGACCCAAATATCATTTTGACTCTTTTCATGTGATTTCAACTCATTAAAAGCAGGAAACATGCATTTTTACTGATATTCATTCCCTGTAGTGATTTATTGATTCATCATCATTAGTTTGAATGATTGACTTGAATTGTTCTTCTCTCGCCGAAATAAGGCTGTTTTTGCCAGAAGCAGTCATGTTTTAACACTTTAAGACCCAAATATCATTTTGACTCTTTTCTTGTGATTTCAACTCATTAAAAGCAGGAAACATGCATTTTGACTGATATTCAATACCTGTAGTGATTTATTGATTCATCATCATTAGTTTGAATGATTGACTTGAATTGTTCTTCTCTCGCCGAAATAAGGCTGTTTTTGCCAGAAGCACTCATTTTTTAACACTGTAAGACCCAAATATCATTTTGTCTCTTTACTTGTTATTTCAACTCATTAAAAGCAGGAAACATGCATTTCGACTGATATTCAATCCCTGTAGTGATTTATTGATTCATCATCATTAGTTTGAATGATTGACTTGAATTGTTCTTCTCTCGCCGAAATAAGGCTGTTTTTGCCACAAGCAGTCATGTTTTAACACTGTAAGACCCAAATATCATTTTGTCTCTTTTCTTGTGATTTCATCTGATTTCAAGCTGGAAACATGCATTTTGACTGATATTCAATCCCTGTAGTGATTTATTGATTCATCATCATTAGTTTGAATGATTGAATTGTTCTTCTCTCGCCGAAATAAGGCTGTTTTTGCCAGAAGCACTCATTTTTTAACACTGTAAGACCCAAATATCATTTTGTCTCTTTACTTGTTATTTCAACTCATTAAAAGCAGGAAACATGCATTTCGACTGATATTCAATCCCTGTAGTGATTTATTGATTCATCATCATTAGTTTGAATGATTGACTTGAATTGTTCTTCTCTCGCCAAAATAAGGCTGTTTTTGCCACAAGCAGTCATGTTTTAACACTGTAAGACCCAAATATCATTTTGTCTCTTTTTTTGTGATTTCATCTCATTTCAAGCTGGAAACATGCATTTTGACTGATATTCAATCCCTGTAGTGATTTATTGATTCATCATCATTAGTTTGAATGATTGACTTGAATTGTTCTTCTCTCGCCGAAATAAGGCTGTTTTTGCCAGAAGGAGTCATGTTTTAACACTATAAGACCCAAATATCATTTTGACTCTTTTCTTGTGATTTCAACTCATTAAAAGCAGGAAACATGCATTTTGACTGATATTCAGTCCCTGTAGTGATTTATTGATTCATCATCATTAGTTTGAATGATTGACTTGAATTGTTCTTCTCTCGCCGAAATAAGGCTGTTTTTGCCACAAGCAGTCATGTTTTAACACTGTAAGACCCAAATATCATTTTGTCTCTTTTCTTGTGTGATAAAACATAACAGTTCTGAAGATATTAAGTAACATTTACTTAATTCCATCCAAGTTTTAAGTTATATTTATTTAACCAAATTAAGTAAAGTCTATTTGTTTTTTCATAAACAAAAACATAATTTTACTCAAAAATTTAAGAACACTTTATATATCTGTACACTGTAAAAAAAGATAAACAATAGCTACTCAATAAAAAATGAGGCAACAGATTGCACGCAATATTATGAATTAAATCTAACTATGTTACAAATTGAGTTAATAACCACTTAAAAGGAAGTGCCTGTCAATTAGAAACAGACAAAATTCTCTTGATTTAGAATTACATACACATAAAGATTATATTTAATATGATCAAAATAAGTAGAATACTTC
Organism: Centropristis striata; assembly: GCF_030273125.1. Classification (NCBI taxonomy): domain Eukaryota; kingdom Metazoa; phylum Chordata; class Actinopteri; order Perciformes; family Serranidae; genus Centropristis; species Centropristis striata. Next base: position 23,549,923 of record NC_081535.1, read on the forward strand.
TCAAACATTTTTATATTTAAAGTTACTTAAACAACTGCCTCAAAATCAAGGACACATTTATATTGAATACATTTTATCAAATATATTAAGTAAAACAAAGTGACTACAGAACAAGTCAAATAATCACCTTTGACTTTGTAAAAATCAAATACAATAAAAACTGAGCAGGTAAAATTTTAACCAAAATAGAAGCTGGCAAAGCTGTTTTACTGGACATAAATATTGCATTAGACTGTGCGGCTGTCCCAATTATTTTGTACTTATTACAGATCTGGAATAGTACTTTTTAAATATGTAGTGAAAACTTATCACCCTCTTTCAACATTCATTACAGAAATCACACACTCAGACACTCAATAACGTTTCACTCACACAGACATGCTCAAAACAACTTCTGGGGGAGGTAAAGACAGAAACAGTCTCTTAAACTTTGAGCAGTGGTGTAAGGATTATTCGTACCCTTATTTAAATGGAAAAACTACGGAGCCCCTAAAGGGACATGGTGAAAATAAAAAAAAACTTTGGTATCTCGTGAGCACGAGAAACATTTCTCGTGCTCACGAGATACTTTCTCGTGAGCACGAGATATTTTCTCGTGAGCACGAGATAGTTTCTCGTGAGCACGAGATACTTTTCTCGTGAGCACGAGATGCATATTGCATGCGCGCATGGTGTCTGTAAGAACACCCTCTGCATTTCAGCTTGTTTCTGTATGAAAATGACATTACAGGAGTTAGTTCGGCTATATTTTGACCTGGGGCTTCATTATAAGGACATTGCTGCTTTACTTGGAAAAAAAACGACAGTTGTTTTCCCGAGATAACGATATAATTAATTCGAGATCTTGAAAAAACAAAACAATAGTGTAGTCCAGACGCGTAGCCAGTAATGTAATGTATTTGTAACCCGGCCCGTGTGGGATGAGCCTCTCCACACCCTGGGACTCTGCGTTGTGTTGTTTATGATGATGAAGGGCGGAGGAGGGACCAGTCGGACACGGGTGGTCGTTATATTGCGGCTCGGACCGCGTCGTGCTTTATTTCTCAAAACGGCTGGCAGCTCAACCTTAAACAGTACCAGTAAACACTGGCGTGAGACAACAGAAAGATTAAAGGCTTGTGTTGTGTCCTTACTGATTTCCACAGCAACTGGTTGCCGGAGATCTGCGCAGTTTCTGTTACGCGTGAGCTGTCCGTGGTACTGAAACAACAATCGCCCTTAATGTGATAATTTTCTGTCTGATGCAGGTCTATGTTATGCTGTACGTTAACACTTTAGCGAGCCTACTGATTAGGTTCGTCTGTAGTCGGCACTTTGTGCAATAAAATTATTTATTGTGCCGTGCGATAGAGCCGATACGCATGTTTTGTCTTTACTGTTGTATTGTGTACAGCCTTTATAGAGCTCTGTGGGGAGAGCTTGTGTGAAATATTATTTCTGCCTTCGCCCTCTGGGTCCAAAATAGATTGCACTACATACACAAAGTTTCTAGTGACCCGCAATCCTGCTGATCTGCATCTCTCAGTCATCATCTGGTATCCATGGAGACACCCGGTGGCGAAGGGAGAAATAATATTTCGGGTGGGCCAGCACAGAAGTGGATGGGCCATCTTTTCCCAGAAAAAGGACTCGTAAAAATGTAGAACGATAAAAATGACAAATATAGACAAACTGGAAAAATAATGACTATTTTACTTTGCAACATTATGCATTACAAAGGAAATGACAGCAAAACACTGCCTCTAACACAAGCTCTCCCAACAGAGCTTTATATATATGTACACAATACAACAGTAAAGACAAAACATGCGTATCGGCTCTATCGCACGGCACAATAAATCATTTTATTGCACAAAGTGCCGACTACAGATGAACCCAATCAGTAGGCTCGATAAAGTGTTAACGTACAGCATAACATAGACCTGCATCAGACAGAAAATTATCACATTAAGGGCGATTGATGTTTCAGTACCACGGACAGCTCACGCGTAACAGAAACTGCGCAGATCTCCGGCAACCAGTTACTGTGGAAATCAGCAAGGACACAACACAAGCCTTTAATCTTTCTGTTGTCTCACGCCAGTGTTTACTGGTAGGCCTACTGTTTAAGGTTGAGCTGCCAGCCGTTGTGAGAAATAAAGCACGACGCGGTCCGAGCCGCAATATAACGACCACCGTGTCCGACTGGTCCCTCCTCCGCCCTTCATCATCATAAACAACACAACGCAGAGGCTCATCCCACACGGGCCGGGTTACAAATACATTACATTACTGGCTGCGCGTCTGGACTACACTATTGTTTTGTTTTCTCAACATCTCGAATTAATTATATCGTTATCTCGGGAAAACAACTGTCGTTTTCCTGTAATGTCATTTTCACACAGAAACAAGCTGAAATGCAGAGGGTGTTCTTACAGACACCATGCGCGCATGCAATATGCATCTCGTGCTCACGGGAAAAGTATCTCGTGCTCACGAGAAAAGTATCTCGTGCTCACGAGAAAGTATCTCGTGAGCACGAGAAATGTTTCTCGTGCCCACGAGATACCAAAGTTTTTTTTTATTTTCATCATGTCCCTTTAGGGGCTCCGTAAAAAACAAACAAACAAACAAACAAAAACATTTTTTTTTTACACGTACTGCATTAAAATTTGTACTAACAGTAAATTTAAGATGTATCTTAGAGTTTTCTAGATACTTCTCTAAATTTCTCTAAAATTTACTAGATCCTTCTCTAAATTTTTGTAAAGCTTTTCTAGATATTTCTAGACTTTTTTTCAGTTTGTTTCCTAGTTTTTACTAGAGCTTTCCTAGGTTTTTCTTGATTATTTTCTAGTTTTTTGAAAGCATTTCTAGATATTTCTAGATCTTTTTCTGAGAAAGATCAAGAAAAATCTAGAAAATGATCTAGAAATATCTAAAAAGATTTCGAAAAATTAAAAGGATCAAGAAAAATCTAGAAAATAATCTAAAAATATCTAGAAAGATTTCGAAAAATTACGGAAAATTTCAAAGGATCTAGAAAAATCTAGAAAATGATCTAGAAATGCTCTTGTAAAAACTAGGGAAAAAATCCAGAAAAAGATTTAAGAAAAAATCTAGAATATGATCTAGAAAACAAATATCTAGAAAATCCAGAAAAAGATCTAGAAATATCTAGAAATGCTTTCGAAAACTCTAGAGAAGGATTAAGAAAAATCTAGAAAATAATCAAGAAAAATCTAGAAAAGCTCTAGATCTCTAGGTTTTTTTTCAATATCACTTTCTAGAGTTTTCTAGATCCTTCTCTAAATTTTTGATTTGAAAAATTTGAATTTGATTTGAATTTTTTTCTAGATATTTCTAGACTTTTTTTCAATTTGTTTCTTAGTTTTTCTTGATTATTTTCTAGATTTTTCTTGATTATTTTCTAGATTTTTCTTGATCCTTCTCTAGATTTTTTGAAAGCATTTCTAGATATTTCTAGATCTTTTTTTGGATTTTCTAGATTTTTTTTCTAGAATCTAGAAATGCTTTAGAAAAATCTAGAGACAGATCAAGAAAAATCTAGAAAATAATCTAGAAATATCTAGAAAGATTTCGAAAAATTACGGAAAATTTCAAAGGATCTAGAAAAATCTAGAAAATGATCTAGAAATGCTCTTGTAAAAACTAGGGGGGAAAATCCAGAAAAAGATTTTTTTTAAATCTAGAATATGATCTAGAAAACAAATATCTAGAAAATCCAGAAAAAGATCTAGAAATATCTAGAAATGCTTTCGAAAAATCTAGAGAAGGATTAAGAAAAATCTAGAAAATAATCGAAAAAATCAAGAAAAGCTCTAGATCTCTAGGTTTTTTTCAATATCACTTTCTAGAGTTTTCTAGATCCTTCTCTAAATTTTTCTAAAGCTTTTCTAGATATTTCTAGACTTTTTTTCAATTTGTTTGCTAGTTTTTCTTGATTATTTTCTAGATTTTTCTTGATTATTTTCTAGATTTTTCTTGATCCTTCTCTAGATTTCTTGAAAGCATTTCTAGATATTTCTAGATCTTTTTTGGGATTTTCTAGATTTTTTTTCTAGGATCTAGAAATGCTTTAGAAAAATCTAGAGACAGATCAAGAAAAATCTAGAAAATAATCTAGAAATATCTAGAAAGATTTCGAAAAATTACGGAAAATTTCAAAGGATCTAGAAAAATCTAGAAAATGATCTAGAAATGCTCTTGTAAAAACTAGGGAAAAAATCCATAAAAAGATTTTTTTAAAATCTAGAATATGATCTAGAAATGCTCTTGTAAAAACTAGGAAAAAAATCCAGAAAAAGATTGAAGAAAAAATCTAGAATATGATCTAGAAAACAAATATCTAGAAAATCCAGAAAAAGATCTAGAAATATCTAGTAATGCTTTCGAAAACTCTAGAGAAGGATTAAGAAAAATCTAGAAAATAAACAAGAAAAATCTAGAAAAGCTCTAGATCTCTAGGTTTTTTTTCAATATCACTTTCTAGAGTTTTCTAGATCCTTCTCTAAATTTTTCTAAAGCTTTTCTAGATATTTCTAGACTTTTTTTCAATTTGTTTCCTAGTTTTTCTTGATTATTTTCTAGATTTTTCTTGATTATTTTCTAGATTTTTCTTGATCCTTCTCTAGATTTTTTTGAAAGCATTTCTAGATATTTCTAGATCTTTTTGGGGATTTTCTAGATTTTTTTTCTAGAATCTAGAAATGCTTTAGAAAAATCTAGAGACAGATCAAGAAAAATCTAGAAAATAATCTAGAAATATCTAGAAAGATTTCGAAAAATTACGGAAAATTTCAAAGGATCTAGAAAAATCTAGAAAATGATCTAGAAATGCTCTTGTAAAAACTAGGAAAAAAATCCATAAAAAGATTTTTTAAAAATCTAGAATATGATCTAGAAAACAAATATCTAGAAAATCCAGAAAAAGATCTAGAAATATCTAGAAATGCTTTCGAAAAATCTAGAGAAGGATTAAGAAAAATCTAGAAAATAATCTAAAAAATCTAGAAAAGCTCTAGATCTCTCGATTTTTTTCAAATATCACCTTCTAGGTTGTTCTAGATCCTTCTCTAAATTTTTCTAAAGCTTTTCTAGATATTTCTAGACTTTTTTCTCAATTTGTTTCCTAGTTTTTCTTGATTATTTTCTAGATTTTTCTTGATTATTTTCTAGATTTTTCTTGATCCTTCTCTAGATTTTTTGAAAGCATTTCTAGATATTTCTAGATCTTTTTGGGGATTTTCTAGATTTTTTTTCTAGAATCTAGAAATGCTTTAGAAAAATCTAGAGACAGATCAAGAAAAATCTAGAAAATAATCTAGAAATATCTAGAAAGATTTCGAAAAATTATGGAAAATTTCAAAGGATCTAGAAAAATCTAGAAAATGATCTAGAAATGCTCTTGTAAAAACTAGGGAAAAAATCCATAAAAAGATTTTTTTAAAATCTAGAATATGATCTAGAAATGCTCTTGTAAAAACTAGGAAAAAAATCCAGAAAAAGATTGAAGAAAAAATCTAGAATATGATCTAGAAAACAAATATCTAGAAAATCCAGAAAAAGATCTAGAAATATCTAGTAATGCTTTCGAAAACTCTAGAGAAGGATTAAGAAAAATCTAGAAAATAAACAAGAAAAATCTAGAAAAGCTCTAGATCTCTAGGTTTTTTTTCAATATCACTTTCTAGAGTTTTCTAGATCCTTCTCTAAATTTTTCTAAAGCTTTTCTAGATATTTCTAGACTTTTTTTCAATTTGTTTCCTAGTTTTTCTTGATTATTTTCTAGATTTTTCTTGATTATTTTCTAGATTTTTCTTGATCCTTCTCTAGATTTTTTTGAAAGCATTTCTAGATATTTCTAGATCTTTTTGGGGATTTTCTAGATTTTTTTTCTAGAATCTAGAAATGCTTTAGAAAAATCTAGAGACAGATCAAGAAAAATCTAGAAAATAATCTAGAAATATCTAGAAAGATTTCGAAAAATTACGGAAAATTTCAAAGGATCTAGAAAAATCTAGAAAATGATCTAGAAATGCTCTTGTAAAAACTAGGAAAAAAATCCATAAAAAGATTTTTTAAAAATCTAGAATATGATCTAGAAAACAAATATCTAGAAAATCCAGAAAAAGATCTAGAAATATCTAGAAATGCTTTCGAAAAATCTAGAGAAGGATTAAGAAAAATCTAGAAAATAATCTAAAAAATCTAGAAAAGCTCTAGATCTCTCGATTTTTTTCAAATATCACCTTCTAGGTTGTTCTAGATCCTTCTCTAAATTTTTCTAAAGCTTTTCTAGATATTTCTAGACTTTTTTCTCAATTTGTTTCCTAGTTTTTCTTGATTATTTTCTAGATTTTTCTTGATTATTTTCTAGATTTTTCTTGATCCTTCTCTAGATTTTTTGAAAGCATTTCTAGATATTTCTAGATCTTTTTGGGGATTTTCTAGATTTTTTTTCTAGAATCTAGAAATGCTTTAGAAAAATCTAGAGACAGATCAAGAAAAATCTAGAAAATAATCTAGAAATATCTAGAAAGATTTCGAAAAATTACGGAAAATTTCAAAGGATCTAGAAAAATCTAGAAAATGATCTAGAAATGCTCTTGTAAAAACTAGGGAAAAAATCCAGAAAAAGATTTTTTAAAAATCTAGAATATGATCTAGAAATGCTCTTGTAAAAACTAGGAAAAAAATCCAGAAAAAGATTGAAGAAAAAATCTAGAATATGATCTAGAAAACAAATATCTAGAAAATCCAGAAAAAGATCTAGAAATATCTAGAAATGCTTTCGAAAACTCTAGAGAAGGATTAAGAAAAATCTAGAAAATAATCAAGAAAAATCTAGAAAAGCTCTAGATCTCTAGGTTTTTTTTCAATATCACTTTCTAGAGTTTTCTAGATCCTTCTCTAAATTTTTCTAAAGCTTTTCTAGATATTTCTAGACTTTTTTTCAATTTGTTTCCTAGTTTTTCTTGATTATTTTCTAGATTTTTCTTGATTATTTTCTAGATTTTTCTTGATCCTTCTCTAGATTTTTTTGAAAGCATTTCTAGATATTTCTAGATCTTTTTGGGGATTTTCTAGATTTTTTTTCTAGAATCTAGAAATGCTTTAGAAAAATCTAGAGACAGATCAAGAAAAATCTAGAAAATAATCTAGAAATATCTAGAAAGATTTCGAAAAATTACGGAAAATTTCAAAGGATCTAGAAAAATCTAGAAAATGATCTAGAAATGCTCTTGTAAAAACTAGGAAAAAAATCCATAAAAAGATTTTTTAAAAATCTAGAATATGATCTAGAAAACAAATATCTAGAAAATCCAGAAAAAGATCTAGAAATATCTAGAAATGCTTTCGAAAAATCTAGAGAAGGATTAAGAAAAATCTAGAAAATAATCTAAAAAATCTAGAAAAGCTCTAGATCTCTCGATTTTTTTCAAATATCACCTTCTAGGTTGTTCTAGATCCTTCTCTAAATTTTTCTAAAGCTTTTCTAGATATTTCTAGACTTTTTTCTCAATTTGTTTCCTAGTTCTTCCTTGTATGTCCGTGTCACAGTGTGTGACATCATCGCAAGAGTGTGGAGGGAGAGAAAAAAATGTAAAAAAATTAATTTGAAAACTGCGCTCAAGGGTGCAAATTCCACTCTACAGAAATAATTTATACATAGAAACGTAGGCAAATTTGTCTTCTCACTCACAATCCCCTTGTTAAGCTGTCAGAGTTATAGTTTGGGCGTAGGACGCACAGACGTGCCACCAACACACACCAACAGCCTCATTTGCTACCATATTAAAAACGCAGGAAGATTTCTGAAAAAGGGAGATGTAACAGTTTTTTTACTGGCCAATGTTCCGGAACATTCCGTTGATTGCTCTGCTCTGATTGGTCGACCCCGCCACCTGGTTGCTTAGTTACCAAAGCCTCCCCCAGCCCCCGACCCCAATTGGGCAATTTGTTGAAAGGGGTGTGTTCAAAAATATAGCAGTGTCTGTTGTTGACTTTACAAACACAAAACTATTTTGTACAAATAGTAATATTTTTTCCTATGATTTAGCAAGCCTGTGATCACTAAACTAATATTTATTTGTATGACCACAGTTTTTTATATGCCCATATCATGATGCTTCACCACCATGCTTCACTGTCTTCACTGTGTGCTGTGGCTTGAATTCAGAGTTTGGGGCTCGTCTCACAAACTGTCCCCTTGGACCCAAAAAGAACAATTTTACTCTCATCAGTCCACAAAATGTTCCTCCATTTTTCTTTAGGCCAGTTGATGTGTTCATTTAGTTTCACACAGACGTCTTCTAACTGTCACAGCACTTACAGATAACTCCAGACTGTTTTTAATCATCCTGGAGCTGATCATTGGCTGAGCCTTTGCCATTCTGCTTATTCTTCCATCCATTTTGATGGTTGTCTTCTGTTTTCTGCCACGTTTCTCTGGTTTTGCTCTCCATTTTAAAGCATTGGAGATCATTTTAGCTGAACAGCCCATAATTGTTTGCACCTCTTTATAAGTTTTCCCCTCTCCAAACAACTTTTTAATCATAGTACGCTGTTCTTCTGAACAATGTCTTGAACGACCCATTTTCCTCAGGCTTTCAAAGAGAAATGCATGTTCAAGTGCTGGCTTCATATTTCAATAGCGGCCACCTGATTCACACCTGTTTTTTCACAAAATTGATTGAGTGCCACACTGCTATTTTTTTTAAACACCCCTTTCAACTAATTGCCCAATTTATTGCCTTAAGAGCGTGCATATGCAACCCGTTCTCATTCCCAAAGCGTAACATACCGACGATTTGTCACACCCCTAGACGTATCATACTGACGCAAAGGGTACCCTTCCACGTCTGTGTGAAACGCTCTGGGTTCTCAATTGACTCCAATATAAACCCGCTCGCGGCGCTGAGAAACGCTTAGAGCAGAGGCTACAGCCATCTATTCACTCCAATAATATCCCGACCACGGCCCTACATGACGCTGCGAGCGACAATCTGATTGGAGAACCGAGGACCCTGTGCACGGAAGTATTTTTCTCCCTATTTTAAGTATTTCTTTTAATGACATCGTCAACATTTCTCAACACAAACACATCAAAGTCTCACTGATAATTCAACAATAAAATAGCTTCATGTTGTGGCTCTCAGTATCATTTTTTTCTCTTTCGATTCTGAGAAATAAACTTTTATTCGTTTGTTTTACGGCACTCCGCTGGCGGACATTTCTCTCATTTTTAGTGAAAAAAAATAAATATTTTGACTTTGTTTCTGCATAAAAATGGATTTTGATTACATTTCTAGCGAGAAATATATGTTTTATTTTCTTAATATTCACTCAGTGAATGTACATAATCACTTTGTGGCGAAGATCTCGCCAGAAAAAGACGATCCGCTGTGTTTTATTTTGAAATCTGTTTTATTTTGTAATCTACCGCGATCATACCGGATGTGGTCCGATCCTCCCGGATGTGCTGTGCGATCTCATTGAATCGCGCTTCACTGTAAATGCTCCGACTCTGCTCTCCTGTTTTAGTTAAAATACCTTCATTAAACAAACATTGTTGGTTTTTTTTAGCATAGATTATATACATACAGTATAATTATTTATTAGACAGTGTGTGATATTCGATATATTGGGTAGAATAGGTAATAGGTTTTCACAACCCTAATACGGAAGAACTACAAAACGAGAGGTCTAGGGAGTTGTAGTTTTTTTAATAAAACAGGTTTTCCCCTAAAATTGGAAGTTGGAAATACTTAATTAGTGGCTTTCCAGGGGTTTGAGGGGATGTCAATCACATTTTTGGCATCAGAATTTAAATATTGTCTTGTTCAATGGGGGATTTGTTATTTTTTCAGCATATCCTAAAGCCCCCCCACTCCCACCCCTTAGTGACTATGCTCACATTATAGTCCATGTCAACACCTTTCTATAACAGTAGGTCTCATGTCTGTAACCCTTTTTGTCTGTTAGTTATAATCATTTAAATATGCCCCAGGGTTAAGGTTCAAAGGTCAATATCTCAAAGCAAGAATATTATAGAACCTTGAAATTGATATATGTTACTCTCCAGGCCAAGACCTTTCCGGTGATGTATTTGGTTTAGCTCTATGACAAAGTTTTATTTTTTCACATCTCGCACTCAGAGCACTCAAAGGGCTGTGGGAATCTAAGTCTGTTAGGGCAGATTTCCAAGGTTTGAAAAAAATAAAAGTTTGTCATAGAGCTAAACCAAATACATCACCGGAAAGGTCTTGGCCTGGAGAGTAACATATATCAATTTCAAGGTTCTATAATATTCTTGCTTTGAGATATTGACCTTTGAACCTTAACCCTGGGGCATATTTAAATGATTATAACTAAGAGACAAAAAGGGTTACAGACATGAGACCTACTGTTATAGAAAGGAGTTGACATGGACTATAATCTGAGCATAGTCACTAAGGGGTGGGAGTGGGGGGGCTTTAGGATATGCTGAAAAAATAACAAATCCCCCATTGAACAAGACAATATTTAAATTCTGATGCCAAAAATGTGATTGATTGATTGGTTTATATTGGAGTCAATTGAGAACCCAGAGCGTTTCACACAGACGTGGAAGGGTACCCTTTGCGTCAGTATGATACGTCTAGGGGTGTGACAAATCGTCGGTATATTACGCTTTGGGAATGAGAACGGGTTGGCATATCACAAATGCTGGGTCTTGTTGCTTTTCTGAGAATCTACTGCACCTACTGGTACCTTGTTTGCCAAATAGCAATAAAAAAATATACTAAAAACCTGGATTAATCTGGTTAGTCACATTGGAATGCTATTATTTTGAACACTACTGTATATACATTTCAATTCTTCTATTAGTTAATGATAATAATCATATATTTTATTTGTATTGCACTTTACATTTCAGCAATCTCAAAGTGCAACAGAATATATAATATGTTATTTCAGATGTCCAACAAAACATCCCACAAGGTCATGGTTGATGCTCACTGGCTTAAGCGCCTGCAGAGGTTTGCTGACACTGGGGTTTGGCCTTCAAGTGAGGGCAAAAGGCCTGTTCCTCGACAGAAGTGACACCCTTTATAATAAATGGTCAAATTAATTAGATTATTCAAACTTGTTCACATCCTTGTTCAGATTTTATCTGCTGTAATCCCCAGCTACAAGTGGATTCTGACTGTGTACAGCCACGATATCAGCAGGCTTGAGGATATCAAGGCTCATATGACAAACACATACGGATCTATTTTAAAATTGGATTTCACTAAAGGTTTGCATAACTCTGAACAGTCTGTTGATTGTTTTATTTTCGCATTTCCTATTTAATGTCTTTTGTTTTTATTGTATATCAGGATCACCTAAACTTTAAGAGGTCGAGCCATTAAATCCTAGTGAATCTTTTCTATAATAAAAATCACACAGTGTTTATTCATTTATATTTTCAGATCATCAAGAAGCTGACAGGGCCCGGTAAGGGCACTGCACAGTAGGGTTGCACAATTATGGCCAAAATGATAATCACGATTATTTTGATCAATATTGTAATCACGATTATTCATCATGTTAGGGAAAAAATCTGCACTACTTTTAAACAAATAATAGGAACAGTTTTTAGTGTGTGCACAGAGTGTCTGATGCTTGTTGTAAACAAACAGAGATCACTAAGTGAACACCTCCTGCAGCAGCACATACACACTGTACTGCTACAGAGCTAACTGTTAGCCTGTTAGCAATTTGCAGACTGGGCGGAAAGGGGTAAACATCCCCTCTGGCTCTGCAGCTGGGAGAGACTGCTGCAGGAGGACTATGCCGCTTCGACTCGTTCTTACTCTTCTAACAAGGCTCCTTAAGAAGAGTAAGAACGAGTCTCCAAAAGTCTCCAATAACAGCAGAAAAAGTCGCTGGATTTGTTGGCAGTAGCTTTTTTTTTTTAATTGTTGCTAAATTTATCACAAATTGCGTGTGTTGTGAGAACTACGTCACATCCTGCTTAGCGCTTGCTCGTTATTTATTTAGGCAGCTTCATGAAACCTTAACTATGCATTTGCTCGCTGGTGGATGATGGACTACTGGTGTAGAAAGTGCTTGATTAGATATGCCGGAGAGCATTTTAGAATGGAAATATTGCCGACGATCAGGTTAATTTAATTGTGGCAGCCAAAACCGTGATCACGATTAAAATACATTTAATTTTGCAGCACTAATATGAAAAAATAAGTCGACCATATCCTCGTTCAACATTAACCTGTGGAACTAGTTCATGTGGAATAATACAAACCAGCATGAAAAAATGATTTTTATTTGTGTAAAAAGGCACATTTAGGGGAGACAGAGGAGCGTTCTACCTACTTAAACTTTAAAAAATTAATTTATTTCCTTCTTATCCTATCTCAGTTACTCATGGGTCACATGTGCTATTACCTAATGACTGCATTCATATCACACAAGTCATGATGCGCAAATGATTTTCAATAAAACAACAATCAATGAATGTTGTAGTATGAGCTTTTTTAAAAATAAAACACTATATCTAAATCATGATAACATCATTTGGCCCATCAGATCATTTCAGCTGTGTCCCAATGAAACTATACATTGATTCTAAATGGATTGTTGAAGGTGGTGTGGGGTAAAGAACTGGTCAGTGTGGAGAACAAATGATGAATTAGTGCTCCGAAACCACACTACTAAAAGTGTTTTTTTTATTTTTATCAATGACAGTCTAAGATTGGTATTATAAGTGTCTGACATTGTACAATGAGTAAGTCCCGTTCTGAAATTTGGGTTTGCTCATTTCTGCCCTTCGTTTTGTTACACTGCAGCTTTCACAGAAAACCGTTACTGGATACAGACAGGCTGAAGTTGTGAGTAGTTATTCACATCGATCCCAACACTCCTTACCCTGCGCATTACAGACCATCAGCTCTGAAGTGATTGGCAAGGAGGTCTACAGCCAACCAAGGAGAAAAATAAATCCTAAACCAAAGTCCATTCAGCTGAAGAACAGAGCAGCTCCAAGAGAGACAAGCTGCAGACAGAAAGGATGCTATTATACATTATTGTATTGACCTGGGGTCTGTTCTAACAGCTTTTTAATGTTGTCAGACACTATTAATAACAATCTGAAACTGTCCCTTTTAGCAGAGGGACATTGAGGGTGCACCAACCGTTTACATTGTAGCTCATTTCACAACTGCAGCTCTGTCCCTCAAACCTGGACCAATTTCATAAATTGACCCAGAAAAATGCGACTATAGCATCCAAATTGAAACCCCATAATTCCCCTTTAAGAAAATCTGAAACCTCTTAAAAGTCCTCCTACCTACTTAGAATGTTTATTCCTCTCAAGATGCTTTTTTCAAACTTTTATCGTTACCCAGATCCAGTCAGCTTTAAGGAAAATAGAATAGTTTTCTTAGAACATGTTCATTTAATTAAGTGTAATTTGACATTAAGTTATGGGACTATTTACTAGGGCTGCACAATTATTTTGATCAATTTTGTAATCACAATTATTAATCACGATTATTCATCCCCCTCTGGCTCTGCAGCTGTGAGCGACTGCTGCAGGAGGACTGTTCCACTTCGACTCGTTCTTACTCTTCCTCCGGCCCGGAGGCTCCTTAAGAAGAGTAAGAACGAGTCTCCAAAAGTCTCCAATAACAGCAGAAAATGTCGCTGGATTTGTTGCCAGTCGTTTTTTTTTGATAAATCGTCTGAAAAGTTGCTAAATATAGCAACAAAGTTGGTAAATTGGCAACACTGCTTTGCCGGCTTTTTCAAATGGCGCATGTTGTTGTGGCGTCGAGTACTACGTCACATCCTGCTTAGCGCTCGCTCGTTATTTATTTAGGCAGCTACATGAAACCTTAACTATTTGTCCGCCCCCTGGTGGTTGGTGGACTACTGGTGTAGAAAGTGCTTGATTAGATATGCAGGAGAGCCGCATTTTAATATGGAATCATCGCCGACGATCAGGTTAATTTAATGGGTTCTCACCGGGTACTCCGGCATCCTCCCACAGTTCAAAAACACGCACTTAGGTTTAATTGGTGACTCTATATTGTCCGTAGGTGTGAATGAGAGCGTGAGTAAACATTTTTTAAACTGGTTTGATGTCTAGCCAAGCACAGACCAGGCCAGTCATTTCCACATTTACTGTGCTTCACAAATTTATTAGACCACCTATCATAAAAAAAGAGAAAAAAATAAATATCTTACAAATATTTCAAAAGCTTGTTTAAAACTAAAAATTTTATTATTTATTTGGAAAATAAACTGAATTCACTTTTATACCTAAAATTTGACCGTCTCACTGGGCTTCTCTGAGAAGTCAGAAATGAATCAAACATTCAACCACTAATACTATTTTCTGTTCAGGAATGCAGGTAAATAACTATAATTTGATATCTTAATCAAGAAATAAAAATGGGCTTTACCATTTTTACAGGCTTTTTTAATTGTAAAATAGTAAATTTGAAAATGCATGGATAACAATAATAATTTATTTTAGCATTGAAAATATTATTTCAGTTAAACAGCTTCTACAGGCTGGTGAATTAACCATTACAGAAACATAAAAAATGATTATGGTAATTACTAATGCTATTAATTGAGGACAACTGTCGCACAAACTAATCTAAGGTCTAATAAATTTGTTAAGCACTGTATTTTACACTTGATTGAGCAGCTGCTCCCGAGTTGAACATAATGAGACTTGTGTCGATGAATGATAGCGTCCAGTCCACTTGGTGGCAGTCATTTTTAAATTTTGCACAGCATGTCAGTAACTAGTTGTTCTATCATTTTTCAAACAAATGTTGCATTACCGTATTTCCTCAAATAGTAGCCGGGGCTTCTATTAATAAAAAATCAGTTTGGGACCCGGCTAATAATAGGGGCAGGCTATTATTTGAAGGAGGCTCTTATTAAAAACAGAAAATCAGTGCAGCTCTGACCGGCACTTTTTTGTTTTGTTGTTTTACACAGAGTGTTTTACACAGCGCATTGTAGCCAGTTACCCGGATGTCGGCCATATTGGAAGTACTTGGATGTAAACAAACAATGAACAGCACACTGAATGTTCATTTTAAGCAGGATTTAAAATGTCTAAACTACTAAAAGCCCAGAAGAACGTGCATAAAAGGTTGGACTTTACAGAGAATTACTAGGACAGCGGGAGAAACGATATTTACCTACAGTACTAACTCGTGTGGCCAAACTTCAAAATACAGGTGTTGTGTGGAAATCTGTTACCCCTCAAATTATGTTTCCTGAATGGTGTTCTCCATAGCATCACCTCCACGGTTGGAGTTACGATTTAAGTTTAAGGTTAGGCCTTGTAGAGATAACTGTTTGGGGTTAAGGTAAACTTGGGCTCATGTTAACAACTTTAAGGAGGACTGGTTGGGGTCAGGGGTCAGGTTAGTGCAGGTTAAGGTAAGGGGTATACATATCGACGGGGGAACAGACTTTGACATAACACCGCTAAGACACCCGGCTTATAAAAGAGGCCGGCTTTTATTTACTAAAAATTGTTTTTACACCCGGTTACTAAATGAGGCCGGTCATTAATAGAGGCCCGGCTTTAAATTGTGGAAATACAGTATGTTAATCATATTATGATATTGTTTATTACTAACTGGATTAAGTGCTGTGTGCTGACATCGGTTACTTTTTTATTTAAAATCGAACTGGTTTAAGCTCGTACACAGGACAGGAATAGCAATACTGCAAATCGACCAAACTGTATAGTACATGTCTCATCCAGTGGTGTTCTTAGGTCTGTCTGGCTCCTTGCATTTTGGAGTCTCTTCTTGAGTAAGGCTCAACTGGATTTTCCACAATTCTGGATCAGTGATGATCTAGTATTTAACACATGTAATAGGTCTTTACAACAACCAGAAGCATTAGTTAACAAAACAGGAAAAGTGAATATTGCCACAAATGTGTCAGGGTCATTAAAATTCATAGACATGATGTGTAATAATCTTTCAAGCAGGACAACGAGATGATTAGTTGAAGAGTAGGCTAGTATTGATTTGATGTCTGACACCGTTTCAGTAAAACTCTGGATGTCAGTAAACATCAACATCTTTGAAGGAAATGTTCATTTGGCTCTGCCACACAAGGACAGACGGAGGAGGGATGGAGAGATGCGAGCGAACATCGCTGTTCCTTTAGTGAGTTTGTCACCCAACATGTGTCCATCTCCTCCCAGTTTTTGACACAAACTGGATCCATTCAGCCTCACACTGTCCTGGGTGGAAGCTGCTGTTTGTAGATTCCAGCCAGAGCTTTGGCAGCACTCTGGATCATTTGGCGTTGGGTCATGCCCGTCATGGCCTGGTGCCAGTCTGTTCTGATGATGTTGGGCAGGCTGCGCTCCAGGACTTCACCCACTGTAACAATCAGACCTGACCAGCGCAGGCTGTAGTCAGCAGGGGTCAGGGACTGAGCCTGCACAAATGGGAGGTTATAAAAACAGTTTGTGAATGACACTGAACAAACTTTCTCTACATTCATGACAGTAAGCCAAGCTGCAACTACAGTAAAAACTGAAGTGACTATAGGTGTGTAGAACCTGATAATGTAATAAATTCCCCGATAATGTAATAACCCCGATAATGTAAAAAAAATCTGCACTTGAGCCCTTTGAAAATGTAATAAAACCTGATAATGTAATAAAGTGCATTTGCCAATAATGCAATACACTTTTTACCAATAATGTAATAAAGTATAACATCAATGGGAGGTTATTACATTATCAGGTTAGCCTTCATTTCGCAAGTCCTGATAAGGTAATAATTCCCCAATATTGTAATAATTTAACAGCAGACCACCCATTACTTGGGTTCAAGTGGTGATACTGTGTAGGCAACTCTAGCTCAAGAGCTCGAGCGCCACAACAGGTCAAAGTTAATTTATTAACTTTTGACCCGTTTATCCGTTTTTCACAAACGAGGTATCCATGACACACGAATGCATTCAACAGCTTCTTGAAATCTAAAGGTGCTTGGTGTGATACTTTATTACATTATTGGTAAAAAGTGTATTACATTATTGGGAAATTCACTTTATTACATTATCAGGAAGTTATTACATTATCAGGTTTTATTATGTTTTCAATGGACTCAAGTGCAGATTTTTATTACATTATTGGGGTTATTACATTATCTGGAAGTTATTACATTATCAGGTTCTACATAGGTGTGCTACCGCTAATGGATACAAGATTCACAGTCCATGTGTTTTCAGTAGTTAATGATAAAATGGAGAGGTCAGTGTAGATGCCAGTCAAAATAAAACAGTTGTATCAAAACTATTAATTTACTTTAACTCTTTTCTCTAAATAATTTGACTTTTTTTTGGAAACCTGTTTGTTTCTGGAGTTTTCACGAATAAGACCTATATTATAGTCATTGAAATGTGTAACTTTTGTTGATTTGTACCTGTTGGACGTGATCTAGAGCCAGAGGAGTTGCCTGAGTGAAGACCTCAAGGCGGATACTGTGACCAGGGTCCTCAAGAATCAAACAGCCAATGTCAAACCACCTGGAAACAACATAAAGATTTTGAAAATTCCCTGCTTCTATATGTCTGCATTGGCAGAGCATTATCAGCCATGACCAGAGGAACAGGACTTCACACCTGACACATTTAGGCTGACATCAGTCATGTGATGATAAACAAATAGGAAAATGAAGTAATATTTGAGGTGAAACAAAAAACCATGGGCAACATTAAGGATTCATGTCTTAGACTGACACCTGATCAACTCACAGGCCTGTTGCTCAGTCGATAGCTGGCACAACATGAAAACACACTGCATCTAATGCAAATACGGGTTTAAGGGCAAAAAACACCACCTCGTTTTAACATTTATTTATTAACCCATTTAAGCCGGGAAAGCATGACCGCAGTTCTACCATTAAAGCCGGGAAAGCGGATACTTGTTTCGTAGTATTTGTAGTTTTTTCACCTATTTTCAGTTTCTTGGCCAATGAAATGCATCAGATTACACAATGCAATGTGCAATGCAACATGGGACTTTTCCAGAACTTTGAAATCATGGCTGAAGACGACTATAGCGGAGGGAGCTCAGATATAACAGCTATAAGCTCTCACATACTTTTTGAATTTCATTTCTATCTGCCACAGAGGCTGAAAAATCTATTATTTAGTAGGCATTGACACCAGAAAAACTTCAGGTTTTACAGGCATTTTAGGCCTAAATGGGTTAAACACAGTAAGAATCTCACCAGCTCCAAGCTAGCTGCTGGTCTTTAAGCACACTTCACAACATAGGCCAGGGATGGGCAACTGGAGGCCCGGGGGCCGCATACGGCCCGCACCCTCACATGAAGTGGCCCTCAGTACAACTACATGCATTTGAGCATGAAATCTTAAAAGTGCAGTGTAAAAATGCACAAAATTACTTCTTGCAATTAATGTTGATCTGCTGTTCTTGCACTGAAAAAAAAGTCCCTGACATGGGCAAAGCAAATCTAGACTAGAGCTGTGCACTCCCAGCTGCATGCACATGAAGCTACTGGAACGGGAGGAATTAAATAGTTTAAGAAGTCAGTATAGGACAGTTAGTCAACCACACCCTTAAAGGGAAAACTTATTGCACTCAGGCAGGAATGAAACAGAGCAGCATGTAACATGATTTAGTCCATTACAGAACAACTACTCGAAACTACAACCTCCACAAAACTTAATGTGGCCTGGAACGATGCCGTGAGCAGGGATTAAACAAAAATAACCTGACTGACATCTTTTTTTCACATCATAATAGTCATAGTAATAATAATCCTCGTCCGGTCACCTTTTTAGAGCAGAAAATTATACATTTTGTACTTTGAAATATAGTCTGCATACTAGGGCTGCACGATTATGGCCAAAATGATATTCACGATTATTCATCATGTTAGGGAAAATATCTGTATTTTTATTGCAGTACTTTTAAACAAACAACAGGAACAGTTTTTAGTGTGTGCAGAGTGTCCAGTTCTTGTAAACAAACAGAGATCGCTTAGTGAACACCTCCTGCAGCAGCAGCACATACACACTGTACTGCTAAAGAGCTAACTGTTAGCTTATTAACAATTTGCAGACTGGGCGCTAAGGGGTTAACATCCCCACTGGCTCTGCAGAGACTGCTGCAGGAGGACTGTGCCGCTTTGACTCGTTCTTACTCTTCTTAAAGATTTTTCATCAAAGGCACATTACTCAATCTCCACTCTCTGCTTTCACATCTAGAGCTCTCTAACCCACTGAAGGAGCGGTACGGCTGTACCGGATGTTGAGGCTGACATTCACAAATGTTAATGTTAACATGCAATAACAAATCAGAAAATTCTCAGGCAGACATTTTTCTAAATAAAATCTTTTTTAAAAAGGTGGTCTTGAGACCAAAATCAATCTTGCAATCTGTAAGCTGGCTGAATGTAGCTTATGTAAACAAATGAGTAAAAGCCTAAGCACTTGGAACAGATTGTCCCTCAGTGAATTCACAAAGAAACAAGACTTTTTTCTTAATATCATTTTCATGTTTTTTTTAGTTTTAGAAATGTATTATATTATGGCTTTCCTGGAAAAAAGTTGTAAAAGGGAAGTTTTGTGTGTGTGTGTGTGTGTGTGTGTGCATGCTAGTGTCAGAGGTCTCCATCTTACTTGTCGGGAAAGAGCTCAGCGATGAAGTTTTCCAGAGAGACCACTGGCTGCTTCTCGTGGATCACACCAGCTCGACGCAAGCTGTCAATGCGCTCTTGAGCCCCCTGCGTGCAACCACACACAAACGCAGTTGAGACCTTCACTGCTGATTGTAATCAAACTACAGACCTGAATTTAAAAAAAAGTTTTATATGTTGAACATTGAGAGCATGATTGTCTATCTCTATGTGTCTTCCTTACTATAGTCTGGCGACCTGTCTGGGGTGAACCCCGCCTCTCGCCCAATGTCAGCTGGGATTGGCTCCAACCCCCGTGACTAGGCCTGGGCCGATAATCAATAAATCAATTTATCGCACAATAAATTAAATGAACTCAATCATTTTGCCGGCCTCGATATATCGCCATGCGCATGCGTGTTTGTTTTCCTCGTCTGTTGCCTCCAAGCAGGCTGGATGACAAGAGGGTTCACTCTGTGCTCGATCTCAGCACCTGGGCACTTTTGTTCCATAGCAGAATGAGCGGAGTGAACCCTCCTGTCAGTCATCCAGTCTCTTTGTCTCTGGGGGGAAGGCTGGGCCGCTAGCATTGGCTACACACAGAGTGCAGCAGGTGAGCCTCGTGCGGAGCAACGCGAGGAAAAAAGATAATTGCAAAGCCAAATGCCACAGCCCCGGTGTGGGAATATGTCGGTTTCAAACCGAATGAAAAAGGTGAGCCCATCAACACACGGACGAGCCTGTATGCAGAATTTGTTCAAAAGTGGTGGCAACAAAAAAAGCCACCACAACAAACTTGCATGCCCATCTAAAGCAGAACCACCCGACCCAGTTTTCCCAGCTGTGGAAAAAAACTGCACCTGGAGATGCAGAGCCTTCGTCCCGACAGTCAACACTGGTCGACAAAGTAAATATAAACGCTGTGCGCTCACAGAAAGTGGAGTTTGCTACATCGCAAAATAAATGCTGCCCTTTAAAAAAAAAAAAAAAAAAAAATGTTTCTTTTATTTATTTAGGATATTTAAACGTTCTTAAAATTACAATTACAATGGTAAAAAACACTGAGAAATAAAAGTGTATTGTATTTGAAAGGGTGTGCATTATTATGATATATTATCATGTTGACAATAATATCGTTTATCGGCAATAATTTGTGGGACAATATATCGTCCAGCAAAATTTGTTATCGTCCCAGGCCTACCCGTGACCCGAGTGTGGTTAAGGATAATGAATGAATGAATTTATTTATTTATTCATTTTGATAATTTTCTAGGGTGCGTCCAAACCAGGCGGCAATCTCCGTGTCTGAGCATGGAGGCCAACCAGGAAGTGCCATAAGCCTGCATTCCACAGAAAATTCCAGCAGGTTAAGTTTGACTGCAAAAAATCTGCCCATTCATTTCAGTGCAAAATTTGAAAACTTTTACTTGATTTATTACCTCAGACAATTTTTTCAGGACAACACTATGTTCTCAATCGCTAGTAAAAAATCATCTTCAAGACAATTTGATGTCAATAGTTCATATAATGGCCCCATTTAGAAGAAAATAGAAGATAAAGAATCGTCTGGTTTGGGGCGTGGCTAGCTAGGAGAGAAGCAGAGCAATGCGTATCCACGGCAACAAGTCAATAAAGTTATATATAACGTTATATAGACAGAAAAGAGGACGTTTACCAATTTGGTCTCATAACTTTGACCCTTTCACTGTATTTTCACTTAATGACAGTTTATTTGAATGTTTTGTTCAGTAAAAATGTCTTGTTCAGCGTTTGGTTGGACTAACAGACACTCCAAGGAGTCGCTGCTCAGTTTTCTGAGGTAAGTAACATACATTTTGTTTTTGTTTTTTGCTAGCCAAAACTAACACCCCAGTTAATTCTCCAGTTATGCCAACATGAATTAGCAGCGACTTCTCTCAGTCATGTTGCGGTGTAGAGAGGCTGTAGTCAGTGATCAGATCCCTCTCGCTCCTCTACAGTCTAGATATGGTCTGCTCCCCGTATCAGAAACAAGATGGTGACGCAAGATGGCGACGAGTGTAACGCGGAACTCGAGGCTTCCAACGGGCCACAAACCAATGGGTGACGTCACGGTGACTACGTCCTTTATCTATATACAGTCTATGGTCCAAACCTCAGCTGCTTGGTTTACTTAAAACAAATTCTGGTCTGTTAGCTTTGTTTGAGCTGCCATGAAAGTTATCAGCCGCACACTGATTGCCTTGTTTTTATTGAAGTGGCTGTGCGCTGTATACATTAGCAGTCATAGTAAAGTACACTGCAGTCCAAACACATCTAATTAGAAGAGCATGTGCAATACTACAGTCCTATGAGTATGAATGAATAAGTATGTAGAAACATGAACCTGTAGCTCTACTACAGTAGTAATGTCTTATGTTACTCTGACACACATCATTTTTCTGCATATTATATAAGGTAGGTTGGAGAGGCAGCAGTAAACTGACCTTGACACCGGCTGCATAGCCCACAGGCTGCGGGGCGATGTTGGACTGCCCAGGCTCTCCAGTGACCATGGCCATCCCAAAAACCTCCTGGAAGGCGTCTCTGACTGCCTCCACATTTATCTCTTTATCTGAAGTCACCACGACGTCAATGTCCCCACCAGACTCTGAACAATGTTCACGAACATTTAGAAAGTACATTTCAACATTTGGTGGGCCTTTTAAGAGAAGCAGGCTGACTCACTGATGTATGGAGCCATGCCAGGATCCAGAGTGGTGATCATTGACTCCACAGAGTGCTTGGTTTTGTCCAGAACCGTCTTCACTACATGGTTACCTGCCACTCCCTTAGGACAAAGATACACAACACAGGACAGTCAAAACAGATGCCATTCATACAAATTAATTCTCGCAATTTATGTCTAAATCTGACATCTCGTCAAGCACAACACTTACTACATATTTCAGTGAATCAAAATGCAACATTTCAATATAACGGTGACTCCAAAAATATGAGAAAGACACATCTCTCTCTTATTTAGAAATTGTTCATTTACACGGCTCACTATGCATCTTGGTCACAATTAACAAACAGACATCCATATTAGGACTGGGCAATAGGGCAAAAAAATGATCAAGATATACATTTTTCATATCATCTGATTTCTTATATTGTTTTTAAACTGCCAGTTTTAAAGCATCTGTACTGAAAACTAAAGAAACAATGGAGATTAGTTCAACATTTTTAATATAGAAGTAAATAACAAGCAAATTAAATAAGATAAACAGAAAAATAAATAAAACAATTTTTATTCAACAGTACAACAATGCAGAAAAATATAGTGGTGAACTACTTTACAGTCCTAAGTGTATTTGCAGGTATGCCAGACCTAGGCCTGGGCCGATAATCAATAAATCAATTAATCGCACGATAAATTAAATGAACTCAATCATTTTGCCGGCCTCGATATATCGCCATGCGCATGCGTGTTTGTTTTCCTCGTCTGTTGCCTCCAAGCAGGCTGGATGACAAGAGGGTTCACTCTGTGCTCGATCTCAGCACCTGGGCACTTTTGTTCCATAGCAGAATGAGCGGAGTGAACCCTCCTGTCAGTCATCCAGTCTCTTTGTCTCTGTGGGGAAGGCTGGGCCGCTAGCATTGGCTACACACAGAGTGCAGCAGGTGAGCCTCGTGCGGAGCAACGCGAGGAAAAAAGATGATTGCAAAGCCAAATGCCACAGCCCCGGTGTGGGAATATGTCGGTTTCAAACCGAATGAAAAAGGTGAGCCCATCAACACACGGACGAGCCTGTATGCCGAATTTGTTCAAAAGTGGTGGCAACAAAAAAAGCCACCACAACAAACTTGCATGCCCATCTAAAGCAGAACCACCCGACCCAGTTTTCCCAGCTGGGGAAAAAAACTGCACCTGGAGATGCAGAGCCTTCGTCCCGACAGTCAACACTGGTCGACAACGTAAATATAAACGCTGTGCGCTCACAGAAAGTGGAGTTTGCTACATCGCAAAATAAATGCTGCCCTTTAAAAAAAAAAAAAAAAAAAAATGTTTCTTTTATTTATTTAGGATATTTAAACGTTCTTAAAATTACAATTACAATGGTAAAAAACACTGAGAAATAAAAGTGTATTGTATTTGAAAGGGTGTGCATTATTATGATATATTATCATGTTGACAATAATATCGTTTATCGGCAATAATTTGTGGGACAATATATCGTCCAGCAAAATTTGTTATCGTCCCAGGCCTTGCCAGACCCAAAATATACAAATTGTGAGCCTAATTTCTCCTCTTGAAATGTTGCTCATATGGTCAAATGCTACGTGTGCTTGCAGCAGTGGCAGGCTGCTCGCATTTTCATGCTTTCCACATAATCACTTTGGTGGTACTTCTTCGAGGGATTAAACAGATTTGTTTCTGTTAGAAAGCCCACGCTGTTAATGTTTTGTTAACTTGTTTATTGAACTAAGTTCTATTCAGTAATTACTTGTTTCTCTGTAAGTTATCATATATCCCACGCTCTTGAACGCACCATAGCTGTTCTGACGCTCTTGACTGCACCATACCAGGCAGCAATCTCCGTGTCTGAGCATGGAGGCTAACCAGGAAGTGCCTTAAACCTGCAATCTACCAAAAATTCCAGCAGGGGGTGCTAAATTTGGCTGCAAAAAAAATCTGCCCATTCATTTCAGTGCAAAATTTGAAAACTTCTCACTTGATTTATTACCTCAGAAATTTTTTTCAGGACAACACTATGGTCTTAATCGCTAGTAAATAATCATCTTCAAGACAATTTGATGTCAATAGTTCTAATAATGGTCCCATTTAGAAGAAAATAGAAGATAAAGAATCCTATGATTTGGGGTGTGGCTAGCTTTGATTGACAGGTCACTAACAAGGCGAGCCGTCATTAGCAGAGAAGCAGAGCAATACGTATCCACGGCAACGTGTCAATAAAGTTATATATAACGTTATATAGATAGAAAAGAGGACGTTTAGCGGTTTGGTCTCATAACTTTGACCCTTTCACTGTATTTTCACTTAATGACAGTTTTACAAACAGACCATATACCCGCCCCTCCGGAGCGCTCAAAAGGGCGAGGGAACGCACCTAAGACGGGGCCACAATCTAGCTGTCTCCCTATTGGCTGGTGAAACACACTATTTTAAGCGCAGGGCGGGACATCGTTCAGTCTGAGCAGACACCTCAACCTGAGAGGACGTGCATGTTCTGAGTCCGAGCACAAAAGTTTTGAGAGCGCAGAGTTGAGATCTGAGCGCGTAGACTTTAGATTTGAGCGCGCACAGGACATATTTGAGTGCGAGCGAAATGTTTGTGTCCAAGAAGAAGAAATGTGAGCACAAGCATGTGGTTTTTAAGTGCACGCACACATTTTGAAAGAAAGCAGCAGAAATCTGAGTGCGAGCGCAAAATGTGAGCAAGAAGAGAACAAATCTGAGCACGAGAAAGACAAATGATGCTCTCAAACTGAAAATCTACGCTCTTGAATAAAGATAGGATAATTCTTCCATAAGTGACAGCCATTTTGGTTTTACATTGTGCTGGAAAACCTTATTGTGATCAGTCATGGGGTTTTTTTGTTTATTGTGAAATAAATACAGCAAAGCTGACGGACGATCTTGGGCTTTTATTTTTTGAACCGAAGGTGTGAGCCTGTCTCAAAGCCACAATCCCGAAGGACTGTGATTATATTTAAAAAATAAGTCACAACATTTAGTTTTCTCTTGGTACAGTGTTGGATAGATTGTAATTTCGGTTGGTTAAAAATATGAATGAGGTAGGGCTTTTATTTAGCAAGTATCCGTTGAATGTACAGCAGCTTAATGCCATCATTTGAAGAGCTGAAGCAGTGATGGTATGTATTCCATGTCATTTAAGTTAGCAGTACCTTGAAAAATCCCCAGATTCCTCCAGCTGTGTTGTTCTGTCCAAGCCCTCTGGGATCTTCCTGCTCCTCTGGAAAAGTGATGGGAGATCCAGCATCTAACCCTCCTGTCATGGCTGGCTGCTGAACCATGGGGTTTGGCCCTACACCTGGAAGATTTTACTTTTATCAATTTGTAAACCCAGAGATCCAATGTAGTTGTACCATATACATACTTTTACAAGCATATTTCAAAATAGTTGTGGCACTGTGTAAAACATAAATACAAACAAAATGCTTAAAATTCCAAATTCAGTGTATATTTACAAAAATAAGTTAATCCGTTTGAATATTAAATATTGGGATGCACGATCATGGCCAAAATGATAATCACGATTATTTTGATCAATATTGTAATCACGATTATTAATCACAATTATTCATCATGTTAGGGAAAACATCTGTATTTTTATTGCACTACTTTTAAACAAACAATAGGAACAGTTTTTAGTGTTTGTACAGAGTGTCTGGTGCTTGTTGTGAACAAACACATCACTAAGTGAACACCTCCTGCAGCAGGAGCACATACACACTGTACTGCCACAGAGCTAACTGTTAGCAATTTGCAGACTGGACGCTAAGGGGTAAACATCCCCTCTGGCTCTGCAGCTGGGAGAGACTGCTGCAGGAGGATTGTGCCACTTCGAATGAGTCTCCAAAAGTCTCCAATAACAGCAGAAAAACTTGCTGGATTTGTCTCCAGTGGCTTTTTAAAAAAAAAACAGTCACTAAGGGGGGCTGAAAAGTTGCTAAATATAGCAACAAAGTCATTAAGTGGCAACACTGCTTCACCGGCTTTTATAAATGGCGCGTGTTGTTGTAGCGTCGAGTACTACGTCACATCCTGCTTAGCGCTTGCTCTTCATTTATTTAGGCAGCTACATGAAACCTTAACTACGCGTTCGCCCCCTGGTGGTTGGTGGACTACTGGTGTAGAAAGAGCATGATTAGATATGCAGGAGAGCCGCATTTTAATATGGAAATATCGCCGACGAACAGGTTAATTTTATCGTGGCGGCCAAAATTGTGATCACGATTAAAATTTGATTAATTGTGCAGCCCTAATTAAATATATTGTCTTTGTACAGTTTTGAATTAAATGTATGTCACAAAAGATTATCAACTTATCAATTTGTTTTTACATTTCATGTCCCAAACGTATTTTCTTCTTTGTAGTACATACTGTATATAGACGTAAAATGCAAAGAAAAGGTCTGAGGCTAATAATTGCAGCCATCGCTCCATAAAATAAATAGATATGATATGTGCTGTGGTGTGACTTGTGTTACTGAGGGGCTGTAGTGTGTGTGTTTTAAGAACACACCAATTCAGTGAGTAGCTCTCACCTGGCATGGCTGCAGGGCTAGAAAACGTTGGCATCAATGGTGTCTGTGGTGTTCGACCTGCGTGCCCCCGTGTGATGTCATATCCTGCGCTCATGGAGAAGTTGGTCATGGGCAGGCCAACAGGGGGGGCAGACATGCTGGGAGCCGAAAGGGGAGGCGGTCCAATGGAGGAGGCCAGAGGAGGCAAAGAGGGGGAGGTGACGTGAGGAAATGGAGAGCTGCTGGTGAAGGTGGAGGGAGGGGGGATCTGGGAGGACAGACAGGGGTGAGCCACCAGAGGGCTGCTGAAAGCAGGGAGGGAGGGAATAAGGGGGACAGTGGTGGAGACTGAGAGGGACTCCATGGAGCCAGAGAGGGACAGAGAGCTGGACACACCTGGAACACAATTAATTCAAGTTAAACCCAGAGACACTTGTCACAGTACCTTTTGTCCACAGTCCAATCCAGGCTCTCCATGTGAAGTCATCAAATCACATCTAAATGTGCTTTGTGACATTCAGTAATCTATGAAGCCCTTTGCATTCCAGCTGAAACCTTTACTCTACTGATACTGATCATTTCATATCTCCATAATGATGTATTATAATATAGTACGCTTTCTGGTAATTCAATAAATAAAGAGTTGATATAAAACAACCATGTGGTATTCCATGTTAGCAAAAGAGCGCCTCTGTGGTTTGCTTGAGCTTCACTCCCATGTGTAAGAATAAAACCTTATATGTATATATATATATATATACATACATACATACACATACACACATACATACAGTCATGTGAAAAAATTAGGACACCCTATGAAAGAAGTGGGGTTTTTTTTCACATATTTGGATGTTATGGATATTTAATATCAATTTCAACAATACTGAGAGATTCAAGTAATACAACTAAACAATTTACACTGAATAAATTATTTTTTAAAACCTTCTGTAAAATATAATTTAAAAAAAATGAGATTTCTGGTGGGGAATAAATTAGGACACCCCCACATTTATTCCCACTTAAAATGGCTAAAATCACACACATGAGTATCACATTAGGTGCACATGATTAGAACATTGTTACTCAGCATTTTGAAGGAGGCTTGCCCTATTTAAACCTCAGACATTTAGTTTGGTGTGCTCCTGACTGTTGAAGTGAGAGTGGAGACCATGGTGAGATCAAAAGAGCTGTCTGAGGTCTTCAGAAAGAAGATTGTAGCAGCTAGTGAGTCTGGTAAGGGATTTAAAATGATCTCAAAAGAATTTGACATCAGCCATTCCACTGTCCGGAAAATAATCTAAGTGGAGGACATTCAAAACAACTGCCAACATGCCCAGGTCTGGCTGTCCAAGCAAGTTCACCCGGAGAGCAGACCGCAAGATGCTGAAATTAGTCATCAAAGACCCTAAAATGTCATTATGGGACCTACAGCAGGCTCTTGCTACTGTTGATGTGAAAGTGCATGCCTCTACAATCAGAGAGAGACTACACAAGTTTAACTTTCATCGGAGGTGTGCAACGAGGAAACCATTGCTCTCTAAGAAAAACATAAAGGCCAGAATAAAGTTTGCCAGCGAGAACATAGACAAAGACCATGACTTCTGGAATAATATTCTTTGGACAGATGAGTCCAAAATTGAATTATTTGGACACCAGAACAGAAGACATGTTTGGCGTAAACCAAATACAGCATTCCAGGAAAAGAACCTCATCCCAACTGTGAAGCATGGAGGTGGAAGTGTCATGGTTTGGGGATGCTTTGCTGCAGCAGGACCTGGCCAGCTCACCGTCATAGAATCCACCATGAATTCTACTGTGTATCAGAGAGTGCTTGAGGAACATGTGAGACCATCTGTAAAAAAAATTAACGCTGAAGAGGAACTGGACCCTGCAACATGACAATGATCCAAAACATACCAGTAAATCCAACAGGGACTGGCTGAAAAGAGAAATGGAGAGTCCTGGAATGGCCGAGCCAAAGCCCAGATCTTAATCCCATTGAGATGCTGTGGGGTGACTTGAAACGGGCTGTACATGCAAGAAACCCCTCAAACATCTCACAGCTGAAAGAATTTGTTGAAGAGTGGGGCAAACTTTCCTCAGACCGATGTCAGAGACTGGTAGAAGCTACAAGAAGCGTCTCACTGAAGTTATTTCAGCCAAAGGGGGTAATACTAGCTATTAGGGGGTAGGGTGTCCTAACTTTTTCCTCAGTTAAAATATGCATTTTTGTTGTTATCTTTTGTTTAATAAGTAAATCAAGGTTATTTTTTGTTGTTTAGCTGCAATTAAATCACATTCTTTCCCAGAGATAAATAAAAACAAGATTAGACATCGGTATGTGAACATTTCTTAATAAAGAACTGAATATTTAATGGGGTGTCCTAATTTTTTCACATGACTGTATATATACACGCATACATTTATATACATATACACATATACATTGTATATATACATATACATTTTATATATGCACACACACACACACACACACACGGCATAATGCTGAAGTTTGTTTTACACTGCTGGTGTTGGTCTATTGGTTTTAATCACAGATAATATTCGATAATATCGATTAAATTAATTTCACTTTGATCATCTGGTGCATCTTGGAAGTGCCTCAAGTGGCAAAATAAATATATTTACTTGTGAATTTAGAAAATTAGTCACTTTTTGCCAGCATCCCTCCCGCCTTGTTTGCACCAACTGTGTAACTTTTTCCATGTCATCATGGATCCCGTCTTACCTGGGGTCAGTGGAGGCCCACTGACTGTTGCAGCCACAGTCAGAGGAGGTATAGGGCTGGCAGGAGGTGTAGTCTCAATCCCGCTCTCTTCCATCATCTTCTTGGCTTTATACTGACACTTCAGCCAGAATGTAGCTGCAATAACATGACGTGATCAATGACAACATGCTCTTCTGTTTATTAAGCTGATCTATTCTAATGCCTGCATACATACAGGATTTGGGGAAAAAATCTTCTATCCCACTATTGATGATTTCATATCTCCGTACCATTATGATATAGGTTGTTTAATAATAAATAGTTTCATGTAGCTGCCTAAATAAATAACGAGCGAGCGCTAAGCAGGATGTGACCTATTACGCAATGCCACAACAACAGGCGACATTTGTAAAAGCCGGCGGAGCAGTGTTGCCAACTTAGCAACTTTGTTGCTATATTTAGCGACATTTTTTTTTAAATGCGACTGGCGACAAATCCAGCGACTTTTTCTGGTGCTATTGGAGACTGTCAAAGCGGCACAGTCCTCCTGCAGCAGTCTCTCCCAGCTGCAGGAAGAGACCCGGAGGGGATGTTAACCCCTTAGCGTCCAGTCTGCAAATTGCTAACAGGCTAACAGTTAGCTCTGTAGCAGTACAGTGTGTATGTGCTGCTGCTGCAGGAGGTCTTCACTTAGCGATCCCTGTTTGTTTACAACAAGCACCAGACACTCTGTACACACACTAAAAACTGTTCCTATTGTTTGTTTAAAAGTAGTGCAATAAAAATAGAGATGTTTTCCCTAACATGATGAATAATCGTGATTAATAATCGAAAGTCATTTTGGCCATAATCGTGCAGCCTAACCCTAACCCTACTGCCACGTCACTTCACCCACCCTAATGATTACAATGTAACTTTTCACACTCAAAGACTTCAACTCACACAACACAACACAGATCAGCTGTACCGGCTCAATGCTGCCTTTGTTTAAACACAGTGGTGGTTGGTATAGCGTTATCTAATGGAGACACTGGATCGGCAACCGTTCTGCATGTATTGGCGCTGTGTATCAAAGTGATGAATTTAAACTGAATTCATGTTATTTTCCTTTAGCACAAAGCGCTGCAGTGGAACTACAACTTAACGTTACACGTGTACTACATTCAGCTCAGGAGATAAAGCATACATATAGATACAGAAAACGTCACATGTGCATTTTATCTAACGTTAATAGTACAGCAGCAAGCAACATTCACTACCGTGTGTTCCTTTTCTGACAATACAGGACAAGTAGCTCAACTACTCACCTGCTAGTCTTACTAGCTCAGCACACCATGAATACACCACCGACCTTCTTTGATGGCGTCATGTGTTGCCACCGCCACGTCTGCCCCAACTTGACTCCTCCCATTTCCGGGAGCGCCCGGACGTTACTTTTTTTCTCTCCAAAGGTAGTAGTGATGGGATCCTAGGCCACATCCCATTGTTCCTATTTCGCATCCATGCGTCCCTCACTTGCGCCGTTCACTTGCGTCTTAGTCCCGCCCACCGGGGATGCATGGAGAGACGCAAGTGAGGGAAGCGAGGAGAGGAGAAACGATTTAAGAGACATGAGACGTCCTTCCCCCCGGAGCGTCACGTGAAGCGACGTCCGTTTCTAATGACGGCGGCAGCGGATCACAGCTGGATCAGCTGTCATGAATAACAACCTCCATTGTGTATTTATACTGTGAACTGTGTCCAGCTCAGGGGCACGGGAATGCCTTCATATTATTTATTTATTATTATTTGCTTCTGTATATATTAGGACGACTATTAGGGCTGTTAAAATAATTGATTATTTTCTATATTGGTAAATTATTTTATGCTTTATTTCTGCTTCTCTGTCTCTGTTCTCTGTGAGTGACACAGGTCACTATCAAAGGTCAAACCTTGACTGTAATAAATATCTCTATGCATTTATATAAAGTCAGACAATATGATTTGATACAATGATTATGTTTGTGTGTTAATTTTGGTTTAGAAACTTTGACTACATATATTTTTTATTTTATTGTCTGGTTCATATTTTTTAGACTTTTACAATCTATGTGACACAGTGAGAAACCTTTGACTCTGTAGACATAATATCTTTGTGAGACAATAACAAAACAGAATGTTTTTTGTTGAATGTCCTGGAGAGGCCAGGATGGCCTTGTCCGGGGCAGCAAGATCGTATGCCCAGCTGGCATTGACGTGCCGTAAAACTGGCGAATCAGCGATCAAGAGGGCGGGACTTCCTGGAGGAAATCGACCAGCATGTTTTGTAAACAATTGTAAGGTTATTTTAATGGGTTGCAAGGAGAGAGTCGTGGTTCAGACTTCACGAACTGAAACACGTCTGTTTGTATTCAGGGACATGAGTTAATTTTGAACCCGGAGATCTCTGTAAAAGTGCACATTTTTTGACGTATTGTAATAAAACTTTGTTAAACTGAGAAACTTGGACGTCTCCAGCTCTTCATTTCCCATCAACGAATGCGCAGAAAAATGGTGAGGTTTTTTCTGTTGGTGACAGATTTTTTCTGTCGGTGACAGATTATCAATTTTCAAGGTTTCCTCATGCAATTTTTCTATCAGGGCCAAGTATGAAAAAAAAAACCGACCCAGGGGAGGGGGATAATACTGGTCCATAATACTGGTCCACACACACACACACACTTCAAAAGGCACACGCTTCATGGCACGCGTAAAGACGCATCACATGAGAATGTCCGTGAGGAATGAAGGCTGGGAACAATAAACCTGCTGCTGTGAAATAAGTTTAGACGAACGTTACACACTGTAACTGTCAACAAGAAGCAGAGGAGGTCTGAAAGAGAGCGCTCCATGTGAACGCGAGGAGGAGGGAGCGTCAGTCGGATCACTCTGATAAAACACCTTAAACAGAGCGAGTGATGGAGAAGAAGAGACATCCCGCAGGTAGAAAGGAATGTAATGTGGTGATGTCGTAACATCACCTCATGTTATCTGTTTTTAATCATGCCATGGTGGCTGGGTCCCTCTCCCCTGGGTTCCTATTTATTTTTTTATTTTTTTTCATATATGGCCCTAATACGCCGTCGTAGTAGACGATCCTGGTGATACATTAATTATTTAATATCCCAGAACATGATTGTGTCCGCTGAACACCGGCCAATATTTTATTAGGTTAGATGATGAAGGTAAAATGTAAATTATGTCACTCAGTAATGATCAGCCTCGCGTGGGACTGATGAAAATGACAAACAATGTAAAAGTGTTTCTTGCTGACGGACAGACTCTCATACTCTCTACTGTTTTTTGGTTTTTTACTTTAATATATATATATATATTATATCCATAATAAATCTGTACGGTGGAAAAAACAGATCACGAAAAGGAAAAAAAGGAAAAAGGAAAAAAAACTTCTAGAGCGATCTTTCTCTTAATTTGTTATAAATGTAGAAATATGTTTGTGGTGTTTTTGTTGTTCAGAGTCACAATAAAACAGATTTTAATTACATGGTGAATCATATAAATAAAATATAAAACTTGTGGTGACACACTTTAGTTTAATCTGTGATCTGTCTTCACTCCGGTATCAAACTACAGCGATGTTGATGTATAACATCAGTCCGATCAGCTGCTGCGTCTATTCAACGAGTCAGGGGGCGGGGCCACCGCTAAAAGACTTCCGCATAGGATTCTCTCGTGTATCCTCGCTTGTGCCTCCTCCGATATGCCTCCGATATGCCTCCTCTATCCTCTATCCTCTATCCTCCGATCACAAATAAGAGCTTTGGGACGGTCTTAAAGATGGCGCCCGCGAAAGAACTTCCGGTTCAAGCGAGGATAGAGGATAGAGGAGGCGAATATTAAGAGCTTTGGCATGTACCCGTAGGCTGCTTCTCAATTCCCTTAATTTTCGCCTCCTCTATCCTCTATCCTCGCTTGAACCGGAAGTTCTTTCGCGGGCGCCATCTTTAAGACCGTCCCAAAGCTCTTATTTGTGATCGGAGGATAGAGGATAGAGGATAGAGGAGGCATATCAGAGGAGGCACATCGGAGGAGGCACAAGCGAGGATACACGAGAGAATCCTATGCGGAAGTCTTTTAGCGGTGGCCCCGCCCCCTGACTTGTTGAATAGACGCAGCAGCTGATCGGACTGATGTTATACATCGCAACATCGCTGTAGTTTGATACCGGAGTGAAGACAGATCACAGATTAAACTAAAGTGTGTCACCACAAGTTTTATATTTTATTTATATGATTCACCATGTAATTAAAATCTGTTTTATTGTGACTCTGAACAACAAAAACACCACAAACATATTCCTACATTTATAACAAATTAAGAGAAAGATCGCTCTAGAAGTTTTTTTTCCTTTTTCCTTTTTTTCCTTTTCGTGATCTGTTTTTTCCACCGTACAGATTTATTATGGATATTATTAAAGTAAAAAAAAAACAGTAGAGAGTATGAGAGTCTGTCCATCAGCAAGAAACACTTTTACATTGTTTGTCATTTTCATCAGTCCCACGCGAGGCTGATCATTACTGAGTGACATAATTTACATTTTACCTTCATCATCTAACCTAATAAAATATTGGCCGGTGTTCAGCGGACACAATCATGTTCTGGGATATTAAATAATTAATTTATCACCAGGATCGTCTACTACGACGGCGTATTAGGGCCATATATGAAAAAAAAAAAAAAAATTATAGGAACCCAGGGGAGAGGGACCCAGCCACCATGGCATGATTAAAAACACATAACATGAGGTGATGTTACGACATCACCACATTTCATTCCTTTCTACCTGCGGGATGTCTCTTCTTCTCCATCACTCGCTCTGTTTAAGGTGTTTTATCAGAGTGATCCGACTGACGCTCCCTCCTCCTCGCGTTCACACGGAGCGATCTCTTTCAGACGCGTTGTTGCGCATACGCCTACGTGACGGCTGCGTGACGGGTGAACTACGCCTCAAATACGTGACATGAAGACCCGTGTCACTGTTAAGTACAATTCTACATAGGCATACAAACACGCGAATTGCGAGTACACCAGATAACATGGGTGACGGGTGAAAAGTGCCACTAGCGAACGTAGCGGACGCCTGTGTGTGTGTGTGTAACGCGTGTACGCCTATAACAGTTCAGCTGTTACACAGAGTCTCATCTTCATATGGTATTGTTTATAAGAAAGCAGAACTTATAGATGAACTCCAAGCCCCCACGGAGCTGTCAGGATATTTCTATTATTTTCAGGCCCATTTTTATTTTCTTGTTAACGAAATCTCTCTCTCTCTCTCTCTCTCTCTCGGTTTGAATGATATCGAATTGATATTTAATGATAGCAAGGGTGAAAGGGATAATTAAAATAATTTCAGCTACTTAAAAAATAGTAATAGTAAAGTGCGATGCTCACAGCCAGTTCCCAGCTTCGTGCGTGGACATACAGTTCATTAAGCACCAGCTGTAATTAGGTAGGTTTACCTGCCTACAGACGCAGTAATCGCTGTCACCCCTGAATATTAAGTAGCCATGCGGACCTATCTAATGAATATTCAGTAGCCATGTGGACAGCAGTCCACAATATGATTCCATCGGACCTTATATCTACACTGTTTAACCCAATTCGGCACTTATGCACAGATCCATTATGTTTTACAGATATTTGTAGTTAGCTAATAAGGTAAAACATTTTGTTTAAGCTGCATTTTGCTGACTTTCACTCCTAAAACAGGCTAATTAAGCCTCCGGTTTTGGCCGGAAAAACGTTAAGTTTATCTGGTATGTACGAGATAGTCTTTCTCTTCATCTATAAGTTATGCTTTCTTATAAACAATACCATATGAAGCTGAGACTGTGTGTCAGTGGCGAAGGCAGAATAAATAATAAAACACTGCCTATATAACACAAGCTCTCCCAACAGAGCGCTATGAAGGCTGTACACAATACAACAGTAAAGACAAAACATGCGTATCGGCTCTATCGTACGGCACAATAAATCATTTTATTGCACAAAGTGCCGACTACAGATGAACCCAAACAGTAGATAAGGTGTTAAGGAACAGCACAACATCAGACAGAATCCTCACATTAACGGTGATTGTTGTTTCAGTACCACGGACAGCTTATGCGTAACAGAGCATGCGCATAGCCTACGGCAACAAGTTAGTGTGGAAACCATTAAGGACACAATACCGGCCTTTAATCTTTCTGTTGTCTCACGCCAGTGTTTACTTGTACTGTTTAAGGTTGAGCCGCCAGCCGTTGTGAGAAATAAAGCATGACGCGGTGCGAGCCGCAAATATAACGACCACCCGTCAACGAAGAGTTCCAGGGTGGTCACAAGGGCCGAGTTACAAATGCAATTATACATTTATTTCCTTTCTTACTTGTTTATATTTTTTGTAACAAAATATGTTTTTATCAAACTATGATGTCAAATTTTGAGTTTAACAGCCGCTTCGCTTCACAATTAAAGCAATCCATGTTTTACCAAGACAGACCTATTACACAGTTTAGGCTGTTTCAGTCTACCTAAATGCAATTTAAGTACACGACTTGGCGGATGCTTAATGAACTGTATGTCCAAGCGCATAAAATTACTCAAGAAGCATCCTTATTCATTGGACAGGTCCGCATGGCTACTTAATATTCAATTTGTACATTACAGCTGATGCGTAATGAACTGTATGTCCAAGAGCGAACTGGGAACTGGCTGTGAGCGTCGCACTTTACTATTACTATTTTTAAGTAGCTGAAATTATTTTAATTATCCCTTTCACCCTTGCTATCATTAAATATCATCAAGAAAATAAAAACGGGCCTGAAAATGATAGAAATATCCTGACAGCTCTGTTGGGGCTTGGAGTTCATCTATAAATTCTGCTTTCACAATCCCGTATGAAGCTGAGACTCTGTGTAACAGCTGAACTGTTATAGGCGTACACGCGTTACACACACACACAGGCGTCCGCTACGTTCGCTGGTGGCACTTTTCACCCGTAGGGGTATTTTATGCCAGCACACTATACTTAAACGCCTAAAACGCGTCTCCTGTATAAATAAAATAAAATACCCCTGATATCAGGGGTATTTTATGCCAGCACACTATACTTAAACGCCTAAAACGCGTCGCCTGTGCCAGCATAAAGTCTGATTAATAGGCGTGCTTACAGACACACGTATTGCGAGTACACGAGATAACATGGGTGACGGGTGAAAAGTGCCACCAGCGAACGTAGCGGACGCCTGTGTGTGTGTAACGCGTGTACGCCTATAACAGTTCAGCTGTTACACAGAGTCTCAGCTTCATAGGGGATTGTGAAAGCAGAATTTATAGATGAACTCCAAGCCCCAACAGAGCTGTCAGGATATTTCTATCATTTTCAGGCCCGTTTTTATTTTCTTGATGATATTTAATGATAGCAAGTGTGAAAGGGATAATTAAAATAATTTCAGCTACTTAAAAATAGTAATAGTAAAGTGCGACGCTCACAGCCAGTTCCCAGTTCGCTCTTGGACATACAGTTCATTACGCATCAGCTGTAATGTACAAACTGAATATTAAGTAGCCATGCGGACCTGTCCAATGAATAAGGATGCTTCTTGAGTAATTTTATGCGCTTGGACATACAGTTCATTAAGCATCAGCCGAGTCGTGTACTTAATTTGCATTTAGGTAGACTGAAACAGCCTAAACTGTGTAACAGGTCTGTCTTGGTAAAACATGGATTGCTTTAATTGTGAAGCGAAGCGGCTGTTAAACTCAAAATTCGCCATCATAGTTTGATAAAAACATATTTTGTTACAAAAAATATAAACAAGTATGTAAGAAAGGAAATAAATGTATAATTGCATTTGTAACTCGGCCCTTGTGACCACCCTGGAACTCTTCGTTGACGGGTGGTCGTTATATTTGCGGCTCGCACCGCGTCGTGCTTTATTTCTCACAACGGCTGGCGGCTCAACCTTAAACAGTACAAGTAAACACTGGCGTGAGACAACAGAAAGATTAAAGGCCGGTGTTGTGTCCTTAATGGTTTCCACACTAACTTGTTGCCGTAGGCTATGCACATGTTCTGTTACGCATGAGCTGTCCGTGGTACTGAAACACCAATCGCCGTTCATGTGAGGATTCTGTCTGATGTTGTGCTGTTCCTTAACACCTTATCTACTGTTTGGGTTCATCTGTAGTCGGCACTTTGTGCAATAAAATGATTTATTGTGCCGTACGATAGAGCCATACGCATGTTTTGTCTTTACTGTTGTATTGTGTACAGCCTTTATAGAGCTCTGTTGGGAGAGCTTGTGTTATATAGGCAGTGTTTTATTATTTCTGCCTTCGCCACTGACACACAGTCTCAGCTTCATATGGTATTGTTTATAAGAAAGCATAACTTATAGATGAAGAGAAAGACTATCTCGTACATACCAGATAAACTTAACGTTTTTCGGCCAAAACCGGAGGCTTAATTAGCCTGTTTTAGGAGTGAAAGTCAGCAAAATGCAGCTTAAACTAAATGTTTTACCTTATTAGCTAACTACAAATATCTGTAAAACATAATGGATCTGTGCATAAGTGCCGAATTGGGTTAAACAGTGTAGATATAAGGTCCAATGGAATCATATTGTGGACTGCTGTCCACATGGCTACTGAATATTCATTAGATAGGTCCGCATGGCTACTTAATATTCAGGGGTGACAGCGATTACGGTGTCTGCAGGCAGGTAAACCTAACTTATTACAGCTGGTGCGTAATGAACTGTATGTCCGCGCACGAAGCTGGGAACTGGCTGTGAGCGTCGCACTTGACTATTAGCCTACTATTTTTTAAGTAGCTGAAATTATTTTAATTATCCCTTTTTTACCCTTGCTATCATTAAATATCAATTAGATATCATTCAAACCGAGAGAGAGAGAGAGAGAGAGAGAGAGAGAGAGATTTCGTTAACAAGAAAATAAAAATGGGCCTGAAAATAATAGAAATATCCTGACAGCTCTGTGGGGGCTTGGAGTTCATCTATAAGTTCTGCTTTCTTATAAACAATACCATATGAAGATGAGACTCTGTGTAACAGCTGAACTGTTATAGGCGTACACGCGTTACACACACACACAGGCGTCCGCTACGTTCGCTAGTGGCACTTTTCACCCGTCACCCATGTTATCTGGTGTACTCGCAATACGCGTGTTTGTACGCCTATGTAGAATTGTACTTAACAGTCACGCGGGTCTTCATGTCACGTATTTGAGGCGTAGTTCACCCGTCACGCAGCCGTCACGTAGGCGTATGCGCAACAACGCGTGTACAGCGTCTGCGTGACGCCTACATGACGCCTGTCTGTCCATTGAAAGTGAATGGAATTTACACGCGCACGTTAGACGTTTGATGTCATCGCATAGGCGCTGTACACGTGTTTTAGTATAGTGTGCTGGCATAAAATGCCCCTCATACCCCTGATAGTGTGTGTCTGTGTGTGTATGTGTGTGGCACCGGACGGACCCAGTGAGGCATGGACCAGTATTACCCCCCTCCCCCGGGTCCGTATTTTTTTTTTCATACTTGGCCCTAATAGTTGTCCTAATACAGCAGCAAATAATAATTAATAAATTATATAAAGGCATTCCCGTGCCCCTGAGCTGGACACAGTTCACAGTATAAATACACAATGGAGGTTGTTATTCATGTGCAGGTGTTTGTTAAACAGAGAAAACACTTATTATTATTATTCTTATTATTATTATTAGTGCATGTCTCCAGCTGTTAAAGCGACTGACAGCTGATCCAGCTGTGATCCGCTGCCGCCGTCATTAGAAACGGACGTCGCTTCACGTGACGCTTCGGAGGGAAGGACGTCCCATGTCTCTTAAATAGTTTCCCCTCTCCTCGCTTCCCTCACTTGCGTCTCTCCATGCATCCCTGGTGGGCGAGACTAAGACGCAAGTGAACGGCGCAAGTGAGGGACGCATGGATGCGAAATAGACGACATGGGATGCAGCCGTAGACTCCGCATTGAGTGCTGAAGCGTACGTCGACGTCGCCGCCATCTTGGATGTGGCAAAGTGGAGAAGCGGAGACAGCGAGAAGATGCCTCATTCATGTGCTGCATGGAAATGTACCAACAGATTTACAGTACAAACCCGATCGCATGGCCATAAAAAAATACTTTTGATTGTATCTGGCTATTATAACGTCATTTTACGAACAGAATTTGCTGATTTTGGCTAATACTATGAAGTCCCGCGTACAATACTAATAAGATAGATTACTTTATTCATCCCCAAAGGGAAATTCGGTTGTCACAGCAGTCCGGTATTCAAGTAAAATAAAATACTGAGGTAGCATAAATAAAAAACAACAATAGAAAAAACACTGGATAGAACAAGGACACTTAAGAAGTTAAAAAAGCAGATCAGTTGGTAGGATGGCAAAATGATGGTAATTATAATTATACTGATGATATGATGGCAGCAATGCTATAGTGACTAGACGGTATATAATTATAATAATAGTACAGTATATAATATAAAATATATGTAATAATAAATAGTAAAAATATAAAATAAAATAATTATAAATAAAATAGTATGATATATAATATATAGTATGATATATGATATACAAATATATAATAATAGTAATAGTAATAATAATAAATAAGGCCGGTATAATAATAATAGTAGTATATTACAGTATATAGTAATAATAATAATAGTAATGTCAGCAACAGTACATATAATAATAATAATAATAATAATAATAAATAAAAATAAATTGACTGCAATTGTATAGCTGTATAGATATGTATTCTCATCAATGCCCCCTGTGTAGATATACTGTATATATGTTCATCAATGTGAATATAAAAACGATTAATCAAATCAGTTAAATGTAAACGTTAGTGCTCTTTATTCAGAAAACCCTCATGTCACATCTACATTTCAGGATCTGGTTATTATAGACACAGATTAAATATTAAATTTCAATATGTAATGTTGCTCCGCTGTTCGATCTGCCCTCTGTCTCTCTCTGTGTGTGTGCGCGGCGCTGACTCACTCACAAGGCAGCCTCTTGGTAATTACGTCTCGCAAAGTTGTGTGCAAAGCGCCGGTCAATTTACGTGCACGTGTACTGGTCCTATGAAAAACATTGAACA
Organism: Centropristis striata; assembly: GCF_030273125.1. Lineage (NCBI taxonomy): Eukaryota > Metazoa > Chordata > Actinopteri > Perciformes > Serranidae > Centropristis > Centropristis striata. The sequence goes on from NC_081535.1 coordinate 23,590,766, forward strand.
CCGGACATTCTCGTGAATTTATAAAACCCGGCCGGACGCCCCGGACAGGACATAAAAAGTGGATATGTCCGGGCAAAAGAGGACGCTTGGTCACCCTAAACATAAGGAGTAAACATTGATAATCATCACTTTAAAAGTTACATACTTTGTTTTTGGTACCTATTTGTTTCCCAGATATATTAGTGTGTGTGTGTGTGTGTGTGTGTGTGTGTGTGTGTGCGTGTGTGTGTGTGTGTGTGTGTGTGTGAATGGGTGAATAAGAGGCATTAACTTAAAGCACTTTGTAGAAAGGCGCTTTATGAAGTTCAGTCCGTTTCCTTTCATTAGTTTACAGTCAGATCTGCCACATCCAATATGGCGGACGCGCTGACGTATTGCAGCAACGGACCAACCTGCTCAATGCGGAGTCTATGTATATATGTCTATCATAGACTGTATATGTCTATGGGGGAAACGATTTAAGAGACATGGGACGTCCTTCCCTCCGAAGCGCCACGTGAAGCGACGTCCGTTTCTAATGACGGCGGCAGCAGATCACAGCTGGAGACATGCACTAATAATAATAATAATAATAATAATAATAAGTGTTTTCTCTGTTTAACAAACACCTGCACATGAATAACAACCTCCATTGTGTATTTATACTGTGAACTGTGTCCAGCTCAGGGGCACGGGAATGCCTTTATATAATTTATTAATTATTATTTGCTGCTGTATTAGGACAACTATTAGGGCCAAGTATGAAAAAAAAAAATACGGACCCGGGGGAGGGGGGTAATACTGGTCCATGCCTCACTGGGTCCGTCCGGTGCCACACACATACACACACTTTCAATGGACAGACAGGCGTCATTTTCTCTGTTTAACAAAACACCTGCACATGAATAACAACCTCCATTGTGTATTGAACTGTGTCCAGCTCAGGGGCACGAGGATGCCTTTATATTATTTATTTATTATTATTTTATTAGGACGGCATATTAGGGCCAAGTATGAAAAAAAAATACGGACCCGGGGGAGGGGGGTAATACTGGTCCGTGCCTCACTGGGTCCGTCCGGTGTCACAAATGCAAGCACACACACACTTCAAAGATGAATAAAGATTCCATAAACCCGGCTCCATGGCACGCGTAAAGACGCATCACATGAGAATGCCCGTGAGGAATGAAGGCTGGGGAAAAAAACCTGCTGCTGTGAAAAAAGTTTAGACGGACGTTACGTACTGTAACTGTCAACAGGGAGCAGAAGAGGTCTGAAAGACAGCGCTCCGTGTGAACGCGAGGAGGAGGGGAGCGTCAGTCGAATCACTCATAAAAAATCACTGTGATAAAACACCCAAAACAGAGTGAGTGATGGAGAAGCGGAGACATCCCGCGGGTAGAAATCAATGAAATGTGGTGGTGATGTAGTACCATCACCTCATGTTATGTGTTTTTAAGCATGCCATGGTGGCTGGGTCCCTCTCCCCTGGGTCCCTATTTATTTATTTTTTCCATACATGACCCTAATACGCCGTCGTAGTAGACGATCCTGGTGATAAATTAATTATTTAATATCCCAGAACATGATTGTGTCCGCTGAACACCGGTCAATATTTTATTAGTTTGGATGATTAAGGTAAAATGTAAATTATGTTTCTCAGATCAAAGCTACACTCAGCAATGATCAGCCTCACTTGGGACTGATGAAAATGACAAACAATGTAAAAGTGTTTCTTGCTGACGGATGTTATGACAAAGTGCCATGCGTATGCCTTTTCACATAACTCTCTGAACATTTTCACATAACTTTATATCTCTTTCAATTAATTTTATATCATTTTCATGCGAATACAATCCGCCCTTTTCATCCTGTAAGATAACAGGTCACAGTTGCTTCTTGTTCTTGCGTAGGATGCCTGCTATCTCAAGTCCTCAAGGTCGTAAGGCTGTTCCTCCTTAACCAATACACACACACTCATTGTAACTCTATAAAAACTGTTAGCTTTCTTTGTCTGCAGATTCACTCTGTGCAGACCTTTTTGACTGTACCTTATGCTCTCCTAATTGCAATTAGAATAAACCTTTTTTGCTTATACTCCAACGACTCAGTGATCTTTCCTCCTTATAACGATTTTTGCCACTACAACTTGGTGTCAGGAGTGGGATCGCCCGAGAGTCCGTCGGAATCGTCGGGACGTCGGGGGTGACCACCTGATCTTCAGGATCATCCTCTAACTTCCAGTCAAAATTCAGAGAAGGGAGGACCGACGTCCTGGGGTCGACTGACTGACTCCGGCGCGATCCCCGACCGAACCTACACTCTCCTGATTTTGGTGAGATGTTGAATTTCCATTTTCTAAAAATTGTATGATTACTAATTCTGATAATTTTGGCAGTAATTATGAATTGAATGACATTGGTAACGTAGTATTTCTGAGTCTTTGGAGTAAAGCATTTAGAATTGGTCTGGTGTACTTCCCGTTCACTAAAACAATTTACTGCAGTCTAAGATTTACTCCTACTGAGACCAGGTTGAAATCCTGTGAAGTAGCCGGGTGTGATTTTATATTAAGACCAGGTTAAAATCCTGTGAGATATAAGGTTATATTAAGACCAGGTTAAAATCCTGTGAGATATAAGGTTATATTAAGACCAGGTTAAAAAATCCTGTGAGATATAACAGATACATTTTATATCAAAGACCAGGTTAAAGTCCTGTGAGATATAAAGTTATATTAAGACCAGGTTAAAGTCCTGTGAGATATAACAAAAGTAGTTTGAAAAATAAAATAAAAACTAGATAAATAAATAAAATAACAGAAACTGAATAAAATAAATTGAATTAAATAAAATAACAGAAACTGAATAAAATAAAATAAATTGAATTAAATTGAATGAGTAAACAATGGGTTCCCGAGGCAGTAAAGCTGAACAATGTGATCCAAACAGTCCGATAATACAACAAATGAAAAAGAAATACGGCCCTGAATGTTGTGAATGCTTGCCATATTGGATAGAAAAATACGGGTTCCCCAAAGGGGGATCCCTGAGCAAAAATCAGTTGGAACAATTACGAACAAATTTACAGACAGAAAAAGATGAGTTGATGAAAAAAGGCAAAGTTAAAACTGAAAAAATCAAAGAACTTGAGAAATGTGGAATGTCTGAATGTGTGGGAGGATGAATGTGAGCACAGGGAAAGAAAGCAGGGCTTTAAAACCATGACACTGTTAAAAGCTGAAGAGGGATCACAAACAGATAAAGTTGCAAAATCAAAGATTAAATCCAAGTCTTCTCTGTATCCTTCTCTGAACAGGTCATGGTGGCGGGCCTCTGAGCAGCGACACTCTCCTCGATCTGCCCCCCCCCTACAACCCGCCTGCTGACGCCGCCTCCCCTCAAAGACAGCCTCCTCCAACCCCTCCAGTGACATCACCACCAACCAGCAATGCCCCCAGCAGCGCCAGAGACCCACAATCACCACAGCTGCCTCCGACTTTGACTCCACACCCAGGCCCAAGGCTAGCTCTGTGGGACCCCAACAACCCACTCCCACAGCCTGCCTTCTCCCCAATCGCTGACCACACTAGGTCCCACGACAGGAAGGATGACACCGGCAGGGGAGGAGAAACATTCACACTCCCAATGGTCCAAGTGATGGGACATGAAGGCGCAGCTGGTTATGTCTACCGCCCGTGGACTGTAGCCGACCTGCTCCAAGCAGCTGAACACCTCCCTAAAGCCACACAGGGAGGTCAAGTCCTCGGTGACGCAGTGATGGCCTTTATCAGAGACTTTACACCAACTTCCAGTGAAATGGGCCGTGTTATGATGAGGAAGCTGTCCGGAGCAGACTTTGCTAAGATCAGACGACACTTCACTGACCACGTCCAGCCCTCCACCATTGACTGGCAGACTGCTGCAGATGGTGATGGCAGAAATGCACAGGATGTCGCATACAGACGATGGATGGAAGGCCTCGTTACAAGCATCAAAGAAGCTTTCCCTCTCCACAGCGATCTCTCCAAGGTCAACGCCTGCACCCAGAAAGCTGATGAGACCCCTGTAGACTATGTCCACCGCCTGCAACAAGTGTTTGATGACCACAGTGGCATCCCTAAACCATGTAACTTCCCAGGGGACCAGATGTCAGCATATGAGAGCCTCCTGAAGCAGCAGCTCCTGAATGGACTTTCAACTGATGTCTGCCTGGCTGTGAAAGATTCCTGCATTGGTCATAATGAGTCCTCTGTCCGACTGTCCGACGTGGTAAGACATGCTAACCACGCCTACAAGCGCTTGCAAGAAAAGACTGAAGCTGAGAAAAAGACAAGGAAAGATACTGCCCATCAAGCCCAGATGCAGCTTCTCCACCAGCAGACCCAGCAACCACAACGTGGACGTGGCCACTACGACCCCAACATCTGCTTGCGCGGAGGACATGGAGGACCGCCTGGAGGCGACGGTGGACACCTGAGCCAGACACAGGCCTCAGACTGACCGTCCGGGGGTAAGGTGGAAGGGAAGTGAAAACACACACACGTGCACGCTTACACCGCAGCAACAACACAAGATATTGACAGATGCTATCACTCATTTAGAAAAGAAAATACAAACACAGCCTGTTGGTACATATGTACATCTTACTGATGGAAGTGTGCAAAAATGACCTACTATGACTTTAGAAGTCCAAGGCCAAAATGTTGATTTCATTGTTGACTCAGATGCTACTCACTCTGTTTTAAAACAATCTGTTTCCACACATAAGGTATAGTGGCAGAAACATAATTTCCATTGGAGCATGTGGTAACAGGATCAGAGAACAGTTCACCATTCCCATTTCATGTGTACATCCCGTACCTTTAACCAAAATTAAACACTCTTTTCTCTTCTCTGCTGTCTGTCCTTTCAATCTGATGGGACGAGACCTGATGATGACTCTGGGAGTGGACCTCATCTCGACACCAGATGGCGTTAAAGCCGTGCGGAGAGGCTCCTCCACCTCCCCCCTGCAAAGTGACCCCGTGGTAACGTACCAATTAGCCAGTTGGCTACCTGAAAACCTGCTCTATGTTTACCAATGGAAAATTCCTATTGATGTAGCACAGCCACTGACAGCACGTGCACGTGCACTGGTTAACCCGGCTTCGCAGTTTTTGCGGGCTGAGGCTCTCCACTGCACGTCACACGTGACTCATGACCATGACCTCGACTTTGAACACGTTTTCTTTGCTGAGGTCAATGACAACCTCATGACTGACACCCTCTACTGGTCGCAGACGAGATGTGCACTCTCAGTGACGTTGACTGACGAACAGTTACCCTTTTACCATGTACCAGGTTCACATCCACACATTTCACTCTCCAAACCAAATTCTGACCAATGGAGAGACTTTGGCCCATGGGTAAATTTTTGTGCAACTTTTTCCGATTGGACACAAACTCCTGACCCTGCTGTGATGTATTCATCAAAAGGGGGGGTTTACAAATCATTTTGCAAACTCAGTTTCCCCTGCCTCATATCAGTGCATGTACAGATTGATGCAGACAGGGTGGAAGGGGAAACTGCTGTGTTACTGTCTGCTACTGAGGTTCACCCTGCCTTAAAGGAAGTCTCTGACTCCTTATGGGCGAATGGCAAATATGATGTAGGCCTGATTAAAAACTGCGAACCTGTTGTTGTTACACCTAAATCTGATTACTGGCCCTTTGGAAGCATAGGGGCTTCCTGAAGAGTGATGGAGAGCCCATCCTACATCACTCTCTCATTGCTGACCTCCTAGAAGCTGTTTTGTGTGTTGCTGTGTGTAAATGTGCTGCTCACACTAACTCCTTTGACCCTGGTTCCACAGGAAATGCACGAGCAGGCTGCGTCTCTTCTTCTGCTCCCCCAGCAGACACACACACACACACACACACACACACACACGCACACACACACATACACACACACACACACACTCTCAGTTCCCTCTCTGTCCCAGACTCACTCTCTGCAGTACAGACTCTAGCCTCTCCTTCTGACGAGAAGCAGTGGCAGTCTGTTTCCCCATTATGCTAAGTTGACACATGGTCTTGACCATGCGTCAAAAGGGTGGATGCAGGTTATGATTGATCAACATTGGTTCACTAAAGGTTTTTCAACCTATGCTCAAAAACATTGCCAAGCCTGTGTCATTTGTGCCTACCACCTGGCCAGTGGTGGCGCTGTTGGGCATGAGAACGGGACATTGAAGAACAAATTGGCCAAATGTTGTGAAGACACAGGCCTCAAATGGACACAAGCACTCCCTCTAGTGCTTGTGTACATGAGGATGCGCAAGCGACCTAATGCTAACCTCAGCCCATATGAGATTCTTTTTGCAGCTCCTCCCTTTGTAGGTGTGGACGCCCCGAAGTTTCCAGCTCCATCTACCACACTGTGTGAAGATGCTATGCTAATGTAATGTGCTAACCTAACCAAACACCTTGCAGACATTAGGAGACAGGTGACTGCTGCCCTTCCAACTCCAGCCACCAGTCCTATCCATCAGCTCCACCCTGGTGATTATGTGGTGGTGAAAGACTTCAGGCGAAAGTCCTGGAAGCATAAGAGGTGGCAGGGCCCATTCCAGGTCCTGCTGACAACCCATACGGCCGTGAAAGTCGCTGAGAGGGCCACCTGGATCCACGCAAACCTCCAACTTTAAGGTCCCGCCTCCTCCGGACCCTCTGCCAAGCAAAGGTTGTGGCGTGCCAAGCCTCCAACTTTAGGGTGAGGTGAAATAGCGATCCCCTGCGACAAGATCAGCCAGAGGTGTAACAAGAGCTCTGACTGCAACACGTGGTGCCAAGCCACTAGTCTAGGCTCTGTCTCTCCCCCCTCTCTCTTCTGTCCACAGATTTACACACCAACACACTGGACTCTGACACACGGTGTTGAGAGTGTTGTGACTAGCAGGTTGGTTTAGCAACCTGTGACATCACAAGTGCCAGTCCCAGGCATACGCAGTTACACTGCTCTCACACCCCACCATAGTTTCCTTTTGCGACACCTACGGCGTAGGACAGGTGACACATTTTTTCTTGTTGTCTTGACTTTCTCTTTAGGTTTTGTTTTCATTTGTCTTTCGTTTATTGCTTTCTTCCTGATTCTCAAAGCCCTTAACCTTTAGGCTATGGAGCGCCACCACCCCTGGCATCCCTTTCGTGCCCCTGGCCTTTGTGGCCTCCGTGGTACCCTCTGTTGCTTTGCCTGCTCGCTGTCCTTATAGTGTTCCCCCTACTCTATTTCCTACACCCTCCTTCCCCACCTTACGCTAACTCCTCCCTCTCCCTTAACCACTCTTCCTCCTGCTCCCCAACTCCGTGTACGTCCAATTCTGACCTCTTCCGACTCTAACGTTACCTCTCTTGCCTGGCTCACACAGGGCTGCCTGTTAGGACTTTCTTCTGATGGCTCCAATTCTTCCTGTTTGTTATTTGTGTTGTCCCCCTGCTTAAAGGCTTTGTTTCCTCCATGTTCACTACTCAGCTCCTTAGGAATGAACTCATTCCCTTGCCTGACCCCACCCCACTTCCTCCTGCTTTCCAGTCTGTCCTCGCCTCTGATGACACTTTCTCTGAATCCGCTTTTGACTCTGACTCTGATGTTAATGATGATGCTGATATGTAGGTTGACTTTATGCCCCACTGTGCTTTGTTCATGACACGAGAAGACTGTCCTCCTTAAAAAAAATAAAAAATAAAAAAAAACAGCGTTGCTCTCTCCCTTGAGTCTATTTCACTGTTGCCATTATTGATGATGATTGGTCTTAAACCAGTGCGGAATGTTCAGTCTGATACTGTTTAATGGTGATTCTTTTGTACATTCCTTTATGGGGTTTTTTTTTGTTTTCCTTGTTGGTTGTGTTTGATCTTCTCTCTAGTTGATCCTTACGGATCAAAAGGGGGAAATGTTATGACAAAGTGCCATGCGTATGCCTTTTCACATAACTCTCGGAACATTTTCACATAACTTTATATCTCTTTCAATTAATTTTATATCATTTTCATGCGAACACAATCCGCCCTTTTCATCCTGTAAGATAACAGGTCACAGTTGCTTCTTGTTCTTGCGCAGGATGCCTGCTATCTCAAGTCCTCAAGGTCGTAAGGCTGTACCTCCTTAACCAATACACACACACTCATTGTAACTCTATAAAAACTGTTAGCTCTCTTTGTCTGCAGATTCACTCTGTGCAGACCTTTTTGACTGTACCTTGTGCTCTCCTAATTGCAATTAGAATAAACCTTTTTTGCTTATACTCCAACGACTCAGTGATCTTTCCTCCTTATAACGATTTTTGCCACTACACGGACAGACTCTCATAATCGTTACTGTTTTTTTTTTTTTTATTTACTTTAATAATATCCATAATAAATCTGTATGGTGGAAAAAACAGATCACGAAAAGGAAAAAAGCTTCTAGAGCGATCTTTCTCTTAATTTATTATTTAAGATTAAGAGCTTTGGGATGATCCTACGGAGATTGCCGCCTGGATGGGATGGAGAAGCTCAAACTAAAAATAGATCCTTTTTTCAAGAAGAACTCGAGAAAGTGTGATTTAAACAGCTAAATTGATTTTACCCCTACCAAAGTGTTGTTACATAGCCTAAGTTTAAAGTTGACATTGAGGTGGAATGTGGTTTTTGTGATCTGAAACTATCTCACATTTATTTTGGTTTTGTGAATTCACATAGAAACTCTGGAAGGACATTGCCTCCTTTGTCAACAGAAATACTCTCACTGGTTTTACTTTGCATTATAAAGATGTCATATTTGGCTGTTTTGATCACAAAAAGAAGGATAATGATGCATATTTTCTGATTAAAAAAAAAATGTTTTCCCAAATACCACATACACAAATGTAAGCTTCAAGTAAAAAAACAAATGTCTTTTTGTTGAAGTCAGTTTGAACAGTTTATCTCAACTCTCTCCTGTCTACAAAACAAAAAAGCTGTGAAGTCTGCCAACATATGCACTTAATGCGTTAATGTCTTTAACATGTAATCTTGCGTCTGTTTATTTTATTATTTATTTATTTGTGTAATTCTTTTCCATTTAATTATTCTTATTTTTATTTTCCAAATATTATTTACTTCTATTTTATTTTTTGCATTGTTTATCTTTCTGTGACTCGTTTCTTCTTCGTTGTAACTGTGCATGGTATTGCTGTTTGATATAAATAAAAGAAAAAAGAAAAGCAGTGATGGGACAGACTGTGCCGAGGCTTCGGAATATGTGTCGAGAAATGCAGGAAGTCTTTTATTAAGCACGTATCGAGGCTTGTTTCTTTAAGGGCGAGTGACGTCACTAATGACATTTGAAGCCTCGCTAGTTCAGGGAATGGTTCCAGTATTGGCGTCAGGTTGGTGTGATATATGAACATTTATTGATAACTGATAACTTTGTCGACAGTACTGCAGATTCACTGCGAACGACGCTAGACTTTATTGCCCCACTAAAAAAGAAAATAATAAAACAGAAAAAGTTAACTCCATGGTACAATTCTCAAACCCGTGAACTGAAGCAAATGTCACGAAAGCACGAAAAGAAATGGCGTTCAACTAAGCTGGATGAATTTCTTTTAACCTGGCAGGAGAGTCTTAAAACATATAAGAAAGCCCTCCGTAAAGCCAGATCAGCCTATTATTCATCATTAATTGAGAAAAATAAGAACAACCCAAGATTTCTTTTCAGCACTGTATCCAGGCTGACAGAGAGTCACAGCTCTATTGAACCATGTATTCCTATAGCCCTCACTAGTAATGATTTTATGAGCTTTTTCAACAAGAAAATCATAACTATTAGAGACAAAATTTACTACCTCCTGCCATTAACTGGCACTGAGGCATCCTTTAAACCCTGGAGCCTTAGAAACGGGTACAAACCCTGATAAATATTTAGATTGCTTCGCTCCCATCACTTTCCAACAACTAACCTCAATGATTTCTTCATCCCAACCGTCAACCTGTCTCCTAGACCCCATACAAACAAAGGCTGCTTAAAGAGGTTCTACCTTTAACGGGCACTTCTTTCTTAGATGCAATCAACCTGTCATTATTAACAGGCTATGTGCCACAATCCTTTAAAGTAGCTGTAATTAAACCTCTTCTCAAAAAGGTTAATCTAGATTCTGGCGTTTTAGCAAACTATAGACCAATATCGAACCTCCCCTTCCTCTCTAAAATCTTGGAGAAAGCAGTCGCAAATCAGCTTTGTGATTTTCATCAACACAATAGTTTATATGAGGACTTCCAGTCAGGATTTAGAACTCATCATAGCACAGAAACAGCACTGGTAAAAATTACAAATTACCTTTTAATTTCTTCGGACAAAGGACTGGTCTCTGTCCTTGTCTTAATAGTGCTGCATTTGATACAATTGACCATCGTATCCTATTACAGAGACTGGAACGTGTAATTGGCATTAGAGGAACGGCACTGGACTGGTTTAAATCATACTTATCAGACCGTTTCCATTTTGTTCATGTGAACAATGAATCCTCCATGCGCACTGATGTTAACCACGGTGTTCCACAGGGTTCTGTGCTTGGACCAATTTTATTCACTCTTTATATGCTCCCTCTAGGTAACATAATTAGAAAACATTCAATATAACTATATATATATATACTATATAACTTTATAACTTTCATTGTTATGCTGATGACACTCAGTTATATATATATCAATCAAGCAAGAGACGAAACTGATCAGCTAGCCAAACTTAATGCATGCCTTAAAGACATAAAAACCTGGATGGTCCACAACTTCCTAATGTTAAACTCTGATAAAACTGAAATGATTGTGCTGGGACCAGAACACCTCCGAAACTCATTATCTAAAGACCTTATTAGCATCGATGGCATTACCCTGTCCTCCAATACCACCGTAAGGAATCTTGGAGTTATCTTTGATCAGGATCTGTCATTAAACTCCCATATAAAACAAACTTCAAGGACTGCATTTTTTCACTTGCGTAATATTACAAAAATTAGACACATCCTGTCTCAAAAGGATGCAGAAAAATTAGTTCATGCTTTTGTTACTTCAAGGTTAGATTACTGTTATTCCTTACTGTCAGGCTGCTCCAATAAATCCCTTAAAACTTTTCAGTTAGTCCAGAATGCTGCGGCTCGTGTACTGACAAGAACCAAGAAAAGAGATCATATTTCTCCTGTTCTAGCTTCGCTGCACTGGCTCCCTGTAAAATCCAGAATTGAGTTCAAAATCCTTCTTCTTACTTACAAAGCTCTAAATGGTCAGGCACCATCATATCTTAAAGACTTCATAATGCCATATTACCCTTCTAGAGCACTACGCTCCCAAAAGTCTATGTTACTTGTGGTTCCTGAAGTCCTTAAAACTAGATTGGGAGCCAGAACCTTCAGTTATCAAGCTCCTCTCTTGTGGAATCATCTCCCAGTCTCAGTACGGGAGGCACCCTCTCTTTATTCAAGAGTAAACTTAAAACTTTCCTCTTCGACAAAGTCTATAGTTAGGGCTGGGCTTCTGATGTTTTTGCTAACTTGTCACTCTTAGTTAAGAATGCCGTGCGAAACCATGCGGAACCAACGGCACTGAGCGCATATTATCGGCGCCAGTGAGGCTGGACATAGCCTTAGCTGTTGGGAGGGCCTCTTGGTTCTGATGTTTTAGGTAAGAATGCCATGCGGGACCAACGACATTTAGCGGTTGGGGAGGGCCGCTTGGTTCTGATGTTTTAGCTAAGAATGCCATGCAGGACTAACGACACTGAGCATGCTTGTACGGCGTGAGATATGCATATTGCATGCGCGCATGGTGTCTGTAAGAACACCCTCTGCATTTCAGCTTGTTTCTGTATGAAAATGACATTACAGGAGTTGGCTCGGCTATATTTTGACCTGGGGCTTCATTATAAGGACATTGCTGCTTTACTTGAAAAAAAAACGACAGTTGTTTTCCCAAGATTACGATATAATTAATTCGAGATCTTGAGAAAACAAAACAATAGTGTAGTCCAGACGCGTAGCCAGTAATGTAATGTATTTGTAACCCGGCCCATGTGGGATGAGCCTCTCCACACCCTGGGACTCTGCGTTGTATTGTTTATGATGATGAAGGGCGGAGGAGGGACCAGTCGGACACGGGTGGTCGTTATATTGCGGCTCGAACCACGTCGTGCTTTATTTCTCACAACGGCTGGCAGCTCAACCTTAAACAGTACAAGTTAACACTGGCGTGAGACAACAGAAAGTCGAAAGGCTTGTGTTGTGTCCTTACTGGTTTCCACACTAACTGGTTGCCGTAGATCTGCGCAGTTTCTGTTACACATGAGCTGTCCGTGGTACTGAAACAACAATCGCCGTTAATGTGATAATTTTCTGTCTGATGCAGGTCTATGTTATGCTGTACGTTAACACTTTAGCGAGCCTACTGATTGGGTACATCTGTAGTCGGCACTTTGTGCAATAAAATGATTTATTGTGCCGTGCAATAGAGCCGATACGCATGTTTTGTCTTTACTGTTGTATTGTGTACAGCCTTTATAAAGCTCTGTTGGGAGAGCTTGTGTTATAGGCAATGTTTTGCTGTCATTTCCTTTGTAATGCATAATGTTGCAAAGTAAAATAGTCACTATTTTTCCAGTTTGTCTATATTTGTCATTTTTATAGTTCTACATTTTCACGAGTCCTTTTTCTGGGAAAAGATGGCCCATCCACTTTTGTACTGGCCCACCCGAAATATTATTTCTGCCTTCGCCACCGGGTGTCTCCATGGATACCGGATGGTGACTGAGAGATGCAGATCAGAAGGATTGCGGGTCACTAGAAACTTTGTGTATGTAGTGCAATCCGTTTTGGACCCAGAGGGTATACTACCAGTGGCGAAGGCAGAAATAATATTTCACACAAGCTCTCCCAACAGGGCTCTATAAAGGCTGTACACAATACAACAGTAGAGACAAAACATGCGTAGCCTATCGGCTCTATTGCACGGCACAATAAATCATTTTATTGCACAAAGTGCCGACTACAGATGTACCCAATCAGTAGGCTCGCTAAAGTGTTAACGTACAGCATAACATAGACCTGCATCAGACAGAAAATTATCACATTAAAGGCGATTGTTGTTTCAGTACCACGGACAGCTCATGCGTAACAGAAACTGCGCAGATCTACGGCAACCAGTTAGTGTGGAAACCAGTAAGGACACAACACAAGCCTTTCGACTTTCTGTTGTCTCACGCCAGTGTTAACTTGTACTGTTTAAGGTTGAGCTGCCAGCCGTTGTGAGAAATAAAGCACAACGCGGTCCGAGCCGCAATATAACGACCACCCGTGTCCGACTGGTCCCTCCTCCGCCCTCTATCATCATAAACAACACAACGCAGAGTCCCAGGGTGTGGAGAGGCTCATCCCACACGGGCCGGGTTACAAATACATTACATTACTGGCTACGTGTCTGGACTACACTATTGTTTTGTTTTCTCAAGATCTCGAATTAATTATATCGTTTTCTTGGGAAAACTGTCGTTTTTTTTCAAGTAAAGCAGCAATGTCCTTATAATGAAGCCCCAGGTCAAAATATAGCCGAACTAACTCCTGTAATGTCATTTTCATACAGAAACAAGCTGAAATGCAGAGGGTGTTCTTACAGACACCATGCACGCATGCAATATGCATCTCGTGCTCACGAGAAAAGTATCTCGTGCTCACTAGAAAAGTATCTCGTGAGCACGAGAAATGTTTCTCGTGCTCACGAGATACCAAAGTTTTTATTTTATTTTCACCATGTCCCTTTAGGGGCTCCGTAGATCTTTATATATATATATAAAATATTTGTATTGCACAATTAAACTATTATACAATGTACACATTCTAGGTTCCTTTTGTGTACAATGAGATATTGTTTGAACAAAAAAAAGGTTAGAATTGTTCCATTGTTCGTCGTTATAAATTGATCATTTTATTATTAATTTGACACAGGGGCCACAGCAGGGGCCAAGGGCTTCTTCACAGGGGCAGTGGCCCCTGTAGGCCCCTGTGTAAAACCGCCACTGAGTACAATCACTGTCTATTCTTTGGAAAACACTCCAACAGTCTTAACATAAACATCTCATGTCCTGTTGGATTTATTCAAACATTGATTGAAATCATACTGACACGTTTTTTTTTTTTTTTTTTTTTACATTAGTAGACTTTTACCATTACCCATAAATTAATCAAAAAAGGATTAAATGAATGGATGAGTGAACCACATACAATCAAATTAAACTGCTCTTGGCAGTGATTATTTTCATGCTGACACTGTTGCAGACAGACAAGAGACCATCACAAATAGTTGAAATGGCAATAAAGGTTTTGACCAGCAGGGGGGTTTGTGAGCACACAAAGCATCAAGAAATGAACCTTGTTTTGAAGCAATTGGATGAAAAGCTTCAAGGCTTCATGGGGCTTCATATGGCCATCACTACCAAATAGGTCTATCTGAAGGAGCCCAGCACTGAATAGTTTGGTTAGGTTCAGAACATTATTTATATTCTAAGATTCAGGCACAAAAACACCTGGTTAGGTTTAGATTTCTAAATGTACGTTATACCGGAAGATATTACCAATGGGTGTGTTGTGTTGTAAAGTGGGTGTTTCTAGTAGTATGGCAGGCGTGTCGTATAGCCTGCGAGCAGGGCCAGATTAACACTTTGCTGTACCCTGGGCAACAATATTCAAGGGCCCCATCCTCACGACCCCAGAATCACCACAATCTGGCAACATACAGAATAAATTACAGTAATATACAGTTAATATACTCAATACAACAATAACTTACTGTCATCAAGGGCATTTTCATGTGAATGTTCAAATGCTCATAGAGCTACAAATGCACCACTATGTCCTCTTGTCAAGGCCACTCACTCACATATGATGTTCTGAAAACAAAACACATCAGCATCACTATAATCTGGCAAAATTGACCCATTACATTATTATTATTATTATTATTATTATTATTATTAATAATAATAATAATAATAATAATAATAATTAGGGCGGGGACTCAATTAAAAAAAATAATCTAATCAATTAGAGGCTTTGTAATTAATCGAAATTAATCGCATTTTAATCGCATATTAATATTTGACCTGAGAACAGTGAGAAGTAATTTTTTACACATGGATTTTTCGTATAACATTGAATAATGACTGAATACATAAGCTTAAGCAACAAAAATCATTTATTTTTGCTCAAGTCAAACAGACCAGTGCAATTTTTGCCATTAAGTGTAGCAATATCATATTTAGAAATATAGTACATTTCAGAAATTCAGGTAGCCTATAGGTAGGTA
This sequence comes from Centropristis striata, assembly GCF_030273125.1. Classification (NCBI taxonomy): domain Eukaryota; kingdom Metazoa; phylum Chordata; class Actinopteri; order Perciformes; family Serranidae; genus Centropristis; species Centropristis striata. The sequence goes on from NC_081535.1 coordinate 23,606,098, forward strand.
GACCTTCTGTAAACTATACTTTGGTTTTTGAAGTAAAACACAATCCATGCTAGCTACTACACTAGCCGCTAGCTGCTATATGTTTTGCATTGAGTAGTCTCATCAGCTTCTTCCGTCATGTTCACTGTGTGGTTTGTCTGAACTCATGAACGCTAGTTGGTGCTCCAGTATAATCAGTCCGCCTGAAACCCAGTGAGAAACGTTCCGCGGTGCAAAAATAAGTGTGACTAAAACGCATTCATTTTTGTGTAATTAATTAATCTTAATTAACGTGTTAAAGTCCCGGCCCTAATAACACATTTTTTGACATTTGGTGAGGAAGTGTAGCTCTGTCTCAGGCTGACTGAGGCTGCAGTGGCAGCACAGCCTCTGCTCTGCAGGAGCCAGCTCTTCCTGTGCCTCCCTGTTTCCACAGCCAGGCTGTGTTCACTCAGTCTGTACTTTGTCAAGGTTTGTCTCAGCTGTGGATCCGTCACCGTGCTCAGATAATCTGCTGTGATGTACTGTCGGTTCAGATCCAAGTAACACTGGATTTTGCTTTGTGTTTGCCAATAGGTGATGTAGTCTTGTTTTAGCCGTTTTGTAATTTGGTTGGGTCTGATTGGTGCAGTGCTCTGTCCCTGGGCTGTGCCTGTAATGCAGGCTTGTGACCTCAGCCTCAGGGGGCTCCTGCTGCACATCTCCTGGTATTGCAGGGCTTGGAAATTATATCAGAGGGGGTCACTTAGTTTTAGATGTGTCCAAAAGTTAATTCCTCTTTTTTTTGTATTTCAATTATTAGTGGGTATTTGCCTAATTCTGCCCTGCATGCATTGTTTGTGGCCTTCCTCTGCATGCAGGGTCTCAATGGGGTGTCTATCCTACTGAACACACACGCAGGACCTGCATGTGAACGATTGTACACTGAGCCACAGTGTCCGAGCACCCAACTAAGGAACAAAAAAAGCTCTCTCCCGTAAAATACGTGTGTCTCCCACAAACAATGTAATCTAACAACCAAAATGGTGGAACAAACTTTCCCAAAGGTTACTTACCAAGAAAGTCCACAACTGCAAACTAGACCAAACAAAAACACTAAATTAGTCCTAAATGGACGAGCAGACGAGCTCCCATTTTGTCATCCAGTCAAACTAATCTAAAGTTACACAACTAGAACCAATGGACGAGCCCACATTTTGTCATGAACGGGCTCATAGATCATGGCAAAACAAGGGAGACCACACATGTATTCAAGTTATAATAAAATTATGTTTATTTAATTAACTGAAAGCAACACAGAAACTTAATTATGGGAGTCAGTATATCAGTGGTGAGGTGTGTGCATGCATGTGTGACCGGGGCAACTATAAGCCCCTGACACTGGATATGACAACGCCACCCTGGGAGTTTCACCCAGGGAAATGCACATTTACTATCTAGGTTCTTAATAAAGGAGGAGCAGAGACACGCGTTTCCAGGTATAGACAAATAGATGAGATTTTATTTAAATATGAAATAATGCACACAATACTTAAAAATGCGCAACAGTGACAGGCTAAAATGGCTACCAGTACAAGGGAGGGGGTGTCAGGGAAGTCTGCAGGAGGGAGTGAGTGAGGGGAAGGGGGAACCACCACCAGGCCGGGATACAGGGAAGTCAAACGCACTGCAACACAAAAGACACGCAATAAGTTTAACACAAAATCAAAATAATCATGCAAAATGCTGTAAATTATACATGCAAAACACAGGCAGGGGAGAAGCAGACAAAAAGGAAGACCTCCACCATGTGACTCACCGCCTACAGAAATATGGCAGCCCACCTGTACTGGCACCAACAACTATATAAAAATCACTCACAGGTAGTATAATAAAGCAAAATAACCCCAAAAATATACAAAGTAAATTAAATAGGGACAAAAACAGCAGTAGGTCAGAGCTCCTCCTAATAGGGCAAAAATAAACCATATTAACAAAATAAGCCACAAAATTGCTACTGAAGGTATTGCATTACCTTGGCAATTGTCTTACAGCAATTAGGTCATGCAGCAATCACCATCATCATTTCATTCCTGCCACAAGAGGTAAGAAGTCACATTAAACATGATGGCACACAACTCAAATGTAAAAGGTAGCATTTGTTAAAAGGAGGAGGAGTATCTGAAACAAAACCATAGTTAAAAAAATATAACAAATGACCATTTTACCTGAGAGTTACAGGTTACTGTCTGCATGTGATCTGGAATACAAATGCACTATGTGCTACACAGCACAAGGAGGGGAGGAGAGCAGCCACTGCGTCCACATATAGCTCTGATCCTTCCTGCAACAATCTACATGAATAAAAAATACTTAAGTCTGTGCTAAAAACCCACTTCTTCATACCCATGACAGTGCACACCTTACCGGGACAATATTGCTCCACCAGGACGGTCAGGTAGAGAGAGCAAGGCCAGCCTGCTGCAGGCTGCTTGCAGCTACATTTAAAGGGACTGTGGTGATTAGCACTCACCTGCTATCAGTTGGGCTGATTAAGGGGTGTGGCTGCACTGGCAAGAGGAAGGGGAGAGCCCTACTCATCACACATGCGATGTGATGAAATGCAGGTGTATAAGCTTAAAGTAACTAACAAACTAACTAACTAACTAACTAACAATATATATATATATATCAGCTTAAATAGAAAATATGAAGGATAATGAAAATAGAAAAATTAAACATAAAAAAAGTAAAAAATATATACAGTAGAAACAATATGTACAAATATGGTGTAATTTAAATGGGTAAAGGAGCTGTGAAAACAGGACCTCAACAATGGCAGCGTTGAAGTGCACCATCATTGTCTTTGCGAAGTTGAATTTCTTCATCTGCTGAAGGGAGTTCATCCCTTGGTGTGCATCCCACTTCCTGGGTGGGGATGGAGCCCAGGAAGAGGAATGACTCCACAGTGGTGACTGGGGAGTTACACAGGATGATGGGGGCAAGTAAGGCTGTTAACCAGGTTTTGTCATTGTTATAACTCACCCTGGTCTTAAACTTCATCTGCCCTATTTAGAGTAGTACTATAGTACTATAATCACAAAATATATATTTTATGTTTTAGATTTTAAGTGGACATTGCAAAATCTGTGTCTCCAATAATATCTTTGCAAGTCATAACAAGGCACAAGGACACAACAAGGAGGTTGTGTTTTAAATGTTTTGGGAACAGGTCAGGTCACAGACATGATGTGCTGAGCAGAAAGATAACTGTCTTCTCTGCTTGGTGACATGACGTGTCCACGTATGCAATAAACTGACAAATCAACGGATTCAAAGGTGGCACCTTTGAGGAAGAGTTCAACTTACATTCTTAGTAAACATTGTTACACTCAAAAAATGTTTTGTTGAATGAACATAATTTTATTATGACAAGTGGTTGCTAGAAATACTTTTATCTGAATCTAGATATTTTTGTTATGTTGACTGGACTTATACATTTTAAGTAAATTTAAAAAAATGATAAAATGATATGATGATATTATGTAATTCTTTCTCAATTATTTTGAGTTCATTTTACTCAACTTTTCTTAGTAAATCCAATTAAACCCACTTTAAATTAACTTAAATAAATTGTGTTTAAAAAAAATATAGTGTACTCTTTCAAATCATTTAAAATGTTTAAATTGTACATGTTTTTATTAAGTTGATTCTAATTAAATATGTTTTAGCTATCATAAATGACAGAGAACCACAAGATGTGTAGACCACCAACTTTAATATGATACAAATAATACAACACAAGAAAGCAGAAACACACTGCTCAGATTATGTCAACCAGAATCATAAGGATGGAATGAACAGTCTAAACTGGCAAAAAAAAATTTAAATTTGGAAGGAATTAATTTTTTCGAGCTACATTAAATAAAATAAAATAAGATTGTCATAATTCTGACAATATATGTTGAAATTACAGGTATTTTATAAGTGGGGTTAAATAACACATCATTTCTATTAAAATATGCTAAAATAATATATGTAACATTTACTAAGGGTCAAAAGCACTTTTTTCAGTGTAGGCTATAAAACTGGGTTTTAGGGAAATGATACTTGGTCCAACCTCCATGAACTGACCAGCCTAATGTCATGTCAGGGATGTGTAGATTGAACCCAGAGACTCTGTAACTGCATTCTTGACGTATTGTAATAAAATTAAGTGAAACTGAGAACTCGGACGTCTCCTGCTCATCATTCCCCATCAAACGATCAGCGCAGAGAAATAGCTAAGTTGTGTTGGAGTCAGATCATTTCATTTTAAAGGTTTCCTCAATGCATTTCTCAACATGGGTCACAGCTGTCCTCACAGAAGCTGATGTATGATGCCACGGCCTCTGTTAACACAACCAGACTGTCAGGAGCAGACCTCAAAACATCCCAGTCAGTACAGTCCAAACATGCTTAAAGATCCTCCACAGCCTCGCTGGCCCACTTCTTTGATGTCTTCACAACAGGTTTACAGAGCCTGGTCAGACATTTAATAAATTGTTTGTACCTGGGGAGATCACTGTTGAGGTTTCCTTTGTTAAAAATTCAGCTACATATATTCTGATTTTGTTGATTTGACAAAGCTGATTGTGTGTTCAATATGTATCATTTAACATCTGTAAAGCACAGGTTGAGTGAGTACTTCAAGTTCAGCAAAATAGTTCTGAGAAAATGTAGGTATGTTCATTTACTATCACATATAATCTGTTCAGTTGATAATGCGATCAACAGGAACAGCAAAACTTAAAAGTTGTTGAAATGTTACAAATACTCTATGATCTGTCGCTGGATACCTAGGTAAAGTGTTACCGAGAGTCTCAAGAGGTCAACCCAATAGCGAAGCAAGCTTGAACAGGAAGCATAACTTGAATGTACATTGTCTAATCTGCCCAAAATGTGTCAAGATTCACAAGAGTCCAGAGGTCTATTCCAGAAAGTGGGGTTTGTGAAAACCCTGAGTGTGTTAAGCCTGACAAGAGCGAAGCTCTTTTCCGTTTGAGAAAGGCCGTGGCTACTGACTCTGAGGACCTAGCCTGCTCGCTACTAGCAGGTTTTCTTCAACACACCCTGCTTTCTTTCTGTCTCCTCCCTCTTTCAGAGACTTTCCTTTTTAATTTTTAGGTTACTGTCAAAACAAAATACTGTTTAGAAATTAATTTGTTACTCAAGGACTGTGTAAGATCACCACTTTTATGCCCACCAGTCATGTCATCCTCGGCTCAGGATAAAACCTCTGCATGTCCTTCTTTTTGCGGGTTCTTTTTGTTATACACACCTGGCTCTGTGCACTGTATATACAGTCTATGGTCAATGGTCTGATAGTAAATTGACTCGATTAACACTACAGACGGCACTCATTCACCCATTCACACACACATTCACACTGGTGGTGGATGCTACCCCTATATGGTGCCACCTGCCACCATCAGGAATTCCTTCACACACAGATGAACGCAGCATCGGGAGCAATTTGGGGTTTAGTATCTTGCCCAAGGATATTTCGACATGTAGGCTGCCATGGCCAGGGATCAGTGGGCAACCTCTCTGCTAACTGTTGTTGCAGTTAAATAAATAAAAATAGTGATAAGAAATGACAGATAATTTATTTTTTTGTAGTTCACATAAAGTGCAAGTATAGTCAATATCAATTCTAAATCTGTACAATCCCCTTTTTGATGGATATATTCAATGCAACATTTAGAACCCTCTTCCATCAGAGACATAGTGAGATATAGACAATTTGTAAAACAATATGCAGAAGATGTTTCATGTTGTACAAACAAAAGATATGCCATGAATCAAATGTTTATTTTTGTCAATATACAGTGAACTCAAAAAAAGTCAATCACGTGTATTATCATTCCACTGTGCAATATAAATATTTTTCTGTGTAATGGTGCAATTTAAACTGGTTATCTGTCTATATCGTATACAATGTTCCTAATTTTTATGTTTGTTTAAATTGTAAATACTTTTTTAAATGTCTTCTCATTTAAATGTTCAATACTTTTACATTTCTTCTGGTTTACATTGCATTGTTATTTTACTGAAGCTTCTTTCTATGTTTACTATACACTTTGCTGCTGTAACACTGAAAATGTCCCTGTTGTGGGACTAATAAAGGAATCTCTTATCTTAACTTAAATTCAACTTAATTAACACTTACATGTTCAGGTAAAAAGATGTTAGGCTACAAACTTGATAAAATATGAGTTGAAAGACATTTCCACTGGGCCAGACATCACTAAGCTACGTGCTGTCCTGAGGTTAGCTTTTACAGCTGGACCGTTACTATACTAAACACCATCATAAAAAAGATCCCAGAAATTAATTAAACCATTTTGGATGAGAAATGTTAATTTGAGAATATTGCATTTATATTCATCAAATGACTGACATAACTAATTCAAAGCTTCGGAATATTTCACAAAAACTGAACTGCAGCCCATAAAAGTTTTTTAAAGTTATTGACATTTTTGTATAGTGTAAAAACATTCCCTTCCAAAAATGAAACTGACTAAGTTTCACTAAAATGTTGTTTGAAGTTGCAAAATTGTTGTGTGTACAATGAATTTTATGCTAAGGTTCCAAGTTTTGAACTTAAATCTGCTGCTGTAACGCTACTAGGAGAAAAAGTATTCCATTTTTAATTCTGCTATCTCTTTATACCTAAGAATTTATACTTAAGAAGTATAAATATATATCTCTCATTATTAAAACTTTAATTTCTCCCAAGCATTGGGAAGGTAAATAGCATAAATTCTCAAAAAAAAAAGTCCACACACAAATTAAAAGGCCAGTCATCAATAAAGGCCTTAAGAAAAGAGAAAAACACATTAAAGGGGAGTAGATTTACTGGTTCTCTAAAAGGTCATATGATACATTTCCACAACATTAATTAACAACAATAAATGTTGATTATAAAAAATAGTTTTGACAACGTTAAGGTTATTTAAGTTGTGGTGAGACAACTGACCAGTAAGCACAGAGCACGGTCACTGGTTAGGAAACATCATCACACCTCCCCCACCCCCAAAAGATGGCTGTATACATTGTCTATAAAAGCTGTTTTATCCAGGGAGTGTGTATCACCTGTATCACTGCTGCTGCTCTCTGCTATCTGAGAGACCTGTACTGCTGTGTTTGTTTGTTCCTGCTTGGTGATTTTAATATTTACTTGGAAAACACCACAAGCCCACTGACAAGTTATTTCATATCCTGCCTTGACAGTTTTGAAATACAACAATTTATTAACTTTCCTACTCACACCAAAAGCCACATTCTTGATCTCATCTGCTGCTCTGGTATCACCCCTATTCACTGTGTTCCATCAGATTTGTCCATATCCGACCATAAGCTTGTGTCATTCAGTGCCCACTTACCAACCCACCTCGTTCCATCTGCTTCCGTAACATCAAGAACATTGATTTACCTACTCTCATGAATAGACTTGACAACCTCCCCAGTAAAGACAAATTATCCACTCCCAATGAACTGGTTTCCCTCTACAAAGATGGGCTGCATACCATCCTGGATGATCTTGCCAATAACTATGATCATCCAGTCTTCTCTCACCTCCGGTCTTGTTCCAGCATCCTTCAAAACAGCTGCAATAACTCCTATACTTACAAAACCTGGTGCTGATCACAATAACCTTGATATCCTCCAACCTACCATTTTTCTCAAAACACTTGATAGAGTAGTTGCAGCTCAGGATCACACTCACCTCTCTCACAATAATCTGTTTGAAGTATTCCAGTCTGGTTTTCGTCCCATACACGGTACTGTGAAAGCAGTGGTAACCGTCATAAATGATTTCCTGATGGCAGCCGATTCTGGACTATTAACCATATTCATCCTCCTTGACCACAGTGCTGCCTTCGTCACCATCGCTCATATCATGGTTCACACTCATGGTTTCACCGGCACCTCTCTCACCTGGTTTAAGTCATATCTCTCGGGTCACACTAAGTTTGTCCAACTTAAAAACTTCAGATCTCAGGCCACCCCAGTCACTACCGGCGTTCCTCAGGGCTCTGTCTTGGGCCCTCTCCTCTTCATTATCTCCCTCTTCCCTCTCGGTCATATATTCAGGAAATCTGGCATTCACTTCTATTGCTACACTGATGACATCCAGCTCTATCTCTCCTCCAAGCCAAACTTGGTCCTTCCACCCTCATCCCTCCTCAATACTGGTTCACTCATAACTTTCTCAAACTCAATAGCAATAAAACTGAAGTTCTCCTCGTTGGCTTCAAATCCACTCTGGCCAAGTCTGATAACATCACAATAACAAGTGACAACTCCAAAATCCCTCCCTCCCCCTGAGTAAAGAGCCTGAGTGTCATCCTTGACAGCACTCTTTCCTTTGACTCTCACATCAACAATATCACTTGATCAGCATATTTCCGACATATTTCGACCATCTCCATCCGTCTCTCACACCTAACAGTGCCTCCATCCTTGTCAACGCCCTGGTCACCTCCCACATAGACTTCTGCAATTCCCTTCTTTGTGGTCTACCTCTCATGCGTTTCCATAAACTTCAGCTAGTCCAGAACTCAGCGGCCCGGATCATCACCAGAAACCCATTCATAAATCATATCACTCCTGTCCTCCTACAACTGCACTGGCTACCTATCAAATACCGCATCGATTACAAAAAAGACTCTACATAACCTTGCACCTCTGTACCTTTCTGATCTCCTCCACACCTCAACACCGTCCAGGACCCTCCAATCCTCCTCCTCCATGCTCCTCCTGACTGACTCTCTTCAAAGGGCTCAAGAGCTTTTAGCCGTGCAGCCGGCGGGCTCTGGAACTCTCTCCCACAAACCATCGGTGACAATAGGCATGTTTCCATTGAGTACTTTCCTAGTGCTTTTTTGAAAAAGCGGCTGAGTGTTTTGGCTCCGCCCACTAGTTAGTTCCCATCTGCACTTTTATAGCGGCAAACCAACGGGGTTCAATGTGACAACAGACTCCTCTAGCGACTCTTTTTCAAAAAGCGACTAGGAACAAATCTAGCGACTTTTTCTGGTGTTATTGGAGACTCGTTCCTACTCTTAACGAGTAGCACTATCACAAAGCACACACAAGTGTCCCAGTCCTCCCACTGCAGTCTCTCCCAGCTGCAGTCTCTCCCAGCTGCAGTCAGCAGAGCAGGAGCCACTAACCCCCTCAGCGTCCAGTGTGCAAATGAATTATGCATGCACGAAATCGCCGCTCAATTTTGCTCATTAACGGCTCAGTAACGGCTCAGAAAAGTACCCACTGAGCAGGTACTTTCTGAGCCGCTACCTGAGCCGCTAACCATTGGAGTTGGGAGGATCCTGGGTGGATCCTCTCCCCCAAGCCACACCCATAGCTGCTCACTAGAAGGAAAAGTACCTAATGGAAACACGCTTATTACCTCTCTCTCCACCTTCAAATCACAGCTCAAAATTCACTTGTTTAGATTAGCTTTTTCTGTTTGACTTTCCATTTTCACTTCTGCTCTGTTTATTGTTTTTATGTAGTTGTTTGTTTTTTTGTAGCTGATTGTGTTCTTGTTTTTATCTAATGGTTTTTGCTATGTTTTTAAGGTCACTTTGAGTGATGTGAAAGGCGCCCATAAATAAAATGTATTATTTTTTTTTATTGTTATTAGGTATGAATACATGTTGGATATCAACTGACATAATGCATTTATCACAATGCCTTAATTTTATCTGACTTCAGGCTCTCATGGCTTGTGAAAAATACTGTACAAAATATATATATATAAAAAAGTTTAAGTATAAATTTAGTAAGAATTTCACATTGCTCTGAAACATTCACAGAGTATTGAGGGCTACTGTTTAGCAGACTCCTGTGGAAATGGATGAATAAAAACAATATTTCTGTAAAAAGAGAAGGTGCAAAGTGGTGAGAATGGCATGATCAATCGAATTAATGCTGTGGAAATGCTCATACTATAAATGTTACTACATTTTTCAAAATGTCCACATGCAATGAGGGTTCTTACAAAAACATAATACTTATAAACCTACTCTGCTCACTATCTGAAGTATCCGAAACTTCTCATGCAAGTTTGGTCACATCGTTGAATATTTAAATTCTCTCTCATTCAAAAATGTTGGGAACACAAAGCCGATTTTAAGTACATACGAATGGAACTGTAACACATGGGTTATTTTTTCTTCTGTTACTGTGATAACTCTCTCTACTCCTATGTTCACTTCTCCTAAAATGTTTATAAATGGATATTTCCAGACACAATGTCATGATACAGACATGCAGTCAGGAGAACATAGTTCTTCTGAGAGACATCTAAGAAATACACAAGATCCTGGGTGACGTCTGGATTAAAACCCTCTCGGACCAGCTTCACCTTCTGCTGCTTGAAGGTCTCTGTCACATCCAAAGAGGTCTAAAAACAAATGGACAATATAATTCCACACTTCATAATACTTACTAAAGGTAAAAAAACATATCTGCTTGACTTACCTGTATTCTGAGAAACCACGGCCAGGCATATGCTGGAAGTGTTTTGCCTAAATGGTTGTAGATTTTTCTTCCATTTAATTTGTGATCCTTTTTTAAGACGATAGCAGCCATACCTGCCCGGCCTTCATATCCTGCATACACACATTGGAAAAAGTCACATACTGAATGTCACAAGAGCAATCTTGAGAATTGTTAAGTAGGAGAACCTGCTGGCTTTTCCAAAGTTTGGCCAACACTTATGATCAATTTGTTTTATGACATCTTAATTGTTTAAAAAAGGTAAACTGTTACATGCTTATGTAAGGTCATAAGTTTTAATTATTTCAATCTTGCTCCTAGGAAACCGCTCTTGGTGTTGTTGTTAATGGTAAATGGACCTGCACTTATATAGCGATTTTCTAGTCACTTTGCGACCACTCATAGCGCTTTACACTATAGACTGTGCTCATTCACCCATTCACACACACATTAATACCGCCATAGTTTTCATCCAAACTGGCCCAGCATGTGAACCTTTCTAGCCTGAAACTACAGCTGAACAGCTGAACTTAACTAAAGGCAACTTTTAAAAAAAAAGGTTCAAATGGCCTATACTACGAGAAAATACCCCACGATGTGGTCCATTAAATTTGTCGACATCTGAAGCTGTCTGCTTACTTTTTAAAATGATTCACAATGCTGCAGCTCCCCCCTTGAAAAATATATTACTATTCTGAGAAGTCAACAAGAACAACAAGATCTGTTACAAGGGGTGAGTGTAGTGTACCCCATTGCAAAACTGGATTTGGGAAGTCATCATTTTCTTGCATTGCAATGACTCAATGGAATACTTTGCCAACAGACATTATTTCATGTAAAAGTCCCCATGCCTTCTCACATCTTGCTAAGCGTGGGCTACTGTCAAAACAAGAGTGTACACATTTATGAATTGTGTGTGTGTTGGGGGGCAGCCTGTCCTGTCCTGTTGAATCTTGCTTCTTGTTTCTATTTAACTATTTTATATATTGTCTCTTTGCCTTGTTCTGTAATTGTAACTTTTTTTAATACTAATTTTCTATGTATTATTCCATCAACCTGCCCAAGGACTAAAGGTGGAAAAAATAGCAATCTGCTAGAACCTGGCACAATGCATATTCTCTTTTTGTACAAGATTAATGTCTTATTGTGTGCTGTCCCTGTTTTTGAAATAAATAAATTACAAAATTGATCATGGGACCTTGTAGAAAGAAATCTGGCTCAACATTGTCATCGTCAACACTTAGATTCCACAGACCTTGTACGGTGACTCCATAGATGTTGGCCTCCTGGATAAAATCAAGAAGCCCTAAAACCTCTGACACCTCTGTGGTGGAAACATTCTCTCCTTTCCACCTGTAGGACACAAGTATGGAGTTAGATGTATTTCTGTGAACCTCATAGCAACAGTATTTACACAGCCAGCAGTGCTATAACAAATTAATAATTCACTTGTGATTCTGGGTAAAATTAATTCAATTAATTCAATTTAATTTAATATGACACCAACACAACATTACAATAGTGAATCCTAATTATCACAGAACTTGCCAAATGGAGTACCTCAGTATGGTTGCAGTATCACAGTTTTACTGATGCAGACAGTAACGGTACCTGAAGGTGTCTCCGACCCGGTCACGGAAGTAAAGAAAGTCCCTATCATCTTGGAGCAGCAGGTCTCCAGTGTTGAAATAAATATCCCCATCTTTAAACACGCCCCTGAGCAGCTTCTTCTCAGACTGGACCTGGTTCCCAGCGTAGCCCAAGAATTGGTTCATAGCTGTCAGGGGAGCTACCAGGATCCCTGCCTCTCCTGTACATGGAAACAGGCTGTTTTAATGGACACATGCACACGCAGTTAGGGCTGCACAATTAATCGAATTTTAATCATGATCACAATTTTGCCCGCCACGATTAAATCAACCTGATCGTTGTCACATTTTTGTTTTTTCAGTTTTTGTTTGGCCACAGTTCGACTGACAATGAGGGCTCTTTTAAAATGCGGCTCTTCTGCATATCTAATCAAGCACTTTCTACACCAGTAGTCCACCAACCACCAGGGGGCGAAGGCATAGTTAAGGTTTCATGTAGCTGCCTAAATAAATAACGAGCGAGTGCTAAGCAGGATGTGACGTAGTACTGGACGCCATTTGTAAAAGCCGGCGAAGCAGTGTTGCCAACTTAGCAACTTTGTTGCTATATTTAGCGACTTTTTAGACCCTCTTAGCGACTTTTTTTTTTTAAAAACGACTGGCGAAAAATCCAGCAACTTTTTCTGCTGTTATTGGAGACTCGTCTTAACTTAGGAAGAGTAAGAACGAGTCGAAGTGGAACAGTCCTCCTGCAGCAGTCTCTCCCAGTAAACCCCTTAGCGTCCAGTTTGCAAATTGCTAATAGGCTAACAGTTAGCTCTGTAGCAGTACAGTGTGTATGTGCTACTGCTGCAGGAGGTGTTCACTTAGTGATCTCTGTTTGTTAACGACAAGCACCGGACACTCTGTGCACACACTAAAAACTGTTCCTATTGTTTGTTTAAAAGTAGTGCAATAAAAATACAGATGTTTTCCCTAACATAATGAATAATCATGATTAATAATCGCGATTACAATAGTGATCAAAATAATCGTGATTATCATTTTGGCCATAATCGTGCAGCCCTACATGCAGCTTTACCGACTGCCATGTTTGAGGACTTGGTGTGTGATTCATTTACCTATTTGTGCTCGTATGCATCTTCCAGCGTCTGTTTGGACCGGCTCGTATGTTTGTGGATCATATCTCAGAAGCTCAAAGGGCATAGAAAGCTAAAACAACAACAACAACAAAAAAACAAGTTGTTACTTGGTGAGTCACTGACCACTAGCTCACCGGTATAAACAGTCAGTATGTATACATTTCATCCAAGGGTGTAATTTTGATTTGGAAAAGTGGTGGGGACACTAATTTGGGGTCACTGCATTGTTTCTGATTCACTGCATATAGGGAGATGGGAACAAAATGAACAAACACCAAACATGAGTTAACCCTTTGTTCTTCAAAGAAAAAGATAAAAGGATTTTAAAACTAATCTAATCTAAACTAAACTAATCCAATCTAATTAAAACTAGTTATATCTAGTATATTCTATCCAATCAAACTACACTAAATGAAACTAATCTAATCTAAAATAATGTAATCTAATCCAAACTAACCAAAACTAAATAAATCATTTCTATTTTTTCCGCGAGCCGTTGCTAAACCACATCAAGCTCAACAGAGCAGATCGCACCAGACAGGAAATCGGACACAGAATTAACCTAATACACTTCGGCCCCCTTTCAAAATAAAACACAATACGCAGTTCATGCAGCCTAAAACTACTTCACATCAAAATTACGTCTTGACCGGGGGCACCAGATCAGCAATCAATCAAAGGGTCTCAGAGGATTGGCGACATGGACGACAAGAGACTGACTGTTGAAGTGGAACAGCATTAGGGTTGTTAAAAGTATCGATACTCAAAAAAGTATCGATACCAAAACGTATCCGTATACGATACTCATTTTTAAAAGTATCGAGTTTCGACAGGTTAGTGTCTTTCGTTTCAAACTGACCTATTACTGATGTTATCCTGGCCCGTGGCCCACATTAATGTTAGCCGTGTTATTATTAGCCATTAGCCGCAGCTAGCAATGAAAGGCTGACGTCACGTCAATGATTATAAACAATGTAAATAAAAAAAATAATAAATCAGGCACGTAGTATGCCCATATTACGTTTATTGACACAGTGTCAGTGTACATAAGCATAGAGTTTAGCCTGGCTAACACCAGACTATTCTCAAATGAGGTCTAGTCTGGCAACGAGCAATGGATTTCTCCGTAGAGGAGGTGTGGTTTACGATCCTCCAGAGCCGTTTATTGGACGTTTAGAATGTCTATCAAAAGCGTCTGTAGGTAGCTCTTAGCCAATCAGATCAGTTATACCAGATGACGTAGTAGAGCAACAGAAATGGATGTTTGTTGTGTGTGTGTCTGTGAGAGAGTGTTGTTTGCTGCTTTGCTCCGCCAGTTCTCGCTTTCTGCAAGATTATTTATTTTCACCCTTTATTCCCCCTCATGTCATTCAGCCACATCCACTGATTTTATGGGCAATAAACAAGCTGCTGCGGGTCTCTCGGCGGCTCCGCTGTCCCCCGGCTCGGAGCGAGATCATCGGCGGTGACCAGCGGTCTCGGCAGCTCAGCGCTAATCACCGGCGAGACCGCCGGTGCGGCGCTAATCACCGGCGCTAGCGGTGATCTCGCTCCGAGCCGGGGGACAGCGGAGCCGCCGAGAGACCTTTCGCCTTTCAACTTTCGCTCTAAACTATTTAAACACCATCTACAGCTAAAGATAATTTCGCGTCTGCAGCAGCCATGTTGGATCCGGAAAACTACAAGCTTCCAAGTGCCGAGAAGTACGCGTCATCGTCTTGCCGTCCCTTCCCGCTCTGTGATTGGATCCCTAAAACAGGGCTAAGAATGCTTCCTAGTTTCCAGACCCTTTCGCAGTTCGAAATTAAATTTGAGCGCGCAAGGCAGTCTGGGTATACCCAGGCTACATAGAGTTAATAAGTTTACATAAATGTTGGTGACTGAAAAGTGTTATTTTCTCTCTTGACGTCCCAGAATGAAGCAGAGAAAAGTCGAATTATCAAGCTTGCCTAATATTGTGCACAGCATACAACCTCAAAATATTGTTCTAATTGTTATTGTTTATTATATTTATTTTTTGCACTAACTCAGAACTGAAGATTGTTATCATAGTTGCAGTTTCTTTTTGCACAACTTTTTTTTATTATAAATATTTAACCTGTGGTTAATGCATTTTTCTTGTTAATAATTTTGGGGTCTTATCGTTGTGGTATCAAGTATCGAATTGAAAATTTTAGTATCGTGACAACCCTAAACAGCATACAATCATTTATGACATAACACATTCTTTTTTATAAGGATAGATGGTCACATCAACAGATCTTCCATGTTGGGAAGCAAAGTAAGCTGTTTGTTGTTGCTGTTGTTTACTTTATACACAGAGTTTATCACGGGATCTGGTGTTCTCCCGTACTCAAGTACTTTTGTTGTATTGATTAGGAGACCTTCCAAAATGAAAATTGCATATTTTGAAATGACTTTAAATCCGAAAAGAAATTTCACAGCCATTTCACAGTAGACATGTCAGACTTTTACTTTGAAATGTCTCTACATTGATATAATTAACATGCTTGACTTTGTGTCTGTATGTAGTCAGAGACATCCTCAACTCAAATGTAGGAGTCAGTGTAAGGAATAAATCTGCGTTCGATAGGAAACATTACGGTTTTTATTTCTGACCTTGTTGAAATAGCTTGCCCTCCCAATTGGTCCAACCTCATCGGTGTAGTTGAGGAAGCCGATGCTGGCCTCAGTCAAGCCATAACCCTCTCTAATCTTGATCCTCCCAAAACGTTTGACAAACTGCTTCCACACGTCTGACCTAAGACCGCTTCCTGCTGCCAGCCGAACACGGTGGGCTCCCTCCTCTGGGACCTTGAGGCAGGAAAATACTTGGATTAAACAACAGCGTTTCACTTTATGAAGGAGTATTTCTATATTCTGGGAAATAATACTTATGTACAGGCTTGTTCAAAATCGGATGAGAATATTAATATTGCATGAATCTCTGTGTGTCCTGTGCAGAGAAGGGTCTGGGATGTGTTTAGCTTGCTTTGCACAAACGCTGGAGGCAGTGAAAACTGCTAGGGAGATGTAAAAGTGTCAAAAAGTTATATCTACAAATGGACAGTTTTCAATCAAATTTGCTGTAGATATTAATTGGTGATGATGGACACACAATACCAAGGCATCAATGCTTGTTTCACCCTCAATATCACTGGAGGAAATCTTAATTGCCACATTATGCGCCTTTATGTCAATGGGTTGACAGTTTTTAAACTTTTGATGCTAAACAGTGATGTATCTAATGCTCAAGATAAGTGACACATGGGGATAAGATAAGTTGGGATAAGAGGGAACAGTAAATTTCAAATATGGGAAGAACATCTAGAAAGATATGGGAATATTTCACATTTGTTCTATAGGAACACTGTAAGACACAGCATGCTGCTTCATTTTGGGCAACTTGCAATTTGTTTAAATCTTTAATTTAAGCACTAGACCAAATCGGAAAACAATAATCTAGCTGCACCAAAACTAATTTGCAACTTGCTTGAAGATATCTTGGGGTATAATTTTTATCACTCTTTTTACCATTACGACCCCTCTTCCTATTTTGTTAACAATTGTTTTGAGTAGTGAAGAATATGATTTTTGATGGTCAATTATGATGGCGTGGTCTACTATGTCAAAAGCTGCCCTCAGGTCTAAAATAATTAAAATTGTACTCTCCCCCTGTCAGTTGCTAAAAGGAGGTAATTGTCTACTTTGAGGAGACCAGTTTCTGTGCTAAGTAAAGCTCTAAAACCACACTGAAACGTCTTAAACATGATACTGTGACACATACAAATTAAAGGCTGGGGGAAGATAAAAATTGAGGTTTAGAAATTGGCCTCAAATTCCTCAGAAAATGAATTAATTATGTTTCAATTTTATCACCACTGGGCCACTCGCTATACTATATGTCAGCTGGGTTTGTCACTCGTTTGCTCATTTACACCATAAAATCATCACTACATTGTTAACCATTTTTGTTTTGCAGAGAGACCCTTGAGTCAAAACCTTGTACTTTATCACCTCCATCAAAGAGGTATTTTTTTTTGCCGTTGTTCCATTTGTTAGCAGGATTACAGAACAATGTGCAAGGTTGTAGCATGGGCCAACAAAAAATCCATTACATTTTGGAGCATATTCACATCAGGGGCCAGATACACAAATTACTTTTTAATTTCCATTAACTTTGTGAAGTGAGCGGTCAGTGGCGTTTCAAGCTCATTTTTACTCTGGGGTTAATCCGGCAATGCACACCAAGAGGGTTAGAGGGTACCATAGAATTTCTGATGAATATAATACTGTGCAAAGGCAATATGGAGATTTTCTGCAGCATTTCTTTTATGAAATACATGACCTCCTTGGTGGAGGTAACAAGAACATTATTGCATAAAAATTAAGTCACCTTCTTGGACCTTTATTGAACATGTATGAGACTGAGACTATAAAGCAAGATGTTGCAATAATTGTAAACTACCAGACGTCATCCGACGTCTGGTAGTTTAGACACTTTAGACACTTTATTTTTGGGGCGTTGAACATTTATCTGTGTCACAAATAGAAGGAAAGCCCCGATGCTTCATGAGGTTACATCCACCCAGCACTAATATTCCCAGTCTTTGATCTCAATGGGACAAACCTGGTTAAATAAAGTCTAAAAAAACGGTCATCTGAGGTTGAATCATTTCAGTGACTACCAGACTTTAACTCTAGTTGTAAGGACAAGATCTAAAATTAACACTTGTTCTAGAATCTCCCATATTCAGCTTTATGCTTCACCTTAACTCATTAAGTCCCTAAGTGTCATGAGCTTTCTCTCTCTGCCCTGTTAACAGCGCTAATTGCTGCTGCTCCAGTCTCAGCTCTGTCTGATCAGCCACACCTGTGTCTACTCCTGCACTAATTAACCTGCCAGCTGCACTGCATTCCCTGTTCATCACCCTCTGTATATAAGCCCTGGCTTTCAGTAGCTCCTTGTCAGATCGTCTGCAAACCAGTACCAGTTACCCTGCCTGTCTTCATACGCCTCTGACTCCTACCTGTGATATCGGACCTGCTCAACTACGTCTTTCATCTTCTGCCCCGTGACTCCGGACAATCATCGAGTGTGCTCTGGAACCCACCCCGCCATCTCAGTGAGACGCCTCTCAGCTCTGGACTCACACCCATACACTCCCTTTCCCCAAATCCTTCAATAAACTGTTTAACGTGACGCTCTTGTGGTCCTCGTCCTGTTTGGTGTCTGACACTAAGTAAGACTGTGTGACTTTGACAAGACGTGTCTTCTATGAAATGTGGTTGTGACAGCAAACAAAAATGTGAACAAAGTAGCCAATTTCAAAAAGTTTATTTTTTTGTTACTAGTTTAAGTTTTAACCCATTTAACAATTCTAATCTGTTAATGTCCTGTATTGCATTTAACCTGTTTTTACCATATTTCCTGAACAAATTAATATAAAACAAGTAACAAAAATATGGCTGTGACGTCACATCGGGCTTTCAACCTAAAAATCGAAAATCTGATGTGACGTATTTGTCACAATAACAAAAATGGTAATTGGCCACTCAATTATTTTCACTGTTTAAATTATTTTAAATTAATATATGCTCTGCTGTTCAATTTAAAGTACATTTGACCAAATATTTTGAAAAAATAATCCTATCCTATCCTGTGACAATTTTGACATATGTTGTGGAGATGCAAAGAAAAAGGCAAATTTGTGTTTCTGTAAGCAAAAAAATTGTCTAGTTTATTTATTTTAAAATAAGAAATATCATGCATATAAATTCCATAACTGCCAATGTAACATATACGTCACATCACAGATCTTTGACATTTAGGGGTAGTATTTTTTTTTTAAACATCATAAATGTGTTCTATGTGGTCCTCTTGGTATATCCCCCATCATTTTTTTCAAGGATAAATAGGTCTGGGTTCTTATGGGTTAATGAAATACTACAGAGCTATTTAGCCCCTCACTTAAAAACACTAATAGATTTGTTATCAAGCAATAATAATTAAATCATAATCATTGGCTGCAATAAATGCTGAAGCCTCTGAGGCAGCTATTGTTTAATTTACAATTCTAATCAAATTTTATCATTAAGGATAAAAATAATTGCTTGTTCAGTCTTACTGTGGGATGGTGGAGCAGGTATCGACAGAGCTCTCCTATATACTGCACCACCGTCACGTTATGCTTCACACAGTCCTTCCAAAACTGACTGGCAGAAAACTTCTTTTTTAACACACATGTTGCACCTGTGATCCAAAGGAGGAGAAAGAAAGAAGATGGCAAAACAAAAAGTTTAAGTTTAAAAATTCACATTTCTGATTCAAACTACAGAACAAAAGTCAACACAAGCTATAATCGGAGTTGTAGTGAGAATTTTCCACTGCACTGTTTTCTCCTGGTATGTGAGGAAGTGAGAATTCCTTAAAGGCCAAAAAAAAGGATATCCGCTCTCATGCTGGTTTCCTCAAATATTTGCCCTGGACTGTATAATGTATTGAATAGAAATGGCAAATCTTCCAGGAATTGTGCAGTACAGCTGTTCTTACCAAGGTGAATGCATCCTCCGATCCCCAACAGGGAAGCAGACATGTGGTAAAGAGGAAGAGTGATGTAAATGATGTCATCAGATGTGGCTCCACACATCTGAAAAAAGGCCATACTCACAATGGCTTTCATGTGACCTACACGGGCTGCCTTGGAGAGACCTGGGAGGGAAGGGCACCAGTTACAGAGGATCAATTCAAAATGTTGTATCTTTCTATGTGTACTTAAAGTGGTGTCTGCTGGGCACGTCTATGACATTGTAACTCTGAAACAGGGCTGCACAATAAAAACAAATTTTAATCGTGATCATGATTTTGGCTGCCACATTTAAATTAACCTGATCGTCGGCGATATTTCCATTTTAAAATGCGGCTCTCCTGCATATCTAATCAAGCACTTTCTACACCAGTAGTCCACCAACCACCAGGGGGCGAACGCATAGTTAAGGTTTCATGTAACTGCCTAAATAAATAACGAGCGATCGCTAAGCAGGATGTGACGTAGTACTCGACGCCACAACAACACGCGCCATTTGTAAAAGCCGGCGAAGCAGTGTTGCCAACTTACCAACTTTGTTGCTATATTTAGCGACTTTTCAGACCCCCTTAGTGACAATCTTTCACAAAAGCGACTGGCGACAATCCAACAACTTTTTCTGAAGTTATTGGAGACTTTTGGAGACTCGTTCTTACTCTTATACTTACTCCGGCAGCTTGTTAAGAACTGGGGATTTCCACCAGGTGCAGAACGCCTGCACCACAGGTTTGCTCCGTCCTCTGCCCAGCGTCAATTCTTACCGGGCCGAAAACGGCACCATATCGAGCCATCCGTATATACGCGGCCGTTCTGCGGCCGGTGGAAATCCCCAGTAAGAAGGAGTCAAAGCAGCACAGTCCTCCTGCAGCAGTCTTTTCCAGCTGCAAAGCCAGAGGGGATGTTAACCCCTTAGTGTCCAGTCTGCAAATAGCTAACAGGCTAACAGTTAGCTCTGTAGCAGTACAGTGTGTATGTGCTGCTGCTTCAGGAGGTGTTCACTTAGTGATCTCTGTTTGTTTACAACAAGCACCAGACACTCTGTACACACACTAAAAACTGTTCCTATTGTTTGTTTAAAAGTAGTGCAATAAAAATTACAGATGTTTTCCCTAACATGATGAATAATCATGATTAATAATCGTGATTACAATATTGATCAAAATAATTGTGATTATTATTTTGCCCCTAATCGTGCAGCCCTACTCTGAAATTTCGTTGAGTCAAGTAATATTTTCTGTGCTTCATAGTTAAATATCTCTACTGGATGGGACTGTGTGGCTATCTGTAGCTTTTACAATGACTGAAGACAATACAGTACCTGTGGTGCCTGAAGTGAAAATGAAGAGAAAGTTTGACATGATGTCAACTTTAGGAAGGTCACTTAAGGTTTCTCCAGGCATGTGCTCCACCTTATCTAGTAAAGTGCTAAAATCCTCAGAAGGTGAAGTGTGATCCACCACCCATACAGCCATGTTGTCCTTCTTCAGATCAGGTAACACCACCTCCACCACACGCACCAAATCTGGATCAACAGACACAATGGGATAAGTGCACTGCTGCTTCATCAGACAGAATCAAAGTCAATAAAAAACATACACAAAGAGCTGTTCAATCCACTCTGTGGTCATTTTAGAAATAGTTTTACCAGATTCAATTATACTCTGTTAATCGTCCAACTGTACAGCAGGTGTGATTATGTGTGAGAGGTTGTGGTCAACACCTTCCATGATTATTTACATACACTGCAAAAACTGAAATCTAAGTAAGATTAACAATATATCTACTGATGCACAGACTTGGACACATCATCAGTGCTGTATCCTAGACTCACTGGGTGTTTCGGGTCTTGCAACAGACACCCTCATCCAGGTGACCCGACCGAGCTGATCAAATCTCGGCCTGTGTCTAAGTGGCATGCTACACCCACTACAACCACTGCTCTCCCCTTTTCAACCAGAGCCATCTGGAGGCTTTTTCTGCTGCCTCCACATTGTCGCCTATGGCCCTTCTACGGTTGACACCCATTATGACTAGTGTGCCGTAGGCTTTGCTCAGGGAGTGGCTGGCAAACCCCCGACAGCCCACCTCCACCTGGTCCTTGTTTTAAGTGTTTTGTTCCTTAATTATCTAAATAAGATATTACAGCTTGTTACTGATGTTTTATGACCTATACTGAGTAAATACATGCTTGAAACTAGAATATCAAAAGTTACAAAGCTGTTTCATCAACACTTACAAGTATAAAACTGCTATTTCAAAGTAATCATTTCTTATTTCAAGCATAACTAAGAAATCATAACTTTGACATAATTTGACCTCTTCACATACTTAAAACAAGCAGCCAGATGGAAATATTTGTAGCTATATCAAAAAAAGTACACTTGTTTTTAGTCTGACTTTGCTGGTTTCAAGAAATATAATGCATATGCATATCATTATGTCGAGATGATGGCTCTCGCATTTACAATTACATTCAAGAATATTTTTCAACATATTGAGAAAATAGGTCACGTGTATTTCATTAGAATCAAGAAAAATGCTTGTTATTAATTAGAATACACTAATTCTAAGGTATTTGTGGGTTCATTGAGATTAGATATTTTTACTTGTTTTGGAAAGCCTTGACAAGCCAAATGTTCTTGTTCCTTTGGCAGATAATTTTTCTATTACTAAGAAAAATACAACAAATTTTCATACTTTTTTTTCTTGTTTTGTGAGGTGGCTTTTTGCAGTGTACCATGAATTTGAAAGAATTTAGGTAAAAACTTAATTAAATCATATCACTCTGATTGAGGTCTGAATATTATTCCATTACATTGGTTTGCTTACTAAATGTAGAAGTCATGGTATGGTACTTTGCTCTCTCTCTAGAACTATCAGTAGCCAACAACTGATAATGATACCACTTCTCATGTCAAAAAAATTCCATAGAGAACCTGACATGTAATGTTAACTTTCATTGTGTAACAAAGGACAGATAAGTACATTCTACAGATAACCCATGGAATTTAAAGCATTACAGTCATTGGAGTTATAAAGAGAAAACTAGTATGGTGAAGCTCTTTGTTCATTTTGAGAACTTGAGCATTACAAGCTTATGTAGAATCAGTCAAGGTTTTAGTGTTTAGTTCAATTAATCAGGGATTCTAAAACAATTAAAACCCTCTTTCAATCAGCTGAAGACTAAAGGACACACTTTAACCTATGATATGTACGTTTTCCACAATATGTCAAAAACAATTACATTTATCTTGTATTTTTTGAGAAGTTGAGTACTTATTTTATACAAATTGTTCCCAACTACTTTCATTGGGTCACTTCTCAATGAATTCATATCCTCTTTGTGCATGCATCAGTATTGCGGTTTTCAGTTGGAAGCTGTTATAAATATTTTATCCAGTTGTCAGCCACATTTTTAGGTTGTTGGATTGTGGTTTTAGCTATATTTTAACCAGGAATTGACAACTAGTGGCACTCTTTGTGGCGCTCCTTAGGGCTGTACAATTAATCGAATTTTAATTGTAATCACGATTTTGGTTGCCACGATTAAATTAACCTGATCGTCTGCGATAGATAGATAGATAGATAGATAGATAGATAGATAGATAGATTTACTTTATTTATCCCAAGCTGGGAAATTACAGTTTTAAAATGCAGCTCTCATGCATATCTAAAATCTGCAAATTGCTAACAGGCTAACAGTTAACTCTGTTGCAGTACAGTGTGTATGTGCTGCTGCTGCAGGAGGTGTTTACTTAGCGATCTCTGTTTGTTTACAACAAGCACCAGACAGACACTCTGTACACACTAAAAACAGTTCCTGTTGTTTGTTTAAAAGTAGTGCAATAAAAATTACAGATGTTTTCCCTAACATGATGAATAATCATGATTAATAATCGTGATTACAATATTGATCAAAATAATTGTGATTATTATTTTGCCCATAATCGTGCAGCCTCTCCGATGACTAGTTTGCATTATATGTCATACATACATCAGCTGCGTGCCGCTTCAGTAGCAAGGCAGTCAACGGCATTAGCAAAGGAAGTGTACAACAACGTCAGTATTATTGAGGTATTTCCCTCTTGCAGTGGTGGTTCTAGACCAGTTTTACTGTGGGGGCCAAGGAGGGGCCAGTGTTTAATCAGAGGGGCACATTAGCATTCAAAATCTTTGAATGTCTTGAAAAAGACATAAAAATGACAAAAAAAACCCACAGAAGACATAAAAATGACGAAAAAAGACACAAAATTAGAGGACAGAATAACAAAAAAAACCCCACAGAAGACATAAAAATGACGAAAAAAGACATAAAATTACCAAAAAAAGACACAAAAAAGACACAAAAAGACACAAATGACCAAAAAAAGACACAAAATGACTTACAAAGACACGTAAAGACATAAAAAGGATTCAAAAATGGACAAAATAGCCCTATGAGACTCCATAGAGTTAAACTATTATACAATGTACACATTCTGGGTTCCTTTTGTGTACAATGAGATATTGTTTGAACAATTTGACACAGGGGCCACAGCAGGGGCCAAAGGCTTCTTCACAGGGGCAGTGGCCCCTGTAGGCCCCTGTGTAGAACCGCCACTGCCCTCTTGCAACAGCAACAGGTTCAATGGCCACTTGTAATGCTCGTAAAACTAGTGTTCCGCAGAATATAAGACAACAAACTTAATCGAACACCTCCAGAAGAATGATGTAGAAGAATTCGATGACTCTAGCTGCTGTTGTGGATTAACGTCAAATGGCGACTTTAAACCGACTGCATCTCTGGTTGCATATTTTCATTGGATGTCGTAACTACACTGCAAAAAGCCACCTCTCAAAAAGAAGAAAAAAAGTACAAAAATGAGGTGTATTTTGCTTAAAAATAGCAAAATTATCTGCCAATGGAACAAGAAAATTTGGCTTGTCAAGACTTTCCAAAACAAGTTAAAATATCTAATCTTAACGAACCCAAAATTACCTTAGAATTAGTGTATTCTAACTCATAAAAAGTGATTTTTTAATTGTTGTTGTTAAATGTTTCATGTTAAATGTTTAAATATCAAGTGTCAATTTACAGCTCTGTGCCAATGTACTAGTTAATTACATACATACTACACAACAATACACACTTCTATTGTTTCATTGATAATAAAACAATTAATTCCATCTGGCTGCTTGTTTTAAGTATGTGAAGAGGTCAAATTATGTCAAAGTTATGATTTCTTATTTATGCTTGAAATAAGAAATGATTACTTTGAAATAGCAGTTTTATGCTTGTAAGTGTTGCTGAAACCGCTTTGTAACTTTTGATAATCTAGTTTCAAGCATGTATTTACTCAGTATAGGTCATAAAATCTCAGTAACAAGCTGTAATATCTGATTTAGATAATTAAGGACCAAAACACTTAAAACAAGTGAAACAGTCGAACATAAAAGATGCTGAATAAGAAGAATCTTATCAGAGAAAAAATCAGCATATATCCCCTTGATCTAAGATATTTCATCTTACTTAGATTTCAGTTTTTGCAGTGTCCGGTAAGCAAAGACGCATTCAATAGTTTAATTCACAGTAATGCAGT
The DNA here is from genome assembly GCF_030273125.1 of Centropristis striata. Lineage (NCBI taxonomy): Eukaryota > Metazoa > Chordata > Actinopteri > Perciformes > Serranidae > Centropristis > Centropristis striata. Next base: position 23,631,504 of record NC_081535.1, read on the forward strand.
TAACTTTGTCCGATGCACTGCAACGATGACAGACACTACCCTGAGTGGCTGCTGTTTATTTTTTGAGGGAAACTGTTTAACTTGTGTATTTCTGATTTTAAGCTGCTATATTTTATAGTGGAATTTTATTTTAACATGGTTTTATTGATAATGATTTTGGTTATTATCAAGAATGTTTCTATGACTGTAGATGTAAAATGGCCAGAAGACACAAAAAGACCTAAAATAGATGAAAAAAAAAAGAATAAAAAGACACAAATGACGAAAAAAAAATACAGTCATGAAAAATATTATTAGACCATTGTTTTCTTCGATTTCTTTCTTCACTTTAATGTCTGGTACAACTAAAGGTACATTTGTTTGGACAAATATAATGATAACACATAGCTCATAAGAGTTTAATTTAAGAGCTGGTGTATGATTTTTACTTTAAGCACATTGAGTTTACGCCTTACATATGAAATGTGCTATATAAATACATTTGATTTGATTTGATTTGATTAGATTAGATTACAAAAGGGGTGGGCAACTGGAGGCCTGGGGGCCGCACACCGCCGGCACCCTCACTTGAAGTGGCCCTCAGTACAACTACGTGCATTTGAGCATGAAATCTTAAAAGTGCAGTGTAAAAATGCACAAAAATACTTCTTGCAACACACTTTTCCACCTATTTCTCCATGAAAATCGTTTAAACTAATGGTTGATTATTTCAAAGAAGTGACACATGAGTTGGATATTTTCATGTCTGGGGAAAATTTGGGATTAAATGGGTTAAGTACAGGATTTATGAGTTATTATCGCCCAAACTGCATGAAAAGAAAACGTGCTATACCTGCTCCAACGACAAGCGTCCTGGCTCCACAACTCTGGAAGCACTGAAGCAGAGATTTGGCTTTAATGTTGACGTTAAGAAAGGCGACTTGACAGCCCAGTTTACACAGTCCCAGCCACACACAGATAAAGTCCGGTTCGTTGACCATCATCAGGGCAACAATGTCTCCTTGTTTCAAAGAGCCCTCCGACTTGAACGCGTTCGCAATCTGGTTACTTCTCCTGTCCACATCCTGGTATGTCAGAGTCTGGTTTTCGAAAATAATGAAAGGTTTGCTGGGGTTCTTTCTCGCCTGGTAGAGAAAACTATCGAGGTATGTGATGATCCCTTGTTGCATACGAGCCCGCAACGTCTTACTATACCGCCGTAGTTTCAAGTAATTAATCAGATCTAGCCAGAAGAAGGGATAAGTCCACCTCTGGTAGAGAAAAAGAGTCACAACTCCTGCTAAAACGCTGGCAAACACCACAGTTATCATCGTAACGAAAAAAAAACCCACACCTGACAAAAGTGCTCCAAAACTTTAAATACTCTCACAGGTAGTAATCGCGCCCACCTCCCGGAAACCTGCAGTCAGTCTAAAAGCTTGCACATTATGCAATTTAACAGCAGCACAGGAAGCCAGCGGGCACAGCAGTGAAGCCAGTTTTCGAAAAAGACGATCAAACTCGATTCGCGTGGGCCTCTATAGTGGACATTACGGTAAGAGCTGTGAGAAAAAACATCCGGATTGACACAACAGGGGAGGGAATATGTGGTTGACTTAATGCAGTGATTCCCAACCTTTTTCTTGAGGGACCCACATTTTTACCATTGTAAACTTTGGCGACCCTATTTTTCATGGACACTACCACAGGGCCACATATAGGAGCGTGCACTTAACCAGATATTATGAAACTGCAATTTTAAATATGTTTACAATGCAGTAACTTAACATATTTCATGCTCAAATGCATGTATAACAATATAAAATGGAATACAAAAGGTTTGAAGCAAATAAAAATAACCACTTACTGTGATTTCTTTTTTTTCTTCAGTGCAATAACAGCAGACCAACATCAATTGCAAGAAGTCATTTTCTGCATTTTTCATTTTTACACTGCACTTTTAAGATTTCATGCTCAAATGCATGTAGTTGTACTCAGGGCCACTTCAAGTGAGGGTGCGGGCCGTATGCGGCCCCCGGGCCTCCAGTTGCCAATCTATATATATATATATATATATATATATATATATATATTTAACCCATTAGATTTATTACACCCCTTAAAATCAACATACATAAATTTGATAATCAATCAATTTATTAACTAAGAATGATGTAGGCCTACCTAAAATTTCCTATACCCCCCAAAATGAAAGAAACACAATTTAACCCTCTGGAGTCCATCTATTTATTGAAAATACACGTTTTATTTACAGTAATAACTTTATTTATACATGATATGTAGACAAGCTGAGAAAGCCAGTTGAAAGTGCATCATAGGAGCTTTCACAGTGTGACATTTATGTTTCTAGACCATTTTTTAAAATGTGATTTTTCTTCCTACAATGAAAACTATTACTATTTTTAATTTACATGCAAACAGACTGTTTTGTTTTATTATTTATTGTTTTTTCTGCTGGTTTTGTGTGTATAAATTATTTTTTTTTAAAAAGGTACATTCCCAAAGACACCTTTGTCTTTTGTTTGTATTTTGGGTTCCTGGCAGCTTTATACTTGGTTAATTAAAATAAAATGAAAAATCTGACTGATAGCCAAGTTTGTGTGGAGAAAAAGGAGCCATGCATGTGATGTAAGAACAGACCAAAAGATGCTAAACAGAGACAGAAATGAATGCATAGGAACATTTATCCCTCTAAATAATTTATGTACATTCCGTGAAAATGACATTGAAACCACTGACCATGTCTTCTTCTCATGTGATGTGATACAAACATTCTGGGTCAACATTCACAATTGGATTAAACAAAAAATCATAATATTTCCAGCTGCTATCTCTAGAGACGATGTCACTTTCGGTATGCTTTTGCAAAACTAAAACGATGAACTATGTTGCAACGTTATCCTTTATTTAGCAAAAATTTTCAATCACAAGAATAGAGTTATGAAATCATCCGCCAAATTTATTGTCTTCATGAATAAATTCAAATTGTACTTAAAATTAAAAAAAAATTCTAACAATAACAAAGGCACAAAGTTATATGATATCTTGAAAAATGTTCCCACTGAAATGAACAGTTAAAACTAATTTGAAACCCCCTTATTGAAAACAACATTTAGACTGTTTTATATGTATTTTTATTTTATGTATTTATTTTTATTTTATTTCAACTGCTCTGAATTTATGTTATTATAAGTTTTACTGTTGATTGATGTTCACCATTCTTTCTACACTTATGCAGAAATGGGGGTTTTTGTGCAGCCCTAGTAGAACATGTGGTAACAGCGTGTCCTGAGTATAAAGGGAGAGGGAAAGGATGGAGATAGAGATGCAGAAGGCAGCTATAAGAGGAGAAAATGTAAAAAAATATAATAGAAGGGGGAAAATCTAGAGAAATGAGGAAAATCCTTCTGAGATTTCTTGCCAAAACTGGACTAAGTCAAAGAATATAACAGAAGGAAAGTATGAAAGTCCAGCAGATGGCGGTAAATGCAACGAAAAGGATGCCAACTGCCAATAGAAATTACTTCAAAATAAAGCTACGTTCCAGTGAACGTGATAGGCGTTTCACATTCTTTCAATAAATCACTCCGCCAGTCTGTCAGTTTTAAATAATGAAGAAAACTGTATCCTGGAAAATATTATTAGACCATTGTTTTCTTCAATTTCTTTCTTAATTTTAATGCCTGGTACAACTAAAGGTACATTTGTTTGGACAAATACAATGATAACACATAGCTCATAAAAGTTTAATTTAAGAGCTGATATCTAGACAGACATTTAACATGGTTTTCATTGATAATTATTTTGGTTATTATCAAGGAATGTCTCTATGACTATAGATGTAAAAATGACACAAAAAGACCCAAAATCTTAATTTTTTTAATATGTTTTTATGTATGTCACATTATTTTATGGTTTATTTTATCTGTTTTATATATAATGTTAATGCAATGTTTAGTGTATGTATATTGTATATTTCTGTCATGTAAGATTTTTACTTTAAGCACATTGAGTTTATGCCTGCCATATGAAATGTGCTATATAATACAATTTTTTTCATATTTCAGATGAAAAAATATGTTTAAATTGTGTATACTTTTAAATTAAATAATATACTATAGCTACATTTCTAAAAAGAAAAAACAAAAGAACAAACTAACTAACTAATTAACTTTTTCATTTAATGAACTTTATCAAAACATACACACAATTGTGTGTGTGAGTGTGTGTGTGTGTGCATGCATGATCAAGTTATAATTATTAGACATTTTATTTTAATTAAACCTGATAACAGTATATTGAGGAGTTAAAATGAGCTTTGTCTTGTCTACAGTAAAACACTGCTTACATAAATGCATCCATAATAATAATAATCCAATAATATATCTGGAATATGTAAAACAACTTTTGTACTTTTGCAGAAGAAGGTTTTGAATGTATACATATATACCAGCGCTCAAAAGTTTGGGCTCACCCAGTAAATGTCTGTGTTGTTTTCCATGAAAACAAATTGTTTTATTCATGACACGAGTTACAAATCAAACTAACTAACTAACTAACTTCTTCATTTAATGAATTTTGCCTTTATTTCCTTTGGTTTATCAATCTCAGTCCCAATAAGGTTATTAACTCTTACCCTTTTTTGGGCAGTCTGTGGCCTAGGAATTGGGCTTGCAACTGGAGAGTCGCCGGTTCGAATCCCGGTACTGACAGGTCTAGGACTGAAGTGCCCTTGAGCAAGGCACAGTTCCCCGGGCACAGTAATGTGCTGCCCACTGCTCCTTGCATGGTGTGTTCACTCATGTGTAAAAAAGGATGGGTTAAATGCAGAGGTTGAATTTCCCCATTGTGGGATTAATAAAGTAATCTTCTTTTTCTTCTTACAGTTCCGGGTGTTTGTTGGTTGGTAGGTTGGTTGGTAGGTTGGTTGGTTGGTTGGTTGGTTGGTTGGTTGGTTGGTTGGTTGGTTGGTTGGTTGGTTGGTTGGTTGGTTGGTTGGTTGGTTGGTTGGTTGGTTGGTTGGTTGGTTGGTTGGTTGGTTGGTTGGTTGGTTGGTTGGTTGGTTGGTTGGTTGGTTGGTTGGTTGGTTGGATGGTTGGTTGGTTGGATGGTTGGTTGATCCTGAGTGTTGGATTTACCACATATTTTACACAATGTCTCACGTGTCAAAAACAAAAGGTATGTCAGCAACACAGGATGCTGAAAAAATAATAAGCAAAACACATAATTTCTCCCTGGGAGAGATCTGACTCATTATTACATTTCTTCTTTTACTTCTCTCTGCAGCTTATAAAACCTCCTCTTCTGTCGTCACCGTGCTGAAGAGAACATTGAGAGACATTTTTCACAGAAGTTTATACAGAGTTTAAACATCAGACTGTAAATGTTCCAACTGAAGCTTTTGTAAAACTTTAACCTGAGGGAACTTTGTCTCTAAATAGATTTGCATGTTGGGCTTTGACACAAAGGAACATTTCATCTCACTTTACATCATTTGCATGGTAGGTGAAGTCATTTGAGCACTAAACAAAGGCTCATTTGTATTGCAGACACAGCCCTATTCTTACTGTGATAAAGTCTAAATGCACAGGTGAGACAGAAATGCAGGTTTCTCACAGCCAGCAAGTGCAAAACAAAAGTGTTAACTTCTTATATCAGATATTTGCTCTTATCGTGAACTGATCACAATATTTGATCATATTACACACCACTAAACAATGTTGCTACAGTTTAAGCTGAAAGATATTTGTTAAACATTATATTAATGGGATAATTGGCTTTTTTGAAGTTGAAAGAAAGAAAGTGGCAGATTCTGGAGGTTATTTCTGATTGGTTAATGACTGAAGATGTAGGTTTTATTCAGTGTTTTAATCTTTTTGTTTTTTAACAGACTGAAAATGTACAGATGTTACATTTTAAGTCCATCACTGATTCTAGTCAAAATACTTGAGTTTTTCAGTTTCAGTATTTTCTACTTTGGGAAGGCACCTGAGTGAAATGTGAGTCAGAGCTCTTCTAAGAAAGATGTGGGTTTTTTTCTCCTTTAACACCACTTGTTAGATTTTTGAATTCCATTTTAGTCTGTTGTAATTTAAATATTTCTATGTGTGTTCAGTGTGTGTAGTTCATGTCCTTTGCTGTTAAATCACAAGAGAACTTTGTTAGTCTGAATGTCTTTGTTATCTCTTAAGGAACTGTCTTTTATCTGTTAATTTATTCTAAACTGTTCCATTTAAAGCTGGACTTTTCTTTGGTTCAACATTTAAATATAGTTTTGTGTTGTCAGTGCTGTGTGTGTCGTTATCCTGCAGCTACAGTGTTTGTTCATATTTAAACTGTGTTTTATGGCTCTGTGTTCAGCCTTAAAGCCTTCCTTTCTCCTGTTGAATCCTTTTATGTCACATTATTCTGCCATGGTTGTTGCACTTTATTGAAAACTTTCTCATGTGTTACTTGCTGTTTCCAACCCAATCTGTTGAGTGAAACATGTAATAGTCAAATATTTAGCGATTCACCAAGTGCATAGATCAGTAAGAGGAGAGCTGCCATTAAACGGATGCGGCTAGCATGGTATCTGAATTCCAGGGTCATTCGACAGGTGCCATTCTAGAGTAAGCAGGATAGGTGTCCAGATCTAGGCAGTCAGAAGCTAGGCGAGTCTCCTCGCCACCAGCTTAAGTACAAAATACAAAAACACATGTAGAAAACACACAAAAACTACAAAAAACACAGAAAAAACACAGATAAAAATAAAAATAAAAAAAAACACATAAAAATCACATAAAAACACAAAAAACCTCCACAAAAAAGCACAAAACAAAGTAAAATCATGTTGCTACACTTGGTCGAGGTGTTTTTTTTTTAACTTTGCTGAAAAAGAGTTGAAGCACTAAATGGGACATGGAAACTTGTGGAAAAGCCAAAACCTCGGAGCGAAGCTGACAGCAGGGCTCCATGCTGCTAAAGTTTTTACATTGCAACGTCATGAGGTGTCATGCTCCAGTGCTTTTGTGGACTCCAGAGAGTTAACCCCCTCCATCAGTCCCTCACACCCAACAGCTCCGTCGTCCTGGTTCATTCTCTGGTCACATCTCACCTCGTTTCTGTACCTCTTTGGTCTCCCTCAAAAATCCATCCACAGACTTCAACTGGTTCACAGCTCTACAGCCCAGATCATCTCCAGAACTCGCTCCACCTGGAACATCCCTCCAGAACTACAGCTACTTCACTGGCTTCCTGTCAAACACTGCACACACTACAAAATCCTGCTTCTCACCTTCAAGGCCCTCCACCACCTTGCTCCTCCGTACCTGACTCATCTTCTTTAACTCTATTGCCTCCCTCAAATGAATTACACTGTAAACAGTTGTCTTGTATATTAACAGTAAAATACTGGCAGCAGGGTTGCCATCATTCTACTGTTAATTTTAAAGTTCCCTTACTGTTATCTATTTTACACGATGGTACTGTGATAAAACCACATACTGACTGAAAGTAAAATCATGCATTTCATTGATTTTTATAGTAGACTAAAACACAGTATAGTGCTGAAGCTTGTTGCAATATTATTGCAGTATACAATGCAGTCATTTTTTGGAAATAGAGCCAATTACTATGAATTAAGCACTGTCTTCACTGTAACCTCAGTAATTTTAATTTTTATTACCATATACTGAATGAGTTAGTTCAGTAAAATACAGCCATTAAAAATGTATACAAGAAGAGACTTAGAAAATATCACATATATATATATATATATATCATATATTGTATGGGAAATGGCAAGCTACCTACAAATATTGCCCAGAATGCATTGTTTTCTACAGTATATTACCTTTTTAATGGAAAACAGTATGATACTGTCACAATTTGGCTGTTTTCTTACAGCAATTTGTTAGTGTACCCTCTGATGACCTTCTGGTGAAATTCTGAAAATTATTTAATGTTTGGTAGTTTTGAACAAGTCTGAAGTTGTTTAAGAGATTTATGAAAAATAATCTGAAAAAAATATTGATGTATGGTGATTTAATATCAGTTTTAGTGTGCATGACCTTTTTTGGCCACGAGGGTCACCAGAGGGAGTATCTGGCATTACATAAAAATACAAATGACATTTAATCAATGTTGCTGCTAATCTTTGACATATCCAACACTCTAATCACCAACAAAACCCCAGCTCCCTACTATTTATTATATGGAAAATAATTCATTTTTTGTGTTCTTTTGAAAGAAATTATGGAAAAATCCAAATATATAAACTGGCTAGGGTTAAAATTCAGAGAATTATTTAACATTTGGTAGTTTGAAGGCAGTAGTAGAGCAGCAGAGAGAGTTAATATTATTGCAAAGGGAGTAAATGGTTAAATTGGAAAGACGCAGGCTGGAACTACAGGAGCGCCGGTTGAGTTTGAGTGCACCTGGTGGCTCAGTAAGTGGAGCTCAAGTGTTTCCTGGTCCACCTTTGTTTGATGTTGTCACTAGTCTGCATTTAGTGCCTCCATTTTCAGAACGAGACCCAGATACTTTTTTTTTCATTGTTTGAGCGTGTAGCCATTACTCGGGGTTGGGGTGATGAAGACCGAACTTTGCTCTTACAGTGCGTGTTTACTGGTAAAGCACAACAGGCTTACTCTGCTCTGTCTATGGCTGAAAGTAAAAGCTATGCTTCGGTTAAAGCGGCGGTGATAAAATCGTATGAGTTGGTGCCAGAGGTCTATCGCCAGAGATTTCGGGCATGGGAGAAGTCTGGGGAACAAACACATGTGTCAAAGAGTTTGCCAGGGATCTGGTTACTCATTTCAACCGTTGGTGCACAGCTTCCACTGTAGACACATTTGATAGATTGTGTGATTTGATTGTCCTGGAGCAATTTAAGAATTCTGTTCCTAGCCACATTGCAACGTATGTAAATGAGCACAAAGTGAAGGCTGCTGCAGAGGCTGCTGCTCTAGCAGATGATTATGTTCTTACGCATTGGGCTAACTGTGAGTTTGGTGTGCCTGCTGGGTACAGGCCAAGTCAACCTGGACCAGGAAGTAGATGGTGCAAGGAAAGTGTTGGTTTTCACTTGGATAAATCAGTTCAGGGCATCCATACTCAGCCACATGGTGACTCTGGTGTGTGTAATTACTGCCGTCAAAAAGGGCACTGGAAAAGTGAATGTCCTGCACTGAGAGATGAAGCAAAGTTTTCTGGTAAGCCAAATTCACATGTGAAATCTGTAGCGTTGGTTGCAATGGTGTTTTCATCAGCACAGAATTTTGGAAATGATCAATCTGAGATATTGGGTCCCTCTGTGTGCAGTCCTTTGTCTGAAAATGAAGGTCACTACTCTGCCTTTATTTCAAATGGTTGTGTGTCACTGCCAGGTCAGAAGGAAGTCAGTTAAAATATTGAGGAATACTGGTGCACTACATACTTTTGTCCGTCAGTCACTTCTACCATTCTCAGACTTTGGCGTTATACTGTGGGTTGGTGACTGGCAATGTGGGGGTACGCCCTGCATTACCTGTGGAAGGGCTTGACATAATTCTTGGGAATGACCTGGCAGGAGGCAGAGTTTGGGCTGAGGCTCCACCCCTTAGTGAGGTCACCCAGGTTCCTGAACCTCTGCCTGCTGTCTCACAGGCTGCTTCTCATTTCCCTTAATTTTCGCCTCCTCTATCCTCGCTTGAACCGGAAGTTCTTTCGCGGGCGCCATCTTTAAGACCGTCCCAAAGCTCTTATTTGTGATCGGAGGATAGAGGATAGAGGAGGCATATCGGAGGACGCACAAGCGAGGATACACGAGAGAATCCTATGCGGAAGTCTTTTAGCGGTGGCCCCGCCCCCTGACTTATTGAATAGACGCAGCAGCTGATCGAACTGATGTTATACATCAACATCGCTGTAGTTTCATACCGGAGTGAAGACAGATCACTGATTAAACTAAAGTGTGTCACAAGTTTTATATTTTATTTATATGATTCACCATGTAGTTAAAATCTGTTTTATTGTGACTCTGAACAACAAAAACACCACAAACATATTTCTACATTTATAATAAATTAAGAGAAAGATCGCTCTAGAAGTTTTTTTCCCTTTTTCCTTTTTTTCCTTTTCGTGATCTGTTTTTTTCCACCATACAGATTTATTATGGATATTATTAAAGTAAAAAAAACAGTAGAGAGTCTGAGAGTCTGTCCGTCAGCAAGAAACACTTTTACATTGTTTGTCATTTTCATCAGTTCCACGCGAGGCTTATCATTACTGAGTGACATAATTTACATTTTACCTTAATCATATAACCTAATAAAATATTGGCCGGTGTTCAGCGGACACAATCATGTTCTGGGATATTAGATCATTAATTTATCACCAGGATCGTCTACAACGCGGCGTATTAGGGCCATGTATGAATAAATAAATAAATAGGAACCCAGGGGAGAGGGACCCAGCCACCATGGCATGATTAAAAACAGATAACATGAGGTGATGGTACTACATCACCACATTTCATTCCTTTCTACCTGCGGGATGTCTCTTCTTCTCCATCACTCGCTCTGTTTTGGGTGTTTTATCAGAGTGATCCGACTAACGCTCCCCTCCTCCTCGCGTTCACACGGAACGGTCTCTTTCAGACCTCCTCTGCTTCTTGTTGACAGTTACAGTGTGTAACGTTCGTCTAAACTTTTTTCACAGCAGCAGGTTTATTGTCCCCAGCCTTCATTCCTCACGGGCATTCTCATGTGGTGCGTCTTTACGCGTGCCATGGAGCCGGGATTATGGAATCTTTATTCATCTTTGAAGTGTGTGTGTGTGTGTGTGTGTGTGTGTGTGTGTGTGTGTGTGGGGCACCGGACGGACCCAGTGAGGCATGGACCAGTATTACCCCCCTCCCCCGGGTCCGTTTTTTTTTCCATACTTGGCCCTAATAGTCGTCCTAATACAGAAGCTAATAATAATACATAAATCATATAAAGGCATTCCCATGACCCTGAGCTGGACACAGTTCACAATATAAATACACAATGGAGGTTGTTGTTCATGTGCAGGTGTTTGTTAAACAGAGAAAACACTTATTATTATTAATGCATGTCTCCAGCTGTTAAAGCGACTGACAGCTGATCCAGCTGTGATCTGCTGCCGCCGTCATTAGAAACGGACGTCGCTTCACGTGACGCTCCGGAGGGAAGGACGTCCCATGTCTCTTAAATCGTTTCCTCTCTCCTCGCTTCCCTCACTTGCGTCTCTCCATGCATCTCCGGTGGGCGGGACTAAGACGCAAGTGAACGGCGCAAGTGAGGGACGCATGGATGCGAAATAATGAGAAGCAGCCGATGTATAACATCAGTCCGATCAGCTGCTGCGTCTATTCAATAAGTCAGGGGGGCGGGGCCACCGCTAAAAGACTTCCGCATAGGATTCTCTCATGTATCCTCGCTTGTGCCTCCTCCGATATGCCTCCTCTATCCTCCGATCACAAATAAGAGCTTTGGGACGGTCGTAAAGATGGTGCCCGCGAAAGAACTTCCAGTTCAAGCAAGGAGAGGATAGAGGAGGCGAAAATTAAGAGTTTTGAGATGTACCCTATTACTGACAAACTGTTTCAACCTAAAGCTCCCAAACTGGATATTATGTGAGTTTTATTAGCTGTTATGTGCGGTTTCCTGCTGAATGACTCACTGAGAAATAATGCATTTGTTTAACATTAAGCACCGTTAAGTACCATGAAATCAAAACTTCATACCACAAGTTTATGATCCGTCAATGACTGCAAAAACTGACGGCGCTCCTCTAAAATATAGACGAGAGAGCTAAACGCCCAAATCAGTGCTGCACTGCAAAAAAGGTGTGTCTAAAAACAAGATCAAAATACTAAATCTGAGGGAAATGATCTTGCTGCATGGACAGATAATTTCACTTGACAAGATTTCTTAAATTAAGATTATTAAATCTAGAAATAAGCATGTTGAACACTTAAAATAAGAAATTAACTCTTAAAACAAGATGAATGAGCTAACACTTCTAAATCTTAAGTTTTTTTTATCTTGGTAAGAAACTAATAATCATCAGGTCACACTGCTCGGGCCAGTTCATCGCTGCTGGCAGCTTTAATTTTGTCTTTTTTGGTAATTTTGTGAAGATGTAAAATGACAAAATGACAAAAAAAGACACAAAAAAGACAAAACAAAATACAAAAAAGACGTAAAAAGACACAAAAAAGGCACAACAAAAGACGTAAAATGACACAAAAGATGTAAAAACACCAAAAAAAGACAAAACGTTTTTTTTTATCTTATCGTAGGCCTGGGACGATAACATTTTGCTGGACGATATATTGTCCCACAAATTATTGCCGATAAACGATATTATGTCAACATAATATATCATAATAATGCACACCCTTTCAAATACAATACACTTTTATTTCTCAGTGTTTTTGTACCATTGTAATTGTAATTTTAAGAACGTTTAAATATCCTAAATAAATAAAACAAACTTTTTTTTTTTTTTTTTTTTTTAAGGGCAGCATTTATTTTGCGATGTAGCAAACTCCACTTTCTGTGAGCGCACAGCGTTTATATTTACTTTGTCGACCAGTGTTGACTGTCGGGACGAAGGCTCTGCATCTCCAGGTGCAGTTTTTTTCCCCAGCTGGGAAAACTGGGTCGGGTGGTTCTGCTTTAGATGGGCATGCAAGTTTGTTGTGGTGGCTTTTTTTGTTGCCACCACTTTTGAACAAATTCGGCATACAGGCTCGTCCGTGTGTTGATGAGCTCATCTTTTTCATTCGGTTTGAAACCGACATATTCCCACACCGGGGCTGTGGCATTTGGCTTTGCAATCATCTTTTTTCCTCGCGTTGCTCCGCACGAGGCTCACCTGCTGCACTCTGTGTGTAGCCAATGCTAGCGGCCCAGCCTTCCCCACAGAGACAAAGAGACTGGATGACTGACAGGAGGGTTCACTCCGCTCATTCTGCTATGGAACAAATGTGCCCAGGTGCTGAGATCGATCACAGAGTGAACCCTCTTGTCATCCAGCCTGCTTGGAGGCAACAGACGAGGACAACAAACACGCATGCGCATGGCGATATATCGAGGCCGGCAAAATTATTGAGTTCATTTAATTTATCCTGCGATTAATTGATTTGATTATCGGCCCAGGCCTATCTTATCGAAACAAATAATCATCAGGTCACTCTGCTCGGGCCAGTTCATCACTGCTGGCAGCTTTAATTTATCTGGTTTTAAGAGTTAATTTAATCGTTGTGTCTTTTTAGTGGTCATTTTTTCATTTATTTTTGGTCAGTTTGTGCCTTTTTTGGTAATTTCGCGTCTTTTTTGTTCATTTTGTGTCTTTTTAATGGTCACTTCACGTCTATTTTGGTAATTTTGTGTCTTTTTTGGGTCAATTTGTGTAATTTTTTTGTCATTTTTACATCTACAGTTATGGAAACATTCTTTATAATAACTGTACTGACTAATTCCTAAAAAAAAGTCTAGTACTGGTTGCTAATAAAGATGATCTAGTTTAGACGTGCGCCCAGTGCGCTCCGAACATATAAAAAACAGAAAGTGCAATAATGTTTACAAATATCTCGCTGATTTATTTTCCCGTCATACAGCGGCAATGACTTTAACTCATAATATACAAATGTAACAAAAACAACAAACCGTATTGTTCCTTATATCAAAGACCAAACAACTAATACATACTAGGCACAAACTGGCCATAAACAGGGCATAAACTGGGCACAAACTGGGCACAGTCGAAAACTGTTTGCTTCCCAAATCAGCAACACCGGTGTCTGGGTTTTCCCAGGTTAAATGGCCCAACCCAGCTGACCCGAGGTCAGCTGAGCCACACAGCAAACACAGCTCCCCCAGTGGCATGGAGCAGAATTGAAATGAACATGACAATGACATGAAATACAAAAAATGAATATGGCTCATACACACCAGCCCCTAATTGCATCTGCCAATTACACCAAATTCAAATGAGACATAAATACCAAAAAAAAATTAGCCCATTTTAAATGGGAATAAATTACTCTATAGCTTCATTAAGCAAGCATATTTTGGTTATGGGTCGTTCAATGTATATTTGTCTTGGTCTTCAAACGAACCACACGCACCAGACCTCTCTTATCAGGGAAGGTTTCCAGGACTCTTCCTAGCATCCATGACCCACGTGGTGCAGTGGAGTCTACAACCATGACCAGGTCTCCAGGAACAAAACTCCTCTTCTCCTGGTTCCATTTTTGACGCTCCTGCAAAAGCGGTAAGTACTCACGGATCCACCTCTTCCAAAAGAGATCCGAGATGTACTGGGTTTGTTTCCACCTTCTCCTTGCATAAACATCCCTTTTGTCAAATAATCCTGGTGGGAGAACTGGTTTTCCTTTGAGGAGTAGCAGATGGTTTGGTGTCAAAGCCTCAAGATCGTTGGGGTCCTCTGACAGCCTTGTGATGGGGCAGTCGTTGAGCATAGCTTCAACCTCACAGAGCACAGTATGGAACCCTTCGTCATCCAAGGTTTGCTGACGCAGCACAGAGCACAAAATCTTCCTGATCATCCTTATCATGCGCTCCCAAGCGCCACCGTGATGTGACCCAGCTGGAGGGTTAAAACTCCACTTGATTCCCTTCTTGGACAAGGCTCTTTCAATGCGGTCATGATTTAAAGAGGTTAAGGCTTCTCGCAGCTCTCTTTCCGCACCCACAAAGTTGGTGCCATTGTCGGATCTCAAGTGTGAGACTTGTCCTCTTCGACAGATGAATCTACGCAATGCATTGATGCACGAGTCTGTGTCAAGAAAATAGGCCACTTCCAGGTGCACGGCCCTGCTTGTCATGCAAGTGAACACTACTCCATATCTTTTCACAATGCTACGCCCTCTTTTTACGTTAACTGGCCCAAAATAATCTACACCAACATTAGTGAATGGCGGTAGATCAGGAACCACTCTCTCTTCTGGCAGGTCTGCCATTTTTTGCTCACCGGTTTTTCCACCATGGAGCTTACAGATGAGGCATCTTGATATGATCTTCCTCACCGCAGTAGGTCCATTTGTGATCCAGTATTTTCTCCTTGCAGCAGAAAGAACATGATTTCTACCTCCATGTCCAAGCTGTAGATGGAGGTGACGGAGGATAAGGTCGGAGATGTGCTGGTCTTTTGACAAGATGAGGGGGTGTTTAATATCCTCAGGGATTGCTGCCTTATTCAGCCGTCCCCCAACTCGTAGAAGTCCTCCTTCTAGAACCGGATCCAATCTGAAGATGCTGCTACTTCTCGGCACTTGTTGCTTGCTAGAGGTTAGTGCAGCAAATTCAGTGGGGAATCTCTCTTGCTGGCAAAAAGCAATTATGGAGATCTCAGCCTCCAAGAGATCTTCCAGCATCACTTTCTGATTCCCAAGCGATGTTGAGAAAGCTTGCATCTCTTTTTGTACATCTAACCTTGGCGCTCCAGTAGCACTGGTGTTTGCAAGCTCCAACTCTTTTCTTTTCTTACTCAGTTTGAGCAGAGTCCTTTTCAATTTAATGAGCCATGCAACTGCAACCTTCAGTCTTTGCCAATCAGAGAAATGGGTCATCAGTTGCAATGTGGTGTTTGTGTCAACAAGTACTGCATTTACTGTCAGACTTCTCTTTACTTCTGGGTCGTCGGCAGTGACACTTGTATCCACAGGAAATGTTGGCCATGCTTCTTCAGGTTCCCGTAGGAATTCTGGGCCCTCCATCCATCTTTGCTTCACAAGATCTTCTGCCTTCAATCCACGTGAAGCATCATCAGCAGGGTTCAGGGAAGTGGGAATGTATCTCCACTGCTCAACTTCTGAGTTGTCCCTGATGGTAGTTACCCTGTTTGCGACAAAGGTTTGAAATCTTCGGTCCTCATTCTTTATGTACTTAAGAACTGATGTGCTGTCAGTCCAAAAGCAGGTCTGTTTCAGTGGAAGCTGGAGCTCCGATTGAAGCATCTTGTCCACTCGTACTGCAACAACGGCAGCGGTGAGCTCCAAACGGGGAATAGTGACAGGCTTCAGGGGAGCCACTCTGGCTTTGCCAAACAGGAAGGCAACATGAACCCTCTCATCCATGTTCTGCATCCTCAGGTAAGTAGCCGTGCCATATCCGTTCTCGCTCGCATCTGCAAAGTGATGCAATTGGGCGCTGACAGTCCTCCCAAATCCTTCAGGCTTCACACATCTGGGGATCTTGAAATCTGCCACCTTCTCAAGATCTGTCAGCCATTTGTTCCACTTCTGCTGGAAAGCTGGAGGTATTGGATCGTCCCAATCACACTTTGTCCTGCATAACTCCTGCAACAGCAGCTTGGCGGGGAGCACTAGAGGTGCCAGGAATCCCAATGGATCATAGACGGAACTGATGATAGATAGCATGCCTCGCTTGGTTGGCGGCTTCTCCTTGACTTTCAGTTTAAATTTGAAAGTGTCCGTCTCGATACACCACTGCAAACCCAAAGCTCTGTCCAAAGGCAGCTTATCTCTGTCTAGATCAAGTTCATGCAGGTTCTTGGACTTGAGATCCTCTGGGAGGCTTTGCAGCACTTCTCTACTGTTACTGATCCATTGAGTGAGGGTGAAACCTCCTTTGCTGCAAATGGTTGTAAGATTCTTAACCATGGTGACTGTATCCTCTTCAGAAGGCAGACTCTTCAGTAGGTCATCCATGTAGAAGTTTCGGTTGACCGTTTCGATCACTTCAGTTGGAAAGTTGGCCTGGTTGTCTTCAGCAGTCTTTCTAAGAGCAAGGCAGGCAACACTGGGAGATGAAACCGCTCCAAATAAATGCACAGTCATGCGATGCTCTACAAGATCTTGCTCCAGGTTACCTTGAGGCCACCATAAGAATCTTAAGTAGTCCTGGTGTTCTTCTGTCACCTTAACCTGGTGGAACATAGCCTTTATGTCCGCCATTATGGCCACTTGTTCCTGTCTGAACCTCATAAGAACTCCTACTAATGAGCTGGTGAGGTTCGGTCCTTGCAAGAGCTGACTGTTGAGAGAGACCCCTTTATACTCTGCTCCACAGTCAAACACAACTCGTAGCTTTCCCTTCCGTGGATGGTACACGCCATGGTGCGGGATATACCACACCTTTCCTGTTTCTGTTTCGAGCTGATGCTGCGGCACTTCTTCAGCATAGCCATTGCTAATAACATCAGCAAGAAAGTTCTTGTACTCCTCATGAAAGCTTAAGTCTTTCTGAAGTCTTCTTTTCAGACCACGAACACGTTGCATGGCAACACAGAGGTTGTTTGGCATCGAAACATCTTTCCCTTTGAAAGGCAGTTGAAATGTGTAGTGTCCGTTCTGAAGCTGAGCAGAGCTTTCCATTATCTCCACAAACTTCTTTTCTTCCCTTGACATTTCCTCCTGTTCTGCAGAAGCTCGCTCATTGAAGTCGTAGTTATACTGGCTGGTTAGCAGTTCTTCGATTCTGTCAATGGCGATTCTGTTGGCATGAACTGCAGGTTGGTCACTTCCACAGTCGCCATTTCCCCGTAACGGACCATTTATTACCCACCCCAGTAGGGTTCTGATCGCGTAGGGTCCATCTTCACCTTTACGACTGTTAACCACCTCCCAAGGCTCCATCAACTTGGAGGCATTTGTGCCAATTAACATGTCAACATCAGCGTTTATGTGAGGAATCTTTACATTATCTAAATAAGGCCATTTTCTCAGCTCCCTTTCGCTGATTATGTTGGCTGTGGAAACAGGCATCTCTTTCTGGGTACACACTTTGGGAAGTGGATAGAAGCACTCACCAGAAAATCCTGAAATCTCCAGATTGTCAACAACGGAGCTTTCTACTGTGTTATTATGGCCCAAGGTGCGGATATGAATCTTAAATGTGCGTCCTTCCATGTTCAATTTGTCAAGGAGCTTCCTGGTGCAGAAGGTTCCTGTACTCCCTGGATCCAGAAAAGCATAAGTTTCAATAATCTTGTTTCCCTTTGAGCACTTCACCTTAACAGGCAAAATGGGAAGAATTCCATTGCAGTGGCCAGCCCCTGTAAGACCACAAGCGGAGGATGTTGTACAGCTGTCAGAAGCCTTGGACTGCTCAGTAATCTTCTGCTCACCATCCTTCTGATCCTTCTGAGTAACCCTTTCTTTCTCTCCAATGTGCAAAACACTGGGATGCGTTCGGTTGCACTTTTTGCAAGTGATGCGCCTGTCGCAATTCTTGCTCAAGTGTCCTGTGCACAAGCAACTGAAACACAGACCTTTCTCCTTTAGATAGTCCAGTTTCTCCCTGTGTGGCTTTCTTCCCAGTTTAAAACATTGTTCCAGTACATGACCAACAGCATTACAATACAGGCAGGAAATAGAATCAGTCTTGGTATAGGATGTCACTTTGTTCTGAATCCTTTCCTTCTTGTCACCGACTGCTTTGTATCCATCCTCAATGACCACCTGTGTTGCAAAGCTGTTTCTTCTGAGCTGTGGTTTCACCTGCAACTTGCTAGCTTTTGTAGCTCCTCTGATAACAGGTGAAGTGTCCTGTATGTCACCAAAGACTGGATCTGAAGTGATTTTGACCTGGTGCTCGATGAACTTCACAATGTCTGAGAATCGTGCTCTTCGACTAGTTTTCTCCAGTATAACACATGCCTTTGCTCTCCACTTGTCTCGGAGTTTGTATGGAAGCTTCTGACTCAGAATCTTGATGTTTGCTGGCATGTTAAGTTCCTCCAAGTACTGTAGATCTTCCATAGCGTTGGAACACTCGCGAAGAAAGAGTCCATAAGCTTTGAGCGCTTTGGTGTCCTCAGCTTTGACACTTGGCCATCCTGTGACCTTCTCCATGTAGGCTGCTGTTATCTTCAACTCATTACCAAAGTGCTCTTTAAGCAACTTCTTGGCAACAGCAAATCCTTTATCCGCAGTCATATGAAGGCAGCTGCGTACAATATCCCTTGGTTGCCCCCTAGTGAATTGTTCAAGATAGTACAAACAGTCTCCTTTGCAGCTGGTCTTTGCTTCCACGCAGTGTTCGAACGCTTTCATAAATGTGTTGAACTGAAGAGGATCTCCATCATAAGTTGGAATTTCTCGGCGTGGCAGCAGTTGTGATGTTTGCATTTGAACAAGGAGAGCTGTTATGTCATTCTGTTGTTGCAGCAGATTGTAGAGACCTGCTGTCTGATTTTGGCCTTGAAGGGGTTGAAACACTTGTTGGCCTAGAGTAGTTTGAAAGCTTTGACTGAAGGTTGTCTTTGATTGTAACTGAGGGGGTTGAGAGCCTTGACTGACAGTTGGGTTTGGCTGTGATGCAAAATGAGTGGGTTTTCCCTCCAAACTTGGCATGATAGTTGATGCTACCAATGGTGAAGCATTGCTTTGCAGTGGTAGAGACGCATGCTGCTGTGAGGGCGGAGGCACAAATATTGAGGCCTTTGGATTGTGAGAGGTGAGCGGGAGCTTAGATCTAGCCCCTTTCCTGACATAGGAAGACATTCCATCTGATTGCCTTGAATGGAGGCTGCTACCTCCCTGTAGCACTGCTAGCTTAGCAGAAGCGGCAGCTATCTCAGTGTCCAGCTCAAGCTGTTCCTTTTTTCTCTTCAAGATGAGCTCCTGCTCCTCCAAAGCATGCTTCACCTTTAAAGCAGCAGCTCGAGCCAAGAGCGCAGCCTGTTCCGCCTCTGTATTGCGTCTAGCTGAAGAAGTGGAGGATCTACTCCTTGAAGATCTGCTACTTGAGCCATGGTGTTTTGACAGCACATTTGAAATGCTGTCTTGAGGTTGAATCTGATCCTCCTCTTCCTCATCCTTTCCAACAGCAGCTCCATTTCTAGCATTGACATAAACAGTTTGATCATCCCTTTCATGTTCCTTTAAAGTGTTGTCAACAACCCTGTTTGTTTCTGTTGGTCCAATTTCAATTTGGACGGTTTGAGATTGCTCAGCATGAGTTTCAGTTTGACCCGGCAATTCATCATCATCATCATCATCATCATCAACAACATCCACCTTGGTAACTGGACAAGCTTTAGTGTCAGACAACCATTGTTTTGTACCCACAATAAACTCATTGACATTCAACATTTTAGCTTGGAACCATATTTCATGTTTGTTTGCTTCATCAGCAGGCAATAAATCCAATAAGGATGTATGCACCTGCTGTATTTTGTCACACAACCCATTGAACTTGTTAAATTCATTTTCAACCTCATTTACATGATCTTTATCACTCATCAATTTGGCAATATACCCCTTTACTTTAGACAGTTTACCAAATTCAGACTTTCTTTCCTTTTCTAAAATGCTTATTTTTTCCAACCAAGCTTTGGATGTTAATTTAACCACACGTTTTTCAGTAACAGATTTTGCCCCAGCACCCACACCAAGCTCAGTCTCTTTTTCCTCTTCGGCCATAATAGCCACGTACCGTGATTTGGCTTATTAATGAAGAAGCCCGCATATGCGTTTTTGTTGCGCAACAACTCGTCTAGACGCGCAAAGTTATTTTTAGACGGTTGCGAGTCTGCTACCAATGCATTGGGTTTACGCGAATGTGTGCACACAAATTACCATGGCCATTCATAATATCAGCGCTGATCAACACATACCCCAATCGAGCGTTGGCCGGCTTTGATGAATGGTGTCCCGGTGTGATGATGCTGGAATTCGGCTGGTCCTGTAGCTCGCTCCGGTACCTCCAATTAGTTTCCGGCAACTCCAAACATTTGCCCACCTCACCTCCGTGGTTTCCAAACGAACACGTAACACAATGTAACAGGTCCGTGTCCTCTTGATGAACGGCGATCCGAAACGAAGCAGTTTTCGACCTAATTGTACTGACTAATTCCTAAAAAAAAAAGTCTAGTACTGGTTGCTAATAAAGATGATCTAGTTTAGACGTGCGCCCAGTGCGCTCCGAACATATAAAAAACAGAAAGTGCAATAATGTTTACAAATATCTCGCTGATTTATTTTCCCGTCATACAGCGGCAATGACTTTAACTCATAATATACAAATGTAACAAAAACAACAAACCGTATTGTTCCTTATATCAAAGACCAAACAACTAATACATACTAGGCACAAACTGGCCATAAACAGGGCATAAACTGGGCACAAACTGGGCACAGTCGAAAACTGTTTGCTTCCCAAATCAGCAACACCGGTGTCTGGGTTTTCCCAGGTTAAATGGCCCAACCCAGCTGACCCGAGGTCAGCTGAGCCACACAGCAAACACAGCTCCCCCAGTGGCATGGAGCAAAATTGAAATGAACATGACAATGACATGAAATACAAAAAATGAATATGGCTCATACAATAACCAAAATCATTATGAATATGTTAAATGTCTAGATATCAGCTCTTAAATTAAACTCTTTTCAGCTATTTTTGTTATCATTGCATTTGTCCAAACAAATTTACCTTTAGTTACCTTTAAAACTTTAGATTTAGAAGTGTTGGATAATTTATCTTATTTTAAAAGTTAATTTCTTATTTTAAGCATTCAACATGCTTATTTCTAGATTTAACAATCTTAATTTGAGTTTTAATCTTATCCTGTCTCAAAAGGATGCAGAAAAATTAGTTCATGCTTTTGTTATTTCAAGGTTAGATTACTGTAACTCCTTACTGTCAGACTGCTCCAATAAATCCCTTAAAACTCATCAGTTAGTCCAAAATGCTGCGGCTCGTGTACTAACAAGAACCAAGAAAAGAGATCATATTTCTCCTGTTCTAGCTTCGCTGCACTGGATCCCTGTAAAATCCACGCTCCCAAAATTCTATGTTACTTGTGGTTCCTAAAGTCCTTAAAACTAGATTGGGAGCCAGAGCCTTCAGTTATCAAGCTCCTCTCTTGTGGAATCATCTCCCAGTCTCAGTACGGGAGGCAGACACCCTCTCTTTATTCAAGAGTAAACTTAAAACTTTCCTCTTTGACAAAGCCTATAGTTAGGGCTGGCCGAGGCCTGCCTTGGACCAGCCCCTAGTTATGCCGCTATAGGCCCAATGTGTCGGGGGACACGATACACCGGGGCCCTCTTTCTCTCTCTCTGATGTCCCAATAATACATGACACAAGCTTTTATTTTCCCAGAGTACTCGCACTTTTCTCTGCTCTTTCTTCACAGGGTGTGGACCTGTGGTCCTGCTCCATCACTCCTGCTGGTCTCACTGCTGTGGATCTGGTTTGGCCCCAGATGGGAATGCTCCTCTCCTGGTCCACTCACCATCACTACTGGCCAATGGTGGCGCTTCATCACCTGCTGCTGTGCCCCTCCCAGAACTCCTGCACCTCTCTGTCTCTCTCTCCCTCTCTCTACCCCCCCCCCCAACCTCCATCTATTCTATTCTACTCTGTTGACCTGCCCTGTACAACGACATCTATTGCACGTCAGTCCGTCCGGGAGATGGATCCCTCCTCTGTCGCTCTCCCTGAGGTTTCTTCTTCTTTTTCCCCTGCTAAAAGGGTTTTTTTAAGGAGTTTTTCCCTGGCCGATGTGAGGGTCTAAGGACAGAGGGTGTCGTACCATGTACAGTCTGTGAAGCCCTTTGAGGCAAATCTGTGATTTGTGATTTTGGGCTATATAAATAAAATTGATTTGATTTGATTTGATCAAGGTAAATTATCTGTCCATGTAGCAAGATCATTTCCCTCAGATTTACTGTTTAATCTGGTTTTTAGACCTTTTTTTGCAGTGCAGATTAACGTTTTAACTTCCTCGTCGTACCACTTTTCTAGACAGAATAATGATAAATTCCTAATTGATTCCTTTATTATTATCCTGAAATGTGTTTGACAATCTCATAAGAAGTACATTCTCCCATAATGTCGAGTGCAAATAATAAGTCCATCTTGATGAAAACCACACAACTGCATTTTTAGATTTAAAGTTGTCATTTAAAGGTGTCGTGAAGTTTTAAGACACTTCTAAATAATGAAACTAAATATCCTGCTGGATTAGGCAGCTGCATTCTCACTTTAAATAGTCACAGAAACAACAAGGAATATGAAAATAAAATTCACAAAACACTACGAACGGGAGGAAAAAAACATATAAAACTGTATTGTGATAATTTGTGTGGCAGTATTGTAGCTATAGTACCGGCATTTTATTGTGTAAAATAAACCTTTTGTTAGTTGAGTAATTAAATAAATTGCTATTTCAGTCCACTAGATGGTGCCGACTTGATTTTATATTTAACAGGATCTTCATTTCTAATTCCCAAGTTTCTGCATAACTAAGTTGCTCTATGTCATTTTCAGCCCGAAGGGTCTGAAAGGGTTAAATTATAGTGACCAGAGGGTTAAAGAGAGATGAACAGATTGAATTTATCCATCTTGACAAAAACAAAAACCCCATACAAAAAGATATAACATGCAGTTGAAAGAAACCAATAAGTCAGGGTGTTATCACGATACTCGGCATACCGCAAAATGTTTAAAATCCTAATAATATATCGTATCTTAAGTATTGTGATATTGTATCATGGGGCTGTGATAGACACAGCCAAAGGAGCAAACTCTGAAAAATAGATCAATAAGTTTGCATGTAACTTAAACATTGTTATTAACACATTAACACAGACACACACTTCCAAAATACAATAATACACTAACACAGTTGACCAAATCTACCAAAACACTGACACACGTTGTCTTCCAACAGAAACATTTGGTCAGTCATTGTTATTAAGTCAATTCAAATGTATCTGTATGGCAAGCCGTCGTTTTAGCTCGTTCTAATTTGTTTCATCAAGTAGTTAGTTTTTAACGTCGTCTTGATTTCTGTTCAGTTCTTTCGTCTGCTGCATCAAACAGTCTTATAAACTAATTACAAGTGGCTCAAAACAAGACTGAAGACTGTTCTAGGTTGTTCTCCAAGAACTAGTTGTTGGGGCCATATTGAACACTTAAATATAATTTGAAAATATTTAAACTTGTTTTAAGTTAATTATGTTATGTTTTATTTGTCAAAGAAATAATATGGAGCCAACCTAGGTTAAAACTTCTAAAGGAACTTAAAGACACTTATTTTATTTGTATTCTGATGGTGATGTAGTAATGCTCCTAATAGGGGCAGCTGGATATTTAATTTTTGTGAATGAAGTTTTGGAGGGTTAGGAGGTGGTATAGAATACACACTTAGAAAACCAAATGTTTTGGATCGCATTAAATGAATCGTTTTATTTTGGGTAAATTAAGGAAAGTCAACCGGAGTTCTGTTCAATAAACATCAGAAGTGGATGAGCGTCTCTGCACGTGATTATTATAATGTGTGTCGGCACCTCTGCAACCTAATCTGAGCTGCTAAAAGGAGAAAAACGATTAGCCATTTCAACTAGTGTTGTATAAAATGCATGAACGTCTCACCTGGTTAAGAGTCGAGGACGGACTATCTGCTAATGGACTAATATACTTGCATAAAATAATTTATTTAATACTCAGACTCCTAAATCTTTTTATATAATAATATAATTTACCGCTCAAATATTCATTCTTATAACATTCAAGTTTTTTTTTATATAGGTCTGATTCCTCTACCTGAGACTGTCTCTTTGAATTTGTCAGTATTTTATAGGTCAGTTGAGCTTTGGATCATTCTTCCAGGTTGGTGAAATTAAGGGAAAAGCTGGTTTTAAAAGAAGAATTAAGAATGTATTTGATGTCAACACTTTAATTATATAGTCATTTTATTTGAGTGTGGTTGGGCTACGTGATACAAGACTGTATAATGCTTTCTTTTTCTTCTCTTTTTGTTTCATTTTTTATATATTTTTATAATGACTTGAGTTTGTAACGCCTGTGGTATTCTTTTAAAAATTATTGTCTGGACGAGACTAGCTGCTGTCTTGGCGTCAGCTGATGGGGATCCTTTTTAATTACATGGTATTTTTTTTACCGACAAAACTTTAAAATGTATCAACAGGCTATAATGAAACCATTTTAAGCATTTTGGGGCATTTTATAATTTTATGGCCTTTTTCAGAACAATGTTGCCATTTTATAGGAAGATGTTTTTTCTTACATTTTTTGGACATGCTATATAATATGGTGTTTTTCTTTTATTTACGTACAGATTATACTTTAATATGTATCAACAGTATAATAGTAACAAAAAAACTAATTATTTATCTGAGACAAACAGGACAAGATGCAGAACAACTGCTGGTAACTCGGGAGTGTCTAAGGTGGAACAGAAACCTCAAAGTGAAACACGAAAGTAAAACTTAATCTTATTATATGATGAGCTGTAAAACATTCATGCTCAGGAAACAGGTTTTGTTAGGTGGAGATAATTTTAACTGTCACATTGTGTTGGCCTGAACCCTTTTCCTCTTACTCAGTTTCCTCTGATTTATCATCCTTCCCTTCACATTTCCTTAAAAGAGAAAGTTCAGAGACACATTAGTTAATGTCTCTGTCCTCAGTCCAACTGAGAGACTGACACCAGAAATATGCTAGCAGTAGAAATTACTAAAGCTTCCTATACATCAGAAGACTTTGAAAAGATTTGGAAAAGACTCACATCTAAAGACATTTAGTGTTTAGAGTTTCTAGTCTCACTCTGAGATTTTAGACTGTCAATCTAGCAGGGAACTATTTACAAGACTACAACTAGATTCTTTTAGCAGTTTTTCCCATCATGCTCTTAGTAAAAACTGACTAAATGGATGAGAAGCAGCTTTTGGCTCCAGCTGCTCTCTATACTTTTTTCCTTGACTGTATTTTTGGTCATTTTGTGTCTTTTTTGATCATTTATTTTTGTTATTTTATGTCTTTTTACAATTTTAACATCTATTTGTGGTCATTTTGTGTCTTTTTTTTTAGTAATTTTTACATCTATTTTTGGTCATTTTGTGTCTTTTTTGATCATTTTAACATCTATTTTTGGTCATTTTGTGACTCGTGACTCCAGTAAAACTCCTAGATTTACAAAAAGACTTTCAGTTTTTAGTCTGGGACTGGGGACATCTTTTGGTGGAAGTCCAGCATAACTCAATTTAAAGTGAGGTTTTTCCCCTTGACAGAGTGTACGTGTACCAACCTTTCATCTCAGTTTCGTTTTCTGCGGCTGAGTTCGGACGGTTGCAGCTGTTCTTGGCAGCTCAAGACATGGCAGCTGCTGGGGGCTGCCGGCCAAGTCTGATGCTTTAGTCTTCACTTTACTTGCGACGCAGGTGAGTTTATTAGCATCCACGGTGTCCATCTTCACCGTACAGAGAGTTTGCAGCAGACCCATAGAGTCAAAGTCTTCTCCAGCACACTCACCTCGTCTCCTCAACAACTCCAACACCTGCAGCAAGAAAACAGGCAGAATTAGACTAAACATTTAGTCTGAGCCAGAGAGAGATACAGTATGGAGCTGCAATAAAACAAGATCTTGATCAAAAACTGACTGACTTGATAGCAGGATTAGAAAATAATGAGATTATAAATATTGATTAGAGACGGGCGATCTAAAATCAGTCCCTCATTTCCCTTTTTACTACTTTTAAATAATCAGAGAAGCTCAGAAGTTTACTCTATAGTGACTAAATACACTGCCAAAAGGTGTTAATAAAAACAAATAAGTCTGTCTTTTTTTGGTGATTTTTTGTCTTTTTGTGTCCATTTGGGATTTTACGTCCTTTCTTCTTTTTTTTATGTATTTTTGTCTTTTTTGTGTCTTTTTTTGGTCTGTGTCTTTTTGTGTCTTTTTTTGGTCTTTTTGTGTCTTTTTTTGTTCCTTTTTTGTCATTTTGTGTCTTTTTACATCTTCTTTTGGTCACAAAATGACCAAAAAAGACAAAAGAAAATGTACAAAAGAGATAAAATTAAAGCTGTAAGCAGCGATGAACTGGCCAGAGCAAAGTGACCTGATGATTATTTGTTTCTTACTAAGATAAAAAAATGTTTTAATTTAGAAGTGTTAGATAATTTATCTCATTTTAAGAGTTAATTTCTTATTTTAAGTGTTCAACATAAATCAAACAACTGGCTTACCTTCACAGGAAAAACAGAAAAAACACAGGCGTTACACACAGGAGCCACACAGCCACTCCACCTTGTACAAGAAAAATACAATTAAAATTCACATAAACCACAATCAACCTACACATGACACATGGGGTAACACAATTTCAAATCGGCATAAAAGAGAGAGAACCAAAAAAAAAAAAAATGCTTCAACTAGCACAGGCTGAGTTAACTATCTCTGAATGCACAACTCAATTTAAAGTTAAATTTATAAGTTCTAAGTAAAATGTAGGCTTGACCAACAGGTTCATAAGCTTGTTACACAACAGATATCGTAAGTTATGCCTATAACTATGGATCTATGAGACCGAACGATGACCGTCACCACGGTCATTACCTTGAATGATGCCCTCATCTCCCTATCCTCGAGACCAAATATCAACAATGTCATGTGACTGACCTTATGCGGCGTAGCTCACCGCCCATATAAGCACCTCGTGAGCGCGCCGCGTCCTCCTGCTGGAACGCCTCAGCTGGTTCTGAGCGACAAGGAAATGGTGACGGTCATCGTTCGGTCTCATAGATCCATAGTTATAGGCATAACTTACGATCTATTTCGACCTCACTCAGACCGTCACCACGGTCATTACCTTGGATGACTAGTGCCGGCAGTGTCGTGAAGAACAGAGGACTCCCCTTCCTCCCAACCTTGCCCAGCAACTGCAAGCAGCACGGCAGAACCCAACGGTGCAGGGGACGCCACGTTGACTCTGTAGAACCTGGAGAACGTGCAGGAAGTACCCCAGGTCGCTGCTGCACAAATCTCTGACAGAGGAACGCCCTTCAAGGCAGCCCAGGAAGTGGCAATTCCCCTGGTGGAATGAGCTACCACGTGCCCTGGGAGTGGGATACCCTGAGCCGAGTAGGCCTCAACAATGGTATTGACAATCCAATGGGACAACCTTTGCTTCGACACAGGATGACCAGCCTTATGTCCCCCAAAACAGACAAATAGCTGAGAATGTGAGCACCTCAAAGACTGAGTGCGTGCAACATAAGCTTTCAACGCCCTCACCGGGCACAAAGTAAGCAACCCAGCATCCTCTCGTAAGAGGGCCTGACTGGGCCGAAAGGCACTGATGTCAATCACCTGGTTGACCGTTTGAGGGTTCACCACTTTAGGCAGAAATGAAGGGTTCGGCCACAGGGACACCCCCGAGTCATCGGGTTTCCACCGCAAACAAGTGTCACTAACAGACAAAGCATGTAGTTCACTTACCCTCTTGGCTGAGCACACAGCAAAGAGGAAAGCTGTCTTGTAGGTCAAGAACTTAAGGCAACACTGACGGTTCATAAGGAGCCTGCATCAAGGACCTCAGCACCACAGGGAGGTCCCATGATGGAGCCCTGCGTGTCCTGTGTGGGCGCAGTCGACATGCCCCCCTAATGAACTGAGAGACTAGTGGGTGTCTCCCCACTGTAGCACCGTCAACCCCCTGATGAAAGCAAGAAATAGTAGCAGTATATACCTTGATTGTGCTAGGAGAAGGCAAGAACCAGATCAATCGGACATACGAATGGGTCTGCCTGTTTGTTGCGACACCATGCTGAGAAAAACTTCCACCTCTGGTCATAGTTAGCCCGAGTGGAGGGAGCCCGAGCATTGCCCAGCGTTCTCAGAACGGCCTCCTCTAAGTCGTGAGAGAGGGACGGAGAAGGGGCCAGGCCCAGAGCTGCAAAACCCCCGGTTTGGGGTGCCAGATTTGGCCCCCTACCTGGGAGAGAAGATCTGCCCTGACTGGCAGAGCCCATGGCTGGCCGTGAACCAGACGGAGAAGTGTGGGGAACCAGGGTCTCCTGGGCCACCTGGGAGCTACCAGGAGCACTCTGTAGCGGCCCTGAACCACCCGATTGAGCAACTGAGGAATCAGAGGGAATGGTGGAAAAACGTATAATAACCCTTCCGGCCATTCTTGAGACAGAGCATCCAGCCCCAGGGGCCCCCCCTGTCCTTCCAGGGAGAGCCACATGCTGCAGTGGGTCGTCTCTGCAGATGCGAACAGGTCGGTCCGAGCCCTGCCGAACCGGATCCAAAGGAGGGCCACCACCTCTGGGTGGAGCCTCCACTCCCCTGGGGGGGGACCCGACCTGGACAGGAGGTCTGCGGCCTGATTCGCAACTCCTGGAAGGAAGACTGCCCTGAGTGAGGCCAGATGTTGATGGGCCCAAAACAGGAGGTTCTGTACCACCTGGAGACAACGCAGAGACCGTGTGCCCCCCTGGTGATTTATGTAGTACACCGTGGTAGAGCTGTCCGTCCTGACCAGAACATGTCTGCCCCGTAGAAAAGGCAGTAGAGCCATTAGAGCAAGGTGAACTGCTCGTAATTCCAGGACGTTGATGTGCTCGCCATCCCAGGGTGGCACCCAACGCCCCTGCACCATCCTGCCCTCCCAGACTGCCCCCCAACCTGTGAGGGAGGCATCCGTGGTCACCACTGATCGTCTCGATGGAACATTCCCAAGGAGGACTCCTTGGGATAGGAGCTGCTTGTTCCTCCAGGGACCCAAAGTTTCACACGTCTGTGCAACTTTGGGTCGAGTTGGAAAGTGTTCAACCACCTCTGCAGTGGCCGAGCCCTGAGGAGACCCAAAGGGATGACAGCTACAGCAGCCGAAATCATCCCCAGGAGCCTCTGAAAGTGGACCAGCTAAAGTCTCCTGCCAAGCCGAAACTGATCCAGGAGGGCCAGGATTTTCATCACCCTCTGAGGGGTGAGAGATGCCAACATTGTGAGGGAGTTCAACGGAGACCCACAAAAACCGCCTCCTGCCTCGGTTCGAGGTTGCTCTTGGTGAAGTTTATTTTGAAACCCAACCCCTGCACATGTGAGGTCACTCTCTGTG
This sequence comes from Centropristis striata, assembly GCF_030273125.1. Lineage (NCBI taxonomy): Eukaryota > Metazoa > Chordata > Actinopteri > Perciformes > Serranidae > Centropristis > Centropristis striata. Next base: position 23,661,355 of record NC_081535.1, read on the forward strand.
TGTCTTCCAGGACCTGGCTGCGGGACGGAGCGCAGATCAGCCAGTCGTCCAAGTAGGGGAGGATCTTTATCCCCGACAACTGGAGAGGAGACAAGGCCGCCCCTACCACCCTGGTAAACACCCGTGGCGAGAGGGAAAGGCCAAATGGCAGGACCTTGAATTGGTAAGCTTGCCCTTGAACGGCAAAACGAAGGAAGGGTCTGTGAAGTGGATGGATTGGCACGTGAAAGTATGCATCTTTTAGGTCCACTGATGTGAACCATTCGCCTCTCTCCCCGACTTCTAGGATTTGAGACGTGCTCAGCATCTTGAAGGGGAGAACTTTGATGTATGCGTTCAGCTGCCTGAGATCTAGGATGGGACGAAGTCCACCATCCTTTTTCGGTACAAGGAAATAAGTGGAGTAAAATCCAGCGAGCTGTTCGCCTGGAGCGACCTCCACTATGGCCTCCTTCTGGAGGAGTGTTGAAATTTTCTCTGATAGTACCTGTGCCTGGGTTGGGTCCTTGACAAAAGTCATGCGAACCCTGGAGAAAGCAGGGGGCGCCGCCGAAACTGTATCTTGTACCCCTTTGACACTGTAGCCAGAACCCAAGGGTCCGACACAGTGCGTTCCCAGCTTTCCAGGCGCAGCTGGGAACAAGCCTCGGCGGCTAACCCCCCCCCCACTCCTAGGTGGCACGCCCCTGAGGTCCTGGACCTCTGGGGGGGCGCTTCCTCTGAGGCATAACTCCGGGCGAGGACTGTGACTGGGACCCCTGGCGTCGCTGCTGCTGTTGCAGAGAAGTCCCAGAGGCCGGGAATGCAGAACCCTGTCGCCTGCCATACAGCTCCTGGCGAGTCCAGGATGACTGAGGGGCCGGCTGGGAGCCCCTAGGTCTCCACCTGGCAGCAGCCGCTCTGCCGAATGTACGCTGAACAGACTCTCTCGTACGCCGGGACTGTTCAGCTTTATCCAGCACACCCTGAGAGCCCGGGTGGAACACACACCCTGGCACTACTGGCATAGTGGTTAATTCCCTCCTAATGTTTTCAGGGAGAGAAGTCTGGGCCAGCCACACCTGTCTTCGTGACATCATTGCCGCCGACATGGACGCACCAACATCCCTTGTCAGTTGGGAGTGGGTGACAAGGGCCGAGTCAATCAGCCCCATGGTGTCTCTATCTTCCGGATTAGCAGTTCTCCGCAGAGCTACCAGTAAAAGTGCCAGAGCGTTCCCAGAACGGGCTGCTTGTGTGGCTGCATTATACGTGCGACACACTAGACGGTCAGTCTTCTCGCACTCCTTCACTGGGCAGTGTGGGTTTGCAGTCACACGCTCCGGCCCCAAGGACGTCAGGGCTGCCATTTCCCGCTCAACTGGAGGCATATCCCCTAACCCGGTCTCAGGGTCATACTGGGTCTTGGCCAACCTGCGACAACCAGCATTAAACTGTGGAGCACCACTGGGGGCATTCCATGCCTTCTTGAGCATGTGCAGATAATCCCCTGCCACAGGTACAGAGACAGGCCTTTGTGAAGGTTGGGACTGTGCAATGCCTGTCCAGACTCCCTCCATCGGGGCAGGAGCCTCTTCTGGAACCTCTAGCCCCACAATTTTCGCTGTACTCATTCTGGAAACGATGTCCGTGGACGAGAGGTCTCCCTCCTCCCCTGCAGTGCTGCGACTGGACGCCGCCTCAGGGCGAGTGGACCTAGGCCGGTCTGACGCCACAGCATCCTCAGACAGTTCATCAACCCCCAAGGGTGAATCCCTGTGTGCATAGAGAGAAAGCACGTCGTGTAGGTCAGCACCATCACCTGGGTGGGGGGCTGCCCTGTCGGAGGGGGGATCCTCTGAGCGCCCACGCAGTGATGCGGCTGCTGCAGCAGGACGTTGGGTCTCAACTCTCTCCAGCCTTTCTGACAAGCCACGTATGGCAGCCAGGATCTGTTGCTGGACCTCCTCTGGTGGATCAGTCAAGCTACTAGCTGAGCTAGGCCCCGACTGTACAGTGCGCCGCTTGTGACCAGGGGAGTGACCCCGGTTGTGGCCAGGGGAGCGACCAAGCTTCCGCCTTCGAGAACCGCTCTTTGAAGCGTACCTCTCTTTTCCCAGCTCCTCCGCTGGGGGTGGCACTGATGCTGCACGGCTGGACTGCTCCAACCCCCTGGCCCTCCGAATGCGCACCGCCATCAGCAAGTCAATGGCTGCCGCACAGAGTTCCTCAGTATCCTGCAGCAGATGTGACATGCCTAGGCAGCTTGGGCATTCCCGGTGACCATCACAGGGGGCCATAACCACCTGACAAAGACGGCATAAATGCGGCGCCATTATAAAGAAACCCAACAGCTACGTATAGCTGATGAAGGGAAAAAAAGAAAATGATAAACCAGCTCGCAGCCTTAATTTTCTCTACCAACAGAAAAACCAAACTTATAACATCCACCAAAAACCAGAAAGGAGGAAAGGTGGAGCAACTAAACAGTAGGTGGTATACAAACAGATTTTATTTCATACAGTGTATAACTGAAAGCGACTGTAATATATACAGCGGAAAATCAAAATGCAGGGAATTGACACAAAACTACCTGCTGTTTTTTCATTTTAATTTAATTTTATGTTATTCTTTTTATTGTTATTTTTTTATATATTTTTTTTTATTTTATCTTTCAGTTGGGTAAATAACGTTTTCCAAATATTCCCAAACAAAACGTAGTACCTCCACTCCTTAGTGTGCGCGAACGCACGGGAAGGGGACCTTTAAAAAAAACAAAAACCCCTCACTGCGAACAGCGAGTTAATGGGGAAGCAACTGAGGACCGAAAGACAAAAACAAAACCAAAGACAGATTCTCAACCTGTTTCTCTTTTTTTTTCGAACTCACGAGCCGCCAGGCTCTTTGTTACTTTGTCAACTTTTCTCAGATTCCCTGAAACAAAGAGGAGAGGGTAACGCATGTAACTCTCGCCGCTTTTTTTGACATGGTTTACAAACGCGGACAATCCACCTTCAATCCTCAGGGGCACAAGGCACCTGCACACACGTGACGGATTGTTAGAAGCGGAGTCCGACCACACACTACTTACCTGCAAGTCTCGGATGAGGCGAGTGAATCAAAGAGAACGCGGCGCGCTCACGAGGCGCTTATATGGGCGGTGAGCTACGCCGCATAAGGTCAGTCACATGACATTGTTGATATTTGTGCTCGAGGATAGGGAGATGAGGGCATCATTCAAGGTAATGACCGTGGTGACGGTCTGAGTGAGGTCGAAATAGATCAGCATATTGTGGTTTTGAACGGAAAAAAAGTAAAGATAAATAGAAAGAAGGAGAGAGCGCTTCATTTCACGACTCACACACTTGGAGCACACACAGCTCTTTGACGCTGGGTGGTGCAACGCCAAAAAAATTCCCCAGAGGAACAAAAGGCATGCATTGATAATCATCATCGGAACTTTTTTACAGGCAAAAAATAATAATTATTTTTTGGGGAAGTTCACAACACAAAAAAAGTTTTGTTTAGGGAAAACAAATAAACAAAATTAATTAAAGAAATTTGACTCTGCTACATGTGGTCATTACACATGTTTCCAGAACGGCTTGAAAATAACTTCAAAGGCCCCTGTACATTGTGCAATAACAGAATAATGAGTCCAACATCTTGAGGGACATCGTAGAAAAATCCATAATGTGATTTGGTGTAAAAAGCTTTTGACATTTTGAAACTGCTGGGAAACCCCCAACACTCTAAAAACTAATTCAGAAGACCTTTAGTCATTACTTAAATATATTGTTGTGAAATAAAAAAAATCAAGTTCTTAGATACTGTTAGACTTTTTACTTGTAATTGTTATTTTATTGAGTTTGGATGACACACAAATTATGCCTATTGATTCAATATACTATCATGACTCAGTTTACATTTTTTAGTAAATCAAAAAATAATTTAATTTAAAGTTGTTTTTGTTGTTTTTTTTAGTTTCGGGTTTAACTTTAATGTAATTTTTCTAACCCTAGGGTCTAGTGTTATTGTGGTTACTCACACTTAGTATTTGGTGCGTGTGTGCGTAAAGTTGTCGGTAGCGTTAGTGGTGCGCTCTGGTATAGACCCTTTGTTCTCCAGTTTACCTGTGCACGTGCAGGCCTGTAAAAGTTTGTTTGCTCTTCTGGGAGAGTGTAGAGAAAAGGATGCTTTGGATGATTGTTTTGTTGGGTAAGTAAACTATTTCAGAATGATTGTGTTGTTTTTATTACATGAATTTGGCCATTTGGGTGTTTGTTTGAGTAACGGTTGTTTTGTGCGGCTATCAGCTGATCCGTATAACACTCGCAGGTTGATTGTGCGCAGTCTTGTAAAATGGTGAGGAGTTTTCCCTTGTAGGCTGTAGCAACGTTCTCCTTTGGGTTCGTTGAGCGGGGGTGTGTAGTGTTGTGGCGAACGTGGCTGAAGCGTTGCTCGGGAGCATGTCCGTGGTTTCGGGAGGGTTGCTAGCTCGCTAGTCGCCTTCCTGAGCCAGCGGTCAACAGTGCATAAATACCCACCACAACTAACCACATGAAGACCAGGGAGGAGGTTAGTTAGCCGGTTGGGTTTAGATAGCGGGGAAACTCCAAACTGGATGGAGGTTTGTTCCTCTCTGGTGCGCACGAGTGAATGGCGTTGTGGCTATCTGACCCTTTGGCGTGTTAATTTAATAAATTCATTAATTTCTAGACATTTATTGTGTCCTATGCCGTATTTGTCATAGCCTAGGAGCCAGGTTATGTAAATATTATGCAACATTTTTAAATGTTAATTTTAAGTTCTGTTAATGTAAAATACAATTTAATGACGTGTAAACGGCCCAGTTTCCGTCTCCTGCATGTCCAAGACCAGAGTGACCACAGCGTTGCAGCGTTGTGGTGAATGACAAGTAATTTTATGCTTCATTACAAAAACTGCAAAGTCCTTACTAAATTTAAGCAGTGTTGATAATACAGTTTGTGTGCCGAGGTGAAGTTGGCTAGTAGCTGTAGCCTGTCACTGATTGAGTAGGCTTAAATGCAGGATTACTTTGTGGCCAGTTAGCCAGGGAAAACGTCTTGGCAAGCTAACTTAATATTAACGTTACCCATTAGTCACCGATGTGGTGAGCATGTAGGCTAGTGTTAGAGATTCCAGGGTATGACTGCCATTCCGCAGGATGACTTTGACCACTTTCAAAAGGACATGACCAGTGTGACTCGGGCGATCAAGATACAGGGTGTGGGCTGTGGAATTGACAAGGTAAGAATTTGTATCAGATTTCTTATTAATTTCACAGAGGATCTGTAGATGTCTCCTCTTACAGGTGTTGCAGTCTCTGTTTAGTGTGCACTTAGCAGCAACATGTGGTCGGGCACAGCGCCAACACCTCTTATTTTCCTTGATCCAAACTATGATTTGTTGCTTGTTCAGAGCTTTGAAATCGCCACACTGGCTTATGTGGTGACTTGTGGAGCTACAATAGGCACAGGGGGACCTTGAGGGCATTTGGGGCATTTGGGGCTCCCTATGCTCACCGATGCTGTTAGCTCCATGGAGTATAGTAGTGGTTGCATGGGTGGAAACTAGTGGTCTGTGTGATCGAGGGTGATTTGGGCCTGTGTAATCCCGTCTAGGTTGGCAACGGGACTCCATTTGCAGCCATTCAGAAAGGTCTGTGAGGTCATAGTTGGCATCTATCTGGGTTCTGTACATATGACGTTTGAAGCGGCTAACCTGTTCAATCGGGAGTTTCTCCAGTAGCCTATCTACGTGTGAGCCACAGAGAAGTTCAGCATTGCCTTGGTCGGCCATAGTTCTTAACAGCCCAACCAGTGCTTGGACTCGCAGGGCAAAGGCGTCAAGGGCGTGACCATCACCAGGACGTACAGGGGGAAGAGCCATTATGTTCTTCAGTTCCTTGAGTGCCAACTGACGTGGTTGGCCATAACGTTCATCTAGGGCCTTTAAGGCTTCTGTGAATGGCTGATGGGCATATGAATAGGCCAAAGCCAGGCGTCTGGTCTGGTCCACCTTAAGATGGTCATGAAGAATATGAAACTTGAACTCCTCAGTTTCATCTGGATCCAGTAGGTTGGTCAATGCCAGTCGCAACATCCTGTATTGTACCTCATCCTCCCTAATGAAGTCAGGGAATTTAGGGGCTTCGATTGGTCTGTAGCGCCTGGATCGGTCAGCAGGAGGTACTGCAACTCCTCTGGTGGAGTCCAAGGATCTGGACTGTAAGGGAAAGGGGGGATGAGGAGAAACAGGCTGATAGGAGACTAGAGGATGGAATTGCAGTGAATGATGGGAAGGTGAAGGATTAGATGAAACTGGCTGGTGATGACGAATTGGGAGGTGCGAGGAGATTGTTTGGGCTGAAGATGGGGGGTGCTCTTGTGGGTAAAGGGGACGAGGGATTAATTGTGTGGGCTCTGCTGCTACATTTTCCCTATAAGGGCCTCTGGGCTGCGCTGAAGCTTCTGCTGCAGGTTCATGGCGGATAGCTGGTGGGACTGGGGGTGACCTAACTGGAATCTGACTTGGATCACGGGGGTAATTATCTAGTGGTGGGTGTGATACATTTTGGTGACTGGTCGAGGAGGAGTGGCTGCTTCCTGGGCTGGAAGCTTCGTGTCGCTCCATGAGGCGCTGCAATATCTCTCCTTGCTGCTTTACCATTGTCACCGTTTCGAGTAGCTGTTTAATGATGTCGGCTTGGCTGAGTTCTGGAATGGCGTCTTGCTCTCTGGTGATAGGTGTAGAAGGCGGTTGGGTCCCACTAGTGCTGGTGAGGGGTTGATTGTGGTCAGGATGCTCAGAATACTCCTTCTCACCATCTCTTTGATGCTCTTCCTGTTGGCCCTCATGTGGGTCATGTGTGCATTTTGTGATCGTAGCTCTATTCTCATATCCGACTTCATAGTCCTCTAAGCGCCGGGGTATACGAGTTTGGCGTCGAAGATTGAGAGCTCCATGGGTTGGAGTTGACTTCCCTTCAGCCATGGCAATGTTCACGATCCGGCTCGAAGGACCACTTGTAGAATCTATCTCTAGGATTGGTTCACCGGTGGTTGAGCATCACCATGGTACATCGATAAGAATGTAGGAGGGACAACTGATGTTTCCGTTTAAGCCATTTATTGTCACTATGCACACATTGAGAGCAATAGGAGATCGTGAGGCTTGACGGTTATGGTTTTCTATAAATGATAAACAGAAAAACACACAGGAATTACAATACAGTTAACCAATATATAACATCACACTTAACAATTAGGTACCTATCAAACTATAAATATTAGTACTCTAACCAGGGGGGTTTGGGGTAGGCCTACCACTGCTGAAATTATAGACTACTACATAACAAAGAAACATCCATTTAACAATTACATAACATAATAAATTAAACATTCTCAATTAGGTTGTAAGGATTCTTGCATTTCCTGAAGAGCTACAATTAATAAATCATGTGCACTGCGCACTTACACACAATATTATGTCTGTAGTCTCAAGGCAAACAAACAAGATGATGATTATAGCATTTACCAATCTATACTGGTCAAACATTTAATCACATCCCAATCTACAAATAACCATTAAAGTACATCAACATATGAAGAAGCAGTTAACTCACTTTATCACGCACAACCATAGGTTTTGTATCTGAATCCCAGGGACAGAGGGCCCTCACATGCTGCTTCGTGTTGCTGCCAGCCAGAACAAAGGAAATGGGCGGTACATATAGAGTAGAGCATTGATTAGGAGTGAGTGAAGTCAGGTGAGAATGGGTGGATCCATGCCATGAGTGAGGTCAGGTGAGAATGGGTGGATCCATGCCATGAATGTAGGTGGGGGGTTACTGGTTAGTATGGCTCTATTTTACACCTTTGTTTGGCACACATGTGCTGTGACTGGTGACTCTCTGTTCTGTGTGGTAAGGTGGACTTTTGGGGTTTTTAACATTGTTTTAGAATTAGGATAGCATTTTAATTGTTAGGGTAATGTAGGGGTGCATGCACCCTGAAGTATTTGTATTTTAATTATTTCAATTGTGCGTCTGTCATTTGTTTTTAGGACTGAAACACTAACAGTGCTTTGTTTGTTTTTAGGCATAGCACTGACTGCCGTCTATTTTATTTTAGTATTTTATACTTTAGTCATATTGATTTTATTGTTTTTATTATTTTAGATTGGAGTTGTGTAGTTTTAGGATTTTAACATTCTGTCTTCTTCTGTTCCTAGTATTATGGCTGTTGGGAACCCCCATTCAACGGTGTGGCTGAAATGCTGGGAGTTCACTTTAGATGGTGATATGGTTTGTGGTTGCACATTGAATTCGTGTGGTGTGTTTATTTGAAGTGTTGGGTTTATATTTATTTTGAATATCTAGTATACTCCCAGTGTCCTAGGCAGTGGATGGTTGGTCTCCCAGTTGTGATATGACTGTCTGTCCTCTTGTCTTTTCTTGACTGTGTTTTATAGAGTTTTAAATATTGTAAAATAAATGGCATGTGTTTGACTGACTGTTGTGGCCTCCTTAATTGAAGCCCCTGTGTGTTAAATCAATCCATAAGGTTACATTTAGTATTTCTTCTCATCTGAATCATAGTCTAAACATGTCTAGCTAACATTGCTAACTGGCTCCAGTAATAGCCACTGCTTGCTAAGAGGCTAGGCCTCCATTTCGGCTTGTTAATTTGACGTGTTGCTTCTCCTCCATTTAGTCAGTTTTTACAAAGAGCATGATGGGGAAAAACTGCTAAAATAATCTAGTTGTAGTCTTGTAAATAGTTTCCCTGCTAGATTGACAGTCTGTCTAAAATCTCAGTGTGAGACTAGACTGGGACTAGAAACTCTAAACACTCGTCTTTAGATGTGAGCAGGTGGGACACCAGAGTTTTCTAGAGTCTTTTCCAAATCTTTTCAAAGTCTTCTGATGTTTAGGGAGCATAAAGGGAATGATGTGTGGGATAGATAAATATAGATTACGTGTATATACATGAAAAAGATCAAATAAAAAAATGTGTGGCTCGATAGCAGCAGCCAGGATAAGAGTGCATTTTGTACATTTAATATTGCATATTGTGTGCAAATCATTGTGAAATATGGGCAAATTAAAGGTAGAAAAGTATATTACCAGTGCATCATGCATGCCAAAGATTTAGAAATGTGCCCATTATCAGTTTGAAATAAGACCACTATGTACTTATAGTGTGTATTTGCATTGTTAAAGAAAAATATAAACTTTACATCATGTCCAAAGCCAGATATATCCTGAAACTACATATTTTGTCTTACTTTATGTGCATACCATATGTATTAACAGTTTTACCTTGCAACAATGTTGTTGTTTTTTTCATTTGAACCTCTTTTTTTCTGTACTCCCCAATAATCAATCAATAATCAACTCTACGCTTTTATTTTGTCAGTGTTGGTGGTTAAGATGACTTCCTGCTTCTGAGTCTTTTCCAAATCTTTTCAAAGTCTTCTGATGTAAAGGTAGCATTAGATACATGCACAATACAGACGATCCGCATCAGCTAGGAAGCACCAATCCTAACATGAAACACACCAAATTGTCGGGGAGAAACTCAGCTAAAAGCCTCTACCAAGCATTGCCACCCAAACAAAACATAGTTCAATCCCCGAGCAATCAAATGGGCATGTAACAAAAACTCAAAAACATGGCATATCCACTTTAGTGCTTCTGCTAATGTCACCACTTCAACCAAACCACACAAACGGTGTCCAAACCAGGGACTCAGCTGATTATAGAGATATGTGTCTCATCACCATGCAGTGAAAACTCTGCAAGCTAGCCACAAAAGAGTAGCAAAATAAATACACAAAACGATAGAGTATGTCTTATCTTAGCTGTTTTGTGGTCAGAAGTTCTATTCCAGTGCAAGAAAACGCTGCTAATGTCTAATCCTATGTTTCTGCTTTAGTTTTAGATCAATCACGAAGGTACTGGTTGTTTACATTAATACAAAGGGGCTTTGAAAGTGTGAACTCCTGGTGCAATATACCACTTTTTCTTTAGATGTAAGCATCTAAACTTAATTATATTACTTACTTAATTCATATATAATATATAATCTATATATAAATATTATATATTCTATAGATATATATATATATATATATATATATATATATATATAATATATCTATAGAATATATTCTATAGAAATATATAGAATATATCTTTCAAAACATATTTTTCTATGATATGATTTGAAAATGATGTTATGATTTGAAATGTGTGTGTTTTAGTGTCTCAGGGTTCCATGTGTTCTGTGATCTGTTTAAACACAGTTGAAGTCTATTAGAGTCTATTTAGAGTGTGAGCTCTCCACAGACTGGACAGACCACTGGGCAGACACACTGTGGATCTGCTTGGATTGGAAATACTACTCAGAGTTTTTACATGTTATGTAGTTTTTTATTTACTTTGTGAAACCTGTGGATCAATGAGACACAAGGAGAAAGTGGGAGCCTTTTTCCTGCATGTTGCCAGAGCCCTGTGCAGAGTCCGGAATATAACGCTGAAAGAGGTAGGGATCGACGTGCTCAGACTAAGTTATGTCATATTTTGGTTACTGTGTTGCAGTGCAAGGTTTCTGTCTCTGAATTTATTGGGGGATGGTGTATGTCCTCACCTGAAGTTCACTAAGAGTTTAACATAGTGAGGGATCTTTATTTATTTATTTATATTAACTGCAGAGACCACCTTGTGCTGTTCAGCAAGAAACAAAATCCCCAAGTCCACTAATGAGGAGTCTAAAGTGACAGTCACTGTTAGAAGGTTTGTTACTGTGATATTGTGAACAAGGTTATGATTATTTGTGTCATTGTTGCTGTTAATACCTGCATGCATTAAAAGAAGGTCTCTCGTGTGTTTTTCTTCACAACTTTAACTCACATTTTGGAGCTTTTTCTTGCCCACTGGATAGAAATGCCATAATATGCTTTTTATTAAGTTTTGCTGTTATAGTTTCTGATAGAAGGTCTCTCCTGTGTGTTTCTTCCAAAGGAAAACTCCAATTTTAACTCTAAACTAAAAGGGTTTTGGGTTGAGTTTTTGTCATGAGAGGCATCTTTATTTAGTTTTATATTTTTTTTGGTTTCATTTTTGTGTTTTTTGTTGAAATGTACAGTACTGTGCAAAAGTTTTAGGCAGGTGTGGAAAAAATGCTGTAAAATAAGAATGCTTTCAAAATCAGAATTGATATTTTTATCAAAAAACAAAATGCAAAGAGAGTGGACGGAAGAAAAATCAAAATCAATATTTAATGTGACCACCCTTTGCCTTAATTTAATTTAATCTAATTTAATTTTAATGGTTTTATTTCATTGTTGTGTTCGAAATGTTTGTCATTTTTACTGTCAAGACACTTGTAAAAGTTAGAAGAAGGTCTCTCTTGTGTTTATCTTAAGGAAAAATCCAATTTTTACTAAACTTTTTGGGAACTTTACTTGTCCATTTGAGGGATGTGTCATAATATGCTTCTTGTTATAAACATTTTAATTTTCACAATTAAAAAAATCCACCTTGACATGTAAAATGAATCTTTCAAAACATATCTCTCGATGATGTTATGATTTGAAATGATGATGTGTGTGTTATTGTGTCTCAGGGTTCCATGTGTTCTGTGTTCTGATGTCTGCACATAAATTAGAACACAGAACACACAGACAGTCTGTTTAAACACAGTTGAAGTCTATTAGAGTCTATTTAGAGTGTGAGCTCTCCACAGACTGGACAGACCACTGGCCATTGTTTTTTTATTTACTTTGTGAAACCTGTGGATCAATGAGACACAAGGAGAAAGTGGAAGCCTTTTTCCTGCATGTTGCCAGAGCCCTGTGCAGAGTCCTGAATACAACGCTGAAAGAGGTAGGGATCGACGTGCTCAGACTAAGTTATGTCATATTTTGGTTGTTGTATTGCAGTGCAAGGTTTCTGTCTCTGAATTTGTCGGGTGATGGTGTATGTCCTCTCCTGAAGCCCACTAAGAGTTTAACATAGTGAGGGACCTTTATTTATTTATTTATTTATTTATATTAACTGCAGAGACCACCTTGTGCTGTTTAGATTCCTCATTAGAGGATTTTGTTTCTTGCTAAAGTGACAGTCACTTTTAGGAAGTTTGTTTTTGTGATATTGTTAACAAGGTGAGATATATATATATAGTACTGTGCAAGGGGTTTAGGCTAGTGTGGAAAAAATGCTGTCAAATAAGAATACTTTTAAAAATAGAATTGATGAATTTTTTAAAATCAAAAACTAAATGCAAAGTGAGTGAATTTGATCACCCTTTGCCTTCAAATCAGCATCAATTCTTCTAGGCATTTGTTCACACTGCCTAAGACTTTTGCACAGAACTGTCTATATGTATGTATATATATATGAGGACAAAAAGTCAAAATAACGAGAATATAGTCACATGAGAAAAAAAAGTTGAAATCATGATAAAAAAGTCAAAATGACAAAAAAAGTTGAAATCATGAAAAGAAGTCAAAATGACAAAAAAAAGTTGAAATCATGAAAAAAGTCAAAATGACAAAAAAGGTTGAAATCATGATAAAAAAAAAAGTCAAAATGACCCTGGGAGCTGTGTTGTCGGGAGCAATAGCTCCTGGTAGGGTCTCCCAAGGCAAAGTGGTCCCAGGGCAGGTGACAGACTAAGAGCCATTCAGAGAAAATGTCTTTAAATTTTATTTCATTGTTGTTTTTTAAATGTATGTAATTTCCACTGTCAAGACACTTGTAAGCCTTGGAAGAAGGTCTCTCTTGTGTTTATCTTCCCAAGGAAAACTTCAATTGTACTAAACTGTTTTGGAGCTTTTCCTTGTCCATTGGAGAGAGGTGTCATAATATGCTTCTTGTTATACATATATATATATATATATATATATATATATATATATATATATGTATATATATATACATAAACATATATGTACAGTACTGCGCAAAGGTTTTAGGCTAGTGTGGGAAAAATGCTGTCAAATTAGAATGCTTTTACAAATAGAATTGATGAATTTTTTAAAATCAAAAACTAAATGCAAAGTGAGTGAATTTGATCACCCTTTGGCTTCAAATCAGCATCAATTATTCTAGGCATTTGTTCACACTGCCTAAGACTTTTGCACAGAACTGTCTATATGTATGTATATATGTATATATATATATATATATATATGAGGACAAAAAGTGTAAATAACGAGAATATAGTCAGAATGAGAAAAAAAAGTTGAAATGAAAAAAAGTCAAAATGACAAAGAAGTTGAAATCATGAAAAAAAAAGTCAAAATGACAAAGAAGTTGAAATCATGAAGAAAAGACAAAAAGTTGAAATCATGAAAAAAAGTCAGAATAACAAAAAAAAGTTGAAATCATGAAAAAAAGTCAAAATGACAAAAAAAGTGGAAATCATGAAAAAAAGTCTAAATGACAAAAAGTTGAAATCATGATAAAAAGTTGAAATCATGATAAAAAAGTCAAAATGACAAAAAAAATTGAAATCATGAAAAGAAGTCAAAATGACAAAAAAAAGTTGAAATCATGAAAAAAGTCAAAATGACAAAAAATGTTGAAATCATGATAAAAAAAAAAGTCAAAATGACCCTGGGAGCTGTGTTGTCGGGAGCAATAGCTCCTGGTAGGGTCTCCCAAGGCAAAGTGGTCCCAGGGCAGGTGACAGACTAAGAGCCATTCAGAGACAATCCAATTCCTTTTACTTTTTTGTGGAGCTTTTCCTTGTCCATTGGAGAGGTGTCATAATACGTGTTTTAATGTAATTGTATTTTATTTCATTGTGGTTTTTGAAATGTATGTCATTTTCACTGTCAAGACACTTGTAAGCCTTGGAAGAAGGTCTCTGTTGTGTTTATCTTCCCAAGGAAAACTTCAATTGTACTAAACTGTTTTGGAGCTTTTCCTTGTCCATTGGAGAGAGGTGTCATAATATGCTTCTTGTTATATATATATATATACATAAACATATATGTACAATATTGCGCAAGGGTTTTAGGCTAGTGTGGAAAAAATGCTGTCCAATAAGAATGCTTTTAAAAATAGAATTGATGAATTTTTTAAAATCAAAAACTAAATGCAAAGTGAGTGAATTTGATCACCCTTTGCCTTCAAATCAGCATCAATTCTTCTAGGCATTTGTTCACACTGCCTAAGACTTTTGCACAGAACTGTCTATATGTATGTATATATGTATATATATATATATATATGTATGAGGACAAAAAGTGTAAATAACGAGAATATAGTCAGAATGAGAAAAAAAAGTTGAAATGAAAAAAAGTCAAAATGACAAAGAAGTTGAAATCATGAAGAAAAGACAAAAAGTTGAAATCATGAAAAAAAGTCAGAATAACAAAAAAAAGTTGAAATCATGAAAAAAAGGCAAAATGACAAAAAAAGTGGAAATCATGAAAAAAAAAGTCTAAATGACAAAAAGTTGAAATCATGATAAAAAGTTGAAATCATGATAAAAAAGTCAAAATGACAAAAAAAATTTAATCATGAAAATAGTCAAAATGGCAACAAAAAAAGCAGGTAAGTCCTAATGTGTTTTTATTTTATTTTATTTCATTGTTGTTTTTGAAATGTATGTAATTTCCACTGTCAAGACACTTGTAAGCCTTGGAAGAAGGTCTCTCTTGTGTTTATCTTCCCAAGGAAAACTTCAATTGTACTAAACTTTTTTTGGGAGATTTTATTTGCCCACTGGAGAGACGTCATAATATGTGTTTTAATGTTATGATATCTTATCTCAAGAATGGCAACATTGTGGAGGAGTTTTTTGCCCCAGTGACCCTGGGAGCTGTGTTGTCGGGAGCAATAGCTCCTGGTAGGGTCTCCCAAGGCAAAGTGGTCCCAGGGCAGGTGACAGACTAAGAGCCATTCAGAGACAATCCAATTCCTTTTACTTTTTTGTGGAGCTTTTCCTTGTCCATTGGAGAGGTGTCATAATACGTGTTTTAATGTAATTGTATTTTATTTCATTGTGGTTTTTGAAATGTATGTCATTTTCACTGTCAAGACACTTGTAAGCCTTGGAAGAAGGTCTCTGTTGTGTTTATCTTCCCAAGGAAAACTTCAATTGTACTAAACTGTTTTGGAGCTTTTCCTTGTCCATTGGAGAGAGGTGTCATAATATGCTTCTTGTTATATATATATATACATAAACATATATGTACAATATTGCGCAAGGGTTTTAGGCTAGTGTGGAAAAAATGCTGTCCAATAAGAATGCTTTTAAAAATAGAATTGATGAATTTTTTAAAATCAAAAACTAAATGCAAAGTGAGTGAATTTGATCACCCTTTGCCTTCAAATCAGCATCAATTCTTCTAGGCATTTGTTCACACTGCCTAAGACTTTTGCACAGAACTGTCTATATGTATGTATATATATGAGGACAAAAAGTCAAAATAACGAGAATATAGTCACATGAGAAAAAAAAGTTGAAATCATGATAAAAAAAAGTCAAAATGACAAAAAAAGTTGAAATCATGAAAAAAAGTCAAAATGACAAAAAAAAGTTGAAATCATGAAAAAAGTCAAAATGACAAAAAATGTTGAAATCATGATAAAAAAAAAGTCAAAATGACCCTGGGAGCTGTGTTGTCGGGAGCAATAGCTCCTGGTAGGGTCTCCCAAGGCAAAGTGGTCCCAGGGCAGGTGACAGACTAAGAGTCATTCAGAGACAATGTCTTTAAATTTTATTTCATTGTTGTTTTTTAAATGTATGTAATTTCCACTGTCAAGACACTTGTAAGCCTTGGAAGAAGGTCTCTCTTGTGTTTATCTTCCCAAGGAAAACTTCAATTGTACTAAACTGTTTTGGAGCTTTTCCTTGTCCATTGGAGAGAGGTGTCATAATATGCTTCTTGTTATATATATATATATATATATATATATATATATACATAAACATATATGTACAGTACTGCGCAAAGGTTTTAGGCTAGTGTGGGAAAAATGCTGTCAAATTAGAATGCTTTTACAAATAGAATTGATGAATTTTTTAAAAACAAAAACTAAATGCAAAGTGAGTGAATTTGATCACCCTTTGGCTTCAAATCAGCATCAATTATTCTAGGCATTTGTTCACACTGCCTAAGACTTTTGCACAGAACTGTCTATATGTATGTATATATGTATATATATATATATATATGAGGACAAAAAGTGTAAATAACGAGAATATAGTCAGAATGAGAAAAAAAAGTTGAAATGAAAAAAAGTCAAAATGACAAAGAAGTTGAAATCATGAAAAAAAAGTCAAAATGACAAAGAAATTGAAATCATGAAGAAAAGACAAAAAGTTGAAATCATGAAAAAAAGTCAGAATAACAAAAAAAAGTTGAAATCATGAAAAAAAGTCACAATGACAAAAAAAGTGGAAATCATGAAAAAAAAGTCTAAATGACAAAAAGTTGAAATCATGATAAAAAGTTGAAATCATGATAAAAAAGTCAAAATGACAAAAAAAATTTAATCATGAAAAAAGTCAAAATGGCAACAAAAAAAGCAGGTAAGTCCTAATGTGTTTTTATTTTATTTTATTTCATTGTTGTTTTTGAAATGTATGTAATTTCCACTGTCAAGACACTTGTAAGCCTTGGAAGAAGGTCTCTCTTGTGTTTATCTTCCCAAGGAAAACTTCAATTGCACTAAACTTTTTTTGGGAGATTTTATTTGCCCACTGGAGAGACGTCATAATATGTGTTTTAATGTTATGATATCTTATCTCAAGAATGGCAACATTGTGGAGGAGTTTGTTGCCCCAGTGACCCTGGGAGCTGTGTTGTCGGGAGCAATAGCTCCTGGTAGGGTCTCCCAAGGCAAAGTGGTCCCAGGGCAGGTGACAGACTAAGAGCCATTCAGAGACAATCCAATTCCTTTTACTTTTTTGTGGAGCTTTTCCTTGTCCATTGGAGAGGTGTCATAATACGTGTTTTAATGTAATTGTATTTTATTTCATTGTGGTTTTTGAAATGTATGTCATTTTCACTGTCAAGACACTTGTAAGCCTTGGAAGAAGGTATCTCTTGTCTTTATCTTCCCAAGGAAAACTTCAATTGTACTAAACTGTTTTGGAGCTTTTCCTTGGCCATTGGAGAGAGGTGTCATAATATGCTTCTTGTTATATATATATATACATAAACATATATGTACAATATTGCGCAAGGGTTTTAGGCTAGTGTGGAAAAAATGCTGTCCAATAAGAATGCTTTTAAAAATAGAATTGATGAATTTTTTAAAATCAAAAACTAAATGCAAAGTGAGTGAATTTGATCACCCTTTGCCTTCAAATCAGCATCAATTCTTCTAGGCATTTGTTCACACTGCCTAAGACTTTTGCACAGAACTGTCTATATGTATGTATATATATATGAGGACAAAAAGTCAAAATAACAAGAATATAGTCACATGAGAAAAAAAAGTTGAAATCATGATAAAAAAAAGTCAAAATGACAAAAAAAGTTGAAATCATGAAAAAAAGTCAAAATGACAAAAAAAAGTTGAAATCATGAAAAAAGTCAAAATGACAAAAAATGTTGAAATCATGATAAAAAAAAAGTCAAAATGACCCTGGGAGCTGTGTTGTCGGGAGCAATAGCTCCTGGTAGGGTCTCCCAAGGCAAAGTGGTCCCAGGGCAGGTGACAGACTAAGAGTCATTCAGAGACAATGTCTTTAAATTTTATTTCATTGTTGTTTTTTAAATGTATGTAATTTCCACTGTCAAGACACTTGTAAGCCTTGGAAGAAGGTCTCTCTTGTGTTTATCTTCCCAAGGAAAACTTCAATTGTACTAAACTGTTTTGGAGCTTTTCCTTGTCCATTGGAGAGAGGTGTCATAATATGCTTCTTGTTATATATATATGGCCCATTTCAGAATTGCGGGTACATTTGAAGTTTAGAAAAATTAAGAATTTTATTTCATTTTTTTCCATAAAACCTTTTTAATTCCCATAGAGAATACTTTAAATTTAACACTTCCAGCATTTGCCAAGCTTAAACATGTAAGATTTAAAATATTTAATCTGAAAATCATCGTAATGACAGTAAAATCAGTCAACTCTGTTGCAGACAAATTGGGGTAAATATGTATAGTACTCAAATGTAATACAGTTTAAAACCATGTCTTTCCTAAGAGAACTTTTGTCTTTACATCAGCTAATTCAACTTTAAATTTTCTAAGATAAAGATTCTTTTTTCAGGAGTAAAATCATTGACACATTTAATTGGAAAGTTGCCAAGACAGTTTGGATTTTCTCTAAATATTGCTCCAAAAATTAATGAAACGCTTTGAAATTTCATGTATAGTGAGAATGTTAATTATGACACAGCTTCTGGTTAGTTTGTCAACAATAAAACATATTTAATTCACATTTTTTTAAATAAAACTGTGAGAAACAGAGTTGACGCCTATGTAAATGGAGTTGACATGAATAACAGAGTTGACAAACTATGTGTAAAAGGCCAAAAACAGTAACTCTGTTATCATTGAAATTTTGAAACATGTAACAGAGTTGACAATAACAGAGTTGACATTTTCCACCATTTTGTGTTTTAGCTCCACATGCTAGCTTAAAACCAGACACCACATGTCATGAATAAAACCATAATTTTATGAATTTTCATCATATAATTGTTTTAAAAAAAATGACTGACAGATTCACTAGAATATCCTAGTAACAGATTTGACATTTAATTAATCTACTGTTGGTGTATTCTCAACATTTTGTACAAGTTAATGAGAGAGAAAGTTTAACATCCCATAGTTCCCTCCAAATCTTCTCTGCAAGAGGAAGTGACATCACTGGGTGCAGGTCTCATGTTTTTATTTGAATGCTGTAGGGTTTTTTATGTGGTTTTATAACGGCGATAACAGAGTTGACCGGATCATAGGGACAGATAAAAAATATATATTTTTAATGTTGAAATCCCATGTATTACAGAAAATAAATACTCTGTGCAACTGTAAGTATAAGTATTTATAGAATTGGCACAAAAAAACTGCTAATTTTAATGAATTATTTTATGTTAATTCAATATGAACATGTGAATCACAAGCTGAAGACAGCCAATAATTGGTGGGTAGGAATCATTTAATGAATATTTTACATATAAATTGTGCCTAAAATACACACCAATCATTATTATTGGGGAACATTCAATATAATTAGCAATATTATTTAAAACAGATCCAGTAAATACTTTTTTAGGGGGAAATAATCAAAGGTTTTCCTGGGAGACGCGAAATGTACCCGCAATTCTGAAATGACCCATATATATATATATATATATACATAAACATATATGTACAGTACTGCGCAAAGGTTTTAGGCTAGTGTGGGAAAAATGCTGTCAAATTAGAATGCTTTTACAAATAGAATTGATGAATTTTTTAAAAACAAAAACTAAATGCAAAGTGAGTGAATTTGATCACCCTTTGGCTTCAAATCAGCATCAATTATTCTAGGCATTTGTTCACACTGCCTAAGACTTTTGCACAGAACTGTCTATATGTATGTATATATGTATATATATATATATATATGAGGACAAAAAGTGTAAATAACGAGAATATAGTCAGAATGAGAAAAAAAAGTTGAAATGAAAAAAAGTCAAAATGACAAAGAAGTTGAAATCATGAAAAAAAAGTCAAAATGACAAAGAAATTGAAATCATGAAGAAAAGACAAAAAGTTGAAATCATGAAAAAAAGTCAGAATAACAAAAAAAAGTTGAAATCATGAAAAAAAGTCACAATGACAAAAAAAGTGGAAATCATGAAAAAAAAGTCTAAATGACAAAAAGTTGAAATCATGATAAAAAGTTGAAATCATGATAAAAAAGTCAAAATGACAAAAAAAATTTAATCATGAAAAAAGTCAAAATGGCAACAAAAAAAGCAGGTAAGTCCTAATGTGTTTTTATTTTATTTTATTTCATTGTTGTTTTTGAAATGTATGTAATTTCCACTGTCAAGACACTTGTAAGCCTTGGAAGAAGGTCTCTCTTGTGTTTATCTTCCCAAGGAAAACTTCAATTGCACTAAACTTTTTTTGGGAGATTTTATTTGCCCACTGGAGAGACGTCATAATATGTGTTTTAATGTTATGATATCTTATCTCAAGAATGGCAACATTGTGGAGGAGTTTGTTGCCCCAGTGACCCTGGGAGCTGTGTTGTCGGGAGCAATAGCTCCTGGTAGGGTCTCCCAAGGCAAAGTGGTCCCAGGGCAGGTGACAGACTAAGAGCCATTCAGAGACAATCCAATTCCTTTTACTTTTTTGTGGAGCTTTTCCTTGTCCATTGGAGAGGTGTCATAATACGTGTTTTAATGTAATTGTATTTTATTTCATTGTGGTTTTTGAAATGTATGTCATTTTCACTGTCAAGACACTTGTAAGCCTTGGAAGAAGGTATCTCTTGTCTTTATCTTCCCAAGGAAAACTTCAATTGTACTAAACTGTTTTGGAGCTTTTCCTTGGCCATTGGAGAGAGGTGTCATAATATGCTT
This sequence comes from Centropristis striata, assembly GCF_030273125.1. NCBI lineage: Eukaryota > Metazoa > Chordata > Actinopteri > Perciformes > Serranidae > Centropristis > Centropristis striata. Next base: position 23,681,910 of record NC_081535.1, read on the forward strand.
CTTGTTATATATATATATACATAAACATATATGTACAATATTGCGCAAGGGTTTTAGGCTAGTGTGGAAAAAATGCTGTCCAATAAGAATGCTTTTAAAAATAGAATTGATGAATTTTTTAAAATCAAAAACTAAATGCAAAGTGAGTGAATTTGATCACCCTTTGCCTTCAAATCAGCATCAATTCTTCTAGGCATTTGTTCACACTGCCTAAGACTTTTGCACAGAACTGTCTATATGTATGTATATATATATGAGGACAAAAAGTCAAAATAACGAGAATATAGTCACATGAGAAAAAAAAGTTGAAATCATGATAAAAAAGTCAAAATGACAAAAAAAGTTGAAATCATGAAAAGAAGTCAAAATGACAAAAAAAAGTTGAAATCATGAAAAAAGTCAAAATGACAAAAAAGGTTGAAATCATGATAAAAAAAAAAGTCAAAATGACCCTGGGAGCTGTGTTGTCGGGAGCAATAGCTCCTGGTAGGGTCTCCCAAGGCAAAGTGGTCCCAGGGCAGGTGACAGACTAAGAGCCATTCAGAGAAAATGTCTTTAAATTTTATTTCATTGTTGTTTTTTAAATGTATGTAATTTCCACTGTCAAGACACTTGTAAGCCTTGGAAGAAGGTCTCTCTTGTGTTTATCTTCCCAAGGAAAACTTCAATTGTACTAAACTGTTTTGGAGCTTTTCCTTGTCCATTGGAGAGAGGTGTCATAATATGCTTCTTGTTATATATATATATATATATATATATATATATATACATAAACATATATGTACAGTACTGCGCAAAGGTTTTAGGCTAGTGTGGGAAAAATGCTGTCAAATTAGAATGCTTTTACAAATAGAATTGATGAATTTTTTAAAATCAAAAACTAAATGCAAAGTGAGTGAATTTGATCACCCTTTGGCTTCAAATCAGCATCAATTATTCTAGGCATTTGTTCACACTGCCTAAGACTTTTGCACAGAACTGTCTATATGTATGTATATATGTATATATATATATATATATATATATGAGGACAAAAAGTGTAAATAACGAGAATATAGTCAGAATGAGAAAAAAAAGTTGAAATGAAAAAAAGTCAAAATGACAAAGAAGTTGAAATCATGAAAAAAAAAGTCAAAATGACAAAGAAGTTGAAATCATGAAGAAAAGACAAAAAGTTGAAATCATGAAAAAAAGTCAGAATAACAAAAAAAAGTTGAAATCATGAAAAAAAGTCAAAATGACAAAAAAAGTGGAAATCATGAAAAAAAGTCTAAATGACAAAAAGTTGAAATCATGATAAAAAGTTGAAATCATGATAAAAAAGTCAAAATGACAAAAAAAATTGAAATCATGAAAAGAAGTCAAAATGACAAAAAAAAGTTGAAATCATGAAAAAAGTCAAAATGACAAAAAATGTTGAAATCATGATAAAAAAAAAAGTCAAAATGACCCTGGGAGCTGTGTTGTCGGGAGCAATAGCTCCTGGTAGGGTCTCCCAAGGCAAAGTGGTCCCAGGGCAGGTGACAGACTAAGAGCCATTCAGAGACAATCCAATTCCTTTTACTTTTTTGTGGAGCTTTTCCTTGTCCATTGGAGAGGTGTCATAATACGTGTTTTAATGTAATTGTATTTTATTTCATTGTGGTTTTTGAAATGTATGTCATTTTCACTGTCAAGACACTTGTAAGCCTTGGAAGAAGGTCTCTGTTGTGTTTATCTTCCCAAGGAAAACTTCAATTGTACTAAACTGTTTTGGAGCTTTTCCTTGTCCATTGGAGAGAGGTGTCATAATATGCTTCTTGTTATATATATATATACATAAACATATATGTACAATATTGCGCAAGGGTTTAAGGCTAGTGTGGAAAAAATGCTGTCCAATAAGAATGCTTTTAAAAATAGAATTGATGAATTTTTTAAAATCAAAAACTAAATGCAAAGTGAGTGAATTTGATCACCCTTTGCCTTCAAATCAGCATCAATTCTTCTAGGCATTTGTTCACACTGCCTAAGACTTTTGCACAGAACTGTCTATATGTATGTATATATATATGAGGACAAAAAGTCAAAATAACGAGAATATAGTCACATGAGAAAAAAAAGTTGAAATCATGATAAAAAAGTCAAAATGACAAAAAAAGTTGAAATCATGAAAAAAAGTCAAAATGACAAAAAAAAGTTGAAATCATGAAAAAAGTCAAAATGACAAAAAATGTTGAAATCATGATAAAAAAAAAGTCAAAATGACCCTGGGAGCTGTGTTGTCGGGAGCAATAGCTCCTGGTAGGGTCTCCCAAGGCAAAGTGGTCCCAGGGCAGGTGACAGACTAAGAGCCATTCAGAGACAATGTCTTTAAATTTTATTTCATTGTTGTTTTTTAAATGTATGTAATTTCCACTGTCAAGACACTTGTAAGCCTTGGAAGAAGGTCTCTGTTGTGTTTATCTTCCCAAGGAAAACTTCAATTGTACTAAACTGTTTTGGAGCTTTTCCTTGTCCATTGGAGAGAGGTGTCATAATATGCTTCTTGTTATATATATATATATACATAAACATATATGTACAATATTGCGCAAGGGTTTTAGGCTAGTGTGGAAAAAATGCTGTCCAATAAGAATGCTTTTAAAAATAGAATTGATGAATTTTTTAAAATCAAAAACTAAATGCAAAGTGAGTGAATTTGATCACCCTTTGCCTTCAAATCAGCATCAATTCTTCTAGGCATTTGTTCACACTGCCTAAGACTTTTGCACAGAACTGTCTATATGTATGTATATATGTATATATATATATATATATGTATGAGGACAAAAAGTGTAAATAACGAGAATATAGTCAGAATGAGAAAAAAAAGTTGAAATGAAAAAAAGTCAAAATGACAAAGAAGTTGAAATCATGAAGAAAAGACAAAAAGTTGAAATCATGAAAAAAAGTCAGAATAACAAAAAAAAGTTGAAATCATGAAAAAAAGGCAAAATGACAAAAAAAGTGGAAATCATGAAAAAAAAGTCTAAATGACAAAAAGTTGAAATCATGATAAAAAGTTGAAATCATGATAAAAAAGTCAAAATGACAAAAAAAATTTAATCATGAAAATAGTCAAAATGGCAACAAAAAAAGCAGGTAAGTCCTAATGTGTTTTTATTTTATTCTATTTCATTGTTGTTTTTGAAATGTATGTAATTTCCACTGTCAAGACACTTGTAAGCCTTGGAAGAAGGTCTCTCTTGTGTTTATCTTCCCAAGGAAAACTTCAATTGTACTAAACTTTTTTTGGGAGATTTTATTTGCCCACTGGAGAGACGTCATAATATGTGTTTTAATGTTATGATATCTTATCTCAAGAATGGCAACATTGTGGAGGAGTTTTTTGCCCCAGTGACCCTGGGAGCTGTGTTGTCGGGAGCAATAGCTCCTGGTAGGGTCTCCCAAGGCAAAGTGGTCCCAGGGCAGGTGACAGACTAAGAGCCATTCAGAGACAATCCAATTCCTTTTACTTTTTTGTGGAGCTTTTCCTTGTCCATTGGAGAGGTGTCATAATACGTGTTTTAATGTAATTGTATTTTATTTCATTGTGGTTTTTGAAATGTATGTCATTTTCACTGTCAAGACACTTGTAAGCCTTGGAAGAAGGTCTCTGTTGTGTTTATCTTCCCAAGGAAAACTTCAATTGTACTAAACTGTTTTGGAGCTTTTCCTTGTCCATTGGAGAGAGGTGTCATAATATGCTTCTTGTTATATATATATATACATAAACATATATGTACAATATTGCGCAAGGGTTTTAGGCTAGTGTGGAAAAAATGCTGTCCAATAAGAATGCTTTTAAAAATAGAATTGATGAATTTTTTAAAATCAAAAACTAAATGCAAAGTGAGTGAATTTGATCACCCTTTGCCTTCAAATCAGCATCAATTCTTCTAGGCATTTGTTCACACTGCCTAAGACTTTTGCACAGAACTGTCTATATGTATGTATATATATGAGGACAAAAAGTCAAAATAACGAGAATATAGTCACATGAGAAAAAAAAGTTGAAATCATGATAAAAAAAAGTCAAAATGACAAAAAAAGTTGAAATCATGAAAAAAAGTCAAAATGACAAAAAAAAGTTGAAATCATGAAAAAAAGTCAAAATGACAAAAAAAAGTTGAAATCATGAAAAAAGTCAAAATGACAAAAAATGTTGAAATCATGATAAAAAAAAAGTCAAAATGACCCTGGGAGCTGTGTTGTCGGGAGCAATAGCTCCTGGTAGGGTCTCCCAAGGCAAAGTGGTCCCAGGGCAGGTGACAGACTAAGAGCCATTCAGAGACAATGTCTTTAAATTTTATTTCATTGTTGTTTTTTAAATGTATGTAATTTCCACTGTCAAGACACTTGTAAGCCTTGGAAGAAGGTCTCTGTTGTGTTTATCTTCCCAAGGAAAACTTCAATTGTACTAAACTGTTTTGGAGCTTTTCCTTGTCCATTGGAGAGAGGTGTCATAATATGCTTCTTGTTATATATATATATATACATAAACATATATGTACAATATTGCGCAAGGGTTTTAGGCTAGTGTGGAAAAAATGCTGTCCAATAAGAATGCTTTTAAAAATAGAATTGATGAATTTTTTAAAATCAAAAACTAAATGCAAAGTGAGTGAATTTGATCACCCTTTGCCTTCAAATCAGCATCAATTCTTCTAGGCATTTGTTCACACTGCCTAAGACTTTTGCACAGAACTGTCTATATGTATGTATATATGTATATATATATATATATATATATGAGGACAAAAAGTGTAAATAACGAGAATATAGTCAGAATGAGAAAAAAAAGTGTAAATGAAAAAAAGTCAAAATGACAAAGAAGTTGAAATCATGAAGAAAAGACAAAAAGTTGAAATCATGAAAAAAAGTCAGAATAACAAAAAAAAGTTGAAATCATGAAAAAAAAGTCAAAATGACAAAAAAAAGTGGAAATCATGAAAAAAAAGTCTAAATGACAAAAAGTTGAAATCATGATAAAAAGTTGAAATCATGATAAAAAAGTCAAAATGACAAAAAAAATTTAATCATGAAAATAGTCAAAATGGCAACAAAAAAGCAGGTAAGTCCTAATGTGTTTTTATTTTATTTTATTTCATTGTTGTTTTTGAAATGTATGTAATTTCCACTGTCAAGACACTTGTAAGCCTTGGAAGAAGGTCTCTCTTGTGTTTATCTTCCCAAGGAAAACTTCAATTGTACTAAACTTTTTTTGGGAGATTTTATTTGCCCACTGGAGAGACGTCATAATATGTGTTTTAATGTTGTGATATCTTATCTCAAGAATGGCAACATTGTGGAGGAGTTTGTTGCCCCAGTGACCCTGGGAGCTGTGTTGTCGGGAGCAATAGCTCCTGGTAGGGTCTCCCAAGGCAAAGTGGTCCCAGGGCAGGTGACAGACTAAGAGCCATTCAGAGACAATCCAATTCCTTTTACTTTTTTGTGGAGCTTTTCCTTGTCCATTGGAGAGGTGTCATAATACGTGTTTTAATGTAATTGTATTTTATTTCATTGTGGTTTTTGAAATGTATGTCATTTTCACTGTCAAGACACCTGTAAGCCTTGGAAGAAGGTCTCTGTTGTGTTTATCTTCCCAAGGAAAACTTCAATTGTACTAAACTGTTTTGGAGCTTTTCCTTGTCCATTGGAGAGAGGTGTCATAATATGCTTCTTGTTATATATATATATACATAAACATATATGTACAATATTGCGCAAGGGTTTAAGGCTAGTGTGGAAAAAATGCTGTCCAATAAGAATGCTTTTAAAAATAGAATTGATGAATTTTTTAAAATCAAAAACTAAATGCAAAGTGAGTGAATTTGATCACCCTTTGGCTTCAAATCAGCATCAATTATTCTAGGCATTTGTTCACACTGCCTAAGACTTTTGCACAGAACTGTCTATATGTATGTATATATATATGAGGACAAAAAGTCAAAATAACGAGAATATAGTCACATGACAAAAAAAAGTTGAAATCATGATAAAAAAGTCAAAATGACAAAAAAAGTTGAAATCTTGAAAAAAAGTCAAAATGACAAAAAAAGTTGAAATCATGAAAAAAGTCAAAATGACAAAAAATGTTGAAATCATGATAAAAAAAAAGTCAAAATGACCCTGGGAGCTGTGTTGTCGGGAGCAATAGCTCCTGGTAGGGTCTCCCAAGGCAAAGTGGTCCCAGGGCAGGTGACAGACTAAGAGCCATTCAGAGACAATGTCTTTAAATTTTATTTCATTGTTGTTTTTGAAATGTATGTAATTTCCACTGTCAAGACACTTGTAAGCCTTGGAAGAAGGTCTCTCTTGTGTTTATCTTCCCAAGGAAAACTTCAATTGTACTAAACTGTTTTGGAGCTTTTCCTTGTCCATTGGAGAGAGGTGTCATGATATGCTTCTTGTTATATATATATATATATATATATATATATATATATATATGAGGACAAAAAGTCTAAATAACGAGAATATAGTCAGAATGAGAAAAAAAAGTTGAAATGAAAAAAAGTCAAAATGACAAAGAAGTTGAAATCATGAAAAAAAGTCAAAAACACAAGAAGTTGAAATCATGACAAAAAGTAAAAATGACAAAAAGTTGAAATCATTTAAAAAAAAGACAGAATCACAAAAAAAGTTGAAATCATGAAAAAAAGTCAAAATGACAAAAAAAAGTGGAAATCATGAAAAAAAAGTCTAAATGACAAAAAGTTGAAATCATGATTAAAAAGTTGAAATCATGATAAAAAAGTCAAAATGACAAAAAAAAATAAATCATGAAAAAAGTCAAAATGGCAACAAAAAAAGCAGGTAAGTCCTAATGTGTTTTTATTTTATTTCATGTCATTGTTGTTTTTGAAATGTATGTAATTTCCACTGTCAAGACAATTGTAAGCCTTGGAAGAAGGTCTCTCTTGTGTTTATCTTCCCAAGGAAAACTTCAATTGTACTAAACTTTTTTTGGGAGATTTTATTTGCCCACTGGAGAGAGGTCATAATATGTGTTTTAATGTTATGATATCTTATCTCAAGAATGGCAACATTGTGGAGGAGTTTGTTGCCCCAGTGACCCTGGGAGCTGTGTTGTCGGGAGCAATAGCTCCTGGTAGGGTCTCCCAAGGCAAAGTGGTCCCAGGGCAGGTGACAGACTAAGAGCCATTCAGAGACAATCCAATTCCTTTTACTTTTTGTGGAGCTTTTCCTTGTCCATTGGAGAGGTGTCATAATACGTGTTTTAATGTAATTGTATTTTATTTCATTGTGGTTTTTGAAATGTATGTCATTTTCACTGTCAAGACACTTGTAAGCCTTGGAAGAAGGTCTCTCTTGTCTTTATCTTCCCAAGGAAAACTTCAATTGTACTAAACTGTTTTGGAGCTTTTCCTTGTCCATTGGAGAGAGGTGTCATAATATGCTTCTTGTTATATATATACATAAACATATATGTACAGTATTGCGCAAGGGTTTTAGGCTAGTGTGGAAAAAATGCTGTCCAATAAGAATGCTTTTAAAAATAGAATTGATGAATTTTTTAAAATCAAAAACTAAATGCAAAGTGAGTGAATTTGATCACCCTTTGCCTTCAAATCAGCATCAATTCTTCTAGGCATTTGTTCACACTGCCTAAGACTTTTGCACAGAACTGTCTAAATGTATGTATGTATATATGAGGACAAAAATAACGAGAATATAGTCACATGAGAAAAAAAAGTTGAAATCATGATAAAAAAGTCAAAATGACAAAAAAAAGTTGAAATCATGAAAAAAGTCAAAATGACAAAAAAAGTTGAAATCATGATAAAAAAGTCAAAATGACAAAAAAAAGTTGAAATCATGATAAAAAATGTCAGAATGACGAAAAGTTGAAATCATGATAAAAAAGTTGAAATCATGATAAAAAGTCAAAATGACAAAAAAAGCACGTAAGTCATAATGTGTTTTAATTTAATTTTATGTCATTGTTGTTTTTGAAATGTATGTAATTTCCACTGTCAAGACACTTGTAAGCCTTGGAAGAAGGTCTCTCTTGTGTTTATCTTCCCAAGGAAAACTTCAATTGTACTAAACTTTTTTTGGAGCTTTTATTTGCCCACTGGAGAGACGTCATAATATGTGTTTTAATGTTATGATATCTTATCTCAAGAATGGCCACATTAACGCGGTGGAGGAGTTTGTTGCCCCAGTGACCCTGGGAGCTGTGTTGTCGGGAGCAATAGCTCCTGGTAGGGTCTCCCAAGGCAAAGTGGTCCCAGGGCAGGTGACAGACTAAGAGCCATTCAGAGACAATGTCTTTAAATTTTATTTCATTGTTGTTTTTTAAATGTATGTAATTTCCACTGTCAAGACACTTGTAAGCCTTGGAAGAAGGTCTCTCTTGTGTTTATCTTCCCAAGGAAAACTTCAATTGTACTAAACTTTTTTTGGAGCTTTTATTTGCCCACTGGAGAGACGTCATAATATGTGTTTTAATGTTATGATATCTTATCTCAAGAATGGCCACATTAACGCGGTGGAGGAGTTTGTTGCCCCAGTGACCCTGGGAGCTGTGTTGTCGGGAGCAATAGCTCCTGGTAGGGTCTCCCAAGGCAAAGTGGTCCCAGGGCAGGTGACAGACTAAGAGCCATTCAGAGACAATCCAATTCCATTTACTTTTTTTTTTTTTTTTAGCTTTTATTTGTCCATTGGAGAAAGTTGTCATAATGTGTTTTAATTCATTTTTTATGTTTTTGTTTCATTGATCATTTTCATTGTCAAGACACTTGTAAGCCTTGGAAAAACTTCAATTGTACTAAACTTTTTTGGAGCTTTTACTTGTCCATTGGAGAGAGGTGTCATAATATGTGTTTAAATTTAATTTAATTCAATTTAATTTAAATAAGTGCTTGTTAGAGATTAATAAAATTAGCAATAATCTGCATTATGACCTTCAGTAAAATGCCGCTTAGAAATGTATTTAGTAAAGCATAAAATGCACATTTTATATGCCAGCACACAGAAATAAGGAGTATCAACAGAAATGATATACTGATAACGCTTTGCACATAACCACAAATTTGAGGGCAGATGAAGCAATCTTCGTGCAACAATTCAAGGCCACGGGCCCAGGTGGAGACAGGCACTGACAAACACTAGACAAGATACAGAAGTGTGCTGTTGGTCGTTTTCTTTCCTTCCACAGGGTGGTGGCTGGAAGCTGAAGCACCAAGAGGCTAGGACTAGCCTGTGTGCCAACGTAATGGGCGGGCCGAGTCTAAACCATGGTGCTGCCCCAACAGTTTTAACCAATCAGATAGTCGCACATTTATATTATAAAACTCTGTGTAAAAGTAAGTTAGGGATCCTTTTCTGGGAGGCGGTTACAGCTAACTGCTTAGCAGCCCGTGATTTCTGAACAGAAAAGGTCGATGTACATCATTTACTCTTTCATTATTGTCTTAAATAAATAGTCAAAAGGATTTTACTCTCCTCTCATATGTTCTGCAAAAAAAACAACTCTGACATACTGTATCACATTGCCTTGATGCCTAGCTAAGGAGCTAGCTAACTAAAGAGTGGTGTTAGCATTGGGCTAGCCTATTACTAGAGAATGCCAAAGGAGAGAAATAAAGTTGAACGAGTGAGGGAGTAGAGAAGGATAAAGGTATGCCAAGTCATCCATTGCTAGCTATACTGCATTCCCTTCTTGTACAGACAATTTAAAATAGATTTTTTTTTGTATCAATCCACACACAATACCTGATAATGACAAAGTTAAAAAAAAAAAAAGTATAAATCTCTGCAAATGTATTATAATTGAAATACAGAAATATCTTATGTACATAAGTATCTAGACCCTGGCTGTGACACTAAAATGCCTTCATTAAAATAAAAAAAATTGGAATGTATTTGTTTTTATAGGGTCTCAGATTTGCAAAAGATCATTACACACTCAGTACGTTTACTTGACACTTGAAAAAAAATAGTTATTGCCTTAATCTGACTATAACTGGACAACTGAAGTGCATGTAAACGTGTTAGCGACTCATGTCGCTAGTAGTTTTCTGCATAAACCTCTTAAACAACTTCCGCTCTGCTCAAAACTACCAAACATTCAAAGATTTTGATGATATTAACCCTTTTTATTTTCCATATAATAAATATTTTTTGGCTGGGGCATTTTAATTGTTTTTAATCACAGCCTTGGATATGTCAAAGATTAGCAACAAAATAGATTTTTGATGCATTTTTAGTTTTTTTGTGTAGTGTCAGATTTAAGATGTAAAAACTAACTTATGGCCACTTGATGGCAGACATGTCCACTTCAAAAAAAACCCAATAAAAATATTACTGGTATATATTTTTTTCAACTTTTTGGGGTTAAATATTTCAATCAACTTCAGTCCTGATCAAATCCATCTGCCAAAAATGATTTATTATATGGAAAATAACTACATTACCTAAAAAAAAACCCATCAGTTGCACCATGCAATCAAACTGGCATTTAAATGGCTAAAATGCCAAAAATAATGTTAAAACATTTAGTAGTTTTGAGCAGAGCGAAAGTTGTTTTAGAGGTTTATGCAGAAAAAAGTAGAAAAAAATGTTAATCTGTAAATGTTTTATAGCATTTTTGGAAGTGGACATTTTCAGCCTGAAGGGTCTGGAAGGGTATAAAAATAGAAATTTGAATTTCAAAATATGTCAAGAAAAACAAAACAAAAAATCCTTCCATTTGCAGTATCACAGCCAAAATTATTGCTAAAACAAAAGTGGGAAAATGACAAATATGGCTGGAAATGTCCCGAGAAGTCCCGAGGGTTAAAACAGCTTTTTTATCACAAAGTGTTTATCACGCTTTTTTGGAAGTGGACAATTTCAGCCTTAAGGGCCTTAAAATATAGTAAATTAGAGTAAATTCGAGTGGGCCCAAATGGTTAAATATGTTCTGATTAGGTGTTGAAGCAGCAGAGGAGAATATCTTACAGTTGAGATGAATAAATAAAACGATCCACTGCCAGTTTTCTGTGAGCTACAGGAGCTATTTCTGTTCTATTTCTGTCTCAGCAAACTCTTTACAAGCTGCGAGTCCAAATCTGTTGCATTAACAAAACTCAGCAGGTTAAAAGCTGTTGGAAAAGCAGCTTCAAATGCTGCTAGTAGTTCATGAAGCTACAGCAGGAAATTAAGGAGCAAAGTCCTGAAACTCTGCTGCTGCTTACCGTCTCAAGAAGACAACAAACTGAACCAGGCACACCTCCTGAAGGGTTAAAGTCTTCTTCTTCTTCTTCTTTGGTGTCTATTGGCAGTTTGCATCCTTTACGTTGCATTTACCTTCACTTCTTTCCTTCTGTTGTATTCTTTGAATTAGATCCATTCTTAGAATGTATGTATATGTATATATGTGTGTATATATATATGTGTATGTGTGTATGTATGTATATATATGTGGTGTGCATACATATGTATATATCATAATAGTAGTAATAACATAGCAATGTGTCATATATTTAGCCTGTGCAGTATGTATATATATATACATACTGCACAGTATATATATATATATATACACACACACTGTACTATTATATGCTATATATATATATAGCATATAATTGTACAGTATATATATATATATATATATATATAAATATATACTGTACTATTATATGATATATATATATATATATATCATTGTACTATTATATAATATATATATATATAATATAATATATATATATATATATATATATATATATATAATATAATATATATATATATATATATATATATAATATAATATATATATAATATTTATATATATATCATTGTACAATCATATAATAATACAATGATAGTACAATGATATATATATATATATATATATACATATATACTGTACTATTATATGCTGTCTAGTCACAATAACATTATTACCATCATATCATCAGTATAATTACCATCATCTACCTACCAACTGATCTTCTTTTAACTTCTTAACTGTTTTTATTTATTCTTGATGGCATATTCTTTTATCTTGTTAAGAAACAAATAATAATCAGGTCATTCTGCTCGGGCCAGTTCATCGCTGCTGGTAGCTTTAATTTATCTTGTTTTAAGAGTTAATTTCTCATTTTAAGCGTTCAACATGTTTATTCCTAGATTTAACTCTGGAGTCTTGGGCTATTTTGTCCATTTTTTAATCCTTTTCATGTCTTTTTTGAGTCTTTTTTTTTGTCATTTTGTGTATTTTTTATAGTCATTTTGTGTCTTTTTTTAATTGTCATTTTGTGTCTTTTTATTGTCATTTTGTGTAATTTTTTTAGTCATTTTGTGTCATTTTGTGTCTTTTTTCAGTCCTTTAGTCCAACATAAAATGTGATTATGAAACCTTTATTAACTTTCAAAACACTATCATGCTCAATAAAATGATTGAAATGTTTCAAATGTGAACAAAGGTGTCAAATCTAACATATAAGAGGGTTCCATCCAGTTCTATCATTTTATACTAAATCTATTTGAGCTTGTCTCCAGTTTTACTTGGTATATCATCATCAAACTGAAACTGGCCTCATGGAGTTTACAGCCAGAACTTTAGAGGTAAATTTACAGTAGGGCTCCACGCTGCTTTGTTTTTTAGTCTGGATGGAGTCAACAAGTCTGGATTATTTGGAGCTTTTGGAGACTCCACAGGGTTAATCATAATTAATTATGATAATCTTAATTTAAGAAATCTTGTTAAGGTAAATTATCTGTCCATGCAGCAAGATCATTTCCCTCAGATTTACTGTTTTATCTGGTTTTTAAACACCTTTTTTTGCAGTGCAGATTAACGTTTTAACTTCCTCGTCGTACCACTTTTCTAGACAGAATAATGATAAATTCCTAATTGATTCCTTTATTATTATCCTGAAATGTGTTTGACAATCTCATAAGAAGTACATTCTCCCATAATGTCGAGTGCAAATAAAAGTCCATCTTGATGAAAACCACACGACTGCATTTTTAGATTTAAAGTTGTTGTTTAAAGGTGTCGTGAAGTTTTAGGACACTTCTAAATAATGAAACTAAATATCCTACTGGATTAGGCAGCAAGCTTTGCTTGCTAGTCACAGAAAACTTGCTTGCTAGTCACAGAAAACTTGTCAGACATGTGATCAACATGTCAAGTAACAAGGAATATGAAAAGAAAACTCTACACTTTACACTACAAACGGGAGGAAAAAAACATATAAATTGTATTGTGATAATTTGTGTGTCAGTATTGTAGCTTTAGTACCGACATTTTATTGTGTAAATTAAACCTTTTGTTAGTTGAGTAATTAAATAAATTGGTCTTTGTCATTTTCAGCCCGAAGGGTCTGAAAGGGTTAAATTATAGTGACCAGAGGGTTAAAGAGAGATGAACAGACTGAAAATGTTCTTATCTTATTAGGTAGAGCCCCAACAAAAACCATGGTCATCTTTTTTGGAATCCCGGTTAAAAAAAGATATAACATGCAGTTGAAAGTACGGTTGTTATCACGATACTCGGCATACCGCAGAATGTTTAAATCCTAATAATATATCGTATTTTAAGTATTGTGATATTGTATCGTGGGGCTTTGATAGACACATCCTGTCAATGTTTTTAAGATTTTTTTTTTAGATATTAAAAAAAGCCAAGCCAAGCAGGCCTCAGTGACAAACCATGTAACCCATAATTTAATAACAGCTGCATCTTTGTTTTGCATTTTAGTGTTTTAACCATTAAGTCAACTTAATTTGGGTCTTAAATGATTCAACAAATTCAATAATTCCTGAAATCCACGGTCTATTCTTAAGACACCCAATCCTTACTTCCTCCACTTTTTAGTTTGTTCAAACCAGCTGAGAGCTCCCAGAGGATGAGAAGATCTTCGATGATGATGATGATGATGATCAGGAGGATCTCTGCTGGAGAGTTTCTCCCTCGCTGCTTTTTCTGCCCGTCACGTCGCCAGACAGTAAAGGAGCAAACTCTGAAAATAGATCAATAAGTTTGCATGTAACTTAAACATTGTTATTATTATTATAATATATTTGTACAAATGTATTAAGTCAATTCAAATGTATTTGTATGGCCTTCGTTTTAGCTTGTTCAAATTTGTTTCATCAAGTAGTTTGTTCATTGGTTTTTAATGTCGTCTTGATTTCTGTTCAGTTCTTTTGTCTGCTGCATCAAACAGTCTTATAAACTAATTACAAGTGGCTCAAAACAAGACTGAAGAAACTGGTTCTAGGTTGTTCTCCAGGAACTAGTTGTTGGAGCCATATTGAACACTTAAATATCATTAGAAAATATTTAAACTTTTAAGTTAAGTTAGTTTTTAAGTTAAGTATGTTATTTTTTATGCCAAAGAAATTATTATTATTAAGGAAAGGAACAAAATATGGAGCCAACCTAGTTTAAAACTTCTAAAGGAATTTAAAGACACTTATTTTATTTGTATTCTGATGGTGACGTAGTAATGCTCCTAATAGGGGCAGCTGGATATTTAATTTTTGTGAATGAAGTTTTGGAGGGTTAGGAGGCGGATAGTACTAATCTGCTAATGTACTAGTATACTTGCATAAAATAATTAATACTCAGACTCCTAAATCTTTTTATAATAATATAATTTACTGCTCAAATATTCATTCTTATAACATTCAAGTTTTTTTATATAGGTCTGATTCCTCTACCTGAGACTGTCTCTTTGAATTTGTCAGTATTTTATAGGTTAGTTGAGCTTTAGATCATTCTTCCAGGTTGGTGAAATTAAGGGAAAAGCTGGTTTTAAAAGAAGATTAAGAATGTATTTGATTTCACTTTAATTATATCGTCATTTTATTTGAGTGTGGTTGGGCTATGTGATACAAGACTGTATAATGCTTTCTTTTTCTTCTCTTTTTTTTCTTTTTTTATATATTTTTATAATGACTTGAGTTTGTAATGCCTGTGGTATTCTATTAAAAATGATTGTCTGGACGAGACTAGCTGTTGTCTTGACGTCAGCTGATGGGGATCCTTTTAAATAACATGGTATTTTTTTTACCGACAAAACTTTAAAATGTATCAACAGACTATAATGAAAGCATTTTAAACATTTTGGGGCATTTTATAATTTTATGGCCTCTTTCGGAAAAATGTTGCCATTTTATAGGAAGATGTTTTTTATTTCATTTTTTGGACATGCTATATAATATGGTGTTTTTCATTTATTTACGTACAGATTATACTTTAATATGTATCAACAGTATAATAGTAACAAAAAAACTAATTATTTATCTGAGACAAACAGGACAAGATGCAGAACAACTGCTGGTAACTCGGGAGTGTCTAAGGTGGAACAGAAACCTCAAAGTGAAACACGAAAGTAAAACTTAATCTTATTATATGATGAGCTGTAAAACATTCATGCTCAGGAAACAGGTTTTGTTAGGTGGAGATAATTTTAACTGTCACATTGTGTTGGCCTGAACCCTTTTCCTCTTACTCAGTTTCCTCTGATTTATCATCCTTCCCTTCACATTTCCTTAAAAGAGAAAGTTCACAGAGACACATAGTTAATGTCTCTGTCCTCAGTCCAACTGAGAGACTGACACCAGAAATATGCTAGCAGTAGAAATGACTAAAGCTTCCTATACATCAGAAGACTTTGAAAAGATTGGAAAAGAAAAAAAAGCAGTTTTTCCATCATGCTCTTAGTAAAAACTGACTGTATTTTTGGTGATAGTGTCTTTTTTTAATCATTTGAACATCTATTTTTGGTTATTTTGTGTATTTTTAAAATCATTTTTACATCTATTTTTGGTCAATTTGTGTCTATTTCAAAAATTTGGTGTCCTTTTTTGGCAATTTTAACATCTACAGTCATGGAAACATTCTTGATAAAAACCAAAATCATTATGAATAAAACCATGTTGTGTTACGTCACTGAGACTTGAGATAATATCAAACACGTTAGATATGATCCAAACCAAGACTTGGAAAAGACTGATATGAAACAGAGCAGATTGGTTTATACTTTTTTCCGTGACTATATTATTGGTCACTTTGTATCTTTTTTGTCCTTTTTACATCTATTTTTGGTCATTTTGTGGGGTTTTTTTGATAATTTTAACATCTATTTTTGGTCCTTTTGTGTCTTTTTTGACCATTTTAACATTTATTCTTGTTATTTTATGTCTTTTTATAATTTTAACATATATTTATGGTCATTTTGTGTCTTTTTTTTGTAATTTTTACATCGATTTTTGGTCATTTGTGTCTTTTTTGATCATTTTAACAATTATCTTTGTTATTTTATGTCTTTTTATAATTTTAACATCAATTTGTGGTCATTTTGTGTCTTTTTTTAGTAATTTTCTCATCTATTTTTGGTCATTTTTTGTCTTTTTTGATAATTTTAACATCTATTTTTGGTCCTTTTGTGTCTTTTTTGACCATTTTAACATTTATTTTTGTTATTTTATGTCTTTTTATAATTTTAACATGTATTTGTGGTCATTTCGTGTCTTTTTTTTAGTAATTTTTACATCTATTTTTGTTCCTTTTGTGTCTTTTTTGATCATTTTAACATCTATTTTTGGTCGTTTTGTGTCTTTTTTGATCATTTTTATATCTATTTTTGGTCATTTTGTGACTCGTGACTCCAGTAAAACTCCTAGATTTACGAAAGTCTTTCAGCTTTTAGTGGAAGCGCAGCATTACTCTATTTAAAATGAGATTTTTCCCCTTGATAGAATGTACGTGTACCAACCTTTCATCTCAGTTTCGTTTTCTGCAGCAGAGTTCCGACGGTTGCAGCTGTTCTTGGCGGCTCCAGACGTGGCAGCTGCTGGGGGGCTGCCGGCCGAGTCTGCCGCTTTTACTCTTTACTTTACTTGCGACGCAGGTCAGTTTATTAGCATCCACGGTGTCCATCTTCACCGTATAGAGAGTCTGCAGCAGACCCATAGAGTCAAAGTCTTCTCCAGCACATTCACCTCGTCTCCTCAACAACTCCAACACCTGCAGCAAGAAAACAGGCAGAATTAGACTAAACATTTAGTCTGAGTCAGAGAGAGATACAGTATGGAGCTGCAATAAAACTAGATCTTGATCAAAAACTGACTGACTTGATAGCAGGATTAGAAAATAATGAGATTACAAATATTGATTAGAGACGGCCGATCTAAAATCAGTCCCTCATTTCCCATTTTACTACTTTTAGGCTGTCTTTTTTTGGTCTTTTTGTGTCTTTTTACATCTTCTTTTGGTCACAAAATGACCAAAAAAGACAAACATTTTTACAAAAGAGATAAAATTAAAGCTGTAAGCAGCGATGAACTGGCCAGAGCAGAGTGACCTGATGATTATTTGTTTCTTACTAAGATAAAAAAATGTTTTAATTTAGAAGTGTTAGATCATTTATCTCATTTTAAGAGTTAATTTCTTATTTTAAGTGTTCAACATCAATCAAACAACTGGCTTACCTTCACAGGAAAAACAGAAAAACACAGGCGTTACACACAGGAGCCACACAGCCACTCTCCACCCTGTACAAGAAAAATACAATTAAAATTCACATAAACCACAATCAACCTACACATGACACATGGCGTAACACAATTTCAAATCGGCATAAAAGAGAGAGAACCAAAAAAAATAAAAATGCTTCAACTAGCATAGGCTGAGTTAACTATCTCTGAATGCATAACTCAATTTAAAAGTTACATTTATAAGTTCTAAGTAAAATGTAGGCTTGACCAACAGGTTCATAAGCTTGTTACACAACAGATATCAGCATATTGTGGTTTTGAACGGAAAAAAAGTAAAGATAAATAGAAAGAAGGAGAGAGCACTTACTTTCATGACTCACACACTTGGAGCACACACAGCTCTTTGACGCTGGGTGGTGCAACGCCAAAACAATTCCCCAGAGGAACAAAAGGCATGCTGATAATCACCATAGGAACTTTTTTTACAGGCAGAAAATAATAATTATTTTTTTGGGGAAGTTCACAACACACAAAAAAGTTTTGTTTAGCGAAAACATATACACAAAATTAAATTAAAGAAATTTGACACGGCTACATATGGTCATTACACATTAGCAGCTAATATTAATGAAAATGAAAAGCTTGAAAATAACCTTGAAGCCCCGTATACATTGTGCAATAACAGAATTATGAGTCCAACATCTTGAGGGACATCGTAGAAAAATCCATAATGGTGATTTGGTGTAAAAAGCTTTTGACATTTTGAAACTGCTGGGAAACCCCCAACACTCTAAAAACTAATTCAGAGGACCTTTAGTCATTACTTAAATATATTGTTATGAAATTAAAAAAAATCAAGTTCTTAGATACTGTTAGACTGTTTACTTGTAATTGTTATTTTATTGAGTTTGGATGACACACAAATTATTCCTATTGATTCAATATACTATCATGACTCAGTTTACATTTTTTAGTAAATCAAAAAATAATTTAATTTAAAGTTGTTTTTGTTGTTTTTTTTAGTTTCGGGTTTATGTTTTTTTCCAGATCTTTAACAACTAGAGAAATACAGACATTCAGGATATAAACAAGAATAAATATAATATAATAAGGCACATAGGGTATGAGGTGCTTACTCTTATACTATTCGGGGGTTTCTGAAAATACATTTTTAAAGTGTAGCAGAGTACGTTCACATTTCTTATTTGACATCAACTCTAAAGTCGCTATATACATTTTTTTTTTTCCATTTAATTCTATTGTTAAAACACTAAAGTTAGGGAGGGATTAGGAAAACTTAGAGTTTGCTCTAGACCATTTTCTGGGGGATTTTTCTAACCCTAGGGTCTAGTGTTATTGTGGTAACTCACACTTAGTATTTGGTGCGTGTGTGCGTAAAGTTGTCGGTAGCGTTAGCGGTGCGCTCTGGTTTAGACCCCTTGTTCTCCGGTTTACCTGTGCACGTGCAGGCCTGTAAAAGTTTGTTTGCTCTTCTGGGAGAGTGTAGAGGAAAGAATGCTTTGGATGATTGTTTTGTTGGGTAAGTAAACTATTTCAGAATGATTGTGTAGTTTTTATTACATGAATTTGGCCATTTGGGTGTTTGTTTAAGTGCCGGTTGTTTTGTGCAGCTATCAGCTGATCGGATAATCACTCGCAGGTTGCTTGTGCACAGTCTTGTAAAATGGTGCGGAGTGGCAGGAGCGTTGCTCGGGAGCATGTCCGTGGTTTCAGGAGGGTTGCTAGCTCGCTAGTCGCCTTCCTGAGCCAGCGGTCAACAGTGCATAAATACCCACCACAACTAACCACATGAAGACTAGGGAGGAGGTTAGTTAGCCGGTTGGGTTTAGATAGCGGGGAAACTCCAAACTGGATGGAGGTTTGTTCCTCTTTGGTGCGCACGAGTGAATGGCGTTGTGGCTATCTGATCCTTTGGCATGTTAATTTAATAAATTCATTAATTTCTAGACATCTATTGTGTCCTATGCTGTATTTGTCATAGCCTAGGAGCCGGGTTATGTAAATATTATGCAAAATTTTAAAATGTTAATTTTAAGTTCTGTTAATGTAAATTACAATTTGATGACGTGTAAACGGCCCAGTTTCCGTCTCCTGCATGTCCAAGGCCAGAGTGACCACAGGGAAAAACTCACTGCAGCGTTGTGGTGAATGACAAGTAATTTTATGCTTCATTACAAAAACTGCAAAGTCCTTACTCTGAAATTTAAGCAGTGTTGATCGTACAGTTTGTGTGCCGAGGTGAAGTTAGCTAGTAGCTGTAGCCTGTCGCTGATTGAAATGCGGGATTATTTTGTGGCCAGTTAGCCAGGGAAAATGTCTTGGCAAGCTAACTTAATATTAACGTTACCCATTAGTCACCGCTGCGGTGAGCATGTAGGCTAGTGTTAGAGATTAATAAAATTAGCAATGGTCTGCATTATGACCTTTAGTGAAATGCTGCTTAGAGGTGTAGTTGGCGGAGCATGGAACACACATTTTATGTGCCAGCACACAGAAACAAGGTGTATCAACAGAAAGGACATAGGCTACTGATAACGCTTTGCAGATCACCACAAATTTGAGGGCAGATGAAACACTGAAGCACTCTTTGTTACGGTGGCCTGGAAGTGCAAAACACTTTTACAAAATGTGAAACACTTTTACAAATGGCAAAACAAATTTACATTTCAAAAAACAATATTTACAAGTGGTGAAACACTTTTACAAGTGGTGAAACACTTTTACAAATGACAAAACACTTTTACAAGTGGTGAAACACTTTTACAAATGGCAAAACACTTTTACAAATGACAAAACACTTTTACAAGTGGTGAAACACTTTTACAAATGACAAAACACTTTTACAAATGGTGAAACACTTTTACAAATGGCAAAACAGATTTACATTTCAAAAAACAAATTTACATTTCAAAAAACAAATTTACAAGTCCCGAAACACTTTTACAAATAAATTTTCAACCGGAAAAGGAATGTACCGCCTCCAGGGCTGAACCTGGGCGGGCCAATCACCGGGAGCGACAACTCAAGGTTCTGTGGCATGGAGTTATATTGATGGAGGATGGACGGCGCTCGAGGGAAGTTTTGCCCGTTTTGTGGCCAACATATGAGCCAAATTACTCGGTTTTGCTTTTACTTTATGACATCCCTGGTCCCTCAGTCTGCGCTGCGCCAAAAGATTCTAAAGAGCGACCACACGAAAAGCAAAACCGAGTCATTAAGCGTCAGGTGAAGCGACGTCCGTTTCTAATGACGGCTGCAGCAGATCACAGCTGGATCAGCTGTCAGTCGCTTTAACAGCTGGAGACATGCACTAATAATAATAATAAGTGTTTTCTCTGTTTAACAAACACCTGGTTTGTTGTAGTTGGTTTGGTCTAACCTAGTTTAGTTGGTTTTGTTTAGTTTGTTAGTTACTTTCAGTTTATACACCTGCATTTCACCACATTGCATGCATGCACACACCTCACCACTACTGACTCACATAATTAAGTTTCTTTGTGTTTTCAATTAATTAAATGAACATTATTTTCTGGGAATTCTGGTTATGGAGCACAGCCTATTTTATACAGACACTGAGCGCAGCTGACAAGTCGCAGTAACTTGGCTCTTAGCTAACTTCCTGAAAAATACTTAAAACTCTATTGAGGCTCGGACAATATTCTCAGTTTTGGATGTGGAAAAGTGTATTTTGTCACTATGCCACCGAAAAATTCTAAACTTTCTTTCTTTCTTTCTTTCTTTAAAATATACAATTGATGTGACAATCTCAGGTTTGAATGACAACTGCCCTTTGAGACAACAGGAACTTTTCCAATTGAAAGCCCAATACAATGAATTAACTACAAATAAAATAGCTTCAAATTTGATGTGGTTAAAACAATCATATTATGATCAGGGGGAAAAAGCTGGAAAGTTGTTAGCATGGAGAATTAAGAAGATACAAACAGATAGCGCTATCAACTCCATTATATTAGAGGATGGGAAAGAACTAGTAGATCCAATTTAAATAAATACTGCCTTTAAAAAATATTATGAAGATCTATATAAATCTGAATATCCAGGTAGCTCACAAGAAGAGAATGAATTTTTAGACCAGCTTCAATTTCCAACGCTAACTGAGGAGGTCAAGACAAATCTTGAAAAAAATGTAAGTACTGTAGAACTATCGGATGCGTTAAAGAACATGAGCAGTGGAAAGGCTCCCGGGCCGGATGGCATACCAATAGAAATATATAAGAAGTTCTCCGGAAAACTGTTACCACATCTCCTTGAGATGTTCAATGAATCATTTGAAAAAGGAATACTACCTCCATCCTTAAGATCTGCAGTAATTTCCCTTTTGTTAAAACCAGGCAAATCCCCCTCAGAAAGAACATCGTATCGTCCTATATCTTTAATGTCATGTGATACCAAAATACTATGCAAGGCACTGGCCAGGCGGATAGAAATTATTATTCCAAATTTAATTGCCAATGATCCAAATGGGTTTGTACAGGGCAGACAAGCATTTCATAACACACGCAGGCTGTTAAATATTTTATATGAAAAAAAAAATGCCAGGGATCATGCAGTCCTGTCATTAGATGCTGAAAAGGCGTTTGACAGGATTGAATGGAAGTACCTATTTAATATACTTAGAAGATTTGGTTTAGGGGAAACATGTCTTAAATGGAGTCAATTATTGTACACTGAACCATTAGCAGAAATTAAAACGAATAGCCAATTTTCAAAGCCCTTTAATCTTTATAGATCCACACGACAAGGCTGTCCCATGTCCCCTCTATTGTTTTTATTTGCTATTGAACCCTTAGCCATGTCTATCCGTCAATCATCTGAAATCACTGGGATGACTATAGGTAGGACAGAGCATCATTTGTCTCTATTCGCGGATGATATTGTTGTGTTTTTAACAAATCTGGGTACCTCAATTAAGGCGCTTTGCCAGCTTCTGAAGGAATTTGGCCAGTTTTCTGGCTATAAAGTAAACAACACCAAAAGTGCCTTACTATTACTGAATAGAGAAGAAAGAGAATCCCCCCCGAGCTATACACAGTTTGCTACTGCCCCAGAAGGATTTACTTATTTAGGAATTAAAATAACCCCTGATATCGAAAATATTATATCAATCAATTATGACCCTCTATTGAAAGACATAGGAGATTCTCTGGAGAAATGGAGTTCAATGCCTATTTCTATGATAGGACGTATTAATATTATTAAGATGTCTATCCTGCCCAAATTTTTATATCTTTTTCAGTCAATCCCACTTCCTCTACCCGCCTCTTTTTTCTCCACACTTAAGAAAAGAGTGCCTCATGTGAAACTTTATTATTGGGCAGCCCAACTCCGTACAGCCATGTATTACTTTCTCACTACGGAGGTCCCAGCTTGGATAGAGATAGAAAATAACACAATAGAACTGCCACTGCACCTGTATCTTTACTCTGCGCCAACCAAAATACTTGCAAAACAGACACGTAATCCGTTTCTCAAAAATACTATATCAATCTGGCATGAGGCCCACAAATTTTTAAAAGAAGCTCCTAAACTCTCAGGTTTCACACCTATTTGGGGAAATGAAAACTTCAGAGCAGGGAGATGCGATATGGGATTCAAACATTGGATAGAAAAAGGACTAAGCAAAATAAAAGATTTATATATTGAAGGGACTCTAATGTCATTCCAACAATTAATAGATAAACATGGACTTCCCAGAAACCATTTTTTTAAGTACTTGCAAATTAGAAGCTTTATATTTTGGAAGGATTTCTGGAAGGATACTCAGAGACCTGATTCTAGACAGTGGGTTAAAGAGATGTCTTGCAGTTTGGCACTAGAAAAATTGACCTACATAGTAAGAGGGAAAGTTGAGGATTTTTATAAGATATGGAGGCCTTTCCTTATTTTTATGAATGACATGAATATACAAATGCCTGGGAACAATTAAGCACTGGCATTGTTACCCCTGCAGAATGGCTTGAATCTTGTACCACAGCTAGAGTACTATAGTAATGACTTAATTGGGAGAGAAAAATAGGATGGTGACCACGTTTTATAACTCTGCCTTAAACTGTATGTTTAATTTTATTTCATTATTGTTATTGTTGTTATTTAATTAATTCATTTTAATTATGTATACTTTCAAGATTATGATTGTGTATTATTGTTTTATTGTTATTTATTTATTTCCTCTCCATTTTTATTTATATTTTTCATTTTTTTAAATATATATATATATATATATATATATATATATATTATATATTTAATTTATTCATTAATATGATTTAATTTAATTTATTTATTATTATTTATCAATTAATACATTTATTTTATTTTATTTTTATTAACTCAAGTATTTGTCTACCTCCGAGATTGCTGTTGGTTATGAGAGGGAGGGATGGGGTTTTATGACTGTATGTTCATTGTTGTGTTCATCGTGTACTACTTTTTGGAAAAAACTCAATAAATAAAGTTTTGAAAAAAAAAACATTATTTTCTTATAACTTGAATACATGTGTGGTCTCCCTTGTTTTTGCCATGATCTATGAGCCGGTTCATGACACAAAGGATGTCTAGAAATTAATGAATTTATTAAATTAACTTAAACAACCGAGGTGATAAGTCCAAATGTGAAGTGTGTAAGTCAGTAACATCGGTAGTGTAAATGTGGATGTGTGAGCAATATGAAGTGTAAATGTTGTAAAGTGAAAACAAAGCAGAACCCAAAAAAAGAAAATGTGCTGCTGGCGGGATGCAGCCCAGAGAGAGAGCAGCGTTGAAAATGGGTTTTTATCCTTTTAGGAGCGTCTGAACCAGGTGCTCCAAATCCACAATCTGCTGATGGTACCTTCAAGGACACATAAGAGAAACGATAACTGCACATCAACACTCGACGGGGACTGTCTAAATGGGGCCATTATTAGAACTATTGACATCAAATTGTCTTGAGGATTTTTTACTAGTGATTGAGACCATAGTGTTGTCCTGAAAAAAAATTCTGAGGTAATGAATAAAGTGAGAAGTTTTCAAATTTTGCACTGAAATTAATGGGCAGATTTTTTTTGCAGCCAAACTTAGCACCTCCTTTTTTGTCATTTTTGTGTGTTTTTAGTCATTTTTTGTTAAACAAGCTATTTTTAAATGATATTCTTCAGGCTCTTAATCAGGTAGTTGAAACCTCTCAGCTGCATAATTTTTTTTGTTTTTTTGACAAACCATCAGTTTTTCCGTTTCACCATGAATCCCTCAGGCATGATGTGTTTTTAACCCCTTTCTCCACGCTGACTCTGCTCACTCCAGCCACCGTCAGTCCCGACCATCCTATTGGCGCCGTCTGGGACTGCCGTTCATCCGTCTCTTCCTCTCTCTGTCTGTCTGTCTCCTGCGCTCCAGGCACCTTCTCCTCTTAAGGCCACACCGTTCTCCAACACCTGCTGCTTCTTAGGGTTTTGTGGGTTGTTCAGCGGTGGTGGGAGAACAAATGCATGCACTAATAAAAGCAAAAAAACAGGGCACACAAACAAAACAACCCCTATCACAAACTGTTTCATCTGTATAGAAATTGATTCTGCACTTGGTCAGCTTTAGTATGAAAAACTAAAAAGTTCTACCGTGAATACAGTCTCTTGCAAACTTGCGTAAAGTGCTCACAAATTCGACACCAATTATTCCTCAAATTATGTCATTTTATTCCAAAGCAAAGTTTTGCACAAACAGCACTATAATGAAAAACAAAAACAAAACCCAGAAAAGCACAATGGAATCCCATTATGTTTGTCGCTAAATCATTGTCACTTTGTGGAACAAGTGAGCAGTGGCAGCATGTGTGTAAATGATTATTCTTCTGGGGGAATGAAGGAACCAATTAATTGTCAAGAACCAGATAAATTCAACTTTAGAAGACTTAAAGCATTTCTTTCAGAGCAAACATCTTCAGTGGTCATTTAAATACACAGAACTCCAGCAGACTGGAAAAGAACATGATTACATAAGATATGCAGTATCTGTTAACGAGTCTCTAGTTTCCCAGTTATTTATTATTGTTGTATAGGTGCTAAAGCAAATGCCACATTTGTTCCTGTTCCTATTTTGTACGTAAGACACCGTTTGATGTTAATATTTTACAGAACTGATCAAACTCTATACATTATTTTACAAACATTTTAAATAAGCTAAGAATAGCTTAAGATTGCTATTTTAGGCCATTTAGAATACAAGAAAAGACAAAAAAAAAAAGCAACTATTTTCTGCAATATATGACAATGTTCATTAGAGATTAATAATGTGAACTGTTCCTGATACAATTATCCTTTCAAAAAGCCAAAGTCCAGCTTAAGCTTACATTTCATGTTGTTGATGTTTCATGTGCAGCCCTTTAAATTGCATCAGTAACTGTGTTAGGATTTATAGTACAGTTGACTGTGATAATTTGGTGACGTAAGGATGTTTACTGAAGTGGTATTATAAGACAAGATGAACATATAATGATGTCTCTGTAAATTGTGTTTTGTAGTCAGTAAACATATTTGGGGGGTTTCTTCAGTCTAAATATGGTCACTGATTGAAAACCTCCACACAGAAGGACATGAATGTTAATGTGTGAGTGAAATCACAAATAGCTCCTGACTAGCACATGAACCTAAGAAAAATGTTAAATGTATTCATTGTACTTGGTTCTCTACCTGCTCTGGGGACGCGTTCCAAGAACTACATCTGGGCGCAGCTCAGTCCGTGATACAAGGTTCCAGGTACTTTCAGGGATTGTCGACAGCGCTGTCTATTATGATTGGTCAAGCAACAAACACAGCAGTAACCATCAATTTACCTCTGCATTTGTATGAACTAGGACAACCAATAATTAACCCTTTGATGCACAAAATGGGTCTAAAGTGACCCGACTGAGTTTTTAATTTTCTATATCTTTGCAATAAATTAATTTCATCATTCAGTATTGCAGGTTTTCCTAAATCAACTTGTTTTTGATCACCATACATCCTATTTTTTTGTTTTCAATTTCTTAACTTAATAATAAGAATAAAAACCCTTTTTATATCACTACGCTTCTAATGCACAACATGGTTCAAAAATGTCATTATGGGGTATTGAAGTGGTTAACAGTAATGAATGAATTTTAAGGAAAAATGAATTTAATCAATTTTGGAATAATAATAAGATTACTTTATTAATCCCACAATGGGGAAATTCAACCTCTGCATTTAACCCATCCTTTTTTTTTTTTTACACACAAGTGAACACACCATGCAAGGAGCAGTGGGCAGCACATTACTGCACCCGGGGAGCTGTGCAGGGGGGTTAGGTGCCTTGCTCAAGGGCACTTCAGTCCTAGACCTGTCAGTACCTGGATTCGAACCGGCGACTCTCCAGTTACAAGCCTGATTCCTAACCTCTAGGCCATGGAAGGCTGAAACCTAAAAAAATGTAAATAAACATGTTATATACAGTAAATATACGAGTGTGGAAAGTAACTATTTGAAACAAATTACTATTATTATAGTATCAGGTCATTTAATTTTAAATCAAATTTGGATGAATGAGTCATTTTTGACCCATGTTGTACATTAGAAGGGCTGTCCATATGTTGTGCATCAAAGGGTTAAAGTGTTCTGAACATCATTGGTATATGGGGAGAGGAGGCTGCTCAAGTGTAGCCATTGTCACAGATTCAGTTTGTTGCTTGTGGAAATAAATTTGAACAGTGTTCACAAGGTGGCATTCGGGGGTTATCAGTGCCAACTTGTATTTTTGGCCTAAAACAGTAATTTAAGTTGGTAAAACTTGGAAATATAAATTATTGACATTTAGGGCAATAATGTAAGTTAGCACAACAAAGCAAGCCAGTTGTATGCTCAAAAACAAGCTGGTGAGTTATTGTTACTTGTATCTCTACATTGGGGTTTAAAACAAGGGACAATTAGTTCTGCTAACTCTTATTTCTTTGTTGTGAAATGTGGGAAAGCCAACTTCCCGAGTTAGCACTGCACTTGAAGTCTCATTGTGGCTGTGCTGCCTGAGCTTGAGTCCACACAGGTAATCAACCCTTAATTAAATTAATTAAAATGATATGGGAATTTTATTCTGAGCTGTGTTGTGCAGTGTTGTACGTCTTTTGTTGGAGAAGGCAACCTACACATTTTCAACATTTAAACACAAACAGGTTTCCGGTCATTAGCGAAAGCTAGCGGCTAACTGATGCTAGCCGCGCTGCTTGTTACAGCTACAAGAGTAGCCATTAGCGTATCAAAGCTAACTCAAAATTGTGGTCGCAACATTAGCTGACATTTCATAGCAGCGTTACAATCATGCCAATTCAGCACATTGCAGAAGTTAGCAGAAGTAAGGATTAAAAGTTATTACAATGTAAAATTAAAATATTTTGTTTGATTGTCCAACTTAAAATTTTATGGAAGTTTGTTGCCTTGAAATTTTGAGTCAACCCAACTTTTCTTTTTTAGCAGTGTACCTATGTTGTTCGACATGGAGCACATGTATCATACCCACAATCATCACAGTCATCACTGTATGGGGCTGAACAACACAACATAAATTGTGAACCAGACACACAGCCAAACGGTGCAGACAAACATTAAAAAATAAAACAAGATTACATGGGAGAGTGAAACAAAAAACTACAAAGTACTTCAATATGCTGGAGGGTATTTTGGACCAGCTTGTGCCAGCCCATGCAGTGCCATGGATTCTTCATGAACAACCCACATCTTCACGTGAATAACAGAGAACGACAATATTAGTTGTCCTTTGCTGTCAGTCTCACAATCACTTATTTCTTTGCTTTTACTATTCAGAAATGTATATCTGAAATGTCCCATTTTGTTAATAACAGTGCAGACAAGAATTGCCTGGTACTCAAGCCTCACAGTTGATGGATTATAGGAAGCACTATGTAAAAGGTTGAGAAATTCTTGCAGGAAAGGGTATTAATGACAAAGTGGGCCTTGCTCCTCTGCCTTACATATTTTATGGAAACAAAAATATTGTAAAAATGTGTCACCAGTGATTTGATTTGATCTAATTGATTCCATCAAGTTTCATGAAAACAGGCCAGTAGTTTTTTTTTATGTGAGCCTGCTGCCAAATAGACAAAGACACTCAACCAAAAGCTTGTGTACTGTGTAAAGCCCCTTATGTTCTGGCTTCAAGTGCCTCCTGAACAATACTAGGTTGAGCCACTCATTGGTTGATTCGTATGCTCTTTGCTGCCATCTAGTGGTGGAAACGTTCAGCATGCTGCATGCTTGTCGTTTAAATAGT
Source organism: Centropristis striata (assembly GCF_030273125.1). Classification (NCBI taxonomy): domain Eukaryota; kingdom Metazoa; phylum Chordata; class Actinopteri; order Perciformes; family Serranidae; genus Centropristis; species Centropristis striata. The sequence goes on from NC_081535.1 coordinate 23,710,713, forward strand.
TTTCAGTAACAGTCCATTCATGCAAAACATAACAAAAGTATTCAGTACATCAACACAATGAGTAAACAAAAAAAGAATGCATTTAACTTATTTTTAGTATGATGTCATCAGAAAAATATGAGGATATAATGAAATTGTGATGAGCATTTTATACAGGTGTAATTAACTGAATCATTTAGTGTTACCTGGTCAAAAGTTTTGCCAGTTCAATTCCTGAAAAACATCCCCATTGGGAGGCAAGGATAAGTGCTTGAAACTAGGGATTCTTGTTGTAAATTTTTAAATTGTACCTTGATTCTGATTCTGCAAATTGGGGCTGTCAAAAAACATGGAGCACCCCAGTCCAAGTGAAGTGATCAGGATATAATCACGATTATTTTGGTCAATATTGTAATCACGATTATTAATCACGATTATTCATCATGTTAGGGACAACATCTGTATTTTTATTGCACTACTTTTAAACAAACAATAGGAACAGTTTTTAGTGTGTGTACAGAGTGTCTGGTGCTTGTTGTAAACAAACAGAGGTCACTAGGTGAACACCTCCTGCAGCAGCAGCACATACACACTGTACTGCTACAGAGCTAACTGTTAGCCTATTAGCAATTTGCAGACTATGATAATCAATAACTTTGCCTTTCACTGTAACTGTTTTTAATGTGTATGTATTTAATGTGATTTGTCTGTGCTGTTTCGTGTTTTCTCTGTACTCTCAACATCATTGCAAATGAGGGGTTGCCCTCAATGATTCCTCGAGAAAATAAATAAAGGATAAATGAAAAAAAATGAAATAAGGGGTTAACATCCCCTCTGGCCCTGGAGCTGGGAGAGACTGCTGCAGGAGGACTGTGCCGATTCGACTTCGACGGCCCCGCAGGCTGGTTAAGAAGAGTAAGAACGAGTCTCCAAAAGTCTCCAATAACTGGCAGCGACTTTTTCTACTGTTGCTTTTTAAAAAAAATATCGCTAAGGGCGTCTGAAAAGTTGCTAAATAAAGCAACAAAGTTGGCAACACTAATACAAACTATAATATTGCAATACTTAAGTGTATTGATATGTTCTTAAAGTCAGATGTGGCAGAGGGAGACAGATAAAGGCATCTGAAGACTTGCTAACTAGGTACACTTTACTTCTACTCTAAGAGTCAATCACAGGATTCTCATCCTGCTCAGTGGTCCCTCAAAAGTTTGCCTTAAGTATGACTCATATGACATTCATGAAATATAATATCTATAAATGATTAAAGAGAGTTGATATAGTTTCTGCAGTTGTGCCTGTTTAGCATGTGGCTAAAACACAACCAATACTACAACTGTTCAAAAACAACCGTCCAACCCTTCCCCTACCCTTACATGCGGGTGGGCAGGTTGTTTTAAGGGGCTAAATTTGTTGTTTTGTACAATTTCAAATGAATATGTGTCACACAGTATTAGCAAAATGTTTATTGTCCCATTTTTTGGAATCTGGGTTGCACATAGTTATTATTAGTTAATTAGTTATATTTGATGGGATAGAAAGAAGGTGAAACATCATGATTGGCAGCTCACAATTGATTGGCTGGGTTTGTGGGTGGGACCACTCATAAGTAAGCAAACTGTGGCTCTAAATGACATCACGAGATGGTGGCTCTGGTGTCTGGTGTATTTTTGCTTAGTATTTGTACAGTGGGAGGGATTGGAGACCATCTTTATATACAGAAACACTTTTGCCTATAGCAGTGGTTGGACAACACATTATATGAACTGCTTTGTTCAAAGCATACTTAGACCTTACCTCCCAGACATATGGAATAACGGAATAACTATGAAGACTTTCCAGTTTACAAATCACTGTAAAAAAAATAATAATAACAGCTATACCTCAAAAAGTAATTTCCAGACTCTTACTTACCCACTTTGTTGAAAAAGAAGTCATGATACAAAATTATAATGATAATGTCAAAGTATAACAGGAAGAAAACAAGTGAAAGCATGTTGTATGGCATGGGTATAAAGTGTGCCTGTTCCTGGAACATCCATTGTCAGAGCTGCAGACTGGAGGTGAGACCTGGTCTCTGTACGGAGTCTCTGTGCCTTCATTCACTGTCCAGGTCCTTGTGCTCTGGGGATGGACTCTCTCTGGCTGGCAGGAGGTCGTAGTGACAGGGGATGTGGCTGTTTTTTGGTAAATCGTAGGGGTCTTGACCAAACTGTGAATGGCCATTACTGCCTCCAATCAGTGAGATGGTATTTACTGTTGGCTCTGAAATCAAACACATGCATAAATTAGTACAAACCTGTAAACTTATAGGCACAGTCTAGCACTTTGAACTAACATAGCCTTGTCGGCAGATGCTGTGTAAGGCTTGCAAGAGCAAGAGCACCCGATCATGATGATATCACACTATTGAATGAGTGTTTATCAGTGTTATTATCCCATAAGTATCGGCGAGTAGGTGGCTTCTCTACCTTCTGATAGGTTGTTATCAATTCAATTGTTCAATGACTGCTTGCTGTTTCTTTATATTTCACTTTCAGTTTTGTTTAGACTACGGCCGGGACTTTAAGGCGTTAATTCAGATGAATTAATTACACAAAAATTAACACGTTAAAAAAATTGCCGCATTTTAATCACACTTATTTTTGCACCGCGGAACGTTTCTCACTGGATGAGTTTCAGGCGGACTGATTATACTGGAGCACCAACTAGCGTTCATGAGTTCAGACAACAACAAACCACAGTGAATATGAAGGAAGAAGCTGATGAAAGCGCTTGGCCCTGTGGATGATGGGACACTTTGTTACAAAAAACCAACGAGCATGGTTGTGTGCAAGCTCTGCAACAAGGAATTCACATATCACCGCAGCACATCCAGCCTCAAGTATCACCTCAATGCAAAACATATAGCAGCTAGCGGCTAGTGTGGTAGCTAGCATGGATTGTGTTTTACTTCAAAAACCAAAGTATTATAGTTTACAGAAGGTCTACCTACCTATAGGCTACCCTAATTTCTGAAATGTACTATATTTCTAAATATGCTATTGCTACACTTAATGGCAAAAATTGCACTGGTCTGTTGGACTTGAACAAAAATAAACAATATTTTTGTTGCTTAAGCTTATGTATTCAGTCATTATTCAAATTATTAAAATCCATGTGAAAAAAATTACTTCTCACTGTTCTCAGGTCAAATATTTATATGCGATTTAAATGCGATTAATTTCGATTAATTAATTACAAAGCCTCTAATTAATTATTAGATTAATTTTTTTAACTGAGTCCCGGCCCGAGTTTAGACACAATAAAAGTGAGCAGTTTTGCTTGGTTTTGACTACAAAACTTCTTCTTTAAGGTTAGGGCAAAAAAGTTCCCAGGCATTATAAAGAGAGTTTAAAAAGTAAAATAAATGCATATAAATACCAAAAGTGAAGTTGTCATCCAAACAATAGCTGATAAATACACATTCTATACTGGAATAACGACTGAATCGGCTGGCAAACAAGTCTTTCTGTGGCCCAGTCTGCAGTCACCTTTTGACCCCCTGCTCGCCGTGTTGGTAGACTTGTTGGTCTGCATGCCTCCTCCACAACAACACACACTAATAAAAGAGACTGCATGTATTTTAATCTACTAAAATGTTGAGTCCCTGATTGTCTTTACTGTAATTTTTTTTTTTTTTATTTTAATTTTGAGTTTTTCCGGATCTGAATCAAGGGTTTTATATGGAGTAGTTTTAAAGCCTTTGAGGAAAAATGTGATTTCTGGTAGTCTGGCAACCTGCATGTTCTATACACTGCAAATTATTTGTTTCTTACCGGGATAAAAAAACAACTTTAGATTTCAAAGTTTTAGATAATTTGTCTTGTTTTAAGAGTTCAACATGCTTATTTCTAGATTTAACAATCTTAATTTAAGAAATCTTGTCAAGTGAAATTATCTGTCCATGCAGCAAGATCATTTCCCTCAGATTTAGTGTTTTTATCTTGTTTTTAGACACACCTTTTTTGCAGTGTAGGGTGTACCCCGCTTCTCACCTAATGACAGCTGTGATTGGCTTTTTTTTAGTTTGGTCTTGGTTGTTTGTTTGTTTGTATTTTTTTATACTACCTATTTATTTTTTTAATCTTTATTCTATTTCATTTTTATTATTCTTTTTTTTATTACCTTAATCTGTTTTTCCTCTGTTACTGTGCTGCTGCAACACCATGGGGGATCAATAAAGGAATATCTTATCTTATAATAAATGAATGAATGAATTACTTGATTACTAATGCAACTGAAGCACATTTCTCTATAAAGCACACAACAAACAAATACCTAATGAAACCTTAAGCTCCTCACCAACTTCATAGACATTGGGGTTATTGGTTGGGCTGCTGTTGCTGATCTCAGCATATGGTGAATCCCGCCTGGCTGGAGACTTCATTTCCACGTAGCCACACTCTGTGTTTTTTGCAGTCAGCAGGGGAGGGTCCTTTATCGTTGCATACAGGTTTTCAGAGCTGTTGAGGGAACAGGAGCTGCCATGATAGAGTGTGCCCTTCAGATCTGGAGGACATGGGCAGAGGTGAGAGGTGTAAGCAGAATAAGTAAAAGTAATCAAATTTTAATCGTGATCACGATTTTGTCTGCCACAATTAAATTTACCTGATCCTCGGTGATATTTCCATTTTAAAATGCGGCTCTCCTGCATATCTAATCAAGCACTTTCGACACCAGTAGTCCACCAACCACCAGGGGACGAACGCATAGTTAAGGTAGTACTCGATGCCACAACAACAGGCACCATTTGTAAAAGCCGGCCAAGCAGTTTTGCCAACTTAGCAACTTTGTTGCTATATTTAGCAACTTTTCAGACGCCCTTAGTGACGAATTTTCAAAAAAAGCGACTGGCAACAAATCCAGCGACTTTTTCTGCTGTTATTGGAGACTTTTGGAGACTCGTTCTTACTCTTCTCAACGAACCTCCGGTTCCAATAAGAAGAGTAAGAATGAGTCGAAGCGGCACAGTCCTCCTGCAGCAGTCTCTCACAGCTGCAGAGCCGGAGGGGATGTTAACCCCTTAGTGTCCAGTCTGCAAATTGCTAATAGGCTAACAGTTAGCTCTATAGCAGTACAGTGTGTATGTGCTGCTGCTGCAGGAAGTGTTCACTTAGCGATCTCTGTCTGTTTACAACAAGCACCAGACATTCTGTACACACACTAAAAACTTTTCCTATTGTTTGTTTAAAAGTAGTGCAATAAAAATACAGATGTTTTCCCTAACATGATGAATAATCGTGATTAATAATCGTGATTACAATATTCATCAAAATAATCATGATTGTCATTTTGGCCATAAACATGCAGCCCTAAAACCAGTACTAAACGGAGCAGTTCAGGATTTATTTGTATAACAGCAGGACCTACCTCGTAAAGATTTCCCCATGTATCTCCCGTCAACTCCGTAGGCTCCTGGGATAAAAAAAAAAAAAAATAGAAATGAGAAAGCAAAACTAGCAAAGATTTTTCCTGGCAGTAGTGAAGCTTGCAATAGATGTGCCTTTGTCCCAGCTGACTTAGCCCAGACTTTCTGGTCATGCTCCAAGCTGACAGGGTTCTGGAAGAGTTTTTTCAAGATCATGTCAGAGGTTCTAGGTGTAGCTTCAACTCCCTGTAGAACCTGATTTTTTTTTTACCAATTATGTAATAAAGTATAACATTAATGGGAGGTTATTACACTATCAGGTTAGCCTTCATTTCGCAAGTCCTGATAATGTAATAATTCCCCAATAATGTAATAATTTAACAGCAGACCACCCATTACTTGGGTTCAAGTGGTGATACTGTGTAGGCAACTCTAGCTCAAGAGCTCTAGCGCCACCAACAGGTCAAAGTTGAATATTTATTCACTTTTGACCCGTTCATCCGTTTTTCACAAACAAGTATCCATGACACACGAATGCATTCAACAGCTTCTTGAAATCTAAAGGTGCTTGGTGTTATACTTTATTACATTATTGGTAAAAAGTGTATAACATTATTGGTAAATGCACTTTATTACATAATCAGGAAGTTTTTATCCTGTCCTGTTGTCTTTTAGTCTTTTAGTTTTTATCCTGTCCTGTTGTCTTTTAGTTTTTATCCTGTCCTGTTGTCTTTTAGTCTTTTAGATTTTATCCTGTCCTGTTGTCTTTTAGTCTTATAATTTTTATCCTGTCCTGTTGTCTTTAAGTCTTTTAGTTGTTATCCTGTCCTGTTGTCTTTTATTCTTTTAGTTTTTAACTCCAGTGTTCCCTCATGGGGGCCTCCACACTGGGGGATGTGTTCAGTCTGCCCGTGGGGATGTGGTCTTGGAGATTCCCTTGGCCCGGGGGACTAGGCGGCTCTGCACCGTGTGTGGAGTCCGCCCCGGTCTACCTGGGTCATGGTGGTCTCTGTGACGGCGTCCTCTATGGCTGTGGGCTCTGCCACCTCTCAGTGTGGATGCTCCTACAGATTGCTTTTCCTCATCTGGATCCTCGGTGCCCTGCCATGTCTCTACACTGTCAATCAATATGTGCTGTGTGTGAGTCTGAGTGTGTGTTTGTGTGCATGTATGTGTATGTGTACATACAGATGTGTATGTGGGGATGGGAGGGGTGGGTTTTGTCATTTTTTATTGTCTGTTTTTATTCTTATTTTTTGTAAAACACTTTGTGTTGCATTTATATGTATGAAAAGCGCTATATAAATGAAGTTTGATTGATTGATTGAACTCAGTTCTGTTTTGTTCTCATAATTTCTCCATTTGCTAATTTTCTTCCTCTCTGTAAAACTTATATGTAAATTTACAGTGAAATATGAACAACATCCTACTGTTTTGATGTCATACAGTGTCATGCTGTATACTGCAATGCAAGGGATTATTTCTGGGAGAAATATATGTCATTACAGCACCTTTAGAGAATGCCATTATTTACAGGAATTTACTTTTTACTTTTCTTTTGAAATCCATTGAACATTACAGAGTGCTGATCTATAGTGGATAGTGTTAGAGAGGCACTCACTCTTATTGAAAGCTAGTAATACACAAAGCAATTATGTGATGAGTACATTATCATGTTCTCCATGTCTCACCCAGTTCACTGAAGCGGTTTTCTTGTTTCCAGTCTGCAGGCAGTGTGCTAGTGTGCTCAGGTCTAGTTGGCCTTTTTCTCTGGTCTACATTCTTCAAGTTGACAAACAACTGGCTGCTCTTGGCCTGACAAAGTAAAGTTTAATGGACAATCATCAGAAAATAATATTAACCCTCTGGAGTCTCCAAAACCGCCAAAGCATGACTTCTTCATCACATCCGGAAAAAAGACACAAAATGACTAAAAAAGAGACACAAAATTACCAACAAACAGAAAAGACACAGAATAACAAAAAAAGACATAACAAAGACACTAATAGACACATTCCTTATAGAATTGTTAGTTTGCCATGTCTAACTCCTCTATACTTCCATACCTTTCCATATGGAGCGGTGCTAACATGTGGGGGGGTGATGCACTGGGTCAGAGTATGGTAGCTGGGGTTGGAGAAGTAGTTGCTGGGGTGGCCTTCACATGCTGGTCGGTGAGCATCTGAAAAATGACAATGTAACAAGAACTCTTACCAGAAAGTTTATCGGTGCTTTCAAAGCGTGAGACCAAACATATCTCAATCTGTGATTTCATACTAATGGAGAATCTAATTTGTGTTTGTTCACTAGCAGTCGTCCTCATCCCTGCCTTTTTTGGCATATTGCTATTTGTTTATTTAAAAAGGATCCCCATTAACTGAAGCCAAGACCGCAGCTAGTCTTACTGGGGTCCAGACAATAATTTTTAATAGAGTACCACAGGCATTACAAAGTCAAGTCATTATAAAAATATATAAAAATGAAAAAAATAGGAAAAGAAAAAGAAAGCATTATACATTCTTGTATCACATAGCCCAACCACACTCAAATAAAATGATGATACAATTAAGGTGTCGACATCAAATACATTCTTAATCTTTGTTTAAAACCAGCTTTTCCCTTAATTTCACCAACCTGGAAGACTGATCCAAAGCGCAATTGACCTATAAAATACTGGCACCTTATTCTTAATAAGTATTAATAACTTTATGCAAGTATATTTGTACATTAGCAGATAGACATGGAGACATCCATGCATTTCTACAACACTAGTTCTTGGAGAAAAACCAAGAACCAGTCTTGCACAGGCGGCAATCTCCGTGTCTGAGCATGGAGGCCAACCAGGAAGTGCCTTAAACCTGCAATCCACCGGAAATTCCAGCAGGGGGCGCTAAGTTTGATGCAAAAAAAATCTGGCCATTCATTTCAGTGCAAAATTTGAAAACTTCTCAGTTGATTTATTACCTCAGAAAAAAATTTCAGGACAACACTATGGTCTCAATTAGGGGTGGCCGATATGGCCCTAAAAGATTATCACGATATTTCAAAGTATTTTCGCGATAACGATATTCTTGACGATATTAAAAAATACTGAAAAATATATAGAAAATTATTTTTTAGTCTGTATAAATAAATAAAAATTGTACAACAAAATAAAAATCAATCATAAATCTAAATGTAGTGTAAATTGCAAATCTCAACAGTTGCAAAATACAAATTACTTGAGTATTAGCAAATAATAATAAAAAAATAACCTTCTAGGGGGTCTGTACATTTTATAGTACAATGTGATCAATCTCGTCCACTTTGAGAACTAAATGTGAGCAAACACCTCACAAACACATCATGCCTATTTTAATTAATTATTGTAAGGGAGAATAAAGGTTCTTCTATGTTTTATTTAAGGCATCTTAATTTGACAGTCTTCTTGTAATTTCTGTGGTGGATTCTGTGCTCTTATTTTGAAAGCTGCATTTGTATAGCGACAGGAAGTAATAGTAGCTTTTTGTGATTAAAACAACTTTAATTGTTAGCTAATGTTAGCTCGCGGCTAACGAACGGCACAATGCAACAGTGTGTTTGGACCGTTTGGACCTCTGACAGGACAGGTTGATAGTATTTAGATCGGCTCACGCACACACAGACGCACAGAGAGAGAGTGGGGACGGGACTGATACATTACAGACAGGTAGGTGCTTGTTTTGAAGCGCAGTGGGAGGGCAGCTCGGTATATTCAGTGCGTGTGTGTGAATGCGTGCGCATGTCTCGGAGGAGGACAGAGAAGTGGGTCGGGGTTTTGACTGACTGACGGCCTGAGTGTCTGTCACCCGTCTGCTGAGCAGAGACACAACGCAAAATAACTTTATGTTATGAATAGTGTAGGTATACTTTGAGTAGCTTGAAATGTGACGTTAGCGCAGCACAAGAGACTCTGGCGGGCCGCCAAGGTCTAGGTAATTAATAAGAAATCCTTATGCCACTATGTCAAGAAGTAGGGCATGTTGCCAATATCGTGATATGCATTTTTTTTTACCCATAAAAAAAATATACCGGTATAATCGTGAACGATACGATATGGCACACCCCTAGTCTCAATCACTAGTAAAAAATCATCTTCAAGACAATTTGATGTAAATAGGTCTAATAATGGCCCCATTTAGAAGAAAATAGAATATAAAGAATGGTATGATTTGGGGCGTGGCTAGCTTTGATTGACAGGTCACTAACAAGGCGAGCCGTCATCAGGAGAGAAGCAGAGCAATGCGTATCCACGGCAATGTGTCAATAAAGTTATATATAACGTTATATAGATATAAAAAAGCACATTTAGCGGTTTGGTCTCATGACTTTGACCCTTTTCACTGTATTTTCACTTAATTATTTGAACGTTTTGTTCCGTAAAAATGTCTTGTTCAGCGATTGGTTGAACTAACTTTTTGGAGAAACAATGAATACACAAGAAAAGCCTAACGTCACTGCGACAATACATCTTACTGGCTGGCTGCAGTTTGAAGCATGTCAACCTGTAATGTACCTGCAATGGTATAATCAGCAGTGACCCTCATAGCAGGAGTGTAGGTCACAGCTGGCATGGTCGGCTCTTTGCCCTTCTGCTTCTTCCTGTAGATGATGAAAAGGAGGAGCAAAAAGAGCACCAGGAGCACCAGGACAATGATCCCTGCGATGGCTCCAATCTGGTAAGTGTCCACCTGCATGGCTGCTCTGGTCAAGCTGTTCAGGCTGCCCACAACTACACCAGCTGCAGACAGGACGGTGAGGTAATGAATTACCAGCATTAGAGGCCACACACAGATTCTCTTTGGTCTAAATCATAGTTGCTCAAAGTGAGGCCCTCAGATTTTTTTGTGTGGCTCAAAAACATGACATAAAAAGTATGCATAATATTTTAATCTTCCCATGCCTATTTCAATAATCCAAAAGATAACATATATCCATAGGGCTGCACGAATATGGCCAAAGTGATAATCACAATTATTTTCTATTTTTATTGCACTACTTTTAAACAAACAATAAGAACAGTTTTTAGTGTGTGTACAGAGTGTCTGGTGCTTGTTGTAAACAAACAGAGATCGCTAAGTGAACACCTCCTGCAGCAGATGCACATACACATTGTGCTGCTACAGAGCTAACTGTTAGCCTATTAGCAATTTGCAGACTGGACTCTAAGGGGTTAATATCCCCTCTGGCTCTGCAGCTGGGAGAGACTGCTGCAGGAGGACTGTGCCACTTCGACTCCTTCTTACTCTTCTTAACAGGCCCGTTAAGAAGAATAAGAACGAGTCTCCAAAAGTCTCCAATAACAGTAGAAAAATTTGCTGGATTTGTTGCCAGTCCCTACGTCACATCCTGCTTAGCGCTCGCTCGTTTTTTAATTAATTAGGCAGCTACATGAAACCATAACTATGTGTTCGCCCCCTGGCGGTTGGTGGACTACTGGTGTAGAAACTGCTTGATTAGATATGCAGGAGAGCCGCATTTTGTTGGAATAGGAAATTTTGCAGACGATCGGGTTAATTTAATCGTGGTGGCCAAAATCGTGATCACAATTAAAATTTGATTAATTGTGGAGCCCTATATATCCACGACCTAGCTACTGTGTCAAACTGTGCTCCGCTAATAAACATCTGTCCACTTATCAATGACTGCTTGTAGAAAGTTACTTGTTGCATGCCAACTCTCATCAATGATAGTGCTGTTAGGTAAAGTTAAAGATTTCCATGGACAACTATAAACATAATGTAACATGGATTGATTCCATTTTAATTGAGGTGCGTCCTCACCTTGATCACAGCGAGCTCCCTTCCAGCCTGGGTTGCAGTAACATGTACCCGTCATGTGATCACACGTGGAGTTATTGAGACAGTCACAGACCTGACGGCAGCCATAACCATAAGAACCAGGAGGACACTCTGAATATAAGAAAATATTACTAGATTAACTTAATTAATAATAACTTAATTCAACTTTAGTGGGATGTCCCTACTGACAGAGCAACAGCATGCTGATGGAACAATAATAGTTTAATTTTATATACATGTACACAGTAAATTCACACAACCCTGATGCTAGAAAAGTTGTTTTAACACAATGTGATAAATATGTCATCCTTTGTTTACTTATATTCAATTGAAAACTGTACAAAGAATATATATTTAATGTGAAAACTGACAATTATACTTTCTCCGGAGTCACGTGGTGCGGTTGGTGGAGATGGCTGCCTGAGTTATGGTTATCCTGTAGTTATTGTTTAAATTGTTTGATATTTAATAAGAAAGAAAGAAAGAAAGAAAGAAAGAAAGAAAGAAAGAAAGAAAGAGAACATACTTTGTTCACAGTGTCGTCCCATGAAGCCGGTGCGACAGGTGCACTGTCCGGAGATGTGATCACAGTCAGCTCCATTCCTACACTGGCAGATCTGAGAACAGTCCTTCCCATAGAAACCTAATGGACAGCCTACAAGGAAGGAATCATACAGTCCATGATGAAATGGGACAAATATGTGCCTCACTGGTTGAATCATAACAGAACACTTGTATGTGTGTGTGTGTGTGTGTGTGTGTGTTCTTGCACTTTCTACATAATGAGGACCGGAACACGTTTTTAACCAACAAAGTGAGGACATTTTTGCAAAGTGAAGACATTTCGGCCGTCCTCACTTCGTCAAAGGCTTTTTTGAGATTTCAGACTTTGTTTTAAGGGTTAAAGGTTACAATTAGGTTTATGTTAGGGTTAATGTTGGGCATTTAGTGGTGATGGTGCAGGTTAGGGTAAGGGGCTCGGGAACAAGGTTATTATTGTTAATGAAAACGAAACGAAAAAAAGGTAAACTAGAATTGAAATAACATTTTTGTTAACTGAAATAAAAATAAAAATGAGAGTTTTAAAAAAAAAAGATGATTAACTGAAACTGTATTTTGTGGTTACAAAACTAACTGAAACTAACTAAAATTATAGTGAAAACGTCCTTCGTTTTCGTCTTTGTCAACTTTTTTCATAAACTAATAAAAAATAAACTACAACTAAAGCATTTCAGAAAAATAAATACTAAACTAAAACTAGCAAACTCACTCTAAAAACTCATTAAAACCAACTGAATTTGAAAACAAAAATTCACAACTCAATTAAAACTAAAACTAATGAGAAATTCAAAACTATTATAACCTTGCAAGGGAATTTACTGTGTGTGTGTGTGTGTGTGTGTGTGTGTGTGTGAGTGTGTTTGGATGTGTGTGTGTAACTGACGCTGTGTGCAATAGAGGCCGGTCCATCCTGGGGTGCACTTGCATTCTCCATCATAAGCGCTGCAGTATGCTCCGTTGTGGCAGTTACATGTGTGGATGCAGTTGGGTCCCCACTGTCCAGGGGGGCACGCTGAAACACAGTGACCACAAAATGTAAGTGCTTAGAATCTTTAGTCATATCCATTGGTTGGGGTGGGGTGCTACTAGGGCTGCACAATTAATCTAATTTTAACCGTTTTTGGCTGCTATGATTAATATAACCTGATCGTCTGCGATATTTCCATTTTAAAATGCGGCTCTCCTGCATACCAGTAGCACACCAACCACCAGGGGGCGAACACATAGTTAAGGTTTCATGTAGCTACCTAAATAAATAACGAGCGAGCGTTAAGCAGGATGTAACGTAGTACTCGACGCCACAACAACACGCGCCACTTGTAAAAGCCGGCAATGCAGTGTTGCCAACTTACCAACTTTGTTGCTATATTTAGTGACTTTTCAGACACCCTTAGCGACAATTTTTCAAAAAAAGCGACTGGCAACAAATCCAGGGACTTTTTCTGCTGTTATTGGAGACTCGTTCTTACTCTTCTTAGTGAGCAAACGAGTCGAATCGGCACAGTTCTCCTGCAGCAGTCTCTCCCAGCTGCAGAGCCAGAGGGGATATTAACCCCTTAGTGTCCAGTCTGCAAATTGCTAACAGGCTAACAGTTAGCTCTGTAGCAGTGCAGTGTGTATGTGCTGCTGCTGCAGGAGGTGTTCACTTAGCGATCTCTGTTTGTTTACAACAAGCACCAGACACTCTGTACACACACTAAAAACTGTTCCTATTGTTTTTTTAAAAGTAGTGCAATAAAAATACAGATGGTTTCCCTAACATGATGAATAATCGTGATTACAATATTTAAAATAATTGTGATTATCATTTTGGCCATAATCGTGCAGCCCTACTTTCCCGAATCATAAACCATGGAAGTAAATTATCTGGCCGGACTCAAACATTATCAGTACTTCACACCCAAGCAGTTCACAGGAAAGCAAATCACATTACAAAAGATCCCTCACCCCCTGCACAGATCTTTCCAGTTACCATCGGGCTGCCGTTATTAAGCTCCCCTAGCCAAGAAAACCACTCCTTCATTACTACTGCCAATACCATCTTAAATAAAAGGTGATCTACACACAGACATAGACACTTTGCTGCTTTGCACATATAGTATATTGTAATTTGTATCCTGTGTAAATGAACTTCATTAGGTATTATTATTCTGTTTTAGGAACACATGTTGTATGTCTATTGTCTGAGTTTGCTTCTTGCAATGTTGTTGTATGTGGCCCACTTCTAAGACAATTTTCTGTCATGACAGACAATAAAGTTTTCTGATTCTGATTCTGACCACAAAATGCAAGTGCTTATAATCTTCAGTCATATCAGTTCATAGCTAAAATATTTTCTATATATTTTTTTAACATCAGCATGTATGTTTCACAAAGAAACAAGTACTTTACAAGTACAAGTAAAACATGTGAGCATCATATATCTTCATCATCATTTGAATGACTGAACTCACGCTGGGAGCAGTCGCTGCCGATCCATCCAGGATAACACTGACAGGAGCCATCGATGGGGTTACAGGTGCCGTTGTTGGTGCAGCTGCAGCTCCAGGCACAGTTCTTCCCAAAGTGACCACTGGGACACACTATAACCAAGAACCAAGATAATAATATGAGGAAGTTGCAGTTGGTTCAGAATAAAGCAGCAAGAGTAGCTCTTTCTTGTGGATGGAGAACTAATGTTATTAAAATGCACAAATCATTAGGTTGGTTAGATGTAAAAACTAGATTTTTGTCATTACTGATGGTTTTTATTAAGAATATCGTAATAACAAAAACACCACTTATTATTTATAGAAATTTGTCTTTCAGTTCAGAGGCACATAATTATGTTATTTTTTATTATTATATTATTAAGGCATGCAGTGTGAAGTTGTTTTACTTTACCAAGATCCAAAACTATGATTCAATTAAATCTATATAGCTTTAAAAAACAACAACTTAAAAGTCATTATCTAAATATCAACTTCAATTGATGCAGCTGTCTTTCGGTGTCGTTTTATTTTGTATTTGTTTTGTGATGTCAATCATGTTTTATGTGAAATGTAATTACGTATTGTCTGTGTGTTCTTTTTGTTTTATGTTATGTATTCATATAATGTATGTCATGTCTGTTATCATTCTGTGTATTTATACATTTTATTTGTCACACTGAAATATGAAAGACCCCAGGAAGAATAGATGCTGCTTTGCAAAAGCTAATGGGGATCTTAATAAAAACAAACAAACAAACAAACAAACAAACAAACAAACAAACAAACAAACAAACAAACACTTGTGAGAGTTACTCATTCATGCTCATTAACCACATTTTAGCTACACCGTAGAAAAGTATTCTCATTTTGTCAGGAATACTATCTGTGCAGTTACTGGATTGTATTGCCATCCTTGGATGTTGGTTGCTGATTAGGTTGACTGTGACAAATTTGTTTCATGTGTTAAGCTATAATAAGTTATAACTCAAAGGACTTTCTGAGAAAAGACACAGGAAGCTGTGAACAGTATCAGCCTGTAAAAACCCGGTTGAACACTGAAGCCTTTGTTACCACAGACTGTTGAAAAGGCATAACCTCCAAGCCTGAAAAGTGAAGCCAACGCTGAAGTGCCTTAAAACCTGTATACTCTCTAATGGCCAGCAGGGTGCGACTCCACTGGTTGCCAAAATAAATCAGATTATTCTAGACAGCCTACTTCTTGCTTGATTTATGACCTCAGTTAAAATTCTTACACTGCAAAAAGCCACCTCTCAAAAAGAAGAAAAAAATGTACAAAAAATAGGTGTATTTTGCTTAAAAATCGCAAAATGATCTGCCAATGGAAGAATACATTTTGGCTTGTCAAGACTTCCAAAACAAGTAAAACGAGTGGAGCCGTCGGGGGAGGCCAAGTTGGCGGAGGCCACGTCGGGCACAGTGCAGTGGTCTCAGTCCCTATGCGTACCAAATAGTGTGTCTCCTACCACTGCCGGGGCAGGTGTAAAACATGTTACTTGCTGTTGCCAGCAGGGGGCGCTATGAGTGTGTGTCAATATTGACATGTGGGTGTGTTCAGGACTGGACCCTCTTCAAGTGTGTGAAATTTGGGACAGATTGGAGAATGTATAGTCAAGTTATTCAGTCTGGTGTTAAATGGCGAGACGCCATATTTGTCACCATGCCACGCCCACATAGTGTGACCTTCGGGAAAGATTTGAATAACTTTTGATCCCAAAGGCCTTGTGATGGTACTGACCAAGTTTGAAGTTGATTGGGTAAAATCTGTAGGAGGAGTTCGTTAAAGTATGCGACCTGGAAATGGCCCAAAACGCTGAATATTGCGATATTCCAACCCAGATGGCGGACTTCCTGTTGGGTTTGAGGTATGGGTCCAAGAGGGTTTTTGGTGCGTCTCCACATGATTCATATGTGTACCAAATGTCGTGTCTCTACGTGAAACCTACTGCTCAGGCTAGGTGTAAAACATGTTAGTTTCTGTAGCCAGCGGGGGGCGCTATGACTGTGTTTCAATATTGACATGTGGGTGTGGTCAGGGCTGGCACCTCATCACGTGTGAGAAATTTGGGACAGATTGGTCAATGTATGGTCAATTTATCCAGTCTGGTGTTAGATGACGAGACGGCATATTTTGCCGCCATGTCACGGCCACATATTGTGAAGGTCAGTAAAGGTGTTGATAAGTTGTGTTCCCCAAGGCCTTGTGATGGTAATGACCAAGTTTGAAGTCAATGGGATTAAATCAGTTGGAGGAGTGATGTAAAGTATGCAACGTGGTCATTTTATGAAAGGGGGCGTGGATAAAGCATAAGGGGCGGGGCGTGATGAAAGATGGTTATTTAGAAGTGTTAAGGGCAGGACTGTGATGAAGCATGAGAAGTTTGGACCAGATGGGACAAAGTATGTAAAAGTTATTAAGATCTGGTTTTTTTTGGCGAGACGCCATATTTTGCCTCCATGCCACGGCCACATAGTGTGAGCGGCGGTAAAGATTTGAATAACTTTTGATCCCAAAGGCCGTATGATGCTACTGACCAAGTTTGAAGTCAATTGGGTGAAATCTGTATGAGGAGTTCGTTAAAGTATGCGTGGTGGAAATGGGGAAAATGCCACATTCGATCCAAGATGGCCGACTTCCTGTACGTTTTAGAGAATAGCTACCCCAGACTTTTTGGTGCGTCTTCCCATGATACACGTATGTACCAAATTTCGTGTGTCTACGACAAAGCAGTGTGAAATAATGACATTTAGGGGGCGCTAGTGAGTCATTTTGCCACGCCCATTCCCGCGAACACTAGAATACGTAAATTTCACGTGAGATTGACGTATATTCCAAATATGGTGAGTTTTTGAATATGATAAAGCTTCCAAATTAGTGATTCATTTTTGGGAAGGACAGACCAATAACAATAGGGGCCTCGCACTGGTAGTGCTCGGTCCCTAAATATTGAATCTTAACAAACCCAAAAATACTCAGTATAGCTCATAAAATCTCAGTAACAAGCTGTAATATCTTATTTAGATAATTAAGGACCAAAACACTTAAATCAAGTGAAACAGTCGTGAAACAGATAAAAGATGCTGACTAAGAAGAACTATCTTATCAGACAAAAAATAAGCATATATCCCCTTGATCTAAGATATTTCATCTTACTTAGATTTCAGTTTTTGCAGTGTATGACTTTATGTTCTCAATCGTTAGTTTCAAATCTTCTTCAAGACAGCATCATGTTCATTTGGTAAATTATGGTCCCATTAACAGGAAAATAGACCATAAAGACTAGGATGCTTTAGGGCAAGGCCATGGCAACGTCAGGATAAAGGCATAGCAATGCATATCAATGGCACTGTAACAAATTAATAGTTTAAGCTGTGGTTTTGTTTTGGAAAGTTGACCCTTTCACAGTTAACCCTTTGATGCACAACATATAAACACCTTCTAATGCACAACATGGGTCAAAAATGACCCACATTCATTCCCCATGTGTTTCTGTGCTCTATCTTTTGATATCAACTTATTTTATGATTGAATATTCCAAGTATTCTTTAAATATCTTGTTTTTGATAACAACAGATCATTATTTCCATTTTGCCTCTCGTACTTTATGAAGAAAAAAGTTTTTGTATTATTACATAGCTAACTACTTGGCTAAGCTAACTACAGGGCTTGAAGCAGAAAAAAATCCTGTGCCTGAATTTTTTTTATGCATGGGGGGGGGGTTCCAGTTAATGTCAGTTTTCCAGTTATGCAGTATTGGAAAACTGACATTCTTGTTAACGAGATGAAAATACAGAATCCTGTCAGAAATTTTGCTCCTTTCAAAATAAAACAATACGCAGTTCATGCAGCCTAAAACAACTTCACATCAACATTACGTCTTGGCACCAGATCAGCAATCAATCAATCAATCGATCAATCAATCAAAGGGTCTCAGAGGGTGGGAGACATGGACAAGAGTCGGATTGTTGAAGTTGAACAGCATACAATCATTTATGACATAACACATTCTTTCTATAAGGATAGATGGTCAGATCAACAGATCTTCCACGTTGGAGAAGCAAAGTAAGCTGTTTGTTGTTGTTGTTGCTGTTTACCTTATACACAGTTTATCACGGGATCTTGCGGTCTCCCGTACGTTCAGGATTATCGCGTGTTTTTGTTATCTCGCGTGTATATGGCCCATTTCACAATTGCGGGTACATTTGAAGTTTAGACAAATTTTTACATAATACCTTTTTAGTTCCCAAAGAGAATACTTTGAATTTAACACTTCCAGCATTTGCCAAGCTTAAACATGTAAGATTTAAAATATTTATTCTGAAAATCATCTTAGTAACAGAAAATCAGTCAACTCTGTTGCAGACAAATTAGGGTAAATATTTATAGTACTCAAATGTAATACATTTTAAAACCATGTCTTTCCTAAGAGAACTTTTGTCTTTACATCCACTAATTCAACTTTAAATTTTCTAAGATAAAGACTCTTTTTTTCAGGAGTAAAAACATTGACACATTTAATTGGAAAGTTGCCAAGACAGTTTGGATTTTCTCTAAATATTGCTCCAAAAATGAATTAAATGCTTTGAAATTTCATGTATAGTGAGAATGTTAGTTATGCCACAGCTTCTGGTTAATTTGTCAACAATAAAACATATTTAATTAGAATTTTTTAAAACAAAACTGTGTGAAACAGAGTTGACATGAATAAAAGAGTTGACAAACTATGTGTAAAAGGCCAAAAACAGTAACTCTGTTATCATAAAAATTTTGAAACATGTAACAGAGTTGACGATAACAGAGTTGACATTTTCCACCATTTTGTGCTTTAACTCCACGTGCTAGCTTAAAACCAGATATCATACCACATGTCATGAATAAAACCATAATTTTATGAACTTTCATTATATAATTGTTTTTTTTTTAAATGACTGACAGATTCACTAGAATATCCTAGTAACAGATTTGACATATAATTAATCTACTGTTGGTGTATTCTCAACATTTTGTACAAGTTAATGAGAGAGAAAGTTCAACATTCCATAATTCCCTCCAAATATTTTCTGCAAGAGGAAGTGAGTGGGTGCAGGTCTCATGTTTTTTATTTGAATGCTGTAGGGTTTTTTATATGGTTTTATAACAGAGATAACAGAGTTGACTGGATCATAGGGACAGATAAAATATATATATTTTTTTAAATGTTGAAATCCCATGTATTACAGAAAATAAATACTCTGTGCAACTGTAAGTATTTATAGAATTAGCACAAAAAAACTGCTAATTTTAATGAATTATTTTATGTTAATTCAACATTAACATGTGAATCACAAGCTGAAGACAGCCAATAATTTAATGAATTTTAATCATTTAATGAATATTTTACATTTATATTTTAGCAAGCTACTTAGCCAAGAAGTTAGCTAAGTAGTTAGCTAGGCAAGCTACTTAGCCAAGAAGTTAGCTAAGTAGTTAGCTTAGCAAGCTACTTAGCTTAAAAATGGATATGGGTCATTTTTGACCCATGTTGTGCATTAGAAGAGTAGTGACACAAAAAGGGATTTTATAAAAAAAATAAGGAAAAGGAAAACATAAAATTAGGATGTATGATGATCAAAAACAAACTAATTGAGGGAAACCTGGAATACCGAATGATGAAAATAATTTATTGCAAAGATATAGAATATAAAAACTCTGTCGGGTCACTTTAGACCCATGTTGTGCATCAAAGGGTTAACTGTAACATTTTGGTCGGCTAAAAATATTGTGTTCAGGGTTCGGTTTGATTGGTGTGTTCAATTACTATTAAGTCTACTAAGTAACACAGCAGAAACAGTGTGCTGAAGGTAACTCACCCTCGTTGCACAGCGCTCCCTTGAAGCCTGGCAGACAGTCACACTGTCCTGTAACATGGTGACATGGCCCGTTGCTGTGGACACACTGTGGACACGTCTGACTGCAACGGTGACCAAAGTAACCTGGAGAGCAGACTGCAGGCAAATCCAGGGAAACACAAAGAACAAGTCATCCAATCGATCTATCTTAAAACGAACACATTTTACATTGTGGGCTCTGTGACTTTATAATAAAGATTGACAGGGTCATTTTTTTTGGATGAATTTGGTGCCTATGAACCAGTTCCTACAGATACTTACAACCCTGATTCCAAAAAGTTGGAACACTGTGTAAAACACAAATAAAAAATGAATGCATCAATTGAGAATTCAAAGAGTATATTTACAAAAAAATCAAAAGCTTGAACATTATATATATTGATGTTGTACAGTTTTTAACTTCTTTGGAATTGGGGTTGCATATCTAGCAGGTACAGAATTTTAAAATTGATTCTAAAAGAGAAAGGCCATTGCAATGTAAGGCTTTAAGAACAGGGGATATGTGAGACCACCTGTGCGGGTCAGAATTCTCGCTGCAGGGTTCTGTACTAATTGCAGACGCGACAGCTCATTTTTGTTAAGACATGAAAACAAACTATTGCAGTAGTCTAGCCGAGAAGACACAAATGCATGTATAATGATTTCTAAGTCATTATGCGACACCATTTTCCTGAGCTTGGAGATTTTTCTTGAGATTTTAGTTGAAAAATAATAATAAGATAAGATAATAATGATAATATGTAATTTTGCACATAGTTTGTTTTTTGAAGAGTTGCAGCTAACAAGAAAAAAAAAACGTCTAAAAATATACATGTTTTTATGGGACTTTTTTTGTATATAGTTTTATTATATTTAAATTTTACCTTTTTATATGTTCATATATGCATCCTATGTTTACATTTTCAAGTTCCAAAACAGTTCCTTGAGCATATTTGTGGTTTTTATTGTAGTAAATAGTATAATTTTTCAACTCGGATTTCATGATTTTTATGTATTTCTGAGCTCAATATGTTGATAAAGTAGGTTAAATCGAAAAAACCATCATCATATAGGTGAAGAAAAAATGGACACCAAATATGGGTATAGTAAACATATTTTTAATGTGGTACATGAAGGGCAAAATCAAAAGTATTCAAAAACGGCCAAAAACGGCCCAGTCTCCAAAAGTCTCCAATAACAGCAGAAAAAGTTGCTGGAATTGTTGCCAGTCGCTTCTTTTGAAAAATTGTCACTAAGGGCATCTGAAAAGTCGCTAAATATGGCAACAAAGTTGCTAAGTTGGCAACACTGCTTGGCCAGCTTTTACAAATGGTGCGTGTTGCTGTGGCGTCGAGTACTACGTCACATCCTGCTTAGCGCTCGCTCATTATTAATTTAGGCAGCTACATGAAACCTTAACTATGCGTTCGCCCCCTGGTGGTTGGTGAACTACTGGTGTAGAAAGTGCTTGATTAGATATGCAGGAGAGCCGCATTTTAAAATGGAAATATCGCCGACGATCAGGTTAATTTAATCGTGGCAACCAAAATGGTGATCATGATTAAAAGTCGATCAATTGTGCAGCCCTAGTTTATAGTTTAGGTCAGAATTTTACTCTTCACTTTTGTTTTCACTCCAAAACACATCTGACCAACGTGTCTCGTGTTTCTTAGTGGTGTCACTAGATTCGGGCATTAACTTGCAGATAGTACAATGTTAATATTGCTAATAGCAATGATGGTACAAACTATGAAAATAAGAAATAAACTCCTTTATAGTTTAAGTGATTGTAGTGCATGAGTCAGGACTTACTCCTCTGACAGGTGGTGCCTCTGTATCCTGGAGCACACTCACAGGTTCCTTCATCTGGAGAACACGATGCCCCATTCTTACAATTACAGGGAAGGGAGCAGTTTGGGCCCCAGCGGCCCTCTGTACACACACTGTCACAGTGGATACCTGCTCACACACACATACATAAAAAATACATTAAGTATACAAATGCATTATTTCTTAGCTAAGAACAAACAAAAGGTAGTATTGGTGAATGCATTAAATGTTCTTAAATTGTTTACACACACAATTCATGATCAATCAATTAAGGAAAAAGAAGGAAAAGCAAAATCTTTCATGTTATTCTTGAAACGTGCTGCCAAGTCTGTTCTGTTTTTTTTTAATGTTCTTGTATGTTTTATTTAAGGCATCTTATTTTGACAGTCTTCTTGTAAATTCTGTGGTGGATTCTTTTTTTTTTGGCCTACCACCGTTTCTCACTGGATGAGTTTCAGGCGGACTGATTATACTGGAGCACCAACTAGCGTTCATGAGTTCAGACAACAACAAACCACAGTGAACATGAAGGAAGAAGCTGATGAGACGCTTTGGTTGGCCCCGTGGATGATGGGACATTTTGTTACAAAAAACCAACGGATGGAAGAGTCGATAAGAGCATGGTTGGGTGCAAGTTATGCAACAAGGAATTCACATATCACCGCAGCACATCCAGCCTCAAGTATCACCTCAATGCAAAACATATAGCAGCTAGCGTGGACGCTAGTGTGGTAGCTAGTGTGGACGTTAGCCTGACTCTGAGTACAAGGACCCACACCCAACCCACACTCCTATATTTCTAAATATGCTATTGCTACACTTAATGGCAAAAATTGCACTGGTCTGTTGGACTTGAATAAAAATAAACAATATTTTTGATGCTTAAACTTATGTATTCAGTCATTATTCAATGGTATACTAAAAATCCATGTGAAAAAAATTACTTCTCACTGTTCTCAGGTCAAATATATATATGCGATTAAAATGCGATTAATTTCGATTAATTAGTTACAAAGCCAAGACAAAATTCACAAAGTTGCCACAGAAGTTGTTAAATTGCTGGCACGCACAGTTTAGGATCAGATCAGTGAATACGAAGGAGGCCCAAGATCATGAAGTCTTACCAGTCCATCCAGCCAAACAGCGGCAGTGACCAGTAGAGTGGTGACATCCATCAGCATGAATGCAGTCGCAGCGTTCTTTACAGTCCAGACCATAGGTGCCATCCTGAGGACGATGAAAAAATAACCATCACAGAGATGAGCTCATTTAGTGTTGACAGACAAAACTTTCATGTTTTTAAATCCCAATTAATTCCACAGCTTTGTATAGTCAAGCAGGGTGGTTTATATATTAATTTGTACTGTATGAGATCAAATATACCAGAACTAATATCCATATATGTTCAACTCTCATCCCAACAAAGTGTGATGAACAAAAATGTTGGATGCTTGTTTGGGGTGAGTGACATAAAGTTATTTTTCTCCAGGAACTGAGAATTCGACCATAGGGACAATGGTCTAAAATCAGTCCTGGAGACATTATTTTACCCCTGCAAAAGAAAAATATTTGCGGGCAATACTTTCAAAAAGTTCAGGAACTTTGGGGATGGGGCTTGCTGCGCGGAACACTTGTGATTGGAAATCACAGCAAAAGATTCACAGGACAGCATCAACCTTTTTCTTTCTTTTTTTTTTTTTTTTTTTAAATCTACAGCTGAAATGTGCACAAAAAATGAGGATAAGTAAGACAGGTGTCACTGTTTCATATGGCAGCAGAGTAATTGGCCTACTCATTGCTTTAGACCACAATGGAAATGCAGACAGCAACAGGCTGAAGGAAACAGTAACAATGACAAATAATGAGACGTAATAAATATACAAAATAAATGACATAACCCTACTCATACTATGGAAAAATGTCAGGGTGTTTTTTAGTGTTAAAACTTTAAAAAATCATTAACCCTCTGGAGTCACCAAAAGCGCCAAATCATGACTTCTTCATGACATCCAAACTAGAAAACAAAGCAGCGTGGAGCCCTACTGTAAAGTTACCTCTAAAGTTCTGGCTGTAAACTCCATGAGGCCAGTTTCAGTTTGATGTTGATGATATACCAAGTAAAGCTGGAGACAAGCTCAAATAGATTTAGTATAAAATGATAGAACTGGATGTAACCCTCTTATATGTTATATTTGCAACCTTTGTTCACATCTGCAACATTTAAAATTCTTTATTGAGAATGATAGTGTTTTGAAAGTTAAAAAAAAAGATTCAAAATCACATTTTATGTTGGACTAAAGGAATAAAACACAAAGACACAAAATGACTACAAAAAAGACACAAAAAGACACAGAATGACTAAAAAAAGACACAAAATGACAAAAAAAAGAAACAAAATGACTAAAAAATACACAAAATGACTAAAATTGTTACGCTAAACACACAAGACACAAATAAAATAGAGTCCCACTAGAATAAAAACCAAAGTTGGTTGATAAGATCACATTTATGTTGGTTTTTCTTTGTTTCTTTTTGGCTCAAGATGTTGATCCAGTAAGTCAGAATAAAATATCAATGATTATCAGGTCATATAGGTGAGGTTATGCTGAAAAAATATACCAACATGGCATTTAAACGTTTTTAAGTGGTGTATACAGACAGGATGAAAAGGATTCAACAATGGACAAAATAGCCCAAAACTCCATAGAGTTAAAAAAGTGAACTTGGTGGACAAGCTATGATTCATTCACTGATCCACTGATCTGTCCAAAATAATAATATTGGACGTATTTAAAAAAAAAAAAAAAAAAAAAAGCAAATAATAGCAAAACAAAAAACTACGTCTCTGAGCATCCATGTTGTCTCACCTGGCAGTGGAGTTCACACCTCTCTCCTCTCCATCCTGCAGCACAGGTACAGTGACCATCCAGGGCGTTACACGCTCCTCCGTTCCCACACATACAGGTGAGGTTACAGCCCAGACCCCAGGTACCGCTGGGGCAGTTGATGGAGCAGTCCACCCCATGCCACCCTGATCAAACAAGGTCAATAACATTTATGCACATGTAGCTTACATTTTATAGTTATGTAAACTCCCCTGTCTGTATCTTGAGCTACTGTGACGACTACATTTCCCCAATGCAGGATAAATTCAGTCTTAACATTATTATTATTAAAATATTTTTATTGCTTTTCACATTATACACATAACATAGGCTACACTATATTGAGGGAAGGGAGTTCCTCCTCGAAATACTTTAAAATGGTTGCCAAACTTTGTAATATCTATGGGTCGTGCCCCGGGTAGTGTATTTAAGTTGTTCAAGTTTGAGAAGGGACATCACTTCCTCCACCCAATGCTTATGAGAGGGGGGCGTAACCTTCTTCCAACTACACTGTGTTCCAAATTATTATGCAACTGAATTTTTTCTCCGATTTTCCTAAATAGTCGATGCAAATGACAGTCAGCATAATTTAAGTCATCAACCATTAGTTTAATGAATTGTAATGTGATTGGACAAACCTCTCAATGATAACAGTATTTTTTTTTAAATAAAAAACTTAAAATGCACTGTTCCACATTATTACGCACGACAGAGTTTTATAACATTTTATAGGTTTTTAAGAACTGAAAATGCTCATTTTTGGATTTTCCAGCATTCGGAGGTCATATTTACTGAAATCAAAAGCTATTTCAATCAAAATCAAGTCAAATCAAGTCAAGTTACATTTTAACATAGGACCCCTTATTTGATAGCAGCTTCACAATTCTTGCATCCATTGACCTTGTGAGTGTTTGGAGAGTTTGTGCTTGAATTTCTTTGCAGGATGTCAGAATAGCCTCCCAGAGCTGCTGTTTGGATGTGAACTGCCTCCCACCCTCATAGATCTTTCGCTTGAGGATGCTCCAAAGGTTCTCAATAGGGTTGAGGTCAGGGAAGGATGGGGGCCACACCATGAGTTTCTCTCATTTTATGCCCATAGCAGCCAATGATGCAGAGGTATTCCTTGCAGCATGACATGGTGCATTGTCATGCATGAAGATGATTTTGTTACTGAAAGCACGGTTCTTCTTTTTGTACCATGGGAGAAAGTGGTCAGTCAGAAACTCCAAATACTTTTCAGAGGTCATGTTCACACCTTCAGGGACCCTAACGGGGCCGACCAGCTCTCTCCCCATGATTCCAGCCCAAAACATGCCTCGCCACCTCCTTGTTGACGTCGTAGCCTTGTTGGGACATGGTGGCCGTCCACCAACCATCCACCAACCATCCACCACTCCATCCATCTGGACCATCCAGGGTTGCACGGCACTCATCAGTGAACAAGACTGTGTAACGATTAGTCTTCATGTATTTCTGGGCCCACTGCAGCCGTTTCTGCTTGTGAGCATTGGTTAGGGGTGGCCGAATAGAATAACTGATAAAATAACGCATAACTGCAAGCCTCTGGAGGATGCTACACCTTGATGTTCGTGGGACTCCAGAGGCACCAGCAGCTTCAAATATCTGTTTGCTACTTTGTAATGGCATTTTAACAGCTGTTCTCTTAATCCGATGTTTTTGTCTGGCAGAAACCTTCTTCATTGTGCCTTCATCTGCACAAACCCGTGTGTGCTCTGAATCAGCCACAAATCTCTTAACAGTACGATGATCACGATTAAGTTTTCGCGAAATATCTAAAGTTTTCATACCTTGTCCAAGGCATTGAACTATTTCACGCTTTTCGGCAGCAGAGAGATTCTTATTCTTTCTCATATTGCTTGGAAATGGTCATCTGCTTAATAATGTGGAACGCCCTTCTTAAGTAGTTTTTCCTTAATTGGGCTCACCTCGCAAACTAATTATCACAGGTGTCTGAAATTGATTTCAGTGATCCAAAGAGCCCTGAGACACAATACCATCCATGAGTTTAATTGAAAATCAAAAAATGTAATCTTTATGACACTTCAATACTATTTGCGTAATAATTTGGAACGCGGTGTAAAAAGTATCAGACGCCGAGACAATAGAGTGGAGAATGCTATAGCCTCAGCCAGGTGCCTAGTTAGTGGTGTCTCCTGAGGGACGACCCCAAATAATGCAGTCAATGTGTTGGGACTAACAGCTTTATTACACATATATGAAAAAGTGTCAAATATACGTGTCCAAAATCGAGCCAGTTTCGGGCAGAACCAAAACACGTGACTGAGGGTAGCTGGGTCCTGTCTGCATCTGATGCAGGTTGGGTCTAAACCAGGGTAGAGTTTGGCTAGCTTACTTGCAGATAAATGTAACCTGTGCAGAACCTTAAATTGCAGTAACCCGAATACATATTGATGAGGAGTGTACCATTGTAATTGCTGACTGCCAGTTTATATCTGTAATGGTAGTTCTTAATTCTTCCTCCCACAGCCTTGCTAAACGGTTAGGTGATATGACTAGCCTGGGTATACCCAGACTGCCTTGCGCGCTTGAATTTTATTTCGAACCTCCAGACAGTCTGGCAACCAGGGAGGTTTCTTAGCCCTATTTTAGGGATCCAATCACAGAGCAGGGAGGGACGGCAAGACGATGACGCGTACTACTCGGCAGACGGAAGCTTGTAGTTTTCCGGATCCAACATGGCTGCAGCAGACGCGAAACTCTCTTTAGCTGTTGACGGTGTTTTAAATAGTTTAGAGCGAAAGTTGAAAGGCGAAAGGTCTATCGTCGGCTCCGCTGGGGGACTGGGGATCTGGCTACGAGCCGGGGGACAGCGGAGCCGACGAGAGACCCGCAGCAGCTTGTTTATTGCCCATAAAATCAGTGGATTTGTGAGGCTGAATGACATGAGGGGGAATAAAGCATGAAAATAAATAATCTTGCAGAAAGCGAGAACTGGAGAAGCAAAGCAGCAAACATCACTCTCTCACAGACACACACATCAACAACAAACATCCATTTCTGTTGCTCTACTACGTCATCTGGTATAACTGATACGATTGGCTAAGAGCTACCTACAGACGCTTTTGATAGACATTCTAAGCGGCCAATAAACGGCTCCGGAGGATCGTAAACCACACCTCCTCTACAGAGAAATGAACGGCAGGTGTTAGCCAGGCTATGATATGACGGCAATCATCTGTATATTATCATATAACATAGACACCCGCCCTCTGTCAACTGGATCCATGTTCAATTCAGTCTTAACATTAACAGTAGTTAATATCAATATCAATCTCAATCGATTTTCAAGATTGATTGATTGATTGATTGATTGATTGATTGATTGATTGATTGATTGATCATAAGTGTAATACTTGGAGAACTGTTTCCCTCATAGAAAAACTGAGTTGGTCTGTCTGAAAAGAGTTACTGTTTCATCATGGATTCATTCACTCAGCACTCAGTCCACTTGTTTTTATTCATAGAATAATGGTTTATTTTATATTGAATTATAATGTGTATAATGTGTATACAAAATGTTTGCACCTCACCTGGTGTGCAGGAGCAGGATCCGTCCACAGGTGAACATTGAGCTCTGTTCTTACAGCTGCAGCTGGATGAGCAGTCCACTCCATGTGTTCCTGTTGGGCAGGGGACTGAACAGTTTGAACCCTGAGAAGATCAAATCACACAGTTAGAACTGCACGTGAGAATATCACACACCCTTTAAACGGCTAGCTCCATCACCACAGAACCAGCTGTAATAAATTATTCTGGAGTCATTTCATTTTACTTAATATATTTGATCAAATATATTAAATATGAATGCGTCCTTGATTTTGAGGCAGTTGTTTAAGTAACTTTAATATAAAAATGTTTGAGATAAGAATCGACTAATTTTGACCACATTAAATATAATCTTTATGTGTATGTAATTCTAAATCAAGAGAATTTTGAAAGAATCCACCACAATAGAATTAGTCTGTTTTTAAATGACAGGCACTTCCTGTTAAGTTCTTATTAACTCAACTTGTAACGTAGTTAGATTTAATTATTAATATTGCATGCAAACTATTGTTTATCTTTTTTTACAGTGTAGACCAGCCTGTTCCAGCCTCTGTTCCTGAGCTATGGCATTGAATAATGGACAGAAGAGATTATGATGTCACAGTGACGTTGACCTTTGACCTATTGGATATAAATTGGCATAATTTAATGATTAATGACTAACAGACATTTGTGTGAAATGTTGTCATAATAACTGTGAGAATTAGAGTTATGGCAAAAAAAATATATATTTTGTGAAGTCACAGTGACCTTTGACATCTAAAATTAAATCAACTTGTTCTTGAGTCCAAGTGGACATTTGTGCAAAATTTAGTTAAATTCCTCTAGGTGATCCTGAGATATTGCACTTGTAAGAATGAGACAGATGGACGGATGGACAACCCCAAGACATGAATCCTGTGAACGGCAAAATGTGGCGTGCCCAGACCAGTTAAGGCTTGTTTTTAGTCGAGCTGTGCTCTTTAGACCAGTCTGTCCAACCGCCTTCATCTCTGTGTCTGATGCTGCCTCCCCAGCAGACTGCAGCATAAAACAACACACTACCACCACAGACTGATAAAACATCTGCAGCATCGCACTACAGATGTCCAGAGATCTGAGCTTCAAGAAGAAAAAGAGGCGGCTCTGCCCTTTTGTAGAGAGCGTCTGTGTTTAGGGACCAGTCCAACTTATTATCCAGGTATACACCTACATACTTAAACTAATATGAGCAGAACAGCTCATTCTATTAGTTTAATGTAGTCTTTACATAACAGGATAGTGTGTTTGGGATGGCTTTATTATGGCTGTACAAAAGGTCTGATGATATTGTTCAATTAAATAAAATTACATGTTAGTAAAAGAAAATGTTAAACATTTTGGAAAAGAGGCTTATTTGCTTCACCTCCTTCTGTTTTGTCCTGAGTCATGTGGTTAGTTTAGCTTAGCATAAAGACTGAAGGCAGGAGAAACAGTTGGCTTGGTTCTGCCTAAACTTAAAGACCATTACTAACACCTTGTTTTATCTTCATTATTTAATCCTGACACAAGCATAAATATTTTGACAACAATCTGTGTTTGCCGTGCACACCTCCCTGGAGTCTTCACATCACAGTGTGGGTACTATCGTCATTTAGGACAGTTTACGACAACAGCTGTAATTGCTGCCACTAGATGTTACCAAAGAGCCTTATTCTTACTTACAGCTAACATGGAGCCACCTACTGCAGAACTGACATTTAGTTTCAGTTCCTAAAGTCTGGTCAGGACAAGTGTGTCAAGACAAAATGGGCCTCATTCACGAACTGTTCTTAAGAACAAATTTGTTCTTAAGTCCTACTTAGGAAGATTTTACGAAGATTGTGGCATTCATGAATTTTTTTCTGATCCAGGATTTTTCTTAGGTAAGAACAAATCCTACGAACACTCAGGAGTACTCTTAAGCACATTTCAGTGCTGACATGTTTGGCATGATTTCCATCATATTTATGTATTTATTTATTCATTTCATTTTTCTTTCATTTTTCATTTTAATTAAATTAAATGTGCCAACGCTTTAACATGAATCAATTATATTGGAAATCATGCCGACCATTAGTGATACCACCCTATTAGTAGGTGCCTTTCTGCATCCAAGGCCTACAAAACAATGGCATATATATTGCTGCTGCCCGAGGGCACTGTCTGTTCTGGTTCTGTTGCAAGTTGGCTCTGCGGGACTTCATCTGTGATAAAAAAATTAAAAATTAAAATCAAGCCAAGGTTGCAACCCCTCAGTGCAGTACTAAAGACATACTATGAGCTTACACACTATGGTAAACTCCTGCCTTACAGGCATATATATATATATATATATATATATTGTTTGTGTTGTTGCAACCTGCACTAAGGCTGCTAAATTTAATTTTCTTCCTCCGAGTGATCTCCTGCAGCAGAACTTCTAGTTCTGAACTGCAAAAGTTACCTATGCTAATCCTATGTTAATTAGACTCACCTGGCACGCCCGCTCAATTTACGAGGAGATGGCATTCATCAATTTAAGAACACGGCTGCGAACAACTCATTGGCTTAAGAACACGTTGATGAATCTGATGTAGAGTCTTCTTAGAAATCTTCTTAAGAAGGACTTAAGAAAGAATCTAAGAAGATTCTTAAGAAGATATTGGTGAATGTTTTTTATGTAGCATTTCTGAGATTCAATAAATCCCAGTGCCAACCAACAAGAACATCCTGTATCACATACTGTCAACTGCCTCTGGAGTGAATATGGTGCATGATCTGCTTTAAAGCATTCATTAACATTCTGAAAAGATGGAAATGGTTTTTACCGTGAAGCCTGGAGCACAGATACACTCTCCGGTCACACTGTGGCAGTCAGCGCCGTTCTGGCACTGGCACACCTGCTGGCAGGACTCGCCATAGAAACCTGGGGTGCACGTCTCATTGCAGTAGAGGCCTGACCAACCAGGCTGACATGTACACTCCCCTGACATTGGGTGGCAGCTGATGACAAGAGAGAGACATAACATATTTACATATTGTACTTAATTCTTGTATTCTTGTTAAATAGTCAGGCGGCTTAGCTAAATAAAGGGGACACGCCGGACAAAAGCACCAATTTTTTTCCACATGCTCTCTATCACCATAGGTTTCAATTTTTTGGTAGGCGCCACTTCATCAAGATTGTGGATCGGAGATGGCACCCATATAAAGTATATGAGAACCAATGCATCTTCCAAGCCACTTCAAGATCAATCTTGGTGTCAAAATCTACATTTTCTGGGTCAAGGAATCATTTAAAACTATTGAGAATATCACTAGATGATTATTTGATCAAATTGATATGTTCATTTTCACCCAGACTGGTAGGTCTTCAAGTGCTGCAGAATCCTGAGTTGAAAATGTTTGGAATCTATGTTCACGGGAGAGTGAGGATTAGCTGCCAAGTAAACTGCTAAATAAAATTAAGGGAAAGCTTTCATCTCATCTCTTGTATGATCTTATATACATTTTTCCCAACAGAAAATGTAGATTTTGACACCAAGATTGATGAGTGGCTTGGAATATATACTTCTCATTCTCATTCATTTTATCCTGATTGTACTGGCTACATTTAAATAAAAAGGAACAGTAGAATACAGATAGTACAGTATCTGTCACCTGATAATCAGCTGATGAATGATTCAACTGACCTGTCACCTCATACATAACCTGCACTCTGTTGCAAGTAGAGGTGAAAAGCCTGCTGACACAGTCTCCCTGATCTCTCTCCAACAACTCGTCTGCATGTTTTAATCTTCTATTTGTCGATAAGAGCATGGTTGTGTGCAAGCTATGCAACAAGGAATTCACATATCACCACAGCACATCCAGCCTCAAGTATCACCTCAATGCAAAACATATAGCAGCTAGCGGCTAGTGTGATAGCTAGCGTGGATTGCGTTTTACTTCAAAAACCAAAGTATTATAGTTTACAGAAGGTCTACCTACTACGGAGCCCCTAAAGGGACATGGTGAAAATAAAAAAAAACTTTGGTAACTCCTGAGCACGAGAAACATTTCTCGTGCTCACGAGATACTTTTCTCGTGAGCACGAGATGCATATTGCATAATATGCATATTGCATAATATGCATCTCACAACAGAGCTTTATAAAGGCTGTACACAATACAACAGTAAAGACAAAACATGCGTATCGGCTCTATCGCACGGCACAATAAATCATTTTATTGCACAAAGTGCCGACTACAGATGAACCCAATCAGTAGGCTCGATAAAGTGTTAACGTATAGCATAACATAGACCTGCATCAGACAGAAAATTATCACATTAACGGCGATTGTTTTTTCAGTACCACGGACAGCTCACGCGTAACAGAAACAGCGCAGATCATAGCCTACGGCACAGTTAGTGTGGAAACCAGTAAGGACACAACACAAGCCTTTAATCTTTTTGTTGTCTCACGCCAGTGTTTACTTGTACTGTTTATGTTTGAGCTGCCAGCCGTTGTGAGAAATAAAGCACGACGCGGTCCGAGCCGCAATATAACGACCACCCGTGTCCGACTGGTCCCTCCTCCGCCCTTCATCATCATAAACAACACAACGCAGAGTCCCAGGGTGTGGAGAGGCTCATCCCACACGGGCCGGGTTACAAATACATTACATTACTGGCTATGCGTCTGGACTACACTATGGTTTTGTTTTCTCAAGATCTCGAATTAATTATATCGTTATCTTGGGAAAACAACTGTCGTTTTTTTTCAAGTAAAGCAGCAATGTCCTTATAATGAAGCCCCAGGTCAAAATATAGCCGAACTAACTCCTGTAATGTCGTTTTCATACAGAAACAAGCTGAAATGCAGAGGGTGTTCTTACAGACACCATGCGCGCATGCAATATGCATCTCGTGCTCACGAGAAAAGTATCTCGTGCTCACGAGAAACTATCTCATGCTCACGAGAAAATATCTTGTGCTCACGAGAAAGTATCTCGTGAGCACGACAAATGTTTCTCGTGCTCACGAGATACCAAAGTTTTTTTTTTATTTTCTCCATGTCCCTTTAGGGGCTCCGTAACCTACCTATAGGCTACCTGAATTTCTGAAATGTACTATATTTCTAAATATGCTATTGCTACACTTCATGGCAAAAATTGCACTGGTCTGTTGGACTTGAACAAAAATAAACAATATTTTTGTTGCTTAAGCTTATGTATTCAGTCATTATTCAATGGTATACTAAAAATCCATGTAAAAAAAAATTACTTCTCACTGTTCTCAGGTCAAATATTTATATGCGATTAATTTCGATTAATTAATTACAAAGCCTCCAAATAATTAGATTAATTGTTTTAATTGAGTCCCGGCCCTAATTATTATTATTATTTATTAAATTTACACTACATGATCATTGTGTGTTTATCCGGAAATGCACATTCTTGTTGTTTAGAGCAGATTCAGAGCATACATTTGGAAGCAGAAACTGGCCCGGTCAGTAAGATTGAACCCGACTGGTACTGCCACATTTGAGAGCAGGACTGAGGCCCAAAGTTATATGTGCTTTATTTCATTTATTACTCAACGTTATCTAGACAGGAAAATGAAACACATTAGCTACACATTCATCTGCAGTAAGTGTATTCTGTATTTGTCAGTGATTGTCTTTGACTGACAACTGGTGCACCTGACACAGCGCTCCCATTGAGGGGCAGCACAACAGCTGTTCTCTGCAGACACATGCAGCCACCAGCTGTGGCTGACTACTGCTCAACAACAGTCACATGTCTACAGGGTTAACAGTGACAAACAACACATCAATACTTCTTCCTAACATCTGTTAGCTACCCTGAAGTGCAAATCACAACGGCAAATCAGAAAACACAACAACAAATCAGAAAACACAACAACAAATTACTGAATTTGGGCAGTCCGTGGCCTAGAGGTTAGGAATCGGGCTTCGTTCGAATCCCGGTACTGACAGGTCAAGGACTGAAGTGCCCTTGAGCAAGGCTCCTAACCCCCCTGCACAGCTCCCCGAGTGCAGTTATGTGCTCCCCACTGCTCCTTGCATGGTGTGTTCACTTGTATGTAAAAAAGGATGGGTTAAATGCAGAGCTTGAATTTCCCCATTGTGGGATTAATAAAGTAATTAATCTTAATCTTAAAATTAACACAGCAACAAATCAAAAAACACAACAAAAAATTACTTAACACAACAACAAATCAAAAAACACAACAACAAAACAGAAAACTGTTGTGTTTTCTGATTTGCCATTGTGATTTGCACTTCAGGGCCACCGTAGTTAGCACATTGACTAAAAAAACAAACATATTTAAACACAAAACATATCTCTGTTGTTCAAGATGTTCAAAACTGGTAGGATCCATTGACCCCATCTACAATAACACCAGGCACTGTGTACCTGAGTGTGTTCTGAGTGTAGCATGGACACTTCCTATCACATCGGATGCCGTAGTGTCTTTCAGGACACAGTCGGACGTCACATGTTTCCCCCGTGTACCCCAGCTCACACAGACACATTCCGTTGGTGTGGTAGCACTTGCTGTTGTTCTTACAGCGACACGTCTTTGCACAGCCAGCGCCATAAGTACCAACTGGACACTCATCCTGGCACCTGTTAACAACAAGAGACACATATTCATTGTCAATTATATGAAAAGGGGGTGATCAATGACAGTTCTCTCAAAAGAACTGAATCCCTGTTGTTACAACATGTACAACATGAATCTTAAATGTTGTGGTCACTGAATACATTTAGTCCCAGATCATTTAAAAGTGACTAAAAGTCAATCATTGAGAAATGATACTGTGTTATATGTATGTTACTACTTGTAAATAACAAACTGTAAATTCCCATCTCTTGTTTACATGTTAATAATAAACTAGAATTACTGCCTTGTGGTTGTATGTCTCTGTCAACCACTCAAGTTGCAGATTACTTCAGTAATCAGTCCAGACTCATGTTGCCATGATAGTAGACACTGATTGTTGCTACAAAAAAGCTACAAATTCTAAAATGCAGATGCTTTACACAAATGTTTAAAAGATTATCTCTACAATCAGCTCAGTGTCATTACGCAAGTATCTGACCAATATATCCCCTTCTCTTCCTGAGCTATGGCATTGAATAATGCAGTAGTTCTCAACCTGTTACCCCCAATTTAACATGCATTTTGTCCGTGACCCCCACTCACTGAACACCATCTCACACACACAGTTCAGATCATACACTCAGTTGATACAACAAATTTTGGACAAATAATGAAGCAGACAACAACTAAAACATCTCTCTGTCTGTGCGTTTATTTATTTGTTTTATATTTTATTGTTACTTTTGATCTAAGTCCTTTGCTATAAGTTTAAAGGTCCATTCTGACCTCCTGAGTGTGTAACAGTCAGCTTCAAGCCAGAGACTCCTTGGAAAGTAATAACTTGCTACTTTGGGATTTGTCAGAAAAGACACAAAATTACCCAAAAAAGAATCAAATTGACCAAAAATTACATAAAATTAACCAAAAAAGGACAAAAATTTACCACAAAATGAGAAAAAAATGACCACAAAAAGACACAAATTGACCAAAAAAACCAACACAAAATGACCAGAAAAGACACAAAATGACCAAAAAAAAGGACACAAAATGACAAAAAAAAGGACACAAAATGACCACAAAAAAAAAGACACAAAATGACCAAAAAAGACTAAAAAAAAAACACAAAATGGGCAAAAAAAGACATTAAATTACCAAAAAGACATTAACACATGAACACTTTAACACAGTGGAGACAGAGCTGACTTCCAAAATGATTTGGCGACCCCCAGAAATCATCTTGCGACCCAAATTGGGGTCAGGACCCCAAGGTTGAGAATAGCTGTAATAATGGACAGAAGAGATTATGATGTCACAGTGACGTTGACCTGTGACCTACTGGATAAAAATTGCCATAATTTAATGATTAATGACTAATAGACGTTTGTGTGAAATGTTGTCATAAGAGTTATGGTAAAAAACATATTTTGTGAAGTCACAGTGACCTTTGACATCCAAAATTGAAGCAACTCGTTCTTGAGTCCAAGTGAACATTTGTGCAAAATTTAGATAAATTCCTCTAGGTGATCCTGAGATATTGCACTTGTAAGAATGAGACAGATGGACAGATGGACAACCCCAAGACATGAATCCTGTGAACGGCAAAATGTGGCGTGCCCAGACCAGCTTGTTTTATTCCATTTTATTATATTTATTTATTTATTTATTGTTGTATTTTTTCATTTTATTATTTTCTCATATATGGTTATCTTCATTCATTTATTTGCTTTTTTTCTGTTTGTTTTCTTTTTGTATATTTTGACTATATAACTTTGGTGTTTACATTTATTTTGTACTTGCCTAGTCTATGGATGTATTGGATAAACTTATGTGTGCTCTGACAGCTGATATAATTACGCATCCAAGGAAAATCCAATAAAAATAATTTTGAAAGAAAGGCTTGTTTTTAGTCGAGCTGATTGCCTTGCTGCTTTTTTTCCAATTCATGTGGCCATAGTAATGAATCAGCAATCAGTAATCACCTCAACAAGGAGATGTTAGACAAATTTTGTGGAAACCTGAGTGGAAACACAAAAAAAAAGTTTAAAAAAAAAAAGTATTTTATGCTTGAGATGGATAAGTTGGTGTATCGATAAAGGCAAAATGTGAGAAAAAATTGAGTGAATAAATTGTTGCTCCAATACAGTGAGTGACCACTGGAGAGAAATGAATGCATGTCTGAGCAGCGTGGCTGCATCCAGTTTTATGATAAATGCACCTGTTTTCTACATTGCTCTTTTAATTAGATCATCTTGTTGCACTCTCTGCTTCTGCAATGATTGATGCTTTTCTGACTGTGCCCCCTACTGCTTATTACACTGTCAGAAATAATGTGCTGAATTTGTACCTTTATGGGTGAAACTGCCTGTCACTGGGGCAGTACCCTCAAAGGTACAGCTGTTCCCCTTGACATCAGCTTGGGAACATATAATATATGTACCTTTTTAGCCCTCAAAAGAGTAAGTCAGGAGTTAGTTGAGTTCCAATAATTAACCCTTGGGGGTACATTAATGTAATTTGTACATTAAGAGACAGAAATGGACTCATACTGTACCCTTATTTCTGTTTATTGGACCCCAAGGTATGTACTTTTTGGGGGGCCAAAAAGGTACTTATATGTTTCCAAGTCAATGTGAAGCGTACAAAAGTGGTACCTTAGAGCAGGGGTTCCCAAACTTTTCCTTGCCAAGGCCCCCCAAATAGCATTAGCTTCTGGCCGGGGACCCCCAACCCCACCGACAATGCTACAAAATATCCAAATAAACATCAACTTTTAGAATGTATTTTCTTACTTTTATTTACCATTCAATAATTCGATAACAACTGTCTACACAGATTATGACGTCGTCATGCCGAATTTGCAGCTGAACTTGAGAATCCGACGATTACGGCAGTTTACGTATTGTACGGTTCAGGACAAATGGTTATTAAAAAAATAAAATAAAAAAAATATTTTTTTTTTTTCTCATCTTCCCTCCAATTTTCTGAGGCCCCCCTAGCGCCCCCTGGCGGCCCCCCAGGGGGCCGCGGCCCCCACTTTGAAAACCACTGCCTTAGAGAGTACTACCCCTATGATGTATCCCTTAAGGTACAATTTCATTAAATTATTTCTAAGAGTGTATTATGAACCAACTCCTAAAACTCCTGGAATTGGATTAAAACAAGCTTTTATTCCCATTTTCTTTTGCTGTTTTCTCAAAATGTGGTTAAATTTGCAGCACATTTGGATATAAACCTGCCTGAACATTGTATGCTCATCCATCCCCTGAACTCCTTCTTAATGTTTGGCCCAAGACTCTGGGGTCTATGATATGCAACTTGTGACAATGTTGAGATATCCAGCTGTTGAATGGTGTTGGACCTACAGACTATATAAAACACATTGCCATCTTTTGTCAAGCAGTGACTGCCTACTTCTTGCTGCAGCACACAGGCCCTGTGGTGGTTCCACAGCTCAGTCTAAATCACAGTCATTACTGGAATATAGCATCAGCAAAT
Organism: Centropristis striata; assembly: GCF_030273125.1. Taxonomy (NCBI): domain Eukaryota; kingdom Metazoa; phylum Chordata; class Actinopteri; order Perciformes; family Serranidae; genus Centropristis; species Centropristis striata. Next base: position 23,749,228 of record NC_081535.1, read on the forward strand.
GTGGCTGCAGCTGGCCAAAACAAACCATTTGCAAACTAACAGTTTGAAAATAATGCATTGGGTCCTCAATATCTCTTCCATGGTTACAGTACAAACACATATCAGTCCAACCACCAAATCAAGCTGGGCTCAAAACGAAATGCCCTGCTCCTATCCCACCAGGCAAGAAAAAGAAAAACGGCAAATGTGAACCTCAAAACATTCACTTGACAGTTGTTATTTTTTTTCTGATATATTAACACCACAGCGTATAATCCACATTCAGCATTGTGAAAAAGCAGAGACACACTGCTGCCCCCAGTTCCAGTGGGTTTGGGTGTGGCATGGCCAGCCCAATTCTAAGCAGTGCTATACTGTGACGTTTGTCTTCCCTTAAACCCTTATTTACTCATGAAAGGGCACTTGGAAGGGCTATTCCTGTCTCGTCACTGGTCTGCTTAAGTATATGTTGTGTGCTCTCTGATACTGCTAATTATATGGACCTAAAGCCCTGCTTGGCGCTCTGCTCAGATTTGTCTGTGAAAACACTGACTGTCCTTCCTGGTTTTGTTTTTTCTCTTCCCTCTGGAGGATGTGAAAGAGTGAGACAGACACAGATGATTTGATCTGGATGTTGTTTGCTCGTTTTACTCTTCAGTGTGTCATAATCAGGTCCAGTGAGGACAACAAGGCCATGCCTTCTGCCATTTTAGAATAAGACTGTCATTCTTCTTTTTGTGTCTACAAAAATACCAAAACCAAAGATCTCACTATCCTACCCTGTCTGTGGCCCATTGGGTTCTCTAATGAAGATAGAGATAGTCTTTAAAAATGCCTCATATCACAAGTAAGTAAAAGTCCTGCTCTGCACTAGTGACATATTTAACCCATAAGAACCCACGGTGACACAGGTGTAACAAACCCTTTAAATCTAGAATTTAGAATCTCCCATATTCAGCTTTATGCTTCACATTAACTCATTAAGTCCCTAAGCGACACATACTCAACACCCTGGTGTGGTGACAGTCATGTAACTGTGACTAGAAGTGACTTCTCCAAAACGTGGCTGTGACTGGAAACAGACAAACATGGTGCTGATTAGAGAAAAGTTTTGTTTCCCTTCAGCTTTTTTTGTATTTTAGCACCATGTATGTTTTCTCAAGTACATAAGTCTGTTGTTCAGTGTTCTACAGCTGCAGTAGCTTGTTGAGAAGCCGTCCAGTGAGGCAGTGTTATTTATATTCATATTTATTTATTATTTATTTATTATTATTTTGTTACTTAAAAACAAATCTGAAATGGAATTTGTCGTTAAACAGCACTATTAAAGTCACAATTATGACATATGAAATGGAGATGCAAACAAAAAGGCAAATTTGAGTTTGTTAGCAGAAAATGTGTCTACTTTATTCATTTCAAAATAAGAAATATCATAAACATAAATACAATAAATGCCCAATGTAATGTATATGTCACATTACAGATCTTTGACACTGATGGTTAGCATTTAAAAAAACATCATAAATGTTTTCTATGTGGTCAACTTGGTCTCATTTTGTGTCTTTTTTTTGGTCATTTTGTGTCTTTTTTGGTCATTTTGTGTCTTTTTTTTTTACTCAATTTGTGTCTTTTCATAATTTTGTGTCTTTTTTTAATCATTTTGTGTCTCTTTTTTTTGGTCATTATGTGTCTTTTTCTGTCTTTTTTTTGTCATTTTGTGTCTTTTTGCGTCTTTTTTTAGTCATTTTGTGTCTTTTTTTTGGTCTCTGGTATATCCCCCATAATTTTCCTTTAAGGATTACTGGGTCTGGGTTCTTATGGGTTCATTATCTGTATATTAAGGCAAAAAGTCTTCACAGATATTTGTATTCATTTACATGTGCAACACGTGAAGGTTTTCAAAAGCTTTGAACTTGAAGTTGTAAATATGCTTTATCACTATAAACAGTCTACACTGAATTTCATATTGTAAAGGCTGCTCTTACCGTTCTCCCATGTATCCAGGGCTGCAGAGACACTGTCCAGTGGACAACACACAGAAAGCATTGTTGTGACACTGACATTCCTGGGAACAGTTTTGTCCAAATCTCCCCTCTGGACATGGCTGTCCACACACTGTACCCTGCACACAGAACACCAAACAAAGTAGAAATAAAGTTGGTAATAAACTGTTAAAGTAGAAATAAACTGTTGGTCACATGAGCGACTTTCATTCCTCAAATCTTTGAATACACATCTTTATTTTTTCTATGACTGCTGATCTGTTTGTGAACGACTCAAAACATAATGAACCCATTTACCTAATTATGAATACAGCTCCTCTACTGTGTATTGTAGCTTATAATGTTAAAATCAAACTCTTCTTGAGAGAGAATTCAGAATTCAGAGCTCCTTTCCTTTCATATTATGACCACAAGATAGTGAGGTGCATGTGCATGTCTGTTGAACTTCTTGTTGAATCACCATGTAACTCTTTAACTTTATCAAATATGTTTAAGGAGCTGCTCATTATGTGGCTCAAAAAGTAACTTGCTAGCATGTCTCAGGATTTTCAGGTTCTGTACACCATCTTAGCTATGATTATGTCATACACAGTCTGCTGTTGTAGTAATTTCTAAAAACAGACACTGAATATGAATGCAGAATCTTTAGGCAAAGCAACAACATTTCGGTATAACAAGCATTCTGGTTACCATCTGAGTCTGTAGTAATATTAGTAGAAATATTGACCAGTCTATTTTTGAGCAGGCTTCTATGTAATTTCTGCTGTTGACCTGCTATCTCCCTTCAAAAAACTCCTGGTTCAAGACCAGCAAAGAGTTGGTGCGGATGTGGAATCCGTTTTCCTGGCGTGGAACACCAAAGAACAGTTTGCAATTGGGCACTTGGTGGGCATACTTCATGCCACCGCTGAATAAGTAGGTTAACAATGTATCTGTGTCTAACACCTGAATTCCACTGGATGCATTACGACTCTGAAACGGATCCGTCTGCAACGGCTGCGTATCTCCGCAGTCACACACACCGGATCTGTCCAGCTGTTGCGGACAGCGGAGTCTCGAGGATGCACGAGATCTCGCAAATTCACGCGTAATCAAGTGATATAACCTAAAAAAAAAATCAATATCTCCTCATCAATGACTTGAGACAAATCCAGTGACTCCGTCTTAGCGATCGCTAATGAGGTCGGCCGGCTTGTTAACAAGAGCCTCTTGCTAGCAAGCCGGTCGACCTCGTTAGCAGCAGTTAGCTACAGTTAGCTCTGTAGCAGTACATGTGCTGCTGCTGCAGGAGGTGTTCACTTAGCGACCTCTGTTTGTTTACAACAGAGTGTCCGGCGCCGTGAACCCGAGGTATTTTATTTTGAAAATATACCGGATGTTTTATTTTGTGTCTGTGCACGACTTCCTGCCCCAAACGATCTGCTCTGTGCTGAAATGATGCGCCGTGCTCCGTCGACTGTCAAAAATAGAAGCTCTGCGCAAGTGTTTTGGGAGGGCTGACGGAGGGCCGTTACGCATGCAGTGGGATTTAGGGGTAAGTCATCGTCTTCTCTTGGGGGTTTTCGACCAGGAGCCTGTGCCCAGCCGGAGTCTGGCCAGTGCTTGTGTGGTTCGCAGTTAGTTCAACTTGCAAACCAGCTCTGAACCTGTTTGGTTTTCCACAGGCTCTAGAGCCACGTCATTGGGTCACTGCCAACGTCCGTATATGTCTCCGCCCTCTCGGCCAGTATAATAACAACGGCAGACTCCACAACACATCTGTGCTGCTCATCTTAATCACTATGGACGGCAAATACATTCTTATTAACAATGAACTTAAGATGTTAATCTTTGGAGCCGATAGCCCGCTAGCGCTAGCCTGCTAGCATTAGCCTGCTAGCCCATATCACATTGCAGTTAGACGAATCAAATAAATTAATGATACACGTTTTAGTTGGTCTCTTTCAATGGTACTGAGTTGGTTTTGTTGGTCAGATAGCCCCGCCCCCAGCCGCTGACGAAAAACCCAATCTGAGGACAGACTGGACATTACAGTGACTCAGTACTGCTCCGTGAGGCACAACATTTAACTGTGAGATAACGTCATGCGTCATTTCCACATTCTGTTGATAATGTAAATTGATTATCCAAATATTACACATTTAATCTTTAAAATGGTCATTGGTAGAATGAACGACAATAAGAGTTAGGGGTGTGTACCATCCATCCTGCAGGACAGGAGCACTCTCCTGTCACATGGTGACACACTCCACCATTCTGACATGGGCATCTCTCCTCACACTGCTGCCCATGTTTACCTGGAGGACACAGGTCTTCACAGCTATGAAGAAAAAAGCAAAACAATATCCTGTAAGAAACGTCACTTTTAACTCAAAAACAGGATATTCTTTCATGTAAACAATGTCTTTTGGCCTTAAATTAAAAAAGAAGAGAAACATTGGTGGTAATGGGTTGGACTGAAGAAAGACAAAAGGTGTAACACAGAACTGATTGAAAATGTATACTATTCTTTAATTTTTATCGGGCGAGGAACCGTAACTTCAGCAGACATCCAAAAGGCCACCCGGTGACCACCATGTCATTAAGCTGCTTGGTTTTTTTTATATAAAGTTGGTTCTCAACTGATACAACTGACAAAGGCACTTGACAAACAGGATTTTGACATTTATCATGCATGTTAACATATCTGGCAACATAGCTACCGTATTTCCTCAAATAGTAGCCGGGGCTTCTATTAATAAAAAATCAGTTTGGGACCTGGCTCATAATAGGGACAGGCTATTATTTGAAGGAGGCTTTTATTAAAAAAAAGAGAATCAGAGCAGCTCTGACTGGCACTTTTTAGAGTGTTTAACATTGTAACCAGTTACCCAGATGTCAGCCATATTGGAAGTACTCGGATGTAAACAAACAATGAACAGCACGCTGAATGTTCATTTTAAGCAGGGTTTAAAATGTCTAAAATACTAAAAAGCCCAGAAGAATGTGTGTAAACAGCTCGACTTTACAGAGAATGACTAGGACAGCGGGATAAACAACCATATTTACCTACAGTACTAACTTGTGTGGCCAAACTTCAAAACACAGGTGTTGTGTGGAAAACTGTTACCCCTCAAATGATGTTTCCTGAATTGTGTTCTTCGTAGCATCACCTCCGCGGTTGGAGTTAGGATTTAAGTTTAAGGTTAGGCCTTGTAGAGATCACTGTTTGGGGTTAAGGTAAACTTGGGCTCATGTTAACAACTTAAAGGAGGACTGGTTGGGGTCAGGGGTCAGGTTGGTGCAGGATAAGGTAAGGGGTTCACATATCGACGGGGGAACAGACTTTGACATAACACTGCTAAGACACCCGGCTTATAAAAGAGGCCGGCTTTTATTTACTAAAAATTACTAAATGAGGCCGGTAATTAATAGGGGCCCGGCTTTAAATTGAGGAAATACGGTACATAATTTGTTGCTAAGCAAGCATAAAAGTGTCTCTCACTGGGCACGGAGCTTTTATTTTAATGTTACTATTATAAATTTGAAACAGATTCTCACACATTGTGTCCTCTGACTTACAAAGCACCAGTGTATCCGGGTGAGCACTTGCATTCTCCTGTAACATGGTGACAGGTGGCTCCATTCTGGCACTGGCATTTCTGCTGGCAGCCATTTCCATAGGTGCCCACTTCACACTGAGCCTCACAGCGCCAGCCTCTGTATCCAGGTGTGCAGATACAGGCTCCAGTGATGGGGTTACACAGTGCACCGTTCTGGCACTGACATCTGTTACTGCAGTGGGGACCCCAGTGGTTGCTGTCACAAGCTGAAAGGAAGATGAACAAAATAATCAAGATTTCATAAATTATGTTTAACGCAGCACAGGCTGTCATTGTTGACTGTTGCTGAGCTTCAAGAGAAGTTATTATGTAATAAAAGCTGAGAGAGAGTTTTTCTCATCTTTCAATGTGTCAATCTCATACTACCACCCAAATGGCAACCTCTGAGCCTTGAAGGTGAAGCCAATGCAGAAGTGCATTAAATCTGCATTCCTTGTAATGGCCAACCTGAGGCAACTAGTGGTTGGGAAAATGAGTCAGATTGTATTTGTGACCCCATTAAACACTCTCAAAACAAGTTTATGGTCTCAATCGTTAGTATTAAGTTGTCTTCAATACAGCATGACGTTCATTTTCTAAATTATGGTGTTATTTAGATTTAATAATATGATATGGCAAGAGATGCTTCAGGGCAGGGCTACTATATGATTGACCGGTCACTTCTACAGCTAATTGTGTGTTTTCACTTCATCAAAGTTAACAGCAACATTTTGGTCTCCTAATAATGTCACTTTATCCACTTTAAGGATTCGACTGTTCACTCTGAATTACAGATGTGCCTCATTAATCAAGCAAGTTAAATTTTGCGGCTGTAACAAAGAAATTTCCCCGCTGTGGGATTAATAAAATCAAATCTAATCTAATCTCTAATATTGTTCCACCCCCCGAGTCCAATTGTAATGACTTCTGAAAAAGATTTAGTCTATACTACCACCAGAGTGAGTGGGGGGTGCAGGGGAAGAGCGAGAGAGCAGCAGACCAGAAGAGTTTAGCTGTGTGTGTGTGTGTGTGTGTGTGTGTGTGTGTAGGTGCACCATTGTTCCTAGTACTGACACGGAGCCTGGGAACAGATTGACGTTGAGAAAGAGAGAGAGAGAGAGAGAGAGAGAGAGATGATTGTAAGTATTACTTTCTTTTATTGTTATTAGTTTTTCTTTTCTTAACTCCTTTAAAATGAATGATATAATTATAATAATATATTGTAAATATTGCTTTCCATACTGTTATCTTTTTTTCATGGCAATAAAGCCAATTGAATTGAATTGATATAGACATAGTGTGTGTGAAGGTGCACCATTGTTCCTATTACTGACACGGAGCCTGGGATCAGATTGACGTTGAGAGAGAGAGAGAGAGAGAGAGAGAGAGAGAGAGAGAGAGAGAGAGAGAGAGAGAGAGAGAGAGAGAGAGAGAGAGAGAGAGAGAGAGAGAGAGAGAGAGAGAGAGAGAGAGAGAGAGAGAGATGCAAAAATTGAAATCTAATATGAAATATCTTCGATCAAGGGGATATATGCTTATTTTTTGACTGATAAGATAGTTCTTCTTAGTCAGCATCTTTTATGTTCAACTGTTTCACTTGTTTTAAGTGTTTTGGTCCTTAATTATCTAAATCAGATATTACAGCTTGTTACTGAGATTGTATGACCTATACTGAGTAAATACATGCTTGAAACTAGAATATCAAAAGTTACAAAGCTGTTTCATCAACACTTACAAGTATAAAACTGCTATTTCAAAGTAATCATTTCTTATTTCAAGCATCACTAACAAATCATAACTTATACATAACTTTACCTCTTCACATACTTAAAACAAGCAGCCAGATGGAAATATTTGTAGCTATATCAAGAAAAGTACGCTAGTTTTAAGTATGACTTCGCTGGTTTCAAGAAATATAATGCATATGCATATCATTATGTCAAGATGATGGCTCTAGCATTTACTTATTATTAATTCAAGAATACTTTTTAACATACTGATAAAATAGTTAATTTGTATTTCATTAGAATGAAAAAAATGCACTTGTTATTAGTTAGAATACACTAATTCTAAGGTATTTTTGGATTCATTGAGATTAGATATTTTTCTCTTTTTTCTTGTCCCATTGGCAGATAATTTTGCTATTTTTAAGCAAAATACACCCCCATTTTTGTACTTTTGATGTTTTTGTGAGGTGGCTTTTTGCAGTGAAAGCGCCACTGTTTGAAGGTTTGAGGTTTTACGGTGAGCTGTGTGTGACCACATCGTCATCAAGCCTCATCAAGCTCTCGAGGCTGAAACCAAAGCTGGCTCCTCACTACTGACATGAAAAGCATCTGATTCGACAACTAGCAAGAGAGTCGACTACTGTCATTACCGTGCGGCCAGGAAGGCCATGACCTGAACCTACCTCATTAACCTTTGGCTGTTGGATCACAGTCCTAATCAGACCACACCTTCTTTACTGTACATGAGCCGGCTCTGCCATTTGTCTGGCCTTCCCATCACCATGTGTAGCCACAGTAAACTGGAAAACCTGAGAATGTGTTGTTTAGATCTACAAGTCTTTCATCTTGTTACTGCTCCTTTGGGGCCCGGCCTTTCATTATGGGGCTCTGCATCATGAAAGTCTAAATTAGGTTTAGGGGGACAGTGAGATTTTTTACTAGGAAAAAGTCAGAAATTGTAGGTTTAGATAAAGACTTTATAGCCTATGCTGTGACTGTAGTCACATCAGTTTCAACTGCTCATTATCCATTTAAGGATTATTCTAGTTTATACAATCTCGGGCCTGAATTAAATTGTTTTGTCCAACATTTGTATTGGTTGTGATAATATTTTGCTAACTACAGTAACTGATGGGTTTATTTCAAGGCACCAACTGAAGCATTAGCTTAGCATAACACATACATTACACAACACATAAGCTTTTATCATAACAGGCTTCCGACAAAATGACCTGATGACACTGATTCACTTGTGCCTTCATGTGCACAACACAGTGAGAAAGAGAGGAGAGACAACGTGCTGCTCTGTCTAGTCATCGATTAATAAAAAGTCTGAGTAGATGGACAACCGACAGTTTGGGTCTTGTCTGTACCTTTCACCTTTGTTTTCTCTTCCACAAAAGTAACCATCCGACTGCTCATGTTTCTGATCCATCCCATTGTAAACAGTTTGAAGTACCTTATTTTTTTGTTGTTATGCATTAGAACCTAGGGCTGCACAATTAAACAAATTTTAATCATGATCACGATTTTGGCTGCCACAATTAAATTAACCTGATCGTCGGCGATATTTCCATTTTAAAATGCAGCTCTCCTGCATATCTAATCAAGCACTTTCTACACCAGTAGTCTACCAACCACCAGGGGGCGAACGCATAGTTAAGGTTTCATGAAGTTGCCTAAATAAATAACGAGCGAGCGCTAAGCAGGATGTGACGGAGTACTCGACGCCACAACAACACGCGACATTTGTAAGCAGTGTTGCCAACTTAGCAACTTTGTTGCTATATTTAGCAACTTTTCAGACCCCCTTAGCAACTATTTTTCAAAAAAGTGACTGCCGACAAATCTAGCGATTTTTTCTGGTGTTATTGGAGACTTTTCGAGACTCGTTCTTACTCTTCTTAACGAGCTGCGGGGGCCAGAGGCTTGTTAAGAAGAGTAATAACGAGTCAAAGTGGCACAGTCCTCCTGCAGTAGTCTCTCCCAGCTGCAGAGCCAGAGGGGATGTTAACCCCTTAATGTCCAGTCTGCAAATTGCTAATAGGCTAACAGTTAGCTCTGTAGCAGTACAGTGTGTATGTGCTGCTGCTGCAGGAGGTGTTCACTTAGTGATCTCTGTTTGTTTACAACAAGCACCAGACACACTGTACACACACTAAAAACTGTTCCTATTGTTTGTTTAAAAGTAGTGCAATAAAAATACAGATGTTTTCCCTACCATGATGAATAATCGTGATTAATAATCGTGATAACAGGATTGATTAAAATAATCATGATTATCATTTTGGCCATAATTGTGCAGCCCTATTAGAACCCCAACAATGTGGCGGTAGTTGTTCATGTTGCACTACAGAGAAATGAACCAGTTGCATGTATGTATTGTATTACTGGTCACCAGTCCTCAATCCCAAACATTCTAAATCTCTGACTTTATATCTGATCGTAATTGTACAGTGTGTCTGCTAAATAATAAAAACGGTTTCACATCTGCTCTGTGGGATCCTGCAGGCTGTGACTGACCTCAGCAGCTAATCGTGGCTTCAGCACTCTGGCTAGAAAATACACACAGCAGCTGCAGTAAAAGTGATTGCAGTGATGGTGACATGTGGTCTAAGCACAGATGAGACTTTCTTTCTGGATTTGTGTTTAAGGTGTTTGGCAGAGAGCAGATGCACTGTCACTCCATGAACAAGAGCAGTTTTTTCAACTTACTAATGATGTCTTGAACCAATGTTATTGCTATCCATAACAATCCTATAATAATCCTTAACCGCTTATCCAAACTTGGGTCATTGGGGGCTGGAGCCTAGCTGACATTTGGTAAGAAGCAGGTTACACCCTGGACATATCTCCAGACTATCAAAGGGCTGACATATAGAGACAGACAACCATTCACGTTCTCATTCACACCTATGGGCAATTTAGAGTCATCAATTAAACCTCAACTACATATTTTTGGACTGTGGCAGGAAGCCGGAGGACCCGCACTGCAAAAAACATGAAGCCTACCAAGTATTTTCTTCTTATATATAGCAATAGTATCTTAATTATCTTATTTTGAGTATAATTTACCTACTGACCATAGCTTCATGTGCTTATTTTAAGAACATGTGTCTTTTTGTAACTAAAATGAGTGAATAACCTCTTCACAGGGATTTCAGTCTTGTGTAAAGACTTGTTTTTAGGATTGACATTGTGAGCTTTTTCATGCTTTTCAATCTGTTCAACTGTTGAATATGGTGAGTTTTTACCTAAAATATTGGTTCCAATTGAGAGTTTTAGTTGCATGTAGTTTAAATGCAATTTAAAAATCATTTTTTTACCGCCAGTATCTACCCACAGATACTGAAATGAGAAAAAAGCATGCTCGTTTCAAATATTACTGGCTTATTTTAATGTTACTACAGTTACAATTGCTCGAAATAAGTATTTTTGGATTTATTTTAAGACATCATTGTTTTTCCAGTGCCTAGATATTTTTACTTTTTACTAAAAAAATTCTTATGAAATTCTTAAAAATGTATTTGCTTAATTCTAGTTATTTATTTCACATTTTTGTCAGTTGGTTTTTGCAGTGCGGAGAGAACCCACTCTGACACGGAGTGCTAACCACTACACCACCGTGTAGCCCAAAGGAAATAACAGTGTGACTAAACAAAAAAATAAATATAATTTTAAAAGGATGATATCATAATCCTAACAAAACGATTGATGCTGAACAACTGACTATTTTAAATTGCGCGCTAGCCACATTTTTCTCTTCATGACTTTTGGAATAATGAGCTTATTTATCATCTAGTCAATCATGTAGGGGTGGTGAATAAAAAGATGTACATATATTAATATGTCATAATTTATACCTTAAACTGCTGATGTGGAAGAGATGTAAGTATGTACTGTTGCATGCAGTATGCATACAATGGGACATAATAATTCATCACATGTTTTATTTTGACCTTTTTTCACAGCACAGAAAAATGTGTTATTAAACACCCAGTCAAATCAGAAAAAAATGGCAAATGTAAAAAATGTGGTTTTAAAATAGTGGAAAAAAATAGAAGTATTCTCTGCTGTGAAATGCTAGGGGCGTGTCAGCTGAAGGCGCTGAAACCTGATATGCAACCTCTCCAGTAACTTTCTGCTGCTGTCACACTGGCTCTCTGTCTTTCTCTACATGTTCATGCCAAACAAACTATGGAGAATAAATCCTTGCTGTTTGGGTTCAGAGATCTTCTCTCATGTCGGGTCTGTGTGCCGCTGTTGGAAGTCAGCCAAAGGCAGCACATAGTACCCGTTCGGCACAGGGGTCCTAGAGACCACACAAACAATAACGTAGGGCTGCACGATTGTGGCCAAAATGATAATCACGATTACTTTGATCAATATTGTAATCACAATTATTCATCATGTTAGGGAAAACATCTGTATTTTTATTGCACTACTTTTAAACAAACAATAGGAACAGTTTTTAGTGTCTGGTGCTTGTTGTACACAGAGATCGCTAAGTGAACACCCCCTGCAGCAGCAGCACATACACACTGTACTGCTACAGAGCTAACTGTTAGCCTATTAGCAATTTGCAGACTGGACACTAAGGGGTTAACATCCCCTCTGGCTCTGCAGCTGGGAGAGACTGCTGCAGGAGAACTGTGCCACTTCGACTTGTTTGCTCGTTAAGAAGAGTAAGAACGAGTCTCCAAAAGTCTCCAATAACAGCAGAAAAAGTCGCTGGATTTGTTGCCAGTCGCTTTTTTTGAAAAATTGTCGCTAAGGGTGTACTGTTAGCCTATTAGCAATTTGCAGACTGGACGCAAAGGGGTTAACATCCCCTCTGACTCTGCAGCTGGGAAAGACTGCTGCTGGAGGACTGTGCCGCTTCAACTTGTTCTTACTCTTCTTAATGAGCCTCCGGCCCCCGTGGCCACGCTCATTTTAAAGGTTTCCTCAATACATTTCTCAACAGTGTTATTGAGTATTATTGTTGTGACATATATCTCGGTTATTGGTAGTTTTGCCACTACGTTGAATGTTAGTATTGCTTGACACACACACAGGATTACCTTTCTAACCTGGCACACTAGATCACATGCAATATACACCTTTGAAGAGGAATTCAAAATTGGCACGATTCTTTTTTCTGACCTCCACTCCTCAACATATGATAAGGCCATTTACAATTTTTCACTCACTCACTCACGCACGCACGCAAGCATGCATGCCCGTTGACACACACTTGTATTTAGTATGCTTTGATTAGACATTGTGTGTTTTGTGACTTTGCTTTCTTATGAATACATGTTTTTTGGAATACATCTGCTGTCTATTTAATGTTGTACATGTACAGTCCCTGACAAAAGTCTTGTCGCTTGGGTACAAGTTGACCTTAAGTGCCCCTCAAATATATTTCTAATCATTTTTTTTTTTTACAAGAAATGGCTCATTTTAATCCCAACAGCTTTTGAAATAAGATTTTGGTGCCAAACGAAACTGCTGAAAAGCATTCTAACATTCACAGCTTGGTAAAACCCACTGGGTCAGTTTTTGCAAAGACAAAAGTCTTGTCGCCTTGTCATATGATGCACCCAAACCTAGATTACAGCCTCAACTGTGATCAATAATTAATCAGTCAATAAGTGGGTGTGTATAAAAAGAACCCCAGCACACCAGACCTTCACATCAACTGCAACTTGACCTCTGACAACATACCTAAGATTCACCCTGAGACCAAAGTGTTGATTATCAAGAGGCTGAAGACCAGATCCACTGCTGAGGTGGCTGACACATTTAATGTATCTTAGCGTCAAGTGCAAAGAATAAGAAAAAGGTTTGAAGAGACTGGAGATGTTTTTGACAAGCCCAGGTCCGGCAGACCCCGCAAGACAACTGCTCGAAAATCCAAGGCCAGCCCCTTTCCCACTGCAGCAGAGCTCCACCAGGCCTGGTCACCTCAAGTCCCCGTGTCAACCAGAACAGTTTCTAGAATTCTGTCTCGAAATGGCCTCCATGGTCGAATCAGTGCCCAGAAACCAGCACTTAACAAGAGCCAATTAAAAAAATGTGTGCCATTTGCCAAGGCCCACAGCCTGCTAAAAGGATGGACGCTGGAAAAGTGGAAGAAGGTGGATTTCGCAGATGAATCTTCGGTTGAATTACATCACAGCCATAGCAAATATTGCAGGAGACCTACTGGAGCCAGCATGGATCCGAGATTCACCCAGAAAACAGTTAAGTTTGGTGGCAGAAAAATCATGGTCTGGGGTTACATCCAGTATGGGGGTGTGCGAGAGATTTGAATATCAATAGCCTAACATATCAAGAAGTATTAGCTACCTCTTACATTCCCAACCATAAAAGGGGTCAAATTTTGCAGCAGGATGGTGCTCCATCGCATACTTCCATCTCTACATCAAAGTTCCTCAAGGCAAAGATCAATGTGCTCCAGGACTGGCCAGCCAAGTCACCAGACATGAACATCATTGAGCATGTCTGGGGTAGAATGAAAGAGGAAGCATAGAAGACAAACCCAAGAATCTTGATGAACTCTGGGAGGCATGTAAGACTGCTTTCTTAGCAATTCCTGATAACTTCATCAATAAATTGTATGAATCATTGTCGAACCGCATGGATGCAGTCCTTCAAGCTCATGGAAGTCATACAAGATATTAAATATGGATCTCACAGCACCACTACTTAATTCACTGATGTTATGCAACATATTTTTGTATTTGAAGGAAATTATTTGTTCAATTTTGACATTACTTTCTGTAGGCGACAAAACTTTTGTCTTGCCAAAATCTGACCTTTCTGTGTTCATTAAATGATCAATCTTTCTTCAGTGAAGCAAATTTATTTTAGTATATTAAACATAATTTGGGAGGGTTTTAGCTTTCATATGAGCCATTTCTAAAACCAATGGATTAATTAAAAGTTAGGTTATAAGCTGTTGTTTCTAAAAAATGGATAAGCGACAAGACTTTTGTCAGGGACTGTATGAGTGATCCCAACCTCTTCTATGAAAAGGACTACAATTTCCTTCAACCTACTAAATGATAAGATATGCAGGAGAGCAGCATTTGAAAGTGGAAATATTGCTGACGATCAGGTTAATTTAATCGTGGCAGCCAAAATCGTAATCACGATTAAAATTCGATTAATTGTGCAGAACTAGCCTGGTGTTTATGTGCTCAGCATACAGAGTAACACAACCATCTCCAACCATTTCACATTTCTGAAGTTGTTCAAGGGATTAACAGGCTCCTTTTATTCTTCCCGCATTAGCCTTCTTCACTCTGACCTGATAAAAAAGTGCATACCGTACTTCCTTTTCCTTAGGCAGTCTTGCACTGTGTGGCAAACAGTGCGAGGACCGAGGGGGGAGGGTCAGGGACAAAGGGGAGGAGGAGATTGGAGATAATACCATGCGCATGTAAAAACCCTCCTGCATTCAAATCTGCCATCCTGGTACCTTTGTGAAACCTGACCTAGATTAAAGACAGGCCAAACTCCAGGAGCTTGGGGCTCCTCATCTGCTTGCCGAAGAACAGACTGTTTTCTTTCATCGGCCTATTCAAGAATGCAGTGAACAAAACAGCCTGCACTGTGGCAGGGTTTGGTCACAAGGCTGTCTATAAGACCTCATACTGTTATCCAGAGTTCATTATCTTCTGCAGTGAATAAAACCAGATATAGACAGTGAAACTTCTGCATACGAATCATCTTTTAAATAAATAAAAACCCTTTCTTCACACCTCATACCAAGGGTAAGTTCAGGGGGGAAAGAGTCAGTCAAGTACAGAAAAGGCCTTGAGCCAGTAACTTGAGCTACCAGTTGTTAAGATTGGCTCAGCTCTGAGTGTCCACACTGGGGAGGGATGTTTTTCCATCTATTTAGTGATTACCCAGTCTACCAGGCATGGTGCACTCATGGGAACAGAAAACGCCTTTCACACTGATGCGCAGGATTCTCAATGAGAAAAAACATCTGTAACATTCCTGCAGTTTTCCTTTCTGAGAGATTATTGTTACAGTGCAAAAACTGAAATCTAAGTAAGATGAAATATCTTAGATCAAGGGGATATATGCTTATTTTTTGTCTGATAAGATATTTCTTCTTAGTAAGCAGTTTTTATTTTAGACTGTTTCACTTGTTTGATATAAAGATTCTACTTTTTTTGCTTAATTAAAAAAAAAATTAAGAAAAATATTCGACAAACAGAGAAAAATATTTTTTGCTGTATCAAGAAAAGTACACTATTTTTTAGTAGGACTTTGCTGGTTTCAAGAAATATAATATATAATTCAAGAATATTTTTTAACATATTGAGAAAATGGGTCACATGTAAATCATTAGACTCAAGAATGCACTTGTTATTAGTTAGAATACACTAATTCTAAGGTATTTGTGGGTTCATTGAGATTAGATATTTTTACTTGTTTTGGAAAGTCTTGACAAGCCAAATTTTCTTGTTCCATTGGCAGATAATTTTGCTATTTTCAAGCAAAATACACCTAATTTTTGTACTTCTTTTCCTTGTTTTTGAGAGCTGGCTTTTTGCAGTGTATTGTACAATAAAACTATCTCATCATTATTCAGTGTCTCTATACAAGAAAATTGTTCCCAATTGCACTCACAAATTGTTTAATGTCCTAAGTGGTATCACTAGCCAAATAAAAAAAACAACACAAAAACAGAAACAAAATAAAGAGAAGTGTATCTTTAAAGGTAAACTCCATCAGTTTTACAGATGAAGATCAGTTTACTTCTCATGGTTAGTACTATTCAACCTGTGATAACAGTGGCATGATGTCTTCTATGTCTCTGGAGGAGCTTTGTCAAATCTGACTGAAAATAACCCTGATGATGTCTTAGCAAAGTCAGTGCCATCTCAGCTTGGCTTAAAATCTACAAATTCATAACAGAAAGCCTGAGTTACAAACAGTGTAGAGTTACTATGGCTGTTAACCAGGCTTATGACCTCAAATCTAATAAAGTGAGGTATTTAATCTCTGATATTAGTTTAAAGAAATATTATGCAGGACAAAAGTACTCCCTCTCCATCATCCCTTATGATCCACTAGAAGTGTGGCGTGGCTTCGGTGTCTGCAGAGATCCTTTCTTTTTTCTTTTCATTTTGCCGTGTTCAGGATGTTACAGGGCGTCACCCTTTATGCACAAATCTATAAATATAGTGAACACAGGGCCGGAAAAAAAAGGAGAAGCCTTTTCAGAAGTGGTTTCGTTAAATGGCTATGAATGCTCCACCCCCAGCTCTACAGCTGACCAAATGTAAACAGGCATTGCAGCTTGATGCAGTTCACCAGTTCTGTAATGTATTAACAGAAATTATTTATTCTATAAAGGTTTTACTAAGTAAGGCAGAAAATGTCCATTTTAGACATGGTAAAACAAATATAAGAATGAAAAAAGTCATTTAATCCCATCAATCAAATGAGATTGATTAATTCATTTTAACCCTTTGATGCACAACATATTGACACCCCTTCTAATGCACAACATGGGTCAAAAAAAACCCTCATTCATTCCCTTCATGTTATTTAATGCTGCTATGTGTTTCTGTGCTCTATCTTTTGATATCAACTTATTTTATGATTGAATATTCCAAGTATTCTTCTTGTTTTTGATGACAACAGATCATTATTTCCATTTTCCTCTCATACTTTATGAAGAAATAAAGTTTCTGTATTATTACATAGCTAACTTCTTGGCTAAGTAGCTACTTAGCTAAATACTTAGCCAAGAAGTTAGCTAAGTAGTTAGCTTAGCAAGCAACTTAGCCAAGAAGTTAGCTAAGTACTTAGCTTAGCAAGCTACTTAGCTAAATACTTACCCAAGAAGTTAGCTAAGTAGTTAGCTTAGCAAACTACTTTGCTAAAAAAAATGATATGGGTCATTTTTGACCCATGTTGTGCATTAAAAGAGTAGTGACATAAAAAAGGGATTTTATTAAAAATGAATAAAGGAAAACATAAAATTAGGATGTATGATGATCAAAAACAAACTAATTGAGAAAAAACTTGAAATACTGAATGATGAAAATAATTTACTGCAAAGATATAGAACATAAAAACTCATATGGGGTCACTTTAGACCCATGTTGTGCATCAAAGGGTTAACATAACATAAAAACTAAGATGTAGAGCATAAGTGTCAAACTCTAGCCAAATATTGCCCGCAGTATAATTATATTTCGCCCACGAGGCAATACCAAATGAGTACTATAGCTGGCCTGCCGGTATTATACAGCACAAATAATACTACAAATCCCAGAATGCTCTGCTCGTGTTTTGTCTTGAACACAGAGTAGATCAGTGTGTAGCAAACTGAGCAACAATTTAAATTGTCTTGATGCACTTTTTCTTGCTAGTCCAAGGCATGGGCTTGAATGGTTGCACATTCATTGAAGGATATTATTATTAGTCAATTGGTTTATTATTGTTAATTTATCTTTACATTTATTATTAGCCTGTGGAAAAAGATAACTGTTAAATTTAAATTTAAAGAAGGCTGCATATAAAGAAAGAGGCATACGATTTTTATTTACATTTTATAAGCAGTTTAGAAATTAATCCTATTGATGTGTTTGTTTTCTTTTATTTGAAATTCGATTTTGCATGTTTGCAATATTAAGTTATATCAAGCTTTGCTTGTTCCATTTCGTTTGAACTTGTTTAGGTCCATTTTTTCAATTAATATCAATGTTGGCCCGCAACTTTGTTCAAGTTTTAATTTTGGCCCACTGTATATTTGAGTTTGACACCCCTAATGTAGAGGGTCTGTGTTGGATTTAATTAGCATGACAGTGACAGGTGATTAGGCTGCTCAATCGTCATGAGTATAAAATGTTGTTTAGAATTGGAGTAAATGATTATGTACCATTTCCTAACCAAGGATTTGTCTATCCTCTCATTTCATGCTCATGTCTTACACGGGCAGAGCTAAGAAGCAAGGAAGAGATGCAAGTAAAGGAAACAAGGACCCATAATAATGTTTTGCGATGAACCCTAAGTTTATTAAATCTAACAAAAGTTTTCCACCAGGTGGCCCTGTAGGTAGACTGTAAAAAAAAAACAACTGTTGTTTTTGCAATAAAAAACATGCAGCTGTGGTTCCCAGAACTTTACCGTAATAATTACAGTACAACTTTTTTTAATATTAAGGTACTTGATATTGGCACTGTTGATTTCACGTTTGAGATTGCAATTTTATTCCATTTTTTGCCGTATAAATAAAACGTTTTTCCATCAAAAGAAACGCTGTTCTGCCATATAATTGACAAGAAAATACTTTATAAATGTTGCATAAATTAAAGATTTGACCAATAAACATATTTCTGTTAGAGATATGGTGTTTAGTACATTTAACAGTGAGAAAAAGTATTCTTTACAAAAGATAAATGCAAAAATGACAGTGGTGACTTACACATTCAAAGTAATGCAAATTAATCTCAAAGAATATCTGATTTATTTTTCTCAGAAATATAAGTTTTTGTCTTTTGCTACTTTCATCTTTATTCGTGATATTCAACTTTGTATATATAATTACAGTATATTTTTGTTATACACATGGTGCCGGTGTTTTTTACAGTGGAGTAATGTTTTGTTTTTTTAAACTGTAAAAAATACTGTTTTGGCTGACATATAGATTTACGGTGTTCCGTTGTTACTGAAACTGAATGAACCCATTTATTATTTTACGGTCTTTTTAGCATTTTTTACAGTGAGCAGTACATTGGAGAATATTTGTGTGACTTTGGTTGAATCATGTTGAATAAAACAACTGTGATGTGCTGTGAAGTCAGCTCACAAAAGCATGACAAAGTGAAGAACTGCAAGTCTGTTGGTTAAAACACAGAAAAGAGGATCTTGCACAGACATACGGGACATGTTGTTGTTTTTGCTATATTCTCACAGCTGAACTTGAAGCCTCCTGAGCATCTTGTGTTGTTATCATGTGTACTAAATCACAAGCTCCAGCGCCCCAGGTCATTTCCTACCACACAATTTTCTCCTCCTATTATTCCTGCTACCCCCTTAACACAGCCTAACCCATTTCCTGTTCTTGGCCCCCAAATTGATTCTCAGACATATTGTTGGGGCCCGCTGACCTGTAAAATTCAGTCAATGCCTCAGAGTCTTTGGTGGCTCTTGAGGAAATTAAAGACACGTAACTGAAGGCAGGGGCGGACTCAGACCGTCTAAGGGGAAAAATAGAAAGCATGCAGCTGCACAAAGTCATGTGTAAGTTATCTTACATGTTTCTTCCTAAAGAAAAAAAACTTTTATACATAAAACATATATAAAATCTTCACAATTGTGTGCCTTAACCCATAAGAACCCATGGTGGCACGCGTGTAACAAACATTTTAAATGTTCTAGAATCTCCAATATACAGTTTTATGCTTCACATTAACTCATTAAGTCCCTTAGTGAGACTTTGTGACTGTGACAAGAAGTGACTTCTTCAAAAGGTGGCTGTGACTAGAAACAGAAATGTGAAAAAGTAGCTAATTTCAAAAGCTTATTTTTTGTTACTAGGCTAAGGTAAAACCCATTCAACAATTCTAATCCGTTAATATCCTGTATTGCATTTAACCTGTTTTGACCATATTTCCAGAACAAATTAATATAAAACAAGTAACAAAAATATCACGTGTACGTCACATCGGGCTTTTAATTTATGTATTTGTCACAATGACAAAAATGGTATTAGACCACTCAATTTTCGCTGTTCAAATTATTTTAAATTAATATATGCTCTGCTGTTAAATTTAAAGTACATTTGACCAAATATAAACAAAAATAATCCTGTCCTGTCACACTTTTGATATATGTTGTGGAGATGCAAAGAAAAAGGCAAATTTGTGTTTCTGTAAGCAGAAAAGGTGTCTAGTTTATTTATTTTAAAATAAGAAATATCATAAACATAAACAGTGGCGGTTCTACACAGGCCTACAGGGGCCCCTGTGAAGAAGCCCTTGGCCCCTGCTGTGGCCCCTATGTCAAATTAATAATAAAATGATCAATTTATAACGATGAACAACTGAACATTTCTTACCTATTTTTTGTTCAAACAATATCTCATTGTACACAAAAGGAACCCATAATGTGTACATTGTATAATAGTTTAATTGTGCAATAAAAGATAAATATAAAGATCATTCTCACTGTACTGCACTTTCAAAATTAAAAAGTAATTGTGCACAAAAATGAGAAATGTCATTGTCGTACAAAAATAATTGTTAATGTTGGTAAGTCTCATTGTTTCAATCAATGTAGTTCTTCCAAATATACTTAAATGAGACTTTTAGCTAAAATAAAGGTTTTGAATGTTTAAATATCATTTTTGTTAATGAGCCCCCCTAGAACCGCCATTGAACATAAATTCCATAAAGGCCCAATGTAACGTTTATGTCACATCACAGATCTTTGACATTTAGGGGTCGTATTTTTTTTTTTTAAAACATCATAAATGTGTTCCATGTGGTCCACTTGGTCTGTGGTATATCCCCCATCATTTTCCTTCAAGGATAAATAGATCTGGGTTCTTATGGGTTAAGGACTGTCCTCTCAAGACTGACTGAGAACTTCTCCCACAGGTCATATGGTAACAACACGTCAGTCAGTGGGGAAATTAGCAGCTTCTCAACCACTCGAGCATGCACACACTAATAGTGACAGAGCAGAGTTCAGGTGGTCTGTGTGGGCCAGCCTGGTATTGATCTAGGGACTGACTGGACTCACTCATTGTCCCAGGGACACATACCAGTAGTTAGTGGGGAGGAAGAGATTAAGGTTAAGAAGAGTCACTAAGCACAGTTTATGTTCAAAATTAACAACAACATGCTACCTGACTGTATTCAGAAAATGTTCAATAAGCCATTATCATTTCAGAGGGGTGTGTATATTTATAAAGTTAAAAACCAGAACCAACACCAAATCACGATGCACCACGGTAACAGCTGTTAATTTATGGAACAAATTGGAGAAAGACTTAAAAACTTGCAATACCATTAACTTATTCAAAAAATTACTTAAAAACAAGGATGATTAATTTAAGTTGGAGTAATGAGTGGTGACACGTTCTATGCGGCTACTATTTTTGTTTTGTTTTGTTCTGTATGTTTGATTGTCTTTTATCTTTATTTTTTAATTTTATTATATATTTTTTTCTTATTATTCTTCTTTTTAAGGAAGAAAGGATGAAGAAGGGAAAGGAGAAGAGGAAGGAAGGGGAGGGGAAGAAGAAAGAAAAAGGAAAAAGAAAAATCAAGCAGCTTCTTTCTTTTCTCTCTTTTGTGACTGCTTATTTCTTTTATTAATAAATAACAGATTGTACATTTCTAATTTTTAAATTTACTTGAGTTGTAACAGGGTAGGCGTAATAAGCTATGCTTCAGCCTTTTCGGTCCAAGTGTCTATTATCAATTTTCTTTCTCTGATTACTTATTGTTTACTTCGATCAATGGTTTTTTTTTCTGGTTTGTTACTTCTGTTTAAATTACATGTATTGACCGAAATAAACGGATATGGACGGACGGATGAAGCCCAGGAAGCATCTACAGGTTAACATAAAGGATAATGTGATGTTCTGTGCATCTGTTTTAATGTAGACTCAGTGGCCCTCATTTATCAAACGAGTGTTCGACAGAAAGTGAGCGTAAAGTGGGCGTACTATCATTTCTACACAAGGCTCGGTATTTATCAATGTGGACGTGAGCGGAGGGTACGATCAGATCTCAGTCTGCTCTCAGCTTGTGTTGCAGGTTTGAGTTAGTGTGAAGTCCACACGTCTGAGTCTGAGAATTGATCTTAGACTATTGTATCGATGCCTGGAGCTGATAAAACTCTGTGGTGTTTCGTTTTTAATGGTGACAAACCAAAACATGTTTAGGCTACATCATTCATCATTAAAACATAATTCAAAATAAATACATACTGTGACCATAAAATTCTTTAACCATAATATATTTCAAATCAGCCACACGCTCCTCTGACTAGAACATACTTCTTACTCTTTTAAGTCTGTGCTCCAAATGTAAAATATTTCACTCCTATTGTTATTTGTAATGGTGCAAATAGCAATGGGGGGGATCCTCCTTTTGGCCGTATTGCGTCCTTCGGTGTGGCAAACTCTCTATATACTACGTGGTATTTAAATGACGCTTGTTTCCAGCCACCACATTTATAAACAGTAAAGAGACGATCATTCTCACGATGTGATTAGAGAGATATGATCGTTTGATAAATCACATGTAACGTAAGACAAAATATACGTTTCGATTTGCGCTCGTTTCTACACTTGTTTGATAAATGAGGGTCAGTGTGTGTTGTTGTTGTTGTTGTTGTTATAAGCACTGTTGTTGCCCCAAAACTACACAGTTGTCCATAAAGTTTGAATAATTTTGTTTTCAGACACAGTTCTCTGTTAATTGTGGTTTGTTGTAACTATTTTTTGTGTTTGCTGCCTCTTGGCCAGGGCTCCCTTGAGGAAAAGAGGTTCTTGATCTCAATGGGATATTTCCTGGTTAAATTAAGGTTAAATACAATTTAAAAAAAATAAAAATATATGTGATCTGTTCGGTTTGCTTGTCACGGTTCGGGGCATGAATGTATTGTATAGTACATTCTAGAGATTCAGTCAAGGAGGGTTGTGTAGAAATCAGACTTTCAGTAAAGTTATTGGGGGGAAGAAGGCCTGTTCAACATGTGTTGCTTGTGCTAGTGGCCATACTTCCAACATTTACAAAGACATCACTCCAGCGTGTCTACTGACAGTGCGTAGAGGATACAGTCAGGTAGGAAAGAGCAACTCTGTCTCCCTGCAGAATAAAACAACTCTCTCTCTCCAAGCAGATTCAGACAGGGCAAAAATCCCAAAAGAATTTCAGTGTCAGCAACACAGTAATTTCCAAACATTATAAATAGACACGACTGGGAATTGTGATTATGTGGTATGTTTTATTTAACATTCTAACAGAGTTATTTTTTTCTTTGCACTAAAATAATTGATAATTAGACATTGAAGAAGTATTTGTGTTCCTTATGTTGTTGTTTTTTTAAATGTAATGAACCGAAGCAACAAACGTGAATTTCATCAATGGTTCCACCAATAGTGTACACTGGTGGTTGAAACATGACAAAGATTATGCACGCAATTGAGTCTCGGCAATAATTTATTTTTCCCAATTTTAATTATAATAGAGAGCAGACAGACAAGCCAGGCCTATTGGGGCCTAGTGGGGCCCAGGGGAACCCCGTGTCCTAGACACAACAATAAGCTCCTTTATTACAGGCTGTAACTGAAGATGGCAGGGGCACACCCTGCAGGCTTCTTGTGCATATCACTATATAAGCCCGCATGGGGACATATTCATAAGAAGAAACAAAAATAACAGACAATGAGTGGACACCGTCTGTACACTGTAAAAGAAAAAAACAACTGTTGTTTTTACGGTAAAAAAAACGACAGCTGTGGTTGCCAGAACTTTACAGTGCAACTTTTTATAATATTACGGTAAAATTATATTAGCACTTTTGATTTCACATACAATTGTCATTTTATTCTATATTTTACCGTAAAAAATAAAAAGTTTTTCCATCAAAAGAAACACTATTCTGCCATATAATTGACAAGAAAATACTTTATAAATGGTGCATGAATTAAAGATTTTACCATTAAATATTACAGTATATTTCTGTTAGAGATATGGTGTTTAGTACATTTAGTGTGTGTGTGTGTGTGTGTGTGTGTGTGTGTGTGAAACGTGTATCTGGAGGAGTGTGTGCATTTGTGTGTGTGTGTGTGTGTGTGTAGGGAAAATTGCATAAAGTTACCTGTGTGTGTGTGTGTGTGTGTGTGTGTGTGTGTGTGTGTGTGTGTAATTAAAATCACATAAAGTTACCTGTGTATGTGTGTGTGTGTGTGTCTGTCTGTGTGTGTGCGCGTGTGTTTGAAGCATATGTATATGAGGGGTATTTTATGCCAGCACACTATACTTAAACGCCTAGAATGCGTCGCCTGTGCCAGCATAAAGTCTGATTAATAGGCGTGCTTACAGACACGCGTATTGCGAGTACACCAGATGACATGGGTGACGGGTGAAAAGTGCCACGAGCGAACGTAGTGGACACCTGTGTGTGTGTGTAACGCGTGTACGCCTATAACAGTTCAGCTGTTACACAGAGTCTCAGCTTCATATGGTATTGTTTATAAGAAAGCACAACTTACAGATGAACTCCAAGCCCCCACAGAGCTGTCAGGATATTTCTATTATTTTCAGGCCAGTTTTTATTTTCTTGTTAAGGAAATCTCTCTCTCTCTCTCTCTCTCTCTCTCTCTCTCTCTCTCTCTCTCTCTCTCTCTCTCTCTCTCTAGGTTTGAATGATATCGAATTGATATTTAATGATAGCAAGGGTGAAAGGGATAATTAAAATAATTTCAGCTACTTAAAAATAGTAGGCTAATAGTAAAGTGCAACGCTCACAGCCAGTTCCCAGCTTCGCGCGCGGACACACAGTTCATTACGCACCAGCTGTAATTAGGTAGGTTTACCTGCCTGCAGAAGCCGTAATCGCTGTCACCCCTGAATATTAAGTAGCCATGCGGACCTATCTAATGAATATTCAGTAGCCATGTGGACAGCAGTCCGTTCACAATATGATTCCATCGGACCTTATATCTACACTGTTTAACCCAATTCGGCACTTATGCACAGTCCCATTATGTTTTACAGACATTCGTAGTTAACTAATGAGGTAAAACATTTAGTTTAAGCTGCATTTTGCTGACTTTCACTCCTAAAACAGGCTAATTAAGCCTCCGGTTTTGGCCGGAAAAACGTTAAGTTTATCTGGTAAGTACGAGATAGTCTTTCTCTTCATCTATAAGTTGTGCTTTCTTATAAACAATACCATATGAAGCTGAGACTCTGTGTAACAGCTGAACTGTTATAGGCTTACAGGCGTTACACACACACACAGGCGTCCACTACGTTCGCTAGTGGCACTTTTCACCCGTCACCCATGTTATCTGGTGTACTCGCAATACGCGTGTCTGTACGCCTATGTAGAATTGTACTTAACAGTCACGCGGGTCTTCATGTCACGTATTTGAGGCGTAGTTCACCCGTCACGCAGCCGTCACGTAGGCGTATGTGCAACAACGCGTGTACAGCGTCTGCGTGATGCCTACGTGACGCCTGTCTGTCCATTGAAAGTGAATGGAATTTACACGCGCACGTTAGACGTTTGATGTCATCGCATAGGCGCTGTACACGCGTTTTAGTATAGTGTGCTGGCATAAAATGCCCCTCATATATGTATGCATGTGTGAGGAGTGTGCGTGCTTACGCGCATGTGTGTGTGTGTGTGTGTGTATCTGTAACTGTTATCACATCAAAGGTCAAAGGCAATCAGATCAAAGATCAAAGGCAATTAGATCAAAGCAATCAACAGAATTAACGGCCACCTGAATGTTCCGGCACAGTGACAGCAGCCAGAGGTGGACAGACTGGAATTTCTGGCCTTGAACAGAAAGCATTTTTGGCAAAACCATAATACCTGATTGATCCGACTTCACTTTGAGCGTCCTGAGTTCTTCCTAAATTCTACATATGGGGTTTTTTAGGAAAATTGAAAAAATAGCTTTGTTAGAGCGATCTTAAAAAACTGTTACATCCCCTTTTTCAGAAATCTTCCTGCCTTTTTAATATGGGAGCCAATGAGGCTGTTGGTGCCTGTTGGTAGCGATCTGTGCATCCTATGCCCAAACTATAACTCTGACAGCTTTACCAGAGGATTGTGAGTGAGAAGACACATTTTCCTACGTTTCTATGTGTAAATTATTTCTGTAGAGTGGAATTTGCGGCCTGGAGCTCAGTTTTCAAATTTATTTTTTGACAATTTTTTCTCTCCTTCTACACTCTGTCACACACTGTGACATGAACATTCCGTGCAATACACACCCATTATAATCTCAGAATTTCTCCAAAAATGATCATGGTCATTGAACAGGGATTGATATAAAACTATATGACCTATCGCAACGTGGATTAATACACCATTACACAAGACTTGTGTCTACTGTTTAAAGTTAAAATGGAGTCTTTAGGTGAAATTATGCTGGAGAAGTAGACGTTTAAAAATCTCCAATTATTGTTCTTTTTCGCTCATTTTTTTTTCGGCCGTCCCATTCATTTCAATGCAAAATTTTGGGCAGTTTGAGCAGTTAACAAGCGTTAAGAAGAGTAAGAAGGAGTCGCTGGATTTGTCTCCAGTCACTTTCTTGAAAAATAGTCACTAAGGGGGTCTGAAAAGTCGCTAAATTGGGAACACTGCTTTGTCAGCTTTTACAAATGGCGTGTGTTGTTGTCCTGTAGTGTACTACGTCACATCCTGCTTAGTGATCTATCCAATCAGTAACCAGGCTGTTTTCAGGGGAGGAAAAAGGTCTCGACAAAAGCCGGCTCCGGGCTGTTCGTATTCAGATTAGGGGCGTTTCGGCAAGTGAGACACGCCTCATTCTGGTTATTGTCTGGCTATTACCCGGTAGCGGAAACAGCCCTTATTGGGCCATTTTTTGGTAAGAGCATTCTGCATTTTACATGTCATGCCAATCTGGCATAATTGGATAAACTGACCAACAACAGCATTGTTGAACACACATTCTACAATAGCAGGGCAACTATACATAAATACATCCAACACTAACATCAACTCAATGCAGATCTTCACTTACAGCATATCTTTTGCAAAGTGGAGAAGGAAGAATCAAATCCTTTACTTAAAGAAATTGTTCAACATTTTGGGAAGTAGACTGCATTTATAGAGCACCTTTTTACCTTTCTGAACAACTAATTCACCAATTGACACACACATTCATACACTGATGGTGTAAGAGCTGCTATGGAGGGCGCTGGCATGCAACTTAGTTTTCAGTGTCTTGATCAAGCATTCTTCCACATGTGGACAGGTGATTAAAGGATGGCCTGCCCTAGCTGAGTCACAGTTAGCACTTTCTGATTGAGATGTTTGGATGGATATTAATCTCAGGAGCCTCAGCCTATCTGAACATAAAGTCTGGAAGTTAAAACATCATCTCCGAAGCTCAGTGATTTACACATGTATCACACATTTTTTTATTCTGTTCACGAATAGAAATAGAAATAAAAATACCCCACTTGAAGAAAT
This sequence comes from Centropristis striata, assembly GCF_030273125.1. Lineage (NCBI taxonomy): Eukaryota > Metazoa > Chordata > Actinopteri > Perciformes > Serranidae > Centropristis > Centropristis striata. The sequence continues at coordinate 23,776,729 of NC_081535.1, forward strand.
AATCGATTTATTTGTTATTTTGATATTGTAATGTATGTTTGATTGAGCTAATTTCAACTATTTTATACTTCACAACGCTCTCTATTTTAAACACTAATATAAATGTTAATTATATATATATAGATATATATAGTAGTGTTGTACTTGAGGAAAAGTACTGTATGTGTATGCATGTCTTAAAAGCATAGCCATGAGAACAAACAGGCCGTTTAGCCCCTGTGACTGTGACACAGTGCAGCAGTCAGTAAGACGATACCACAGTCTGTTTTTCCTCTTGTGAGTTCAGAGTGCTTTCACAGAAAACCAGACACAGACAGCAACAGCTGGAGGACTTACCACTGGAGCAGTTGGAGCCCCCCCAGCCCGGCTCACACTGGCAGGTGTTGGGGGCCATACAACGGCCGTGAACACAGCTCTCTGCACAATGAGCTGGACATGGAGAAGACAGGAAGACAGGGATCAGTACAGTCACAGAGAAATCTGCATTAAAAGTCATTCATGAGGGAGTTAATACATTTCAAATTTCAGTTTATACTTTCCTTTTAACAAAGCTGTAGATTAAGTCATGGCTAAATCTGACTTATGTAGTAAATTTAGGAATTACCTCTACTTGGACTCTGTTGTGGGACTCCCATGTCTCCAGACTTGACTAGAAATAAAAATGGGCCACTTTGTTTTAAAGTATGTCACTTAAGTTCTAAATAATCATTGTTTTCAGCTGTAAATGGTTTTCACTGGAAAATACCAAGATTGCTTTCAAAAGAGCAGTTTGGTTTAAGCTGAAGCCTTGTCCACACATATACTGGTATTCTTGAAGACAGGGTTTTGTTCTAAAAAAGAAAAAAAAAGCACCTGAGCCTGAAGCCTCTGATTCTTAATACTATATCATAGTTATTTGATGAAACTGCACTAGTGGTATTTTCATGCATATCACAATGAAGAAATATTGTAAGTGCCTCAAAAAACAGAAACAACAACAGAAAATCTATTTAAGTAGTGTTAATCCACCTTATCAATGTAAGTGTCCAATATTATTTACTAAAGACTCAACTATGTTGAGAAGAAGGAGAAGAAGAAGCAACGAGAAAAAATAACGAGGAAAAAAGTTGAAGTCAAGAGAAAAAAGTCAAAATGAGAAAGAAAAGTCGAGTAAAAATAAAAAAATGTCAAAATAAGGACAAAAAAGTCAAAATAACGAGAAAAAAGGCGTAATCACATGAAAAAGTCAAAATGAGAAAGAAGAGTCTAAATCATGAAAAAAAGTCAAATTGAGAAGAAAGAGTTGAAGTCACAAGAAAAGAAGAAGAAGATTTGTGTTGCTAAATCTTTACATCTGCCATCAGTGAGTTTGTGTAGCAGGCACACTGACTCCATCAAAAGAAAATGTACAAAATTTAACTTTAATGTCATTTGACATCCTTTCCAGTCTGACTCCCATCTGGAAATGTCATGTTGCCTGGAGTATCTGGCAAATCCTCCCTTCTTCAGTGCTTTGTTCAGGATCTCGGTGAGATTCTCAGAACAACATGTGATAGTTGCTAATACAAGAGAGCCTATTCACTACAAAATAAATTCCCCTCTGATCTCCCAGGGCACATTATCACAGCCCCAGCATGAATCAAACTGTGGTCTTTTTCCCCAGCAAAGCAAACACATCTTATATCTTTTTTTACCAACTAGTAACACCACTATAACAGTGGCCTGTGTGTTAATACTGATGCCTTTTACTTTTACAACAGTTGTTGCTTTTGCCACTGGCCACTGTGGCTTCACACCTGTTACTTCCTGCTGAGTCGTGCTCTTCAGTTTTCTCACTGCAAAACAGGTGTGTCTAAAAACAAGATAAAAACACTAAATCTGAGGGAAATGATCTTGCTGCATGGACAGATAATTTCATGCGACAATATTTCTTAAAATAAGATTATTAAATCTAGAAATAAGCATGTTGAACACTTAAAATAAGAAAGTAACTCTTAAAACAAGATAAATGATTTAACACTTCTAAATCTAAAGTTATTTTTATCTTGGTAAGAAATTTGCAGTGCACTCTGCTCGGGCCAGTTCATCGCTGCTCGCAGCTTTAATTTATCTTGACTGGTGGGCCTTTGTTTAGGTGGTTAAAACATGTTTTGTGACAGTCCCTGTCTGCAGTCTGTTTCCTGCCTGCCGCGTCTGGTTCTCCAATCTGGGAATGTGCAGACTATCATCTACTGCAGGTTATACATCAACTATGGGTAAATACCACACAACCCCACTTCCAATACCAACTACTATCCCTATATCACTTAATGGTGTCAAATCCAGTGTGTCCCTCGGTTTCAGTCCAATTTCTGACAATATGACTGTTTACGGACTTAGTAGAGGTGATTTTTTACATTTTCCACTGTAAGTGCGTGGGTGCGTGGGTGCATGCGTGCGTACTCACGAGCACAGAACTCTCCATTCTCAAAGAAGCCTGGGCAGCACTGGGACTTTCTCCGGTACATGGTCTTTGCTCCTCTTCGATAGGCTGTCCGATAGCTCACTCTACACACATACAAGAACACCTGAGTTGTCTGTATTAATTATGCATTCATGTCCATCATATCTATCTGTCTACAGCTGAAACCAGCAAATCTCCCACACTAGTGGGCCCATCAGTTGAATACTTTTTGTGCACATTTAAAACTGTATGCTTAAGTACGACGGCGTATTAGGGCCAAGTATAAAAAAATAAATAAAAATACGGACCTTGGGGGAGGGTGGTAATATTTCGAGGAAAAAAGTCACAAATTAACAAGATTAAAAGTGGCAAATCTGCGAGAAAAAAGTTGCAGATTTATGAGGGAAAAAAAGTCGGAAAAATTGTGTTTTGTATTTGTCAAGGAACCTTAATACACCACAGACACCGCCCAGAAAGGAGGGGATGCCACACGGACACTTTGGTGAAGAGGTGCAACAGTATGGAACAGACAAACGGCTCCCCAAATAGGTTTTTCTTCAATATCATCATGACAAGAAGTTTAGGGTGGGAGGTTATTAAAAAAACTGTGGTGTACTTTGGAAAGTCCACCGTACAGTCCTTAGGTTAAAGCATGCAAAAGAAATGGTTTGGTCCTCTCCACACACAAATTGCATTAGGGCCTCAGAATGTGGTCCTTACCTGTGTCTGGTGCACTTAAACCAGTTGAGAATGTCAGTGCAGCTGGTGTAATAAATCTGATCAAAGGGATGGGCGTATGACTCCTGCACTGTCACAGAGTAACTGAAAGCACAGAATGAGAGACAGGAGGGAGATGTTACAGTGACAAACATCTGAAAGTTCATACATCACAAGCAAAGGTCTCATTTTAAGCTGTGAGGTAGTGTACAGAGCCAATGCAATGGGTGTTAAGGGTGCATAGAAGAAGATTTCTTTTTTCTCCATCATGTCCATTTTGTGTGAAAGTCATACCTGTCAAGTTTTGGATTTGAAAATAAGGGAAATTTTCCGGCGCCCGCCATGAGCTGTCCCACCACCCCAACCAAGCTCCAGTATCCCTTCCATTTTAAGACAGGTGTACAAGAAAGCTACAATCACCACTTGTCAACCACTTATAAACTACAATTGGCTTTATGCACAGCTGCACTACTTCCTGAACTTCAGCCAGCTCCTTTGTTTCCTGTCTGCCATTATTGGACAAACTGATTCATCCAGGTGTGCCTGACCAACAATAATCAGACACACCTGGATTAATCAGTTAGTCAGAACCCCATGGGGACATCACGCTGACTACGTCCATTATTAAAGATATTTTTGGGGCATTTTTTTAGCTTTAATGATAGAGAGATACATACATGGTCTCACCATGGCCACTAGACAACACAAGATTACTCTTTATGCTGACAACGTTTTGGTTGTTTTGACTGAACCTACCTCAGGTCCAGTCGAAACAACTACTTTTTCAGGTTACAGAATAAGGGCGATTTCACACCTATCTCGTTTGGTCCGGACTTTAGGATGTTTCAGTTTGATCCGAACCTAAATTACAGGTGTGAAAGGTGCCGCGGAGCACGGTCCACACCAAAGGACCAAAGTTCGGTCCGACCAAAAGAGGTGGTCTCGGTCCGGACCAAACGAACCAAGGTCCGAACCTTTTGCAGTGTGAAAACAACTTTTTTTATAGTTCGGACCAGGCTTGGAATTTCGTCATTTTAGGGGCAAGGCCATTTGGCCTTCCCGTTCACGTTTTTTTAAGGGCACAAAGGCCTCATGACAGGGCACAAAGACCATTTGGTTAATACCTAAACATTCTCATTCACCAAGAAACATTAATGATGTATTAAAACATTTGTTTTAATTCAAAAACATTTAAAAACATGTATTGTAAAACATTGCATTAGAGAGAATGTGAGTGAGAGAGAGAGGCTGAAACAGTGTGCAAAGCCTGGCCATAGAAGTGAGAAGGTACAGACAAATACTGGTAGAGAAAGGCAACAGCCACCACTGTGACCTTAACACAGAAGTATCAGAGATACACTTTCTCCTGACACAGTGCAGTGCAAAATAGCCTATATTAAATATATTAGAAAGAACCTTTTTGGAAAATGACAAATGAACCTGTTTTGAAAAGGTGGCAAATGCATATATTTTGAAAAGATGGCAAAATTAATCTCCTGCCTGAGTTCATCTAAGAGTAAGGAAAGAGAAATGCCTCCTCCCTTCCATTAAAAAGGAACCTTCTGAGGTGAAATTTACATCAGCTAAATGTCGACCCCTTGTCCCTGAGGTAGGGAAGATGTTAGCGCTACCCCGACTAGCTAGCTATCGCTAATTTTCATGAAGCAAAAATGTAATGTTAACGAGTCGACTTTAAATAGGCTAATACAATGGTATTTACCTATCAATAGTACTTTCTGTAAAAACGTAAGTGTTAAGACCTGTCAAATACTACCACATACTTCAGTTACAACATATCAAAACAGCTTGTCCCGCTAGATTACCTGTGCTGCGCATGTCTGAAGGACAGAGAGTGGGTCGGGGTTTGACCACTAGGATGGCTGTATAATTCCATAAACCCACCACGCGTCACTAGCGTTGTGTTTATACTGGAACTTTGACAGGGGCGCAAAGGCCACCTTGGCCATAAATTGAACATTTTTTAACAGGGCATCAAGGCCAAAGTGAGGGGCAACGACGACCATGGCCGTCGTGAAATTCCCACTCTGGTTCGGACCTTCGTATCAATGACAGGAAGTTTTTTTTCTTCTTCTGCTCTTGAATTACGGTACAGGAAAAGACGTAACTGGCAGGATTGCGAGCCGTTTTCTCCGCATGATGAGGAGGCTCATCTTGTGAATACCAAGCACTCTCACGTATTGCTCATTTAAGCTGGTGCTGCTGGTAGCAAAAGACCAGCAAAAGTATTAGCACAGGTAAAAGGTGGCTCGCTGGAGTCATTTTGTGTGAACACATTAAGGAAGTAACACTGAGGTCAGATGCCTGCCGGCCTAACAACGCAGCGTAACCAAAACAAAATGAGCCGCGGAAGTACACAGGGAGATGACGTGTCCAGTAGAATTGTCTTGTAAAGTCCATTATTCCTATTGCAGTGTGAAACCAAAACTAACAGGACCAAATGTATACAACGTAACAGAACACGGACCTTGGTTCGGACTTTCAGGTGTGAAAACGGCCTAAATCTTAGTAAATCGGAAGTGATGCCATTAGTTCGTCTGAAACATACACCTAAAACCCCATTTCCTTTCCCATTTAAATGGTCGCCAGAAGGTTTTGTTTATTTGGGAATACATGTAACACCAATGTTTGAACAGCTATACAAAGCAAATTACACTACACTAAACTATGTCTTCCATCCATATTAATTCAAGAATAGTTTTCAACATATTGAGAAAATAGGTCACGTGTATTTCATTAGAATCAAGAAAAATGCACTTGTTATTAGTTACAATATACTAATTCAAAGGTATTTGTGGGTTCATTGGGATTAAATATTTTTACTTGTTTTGGAAAGTCTTGACAAATTTCTTGTTCCATTGGCAGATAATTTTGCTATTTTTAAGCAAAATAAACTTAATTTTTGTACTTTTTTCCTTGTTTTTAAGAGCTGAGTTTTTGCAGTGCATGGATTTGGATTTTAATATATATGTGAGCCAAATGTTTGTTGGCTTGTTTGTTTTGTGTTTTTGTCCTTTCTGTTGAAAACTAATAAACATATCATATATGAAGGCAGGATTAGATATGAGCAGCCCCCCTGGCTCTGGTACGCTATGTGTACCACTGCTTACTGTACTCTGTGGCCTGTAAATTGTGTCTCACAGACCAATCAGAAAGACTTTGGGGGGAGGGGGGACCAAAGCTACCTTATGACTGCCTCGTGAACTGGTCTTCCCACGGGCTCTGACATGCATTTTTTACTTCACTTACTTACTGTATTACTTATGGCTGCAGTTAATGATTATTTCCATTATCCTTTTTTTTATTAATATTACTGAATATATTACTGATTATTAATATTATAATATTACTGATTATTGAATTGTTTAATGAAATGTGTAGTCTAGGAAATATCTCAAAAATAGGTTACATCTTCAAGTTTATGTAATCTGGCCAAATATCAGCACAGTATTCAGTTAAAATGACATGAGTCAGGCCCCGTTTACACGAGGACGCTTGCGGTTAAAAACAACAAAAATATTTTATCAGAAGTGCCTTTCGTTTAGACGCTGACGGCGTTTTTGGGGCTTAAAACACAAAAATGTGAAACCACCTCCAGAGTGTAAAACTGTAATCCGCTCCACCGTAGCGTGTCCGTCTACACTGCCAAGACACAAAACTCTGCTGAGATCTGCTCACGTCACGTACGCGTTTACGTCACATACATGCTCCAGTACAGGGAAATAAACAAACATGTGGGATTATTTCCATGCGTGGGACATTCAAGCTGCTCTAGCAGCTCTAATAAACTTACAGGAGTCTTTCCACCAAATGTACAGGATATGTACAGATAGTATAAGTGAACATTACCTCTATCACATTTAAGGTTTCGCACCAATTGGTCAGTGGCGAGCCAGACGGCTTTGGACGAGACCTGGGAGATCTAGTGGATGGTGGAGAACTTTGTGGAAGGAGTAGCTGATGAAAATGCGTGGCGTGAAAACTTCCACATGCCCAAAGATGCTCTTATCGCTTTAAGTGATGCCATCTGGCATGCATACAATTGAATTCCACACACTTTTGCGTCAACGTATGCACGCAGATTTCCTGCCGAAAACACTCATCTAAACGCTGAATAAAAAGTGAAGACGCAACGCCACTTTTGCGTCTTCTGTTCAGACAGTCATCATGTAAATCAGGGATGGGCAACTGGAGGCCCGGGGGGCGCATAAGGCCTGCACCCTCACCTGAAGTGGCCCTCAGTACAACTACATGCATTTGAGCATGAAATCTTAAAAGTGCAGTGTAAAAATGCACAAAATTACTTCTTGCAATTAATGTCAGTCTGCTGTTCTTGCACTGATAAAAAAAAAGAAATCACAGTAAGTTATGATACAGTTATTTTGTATTTGCTTCAAACCTTTTGTATTCCTATTTATACTGTTATACATGCATTTGAGCATGAAATATGTCAAGTTACTGCACTGTAAACATATTTAAAATTGCAGTTTCATCATATCTGGATAAGTGCACGGTCCTATATGTGGCCCTGTGGTAGTGTCCATGAAAAATTGTGGCCCCCTTCAGCATTTAAGTTGCCCATCCCTGATGTAAATGTAGCCTAAGTGTTTCAACAATAAGTAAAACAATGTACAACAATACATGAATAAAGAATGAAGATTTTCTCTGATTGAAATAGAGCGGGTGCTGCATGGTGTTGAAGTGGTTAGCACTCGATTGCCTCACAGCAAGAGGATCGCAGGTTTGAATCCAGCTTGCAGCTCTTGCTGTGTGGAGTTTGCATGTTCTCCCCGTGCCATTCTGTCTTCTCTCCGGGTCCTCCAGCTTGCTCCCCCAGTCCAAAGAAAGGCAGCTTAGATTTAACAGGCGACTCTGAATTGTCTGTAGGAGTGAATGAGAGCATCAGTGGTTGCCCTGTAATAGTCAGTTGTGGAAACCTGTCCAGGGTGGACCTCACCTCTCATCCAGTGTCAGCTGAAATTGGCTCAATTCCTTCGCGACCCGAGTTTGGATGAGCGGTTAAGGATAATTAATTAATTAATTAACAAATGAAATAAAGCGTTAGTTTCAAGGACATTTATTTTTCCCTACAAGACGTGTCTACTTATATAGTTCTTTTCAAGAAACATCATAGAAAATCATGAAGAAATTACAGACCCATGAAATGAAGTGTTACCATTTATTTACATGTTTAGTCCTGAGTGCACTTTGAGAAAGGAAAAAAATAAAAAACAAAATTATTTTTGTTTTTCTCAGCCTTGTGTCATGTGAATATCTAAATAGCATTGATATTGTCTTTGTTTATGCCAATACCAGAATATATTACTATATACTATGATTAAGTTCCTTTAAAAATAGATCTGCCATCATTCTTCATTACAACAAGTGAGATGCACTTAGTAAAATCTCTGGCAGAGGATTCAGGCGAAAGGGTAGATCAGAGACAGGCAGGATCAGCAACAATTCAAAGTCAGGGAGAGAAGACTGATGAGTTATCTGGGAATCAGGTGAGACGGGTAGATTGGAGGCAGGCAGGGTCGAAAAAAGAAAATCTGTTCGAGATAAATTGCTGGAAAGTCCGGCATCAAGAAGTAACGTTAAGTAAGTAGTTTTTTAGTGGCTTGATTAGTGATCAGAGGCAGCTGAGTGAAAAGGCGAAGGGAGCTGGGCTGATGGTAATAGGGAGTGGCTGACAGGCTGAGTCAGGAGGAGGCAGGCTGAGTGAAAAATGACTGGAAGACAGAGAAGAACTGAACTGAATGGTGACAGGAAATGCATTGCTTTCTGCTGCTGTAGTATTTGTCAAGATGTCAGAAACCACTGGGTGTGAAACTTGATGTTTTTATCATACTCTTGTGATGATGATGTTTTGTTCCAGTGTTCTGCACAGATCTGACATTGTGACCCGCCTGCCTGCACTGACAACATAAATACTTTCATGTGTTGCTACTTCAGTACATTTTAAGAACTAATATTGCCTTAACATGATATGCTTTAACATGAAAATTGTCATTTTCTTCAATCAGAAAATTACGAGAACTAATACGTTGCTTGGAGAGAGTTTGCTTGAGCCAGTGATGGTATGGTACACATGCACGTGTGTGCACATGATCACGATGGTTCCACCTCACATCATTTGGAGCCAGGAAAAACCCTGATGATGTTGCACAGACAGACTAACTTAATTCAAATGAATTAGTGTGTTGCTTTTTGTCACACCAGGCTCAAGTCGATCAGAGTATTAGCTACCACACAGACGTTAGCCTGATATTGAACTTTGATCTTCTGGTTGGTGACTAGGTGGTTCTATCATTAGGGCTGTTTCCACTACCGGGTAATAGCCGGACAATACCCTGAATGAGGCGGGTCTCACTTGCCAAAACGCCCCTAATTTGAATGTGAGCAGTCCGGAGCCGACTTTTGTCGGGACTTTTTTAGTCCCTGTAGAAGAGCAGGGTCTTTTTTTCTCCCCTGAAAACAGCCTGGTTACTGATTGGATCACTAAGCGGGATGTGACGTAGTACTACACGACAACTATACGCGCCATTTGTAAAAGCCGGCAAAGCAGTGTTCCCAACTTGCCAATTTTGTTGCTAAATTTAGCGACTTTTCAGACCCCCTTAGCAACTATTTTTCAAGAAAGCAACTGGAGGCTCATTAACAAGAGTAAGAAGGAGTCGCTGGATTTGTTAGTGGCAGTTAGCTACAGTTAGCTCAATAGCAGTACAGTGTGTATGTGCTGCTGCAGGAGGTGTTCACTTAGCGATCTCTGTTTGTTTACAACAAGCACCGGATACTCTGTCGTTAATTCACAATCACTATGTTTATGATCAGTAGAAACTCTGTGCATAATTAGCCATGCTGCTTTCAGCTACTGACGTTGTGCAACAAAAACCATACGTCACCTCCAGAGTCTCTAAATCCCTCTGGGGGCTAACTTGTAATGGAAACATGCAGAGTGAGCGGACTTTTGAGAGGGAATGGCCTGAGACTTTCCCGGTGGCCACTTTCCCCCCTAGTCAAAACATGGCTATATATTTTTACCTGCTACTTGCCTGTGTACACAACAGATTTAATTAGCATGCCAACTGAAATCAGTGGGAACTTAAGATGTCTTTGTAACACAGGCCCCTGAGGTCAGAGGCTTTAGAGAAATGATTGCCGCATTGTGACTGACCTCTCCCAGTGGCTGCAGACATTGGGATCATCCAGGTTGAGGGAGGAAGTAATGCAAGGCAGGAAACAGAAGGCCACAGCCAATATGACTGTCCTGTGGCAGCGCAGTGACATGGCCATCTCAGTCAGAGCTGGGGAGAAAGAGGAAAGGACACATGTTAGATTTCTGCATTGGAAGATTTTAGTTTCACAAAATTATGTGTTGTATGTTGATGTTGAAGGTGAGCAAAAATGATTCATTAAGCACCCTTCACCAAATTGGATACATTTTTATGAACACAGTAAGTAGGAAGAGTGAAGGCTTTTATTTATGCATGTGCATTAATTACTTTTAAATAAACATTTAACATTTAAAAGAGACATGATCAATGAATCAAGACAGCTTTCAAAATCTAAGTTAAAAATAATGAAAAATCTCCTGCCTGAACATAAGAATGTCTCATGTATCTGACACTGATAATAACATCTGTAGTTGTGTTAATGACTTTATCACACATTATTTTCACAAGCTACTTGATCCTAAAATTATTAAATTGAGAAGCTTATATTTTTTATATGAATTAAACTTAATGTCAATTGCACAGTGATGATGAGTGGTACTTCTCTAAATCAGAAATGATCTTTGAACACTACAAATTATGATTAATTTGGCTGTTGGGTAAATAACTTGTGACAACAAGAAGAATTAGTAACAGCTTATATTTCTTTGAGTTAGCAAAAACATGCTTCAACTTGGCTGTGAAAGTTCACAAGGCAACTTAGCAGTTATTTGAATACCCCAGAGACCTCTGCCAGGGAAATTGATAAGTTCTCAAACTCTACCCCCTCTACTCTACTCTACTCTACTCTACTCTAGGACACGATGGTCAGAATCAGGAGTTCCCCAAGGTGTTCTTTCCTCCACTCAACCCCCAGTTCAGGTCAGCAGTTCTCCTCCCCTAATTAACACTAAGCCTGTCCTCCCTTCCTGAGTTGTCTTAACAGTTTGCAAGAACTTCTTTGAGGCAAACCAGTTTTTAGGTAAAGTTGCTGCTACACCAGATGATTACACTGCAAAATGCCACCTCTCAAAAAGCAGAAAAAAGTACAAAAAGTAGGTGTATTTTGCTTAAAAATAGCAAAATTATCTGCCGATGGAACAAGAAAATTTGGCTTGTCAAGACTTTCCAAAACAAGTTAAAATATCAAATCTTAACAAACCCAAAAATACCTTAGAATTAGTGTATTCTAACTAATAACAAGTGGTTTTTTAATTGTTGTCGTTAATTGTTTCATGTTAAATGTTTAAATATCAAGTGTCAATTTACAGCTATGTGCCAATGTACTAGTTAATTACATACATACTACACAACAATACACACTTCTATTGTTTCATTGATAATAAAACACTTGATTCCATCTGGCTGTTTGTTTTAAGTATGTGAAGAGGTAACTTTATGTATAAGTTATGATTTCTTAGTTATGCTTGAAATAAGAAATTATTACTTTGAAATAGCAGTTTTATACTTAAACGTGTTGATGAAACAGCTTTGTAACTTTTGATATTTTAGTTTCAAGCATGTATTTAGTCAGTATAGGTCATACAATTGCTTTCAGAGCACACCACTGCTAAACTGCTTGTGGTTTCAGGGTTCATTCACCTGGGACCTCTAAAAGCACAACTTGCCCCAGGAGCCTTATGCCCATGAAGTTTACGGTAGTGGGCCGAAACTACCACTGAGGTCAATTAGATCCCTTCTCTTTTATAATGTTTCATCTAAAATCACCGTCAGTCTGTAATCACTGGCTGTGTTGCTGCAAGTGGAGCAAACTGTGATTGACTGACATCTCAGAGGTAAAGTGCATTCAGGGACAGACACAGAAAACCCCGTCCTTGTGCGAGTGTGTGTGTGTGTGTGTGTGTCCTACACCCCGGCCTCTGTGTTACTCTCAGCTATTCAGCAGAGCATATTTCTCTGTCTGCCCAGTAAACAGCCTCACAAAACCTCCTGGGCATCAGTAGTCCTGTCACATCACCTATGTGGACTTCCTCTGAGACAGAGGACAGTCAAACAAGGCTAAGCAGAAAGAAGTAAACTAAACAAAAACAGAAGGTTACATCACAAACAATAAACAATAAGTGATTGTTCAATTCAACACATTCAAAAGATTTCCCGCTACAATCCTGCCTTTTTTATTTCTATATAATTAAATGTTTTATTACCTTTTATGATCTGTATCAGAAAAAAATAAAATACATATACATACAAACACAAATCTATCTAATTTAACAGAACAGACTAAACAAAAAGTTTTGTCTTAAAAATTTCTTTTGAGTTCATCAGCACGAAGCCAATCCACAAAAAAAGAAAAAGGAGAGAAAAAAACATAAATTGATTGTTTTAAAAACTCTCCAGGAATAGTCATAGGCAGCATCATTGACAAATATGATATGACTATTAGCTTATGATGGCTGCTGCGATAGAGCAGCACAGTGCAACAGAAACAAAGTAAAACACTGTGATAAACCAAACTGCTGTTTGGATTTTGATGCGCACCTCTTCATGCCGTTACGGTACTGTACTTGGAGCAGCCAAAAAAGACAAAGAAACACCCATATTTCAGCAATATTTTCTCAAATTAAAACACTGTCCATTCAAAGATGCAACTCATTTTTAAACTCTCAGATATCAGATTAATGAATATATTCCTTCAAATGTTGAAAATGCTGAACTTTTCAATGTACTTGTGTTCAGGACTGTGAACATGTACTGTGAAGTCATTTTACCATCTCACTCCAATTAATTCGCACGTTGGCAGCCCTGAATACATATTGCTGAATATCTGATATTATTGAGTCAGTTCATGACTCTTCTCTACCTGTTCTACTGTTACATAGTCTTTGTACAGAAACGTCATTAATGTTAATTCTAAAAGAAGAAAAAAAAGATTCTGGTATGTCTCAGTTCACACTTCAGTAATCTATTATTTACAGTGACCATTATCTTCAAATATATACATTCATGTACACAATATATGAGCATATATAGTATTTTTTAAATGAGTGCACATTACTTTAACAAAACATACACAGAGTATGGACAAAAATAGGCTAAAGTAGATACAGGAAAGGCAAGATATAAACATTTTAAACTGGTGACCTAAGTGTTATTAGCTTGGCATGTCAGTGTAGATGAGCTTGTTAACTTTACCTCCTGCATGGGGACCATTAATGACGTTAACAGCTGCATCACAAGGAGTATGGTGAATGAAAAACTAAGGGAAAATGTTTGTATCTTTTGCAAACTAATGTTACTATGCTCTTAGTATACCAACTCTATTATAGTTTAGAGTTGTAAGTATTTCATAATTAGACATTTTCTCAGTATGGAGATGCTTTGACCAATAGAGAAGGTAAGCTTCTATAGCCCCTTTCATAGTGTCGTTTCATGCCGGGACATTTACGGCTCTGTAACATCTTGCTGTACTATGAACGCGCCTGAAGCGAGATGCCGGGATCAACTGATCTCACCAATTTTCCTCCTCCAGAGGTAGTCACAGAGGGGGAAAATTGGTGGGACTGTTCACTGCAAAAAAGGTGTGTCTAAAAACACTAACACTAAATCTGATGGAAATGATTTTGCTGCATGGACAGATAATTTCACTTGACAAGATTTCTTAAATTAAGATTATTCAATCTAGAAATAAGCATGTTGAATACTTAAAATAAGAAATTAACTCCAGATAAAAACCAGATAAATTAAAGCTACAAGCAGCGATGAACTGGCCCGAGCAGAGTGCACTGACAATTATTTGTTTCTTACTATGATGGAAAAAAACACGTAAGATTTAGAAGTGTTAGACAATTTATCTTTTTTTTAGAGTTAATTTCTTATTTTAAGCGTTTAACATGCTTGTCAAGTGAAATTATCTGTCCATGCAGCAAGATCATTTCCCTCAGATTTCGTGCTTTTATCTTGTTTTTAGACACACCTTTTTTGCAGTGTTGGAAGCAGAACCACTATGATCGGGCAATCCAGGCAAGGCGGAATATTTGACATTGCGCATGATGTGTAACACACACCTCCCACTTGGTCCGACAGTCATCGAATCAGCAGCTGCACAATAACTGCGGCTGCCGTTGCTAACTGTGCACAGCGTCCACCGCTTATTGTAAACAAACCGGCATGCTAACTGCACACAAAGTGTCTGCCGCTGATCTTAAACAAACTGGCATTTCTAATTGTGCACAGAGTGTCCGGTGCTTGTTGTAAACGAACGGAGGTTGCTAATTGAACACATGCTGCTGCAGCACATACATACTGTACTGCTACAAAGCTAACTGTTAGCCTATTAGCATTGGGCTACTGTGCAGCACTGCTGCTGCTCTGACTATCGTCTCCCCCCTACTCTCCCACCTCGTTCTACGACATTGGACTGCATATGAAAGGGCACGAATATCACGCCTTCACAGGATCAGTATGAACGCCTTAAGGTGAAAAGCCGGCACAGATCTTTCCGGCAATATAGCCGGACATTTTGGACGGTACTATGAAAGGGATTAGAGATTCACATCAGTGCATTCACTGCATTTCAGAAGCGTCTCAGAAGCCGCTCTCTTCTTTGCTCATATTAAAATATTTTTGTTGTGGTGCATTGCAAGCACTGTATGTGAAATACTGATATTTCTAACAACAAAACAGCCACAAATTTGTGATCTATGTCCGTCATTGCTGGACTTTTAATTCTGCTGACTTTGTGGGCCACAGCACAACTAAGCAGGACATTCCAATAAACACGATAAAAGCAGACTTAAAGAAACCATTTAATTGGATAGCTTTATTTCTTACTTATACTGGAAGAAAAAATAGCAGAGAAAAATAACTAAGTCAACAAAATCAGACAGGCAACACACTCTACTTCTAAAAATGCTGCCAGTGTGGTATGAAGCCATGTGGAGGACACCTGGTTGCAGTATCCAGGGGTGAGGGAGCCACAACTGATGACAGTGAGATTCAACTCATTAAGGAGAGGGACACCTGCCAGGGACTAGGGCTGCATGATTATGACCAAAATGATAATCACGATTATTATGGATCAATATTGTAATCAAGATAATTAATCATGATTATTCATCATGTTAGGGAAAACATCTGTATCTTTATTGCACTACCTTTAAGCAAACAATAGGAACAGTTTGTAGTGTGTGTAAAGAGTGTCTGGTGCTTGTTGTAAACAAACAGAGATCGCTAAGTGAACACCTCCTGCAGCAGCAGCACATACACACTGTACTGCTACAGAGCTAACTGTTAGCCTATAAGCAATTTGCAGACTGGACGCTAAGGGGTTAATGTCCCCTCAAACTCTGCAGCTGGGAAAGACTGCTGCAGGAGGACTGTGCCGCTTCTACTCCTTCTTACTCTTCTTAACGAGCCTCCGGCGCCCGCTGCTCTTTAAGAAGAGTAAGAGGGAGTCGCCAATAACAGCAGTCACTGGATTTGTCGCCAGTCGCTTTCTTGAAAAATAGTCGCTAAGGGGGTCTAAAAAGTGGCTAAATATAGCAACAAAGTTGCTACGTTGGCAACACTGTTTCGTCGTCTTTTACAAATGGTGCGTGTTGTTGTGGCGTAGAGTACTACGTCACATCCTGCTTAGCGTTCTATCCAATCAGCAACCAGGCTTTTTTTAGGGGGGAAAACCGCCCTGCCCCCTGGTGGTTGGTGGACTTCTGGTGTAGAAAGTGCTTGATTAGATATGCAGGAGAGCCGCATTTTAAAATGGGAATATCGCTGACGTTCAGGTTAATTTAATCATGGTGGCCAAAATCACAATTAAAATTCGATTAACTGTGCAGCCCTAGTCTGGACTCTACTGAGTTCAGTTTTCTGGGGACAGCAGCATAAGCAGAGTATTCCAGATGTCCCTCTCACTCAGAACACACTTAAGGAGGCAACCCTACCAGATGCCCAAACCACCTCTACTGGCTCCTTTCGACATACGGCTATACTCCGAGCTCCCTCCAGATGTCTGAGCTGCTCACCCTTTCTCTTAGGCTGAGCTCAGACAAAGTACAGATGAACCTCAATTCAGCTGCTTGTACCTGCAGTCTCATTCTTTTTTTACCCAAAAGAATGAGAACAACCCAAATCTGATGACCATAGATGAGAGTTGGAATATAGATAGATTGTGAGCTTTGCCTTCCAGCTCAGCTCCTTCTTCACCATGTCAGCCTGGTACAGCACCAGCATTACGTCCCACCAAACCATCTGTTCATCTCACGATGCATTCTACCCTCACTTGTGAACAAGCAACTCAGTCCCAACCTGGAGGGACAAATCCAATGTTTTCTGGCAGAGCCATGATTTCTATACTTAATTGTTCTCATAAACAGCATCAGTGCTTTCTGTTCATGGCTGAGTTAGCCTACATGCTGAAAGAGTGTTAAGCACCATGCTTCATTGTTAATCTGAGCACCCTTAAAGTGACTGGAGACAGAGAACAGGAAAGACGGTTTAAGGCAAAGTCAAGGATTTATTTTATCTGATTTATATTTTTCAGATGAATATTTTTCACTACAAAGGAAAAAAACAGTCACGTACACGTTTGTGTATGTGAAGTTGGCTTAGTAAAAATCACTTTGTTACTAAGGCTACGTTTACATAGTGACTGTCTGAACAAAAGACGCAAAAGTGGCATCACGTCTTCACTTTTTATTCCATGTTTAGACGAAATATACACTCAGATCTGCGGTCGTTTCTATGCTCGTTTGATAAATGAGGGCCAGTGATACCAACATGTCATGGTTAAGATTTTTAAGTGGTTTATACAGGCAGAATGAAAAGGAGTCAAAAACCGACAAAATAGCCCTAAACTCCAAAGGGTTAAGTAATGTGAATGCTTAGACTTCTAAGGATTAATAAGAATAATTTAGTTATGTATGTTAATGTACGTTAAAGGGACCAAACTCCGTGTACACTGTTAATAGTATGCAAGAGACTTGTGTACTAAAAAAAGCACTAAAAACTAATCTAAGTATAAAGTATCACTTCACTCTTGGGAGGGATTTTTAGGATTTGTCAGCATTTCTACAGTAAATATGTCTGGTCTTCTTCCTCAATGGGACAGAGACAGCTGGTGACTTCAGCTCACGATATGGCCACTTTATTACTCCAGCTGCTTAATGAACCTCTCTGAGCGAACTACACAAGGTTAGCCCTCTGTCATCTGGCCAGTCTCCTTTCCTTGGAAAACGTTAGATGATATTGGAAGACTGCAAGATGTCTCCAGTGGCTGTATGGCTGCTGACAGTGTGTCTGTGCAGACAGTTTATGGGCCAGCAGGGCCAGTACTCTCTCGTTTCACTGAGCAACAAGAGGGCACAGCTGCAGCCACCAACGCTGAACCCCCCCCACCCCAAGACAACTGCACTGCTGCACAAACAAGGGCCATGCTGTGTGTGAAAAGGCTCCAGATACATAACCCCTAATGGAGCGGATTACGCTGGGCCGCACAACTTTGATACGCTGTCCCAGGCAGCACAGTATTGACGCCTTTCTGTCCACTAACAAAAAACTGCAAGGAAGTCAGACCTGCTGTCTGAAGGCCTTCCAGAGCCAGACAAAGGCTGCACTCAAGCCGTCATGCAATATTCTAATATATTAATGTAATATAGGGAATTTGGGCTAGAACCAATTCAAATGAACTATTTAGTCAGAGATAATTAATTTGCTAAACAAAGAACTAGGGCTCATTATTATTATTTTTTTAAATCTACATCTTGGGAATTGTGGTTATTTTAATGCCAATTTCAGCATACTATGTTGTTGGTTTGTTAGTTTGTTTGTTTTTGCTTTGTTTGAAAGGCTCTTTGGGAAAGAAGGGGGCAGCAGCAGCAAGTTCCCATCGGGGCTTATTGCTTGTGCCTGACAAAACAACAGCTGAAGCTGATGAGGTCGGCCTACAGCTGACTGGTGGGCAATGAGCAAGCCTGGCAAAATACAGCCTACACTGATTATAGTATGAGCCATGATGTTTTAAGGATTGTCATACTAAGGATGTGAAATAAACAGGAATGACAGTAGGACTCACACACATCTTCACACATTCTCAACAGGTAGACAGCTCTCCTTATGTATTAGTGAGCACACATTAGACGTGTTTCCACTGAGTACTTTCTGAGGGCTTTTTGGAAAGTGGCTGAGTGTTTTGGCTACACCCACTAGTTAGTTTCCCTTTGCCTCTGTTCCCATACAGGTACTTTTGTAGCAGCTAACCAACGGGGTTCGAATATGACAACAGACCGACATGGTAACTTTGTTGCTTTATTTAGCGACTTTTCAGACCCCTCTAGCGACTCTTTTTCAAAAAAGCGACTAGCTGGGGCGTTCCTGGTGGCACACCTGGTAGAGCGCATACCACAGAGGCCCAGTCCTCGTAAGCGGGCGGCCCGGGTTCGAATCTGGCTCGGAGCCCTTTCCCGCATGTCTTTCCCTCTGTCTCCCCCTTTCACTCTCAATATCTCTCCTATCAATAAAGCTACAAAATGCCCCCCAAAAAAAGCGACTAGCAACAAATTAGCGACTTTTTCTGGTGTTACTGGAGACTGGAGAAGGGCTGCACGATTATGGCCAAAATGATAATCACGATTATTTTGATCAATACTGTAATCACGATTATTAGTGACGATTATTCATCATGTTAGTGAAAAACATCTGTATTTTTATTGCACTACTTTTAAACAAACAATGGGAACAGTTTTTAGTGTGTGAACAGAGTGTCTGGTGCTTGTTGTAAACAAACTGAGATCGCTAAGTGAACACCTCCTACAGCAGCAGCAGCACATACACACTGTACTGCTAAAGAGCTAACTGTTAGCCTATTAGCAATTTGCAGACTGGGTGCTAAGGGGTTAACATCCCCTCCGGCTCTGCAGCTGGGAGAGACTGCT
This sequence comes from Centropristis striata, assembly GCF_030273125.1. Lineage (NCBI taxonomy): Eukaryota > Metazoa > Chordata > Actinopteri > Perciformes > Serranidae > Centropristis > Centropristis striata. The sequence goes on from NC_081535.1 coordinate 23,795,988, forward strand.
GCAGGAGCCGGAGGCTTGTTAAGAAGGGTAAGAACGAATCTCCAAAAGTCTCCAATAACAGCAGAAAAAGTCGCTGGATTTGTTGCCAGTCGCTTTTTTTTTTAAACTGTCACTAAGGGCGTCTGAAAAGTCTCTAAATATAGCAACAAAGTTGCTAAGTTGGCAACACTGCTTTGCCTGCTTTTACAAATAGCGTGTGTTGTTGTGGCGTCGAGTACTACGTCACATCCTGCTTAGCGCTCGCTCGTTGTTCATTTAGGCAGCTACATGAAACCTTAACTATGTGTTCGCCCCCCTGGTGGTTGGTGGACTATTGGTGTAGAAAGTGCTTGATAAGATATGCAGGAGAGCCGCATATTAAATGGAAATATCACCGACGATCAGGTTAATTTAATCGTGGCAGCCAAAATCGTGATCACGATTAAAATTTGAATAATTGTGCAGCCCTATTGGAGACTTTTGGAGACTCGTTCCTACTCTTCTTAACGAGTAGCAGGCACCGTCCCAAAGCACTGACAAGCGCCCCAGTCCTCCCGAAGCAGTCTCTCCCAGCTGCAGTCAGCAGAGCAGGAGATGTTAACCCCTCAGCGTCCAGTCTGCAAGTGAATTACACATGCGCGAAATCGCCGCCTCAACCGTATTCAATCAGCGTCGACTAGTTACTGGCGGCGCAGTAGCAGCTCAGGAAATACCTACCCAAGGCAGGTACTTTCTGAGCTGCTACCTGAGCCGCTGACTGGTCAAGTTGGGCGGATCTTGGGCAGATCCTCTCTCCCAAGGCACAAGCCAGCGGTCCACTAGAGGGAAAAGTACCTAACGGAACCGCGTCCATCCTGTTGTGACAGTCTCAAACTGGAGATGTAAAGAAAGACAAATAGTTCAATATCTTTGAATTACTTTCTCAAAAACACCCAGCACTTCTGGCTGGCTAACTGAAACCTCTCCACAAACAGCTGCTGCGTGTGTGTTGTGTTCTCTCTGGTGTTGTTGGAAATGCTGTGACTTGGCTTCATCTCAAACAGTCAGCTGTGTATCTCCTGCAGTATGAGCGGACTTTCCCTCATCCACTTTCACTGGGGAAACAGCACACAGTATATTTCCTGTCATCAGCTTCAGGGCATCAGATCTCTTGCAACAGTTCACATTCAGATGGGCAGGATGTCATTAAGAACTTCACTTACATGGACACTACATCCATGCAAATTGTTATTCCACACCATCATTTGATTCCATTGGTGATTCTGACGTCTTACAAAGATGTTTGTCAGTTTCAGTTGTGTTTTGTTTTAAATCAAGTGAGAAGTAGTCTCATTTTGTATTGAGATAGATAGGACCGGAGTTCTTTTGCAACAAACGGTTTTGACCGCTGCCGGACTTTTGAAAGAATGTAGGCTTAAGGCACTCATCCTGAGAGGTTGCCGCCTGGACGCAACTATACCAATTTGAAATTTTCCATCAGAAATGACGGTGCAGAGATGCCGAGCTTCCACTGGTGTGGAAGCACTGACATTCAGCAAAAATTCAGCACAGAACAGATCGTTTGGGACAGGAAGTCGTGCACAGACACAAAATAAAACATCCGGTATATTTTCAAAATAAAATACCTCGGGGTCACGGCGGATCGTATTTCATAACTTGAAGACCTGAAATCAATAGGTTAGAGTTAGAGGTTAGTCTTTTCACCCCACTGACACTGCTCACTCCGGTGCTTGTTGTAAACAAACAGAGATCGATAAGGCTTGTTAACAAGAGGCTCTAGTTAACAAGCCGGCCGACCTCGTTAGCGCTCGTTAAGACGGAGTCGCTGGATTTGTCATTAACGAAGAGATGTTGATTATCTTCCAGTTATATCAATTGATTAGGCGTGAATTTGCGAGATCTCGTGCATCCTCGGGACTACGCTGTCCGCAACAGCTCCGACACAGACGGATTCGGTGTGTGTTGACGGACTGCGGAGATACGCAGCCGTTGCGGAAGGACCCCTTTTAGAGTCGTTAAGCATCCAGTGGAATGCCGGGGCGTGAAACACGAAGTATGAACCTAAATTAAAATCTATATGACTCTTTTTTTATTCTCATAATTGTGGTAACCTACATACCTGACATACTACACGACTGGCACACAATAAAATAATATTTACTGTGAGCAGAATATTGTGTATGTGGGCATGTGTGTGTCTGTGTTTATGTGTGTGCACGCGTGTGTGTGTGTGTGTGTGTGTGTCCGTGTGTGTGTGTGTGTGTGTGTGTACTTAATGCTCAGGAAACTCAACTTATTAAAGAATATTTGATAAAATCTCCCCACAACACTCAGCATATTACATTCCATCCAGACACTTTGTAGCAGGACTGTAACTGAAAGAAGGGCTGCACCCAGTTCTGTTCCCAGAATACTGGTGGCAACAGCTTCCCTCCTAAATACTCAGGCCTTGTTGGGATGTAGGTCAGAACCGTCACTTTTTTACAATCCTGGGGTTTTGTGTTTAGAGTTAGATTACCCTTTAAGATATTAGTATTTTCAAATCTCTGTTCTGTTAGACTTTTAACCATAAAGAAAGTAATTCAGCTTCTTCACATCAGAAGTAGGGCTGGGCGATATATCGATATCACAAAATAAATCAATATATTTTTAAATGTGATATGGAATTAGACAATATTGGATGTATCGATATAGTTTTTTTAAACTCTTTATATATAAATGCTGCCCTTACTAGGGTTTGTCATATTTAATTATTTTTGTAATGTTCGTTATTCTTTTATCATATAAAAATATTTATTTCTGAAAAAGATTGGCCTATTTTATTTCATAGGCTATTTTTATTTAAGATATTTTTATTTATTTAAATGTGCACTTTATGGAGCTTTGATTTTTTATTTTTTTAAAAAGGTTCTCCTGTTGTTATACATTATTTATGTTCACTTAAATAAACAGTTTCAATAAAACTACTTGTGACATGTTATATTTGGCTTTGACTTTGACTGAACATTTGCTCTCACTTTGCGATAAAAATATCGGTATATATATCATTGATCGATATTCAGCCAAAATATATCGGGATATGACTTTTCGTCCATATCGCCCATAAATCCTTATACTGCATTTGGTGGAAGAAGTATGAGTTTGAATCTTCCATGGAGTAAAAATCTTAATATCACAATGTCAAAACTCTCCACTGCAGCTTATTTCTCCTGGCTACGGCCCTGTCAACTGGAGAAATAAGTCCAATGGAAATGTTCCTTTTTTCAAAGGTGGGGTAAGAAGCTTTAAACTGAGCACTTAAAACTAAACATGGACAGTAATATAGAAAAGAAACTATAATCATTTACTGCATTAACTCTCCATTGAAATGTATCAGATATACATGACAGTGTAGACGTACATTTTTGAAGCAAAACATGCTTTTTCCTCAGTGTGCATGAAATAGTCAAACGAGTCCTACAGCTGCTAGTACATCTCTCCTCTTCATTCCTGCTGACAGAAGCTGTGGAGTTTCTCACGGTAGCAGAAAACTACAGTAAACAGTTCACACTTCATTCAAGTTATGCTACCTATACACCAGAAGACTTTGAAAATATTTGGAAAAGACTCCTGGAAGATCAGCTCACACCTGCTCACATCTAAAGACAAGTGTTAAGAGTTTTAAGTCTCACACTGAGATTCTACAAAGACTGTGAATCTTTCAGGGTAACTATTTACAAGACTACAACTAGATTCTTTTAGCAGTTTTTACCTACCATGCATTTTTTTCCATTATGCTCTTAGTAAAAACTGACTAAATGGAGGAGAAGCAGCTTTTGGCTACAGCTGCTCTAGTGTGCAGTGGTTTGTGTTGGAAAAAAAAACACAACAAAAAGATGAGAAGATGCCACAAAATGCCCCTCACAAAGCTGAAAAGGGGTTTCTGTTTTTATCACATGAAAAGTTGACTATTTTACAGTAAAAATAGATATACGGAAGAATAAAAGAAAGGAACATTTAGAAATGAATTCATGATATACATTTATGTCCTATTTAATAATAATGTGTTTAATTGAATAGTTATATTTATCAGCTCGATCAACTTTCATTTAGTTAATCATACAATAATTAATGATTACTAATCACTTATTTATGTATAGCCCTTAGGGTTGTCAAAAGTATCAATACTCAAAAAAGTATCGATACTAAAATGTTGTATTCGGATACGATACTCATTTTCAAAAGTATTGATGAAAAGTGTTATTTTCTCACTTGAAGTCCCAGAATGAAGCAGAGAAAAGTCGATTTATCAACCTTAACTAATATTGTGCACAGCATACAAAATATTGTTCTAATTGTTATTGTTGATGGTATTTATTTATTTTTTGCACTACCTCAGACCTGAAGCTTGTTATCATTGTTGCATTTTCTTTTTGCACAACTGTTTTTTATTATAAATATTTAACCTGTGGTTCTGTTCATTTTAACATGTTGCATTTTTCTTGTTAATAAAAATATTTCTGTTAAATTTTGGGGTCTTTGTTTTTATCCTGGTGGTATCGAAAATGGTATCGAGTATCGAATATTTTCCTGAGTATTGGTATCGAGTTGAAAATCTTAGTATCGTGACAACCCTAATAGGCCTACATTTATTTATACATTTTAACTGGGTCTCCTTACTGTTCTCTTTACTAAAAAACAGCGCCCCCAAAACCCCTCTTGTGGCCATAAATATATGACAGCACTATATTTTTTATTTAGGACTGAGTTCACTAACATTATTGTGATGTTACTTTTTCCTGTCGGAGTCATTTTACTGCCCGGTCTGATCGCAAACCCAAGACTAGGAAAAGACTGATATGAAACAGAGCAGATTACTACATTAAACTTAACGATGGAGATGAAGGGAGCGCCGTGACTCCAGTAAAACTCCTAGATTTACTAAAGACTTTCAGTTTTTAGTCTGGGACTGGGAAAATCGTTTGGTGTAAGCCCAGCATTAGATATAGCAACAACAACAAAACAAAAAAAACCTATCGGCAGTAAAGCAAAAGTACACATGGGATGAATCACGTCAAAAAGGTAGAATTATTTACCTTTTCTGTGTGAGAGAAAGTGACCCTTCCTCGGCTCATGGATCCTCCTATGGTGCTGCTGATGGTGATGATGATGATGATGAAGATATATCAAGTAGTTAAGAATGAAAAGTCACAGTGCTGGTCTGATGGAAGTCCACAGCGCGTCGACTTGAGGTCATTGGATGCGTTTTGTTTTCGGTGAGAGGAGAGGAGTCTCATCAACACACTCTCACTTCTCCTCTTCTCCAAACAGCGGCCCGACCGCTCCCGTGACGTCACCAGCGACTCCACCAATCACGGACCGGAACATTCCTGCACCCTTAACCCTCTGGAGTCTCCAAAAGCTCCAAAGCACGACTTCTTCATCACATCCAGACTAGAAAACAAAGCAGCGTGGAGTCCTACTGTAAATTTACCTCTTAAGTTCTGGCTGTAAACTCCATGAGGCCAGTTTCAGTTTGATGATGATATACCAAGTAAAACTGGAGACAAGCTCAAATATATTTAGTATAAAATGATAGAACTGGATGTAACCCTCTTATATTTTAGATTTGCAACTTGTGTTCACATTTGCAACATTTAAAATTCTCTATTGAGCATGATAGTGTCTGAAAATTAAAAAAAAGATTCAAAATCACATTTTATGTTGGATTAAAGGACTAAAAAAGACACAAAATGACTAAAAAAAGACACAAAAAGACACAAAATGACAAAAAAAACACAAAAAAAAACACAAAAAAAGACAATTAAAATAGAGTCACACTAGAAGACACAAATTGACAACAAAAGACACAATTTAAAAAAAAAGAGTTAAAAAAAGATTCAAAATCACATTTTATGTTGGACTAAAGGACTAAAAATGACACAAAATGACTAAAAAATTACACAAAATGACTAAAAAAAAGGCATAAAATGACACACAATGACTGAAAAAGAGACACAAAAAAAGACACAACAAAAGACACAAAATGACTAAATAAAGACACAAAATAACTAAAAAAGACACAAAAATGACAAAAAAAATGACCAAAAAGACACACAAAAAGAAACAAAATTACAAAAAAAAAAAAATACACAATTAAAATAGAGTCACACTAGAATAAAAACCAGAGTTGGATGACAGGATCACACACAATCACAATATCACATTAATGTTGTTTTTTCTTTGTTTCTTTTTTATTTCAAATGTTGATCCAGTAAGTCAGAATAAAAAATCAATTATTATTATTAGGTCATATAGGTGAGGTTGTGCCGAAAAAAAACAACAACAACATGGCATTTAAACATTTTTTAAGTGGTGTATACAGGCAGGATGAAAAGGATTCAAAAATGGACAAAATAGCCCAAAACTCTGACGGGTTAATTGATATGAAAGTCATGAGGATCAGGATCACTGATTTGCTCGTTTAGATATCACCTATTCAGACAGGAGATGATTACTTGAAAATGAAATGAAATGTATTCAGTTACTGAATATTAATTATAATCCAGTGACGTCATTCATTGAATGTAACGTAATCTGATCTAAATACTTTTAACAAATGTCTGTCAAAATGTGTCAATATTGATGTTAATTGTGTATTTTGTAATGCTGAAGTGGAAACAATCAGGCACCTTTTTATTGAATGTCATTTTTCCTAGATTTTTTGGGAAAAAATTGAAGTTTACATCACCTCACATTCCAACCTACAAATTAATTTGAAAGCCATAGATATATTTTTATATTATAGCAATAAAGATAGGAAAATGCAACACTTATTGTTAATTTGAACTTGATTATTCTAATGGTGAAATTCCACATACATAAAGCCAAATTTTCCAAAGGTCAACATTTCTTTCCTGCTTTTGAAATTGAATTCAACAACTACCTTGAATGTATCAAAAAATAATTGATAATAACAAATGTATACATACTGTTTACATAATGTAAGAAATATTTGAAGAAATGTAATATGTCATGCCTTTTTCTTTTTTTCCTCCTTTTTTAATTAGGGCCTCGGGGCAATCGCACCGAGCACTGGTCCCATACAGCAATAGCTGTAGGGACTACTGTTATACTGTGGATTTCTTCTTCTTCCTCTTCCGGACGCAATTTCGTCCCGCTACTAGTCCTACAACTTGAAGAGTTGCAGGACAAATGATATATCAAAACGTGCGGTTTGATCGGGATCGGTGTGCTATTACTTTTCTCTACAGAATACGAATTTTTCGCGACATAAGTCGCGAAAACCTGCCCAAAATTTTGCATTGAAATGAATGGGACAGCCGACAAAAAATGAGCGAAAAAGAACAATAATTGGAGATTTTTAAACGTCTACTTCTCCGGCATAATTTCACCTAGAGACTCCATCTAAACTTTAAACAGTAGACACAAGTCTTGTGTATCGGTGTATTAATCCACGTTTCGATAGGTCATATAGTTTTTTATCAATCCCTGTTCAATGACCATGATCATTTTTGGAGAAATTCTGAGATTATAATGGGTGTGTATTGCACGGAATGTTCGTGTCACAGTGTGTGACATCATCGCCAGAGTGTAGAGGGAGAGAAAAAATTGTCAAAAAATAAATTTGAAAACTGCGCTCCAGGCCGCAAATTCCACTCTACAGAAATAATTTATACATAGAAATGTAGGAAAATTTGTCTTCTCACTCACAATCCTCTGGTAAAGCTGTCAGAGTTATAGTTGATGCGTACGACGCACAGATGCGCCACCAACACCACCAACAGCCTCATTGGGTCCCATATTAAAAACGCAGGAAGATTCGGAAAAAAGGAAGATGGAACAGTTTTTTTAGATCGCTCTAACAAAGCTATTTTTTATTTTTTATTTTAAAAAATCATACACAGACGTTCAGGAAGAACTCAGGACGCTCAAAGTGAAGTCGGATCAATGATAGGTATTATGGTTTTGCTAAAAATGCTTTCCGTTCGAGGCCAGAAATTTCAGTCTGTCCACCTCTGCTGTCACTATGCCGGAACAGGTGCCAGTTAATTCTGTTGATTGCTTTGATCTGATTGCCTTTGATCTTTAATGTGATTACAGTTACAGATACACACACACACACACATGCGCGTAAGCGCGCACACTCCTCACACATGCATACATATGCTTCAAACACACACATGCACACACACACACCACACACACACACACACACACAGGTAACTTTATGTGATTTTAATTACACACATACACACACACACACACACACACACACACACAGGTAACTGCACTCATCTCTGACATCATCTGTAAATATGGAAGTGGCCGGGAAGTCACAGCGGAAATAGAGAAAAATAATGACTCGCCCTTAAGCATGCAGTTCGGCCACAAGTGTCTCAGTCCTGCTTAGTGTTGGGCAAGATGGGCACCATACGTAGTAGGGCTGCACGCTTATGGCCAAAATGATGATCACGATTATTTTGATCAATATTTTAATCACGATTATTAATCATGATTATTCATCATGTTAGGGAAAACATCTGTATTTTTATTGCACTTCTTTTAAACAAACAATAGGAACAGTTTTTAGTGTGTGTACAGAGTGTCTGGTGCTTGTTGTAAACAAACAGAGATCACTAAGTGAACACCTCCTGCAGCAGCAGCACATACACAACGTACTGCTACAGAGCTAACTGGTAGCCTATTAGCAATTTGCAGACTCCAAAAGTCTCCAATAACAGCAGAAAAAGTCGCTGGATTTGTTGCCAGTTGCTTTTTTTAAAAAATTGTCGCTAAGGTGTTCTGAAAAGTCGCTAAATATAGCAACAAAGTTGCGAAGTTGGCAACACTGCTTCGCCGGTGCATGTTGTTGTGGCGTCGAGTACTACGTCACATCCTGCTTAGTGCTCGCTCGTTATTTATTTAGGCAGCTACATGAAACCTTAAATATGCGTTCGCCCCCTGGTGGTTGGTGGACTACTGGTGTAGAAAGAGCTTGATGAAACAATCTTTCAATCTGCAGTTGTAAGTGGTCAAGCTGTCCAATAGTTGTCCTGATTAATAAAGAGTGAACAACAACAAAAAAGTGACGGAAATCATTTTTTTAAATGAAGATAGTTCTGACAATTATTTAATCAAAACTGAATCAAATCTTTTTTATTAGTCACATACACAGGCATACACACTAGGCTTACAATGTAGTGGAATAATTAGCTCCAGAACACGTCTAATAAGTCGAAAAAGGGAAGAAAAAGATGAATAGAATAAAACATTTTTTAGATGATTTCCCTTCAAGAGAGGTCATGGCAGTTTAAGTTCAGCAAAATATGGAAAAAAAAACTAAAGCTTTGTTCTGGTAAGCAAATGTGCTTATAGTAGGGTACATGCATTGTGGGGTTTGAATGAAACACTTTGACTCTGCTGCCACCTGCTGCTAAAATGATTTTTTGTTTTAAAAGAGTTTACTTTTTGTCTATAAGATTGAAAGGGGGCGTGCAACACAATTAAATATATTATAACAACCAAGCTTCATGCAAAGAATGACTACATTTAATGATTTTCTCTGAAACGATTGGTCCGGTTGTTGCCTTCAGTCAGACTTTAGGTACGCAGAGTTGTCAGTATTTTATTATTTTTTTTACTGTTGTTGAGTAGTTTTCTAGTCCTTCAAATCGACCCACCATATTTTTTTAATGCGGCTGTAAAGACAAAGGTTACAATTATTATTATTATTATATGGGGTGCTCTTAACCCTCTGGAGTCCATCTATTTATTGAAAATACACGTTTTATTTACAGTAATAACTTTATTTATATATGATATGTAGACAAGCTGAGAAACCCAGTTGAAAGTGCATCATAGGAGCTTTCACTGTGTGTCATTTATGTTTCTAGACCATTTTTTAAAATGTTTTTCTGCTACATTTCCATAGAAACCTGTGTCTTTTGTTGTTCCTGGCAGCTTTATACTTTGATAATTAAAATCAAATGAAAAATCTGACTGATAGCCAAGTTTGTGTCGAGAAAAAGGAGCCATGCATGTGATGTAAGGACAGACTGAAATATGATAAACATAAACAGAGACAGAAATAAATGCATAGGGAGATGACAAATTTGACCCAAAATCTCCTGGACTTCAGAGGTTTAAATCGTAAATGGAGTGCACTTATATAGCACTTTTATCCAAAGCGCTTTACACTACACAACTACGCTCATTCACCCATTCACACACACATTCATACTGGTGGCCGAGGCTACCAGGGCACACTGGTGCTGTTAGAGCCATTTATATCTGTGTCAAGGTCATTCCCCGATTGCCACAGTAGGTGGCGTATTGGACAACAGCATGTGTAAATGTATGAGTAGAGGAAGAGGCAATTACTCCTCAGGTGTGCTGCTTACCGGGAGAAGCACACAGTGGCTGTGTCCCAATGTCAAGGAAGGATGCTCAAACGGCTGGATTTGAAGGATGCTACGTCCTCAACATCCACCGTAGGACTGTCCCGATGTCCAGGATCCTCCAGAGGACAGAGCGCCAAAAGGTCCACTGGGGTCGCGAAGCCCTCTTGATTTTAAGGAGTGTAATAAATCTAATGTGTTGCATTAAATGTTTATTTATTTAAATAAAAAATCACGATAGAAAAGTTTAAAAATATAGACTATATCGCGAGAATAAGGACATGTGTAACATCCCTCCTGCAGTATACACAGGTAACCTCACCAAGCAGTAACCTCACCTAGCAACAGAAACACAGAGCTAATGGAAAAATGGCGAAGCGTCAGGGAGACGAGAATGCTGAATATCTCAAAAAGAAAAAGAGAGGGTACCATGAAAGTTACATTGAGTTCGGCTTCATAGACGCAATGGACAAAATTAGAGCCGAATGCATCTTTTGCAGTGAGAAACTGGCAAATGAAAGTTTGAAACCCTGCAAGCTGAAGCGACACCAGACAACTAAACATCCAGAGACAGTGGGTAAGCCCAAAGAGTTTTTCCTCAGAAAAAGGGAACTAGTTGTCACAAACAGGCCCCAAAACATTATGGACAGTTTTAATGAAGCTGGAAGCGACCAGAAGCAGTCAACATTTGTGTCTTTTGAGTGCTCTCTCCTTATGGCGCAAGCCAAAAAGTCACACAACATCAAGGAAACACTGATTAAACCTGCTTGCATTAAAATGGCTGAGACACTATGTGGACCGCAGGTAGCTAACAAATTTAAGACTATACCACTGTCCCATAACACAGTGAGGGGGTCGCCAAAGTTTACAATGGTAAAAATGTAGGTCCCTCAAGAAAAAGGTTGGGAACCACTGCTCTATCGCCTTTAATGTCCACTGAAGAAAGTGACAAACAAGACACTTGAAAAATGGTTGGTACATGATCATGGTGGTGATGATGGTGGTGAAGCTGATGATGTTCACCCTGATGACAGCATATCAAATGTTGCCAGTAGACATTCTCACCGAAAAAGCATATGTAGTAGTAAAGGAAGTAACAAAAGTGGTAAAAGCAGTAATAAAAGTGGCAAAACCACAGCTTCATCTCTCCTTAAAGCAGAAGCAGAAAAGGCTGCACTTCTCGCTAGAGCTTTAAAGGGAAGGCATGCTCTAGAGGCCCAGGAAGAGCAGCTGAGAAGAAAAAGGGAGCAGCTCGAGATTGATGCTGAAATAGCTGCATCCACTGCAAAGCTAGCAATTTTTCAAGCTGCCGCAGAATATTCCAGTAACTCGCAAGCACCTTCTGATGGAATGAATTCTTACTTGCAAAGGAATGAAGAACAAAACCCAAATTCCAAAGGACTCAATCCTGCAGCAAACTCGTTTAAACCACACACGTGGAGTGCAATGCCACAAAGCAGCTTCACAGTGGCCCAAAAGGATCCAAGTGCACTTAATGCACACTCTGAGGGAAAAACACAGCCGATCTTTGGATCAAAACATGAGACAAAGGGGAAAAGGGAAACAGAATAATTTGGAACAATGCAGTATGGAGATGCACAACAAAGCCTCTCTCTGTCAGTCAACAATGTGCAGTCTGCATCAGTGGAGCAACAGCATTTATATTCTGTACCAGTACAAGGAGATCTGTGCACCATAATGCACAGACAAAATGAAATTACAGAAGCTCTGGTTCAACAACAGCACTTAATGTCCTTGCCTTCTTGAGATATTCCAGCATTCGACGGCGATCCTCTTCAGTATAAAACTTTCATAAGAGCTTTTGAATATAGTGTGGAATCAAAGGCTAGTAGCAAAGCTGACTGCCTTTATTTTTTGGAGCAATTTACAAGAGGGCAGCCCAGAGAATTGGTGAGGAGCTGTCAGCACATGATTCCTGACAGAGGTTATCAACTGGCTAAAGAGCTTCTCCAAGAACACTTTGGAAACCATTATAGGATTGGTGCAGCCTACATGGAGAAGGCTTTGGCGTGGCCTGCAGTGAAGGCAGAGGATGTGGGACCGCTGCAAGCCTTTGCTCTATTTCTTCGAAGTTGTTGCAATGTAATGGAGGAACTTCAATATGTGCAAGAGCTGGACATGCCAACTAACATGACAGCAATCATGACAAAGTTGCCATTTAAGTACAGAGAAAACTGGAGGATACAGTCATATGAAATACTGGAGAGGTATATTCGCAGAGCTTGCTTTAAAGATATGGTCTCATTTATCAACCGCCAAGTTAAGATAATTTCTGATCCACTTTTTGGGGACATCCAAGACATGGTATGTGGTGTGCCTGCATTGAAGAGTGTTAACAAGTTCAAGTTCAACAAGGTTAGAGGTAACAGCTTCGCCACAGTTACTGTAAGTGGTGTAGCCAAGGGATGTGGAAGTTCAAGCTCAGTCCCGCAAAGGCCAGACTTAAAGGCAAGCATTCAAGAAGCATGTGTCTGCTGCTCTCAGTTTCACAGACTGGAAGAGTGTCCAAAACTGAAAGGGTAGAAACATCGGGACAAAATTGACTTTTTGGAAAAGGGGATGATTTTCACCCTGATGACAGCATATCAAACGTTGCCAGTAGACATTCTCAGCAAAAAGCATATGTAGTAGTAAAGGAAGTAACAAAAGTGGTAAAAGCAGTAATAAAAGTGGCAAAACCACAGCTTCATCTCTCCTTAAAGCAGAAGAAGAAAAGGCTGCACTTCTCGCTAGAGCTTTAAAGGAAAGGCATGCTCTAGAGGCCCAGGAAGAGCAGCTGAGAAGAAAAAGGGAGCAGCTCGAGATTGATGCTGAAATAGCTGCATCCACTGCAAAGTTAGCAGTTAGAAAGGGAAGAAGCATTGGGACAAAATTGACTTTTTTTTTTTGTAATACTTTATTGCAGGGCTTCTTTCACAAACATCAGTCATTTCGTTTTCTTTACAATATTGTACCTTGCATTTTCCCCCCCTTTTTTTCAAGGTATATATTCACAAAGTAAATAACAAAAACATAGGGTAAACAGACAAACATATATACAAGGCAAACTGGTATTCCCCAAATGAGGATCTCCAAGAAAAAAAATAAACAACAAACTAATGACACACACAAAATATATATATATATATATAATGAGAAAATAAGCGGTGGTGCATGTTTGCGTGTTCATGAATCTCTGTGTGTGTATGCATGTGAGTGTTAGTGTTGGGGAGGGGACCATTTAGTTCATCTCCTTAATTTGATTAAATATTTCCACTGTTTTTACCAGCCTTTCTTTACAGTATAACTTATTCGAAATATGTATTTGTTCCCTATTTCTAAAAGTTAGTCTTTCCATCTCTAAACTTTGTTCTGCTGTTAATACCCATGCCCTTAATTTTGGTGTATTTGATTGTTTCCATGCTTTAGTCACCTGCTTCAGGATGGTTACTCTCAGTAAATTAAAAAAAATAAATGTCCTTTGCTCTTATCTTCCCTTTTAAATAAATACCTAACCAATGTTGTACCTGCAAAGGTTCTTTAAACTCAAAAATGTACTTTAATATTTCCTTAACTCCTTCCCAGTATGTTGTTAATACTGGGCATGTAAAAAGCATATGCATATAATTAGCCTCCTGTTCTCCACATCTTCGCCAACATCCCTTGTCTAATCCGGGGAAGCATTTCTTGAGATTCTTAGGTGTAAAAAAAAATCTCATGCACACTTTCCATGAAAACTCCCGCCAATATTTTGATTGTGAGATTCTGAAGTTTTCACCTAATGCTCTTCTCCACTCTTCTGTTGTTATGTTGATTTTTAAATCTTTTTCCCACTTCTCTTTAATTTTACTCTCTACCTCATTATACTTCTGCAAGATCTTATACGTTTTTGACAGGTTTCCTTTGTTTTTATTTCTATTTTGCATCACATATTTAATCAGTTCATGCTCTGATGTCCCCTTTTCTAAAAATCTACTCATGAAGCTCCTGACCTGCAGGTACTTAAAGAAATATTTCGATTCTATTTCATATTTGCTAGATATAATTTCATAGGAGTTTATGGTGTGATTTGTAATTCATTGTGAATGTTTTGTCAGTCCCTTTTTAGCCCAACTTTCCAGGATTTTATCTGTTCTATTGGGGATAAAGTCTGGAATTTCACAGTGAAAATTGACTTTTTGAAGGAAAAGGGGATGTGTTTTGGCTGCCTGTGTAGTGGACACAGAAGCAAGTATTGCGACAGGCACTTAACTTGCGAGGTTTGTGGTCAGAACCATCCTACGGTGCTTCATATCTCTGGAAAGATAAAGGCCAGCACAGGAAGTGAACAGACTAATGGCACAGCACATGTTAAACCACCTACATCAGAAACGTGTGGACATACAGGGGCCGGAAAGGAGGAAAGCATGTTGCCTATCTTGCCAGTTCAGGTTAAACCCATCAGGGGAAGCAAGATAATACAAACATATGCCTTCCTGGATCCTGGAGTACGGCTACTTTCTGCTCAGAGCATCTTATACAAAGGCTGACCATTACTGGTAGGAAAACCAGATTCCTTTTGCGCACTATGGGACAGGAAAGGGTTGTTTACAGGAGCACATAACACTTTGTTAGAATTAAAAGAAACTAGGAAGGCTTTGGACAAGTTCCTCACATACAAAGCAGAAGGAGCCTTAAGATTCTCCAAGCAACGATATTATGAGATGGGAAACAGAGCCAGTCGCTTGCTGGCTTTTCAACTTCGTAAAGCCCAGGCTAGTCGTGTGGTTCCTAAGGTTGTACACCCCACACTTAAAACAACAGTCTCACATCCAAAAGAAATAGCAGATGCTTTTGCAACATTCTACGAGAAACTGTATGAGGGCACTAGATCAAAAACTAAAAATGGCAATCCTGAGGCCTTTCTCTCCAGACTGCATCTTCCTTCATTGTCAGAAGATGAAGCATTACAAATGATATCAGATATTACCGAAATTGAAATACGAGAAGCCATAAAAAAACTGAAAAATAACAAATCTCCAGGTACAGACGGACTGCCTGGAGAGTTTTATAAATGCTTCATAGATCACTTAGTACCTGTGCTAACTAAAGTTTTTAACTATGTTCTTACTAAAGGGGACCCGCCAAATACATGGTCAGAAGCTATTATATCAGTGATTCATAAAGAGGGTAAAGACCCGTCATTTTGTGAAGGGTATAGACCCATCAGCCTGCTATGTAACGACCAAAAGCTGCTAATTTACATCCTGGCGAAAAGAATGCAAAAAATTATAGCAAAATTGATTAATCCAGACCAAACAGGCTTCATCACTGGTCGACAAGGAGCTAATAACATAAGAAGAACATTAAACATCATAACATGTGCCAAGAAAAAACAAACACAAAACTCTATGCTTATTAGTTTTGATGCCCAGAAAGCTTTTGACACAGTGAATTGGCAATTTTTATATAAAACACTGGCTGCTATGGGGTTCCATCCCACATTTGTAGACTGGATAAGAGTTATATACACAAACCCGAAATCTCGGGTCAGAGTGAATGGATGTTTTCTATCTGGAGAGGGGGGTTCGACAGGGTGACTGCCTCAGCCCTTTGCTTTTTGCTATAAATATAGAACCTCTAGCTGCATTAATCAGACAAAATTAAGGTATTAAAGGCATAAAAGATCAAGGCCAAGTAGAACACAAAATCTCTCTTTATGCCGATGATATATTGACATATATTAGTGACCCAGTTTCCTCTGTCCCAGCATTAATGAGAAACTTAAAGGAATATGGAGAATTCTCAGGTTACCAAATTAATCAAAGTCGGAGGCAATGATGCTGGTAGGGCACTGGCCTGTACAATTAACAGGGAGTATTAAATTCCACTGGTCTAATCAAGGGTTCAGATACTTGGGTATCATCATAATGCCTGATGCATCACAGCTATACAAGGCCAACTATGGCAAACTGATGGGCGAAATAAAAAATGACCTCACGAGATGGGAGGTTCTCCCCTTATCCCTAATAGGACGAGTGGAAACAATACGAATGACTATATTACCAAGGCTGCTCTTTATGTTCCAATCTCTACCCATAGACGTCCCAACTTCCACATTCAAAACAATCGATAAATGGCTATCTAAATTTATATGGCAAAACAAAAGACCCAGAATTAGATTGAAAAGAATGTTATGCACAAAAGAAAGGGGGGGGCTTGATTTACCTAATCTGAAAAAATACTATTGGGCGGCTCAGCTTAGATCATTGGTTGCATGGATCTCTCAAGACAATGATACTATATGGGTTAAGATGGAGCAAAGTGACTGCCTAAACTTACCCCTAGACACAATCCCATTTATGAGTCATGACACTTGGAAAATAAATGAAATTAATAATCAGTGTGTGAAAACCACTTTAAGAATATGGTCCAATGTGAGAAAGAAATGAAGACTACCGGCATCAATATCCAGAGCAATGAAGATTGCACATAATACAAACTTTCTTCCATCCAAATTAGGAACAGGGTTCAAGAAATGGGAGCGGAATGGCTTAGTTATGTTAGACCAATTATTTGACGGAGGAGTCCTGATGTCCTATGAGCAGCTCAGACATAAATATAACCTTCCAGCCCATGATTTTTTTTAAATATCTCCAACTGAGACACTACTTACAGAAACACAAAGAATGGGACAAACTATGTACTTTACCCTCTAATATAGAACACTTCTTTATTTTAATAATTAAAGGGACTATTAAGAAGAAAATTATATCACACTTATATAAGATACTACAAGAAGAATTAACAGATAATAGTTTCGACATTAAAGAAAAATGGGAACTGGAAATGAACACCATTATTCCAGATGATAACTGGGAATTGTCATGCAGAGAGGGCCACAAAATTACAAATAGCCCCATCTGGAAGGAATTTGAATGGAAAATTAAGATGAGGTTTTTCAGGACTCCTCTTGTCACATCAAAATTTGTGGACACCTCAAATCAGTGCTGGAGGGGCTGTGGTATGGTAGGAGACCACACACATATATTTTGGGATTGCCCAAAATTGTTAAGATATTGGCTAAACATACAAAATGAAATTAAAAAGTGTTTAAATGTAGATCTTCCCTTAGAACCATCCTGTTTTGTGTTAGGAATATTGCCAGAAGATCTAGATAACAATAATCAAAGGGTATTGCTGAGAATCCTTCTTCTAATTGCTAAGAAGATGATTATAATCTCCTGGCTGAGACCGCAGCCCCCCACAGTAGCACAATGGAGAGAGAAAGTTAAGGATGTTTTTACTATATGGAAAATATAACTGCAAGGTTACACTTGAAAACTGATGTATTCCTGACTAAATGGTCCCCAATTATTTCACATTTTGTTAACTGAAATGACTTTTGATCTGATTGATGTGTTCTATATGTGTGTGTTTTGCTTTTGTTTGATTTATTTATTATTCTTTAACCATTTTATTTTTTCCTCCCTCGCCATTCAAATATGAATAATGAATGTTTGTACACTGTATATTATTTTTCTCGCTTAATGAGCACCACTGCCCACTTTCAAATACGGACTCTGTCTGGATATTGTTGGGATGCCAAACTCCATGGACTACCTCTACCCCATGTACACCTGTGCTGTTTCTTTGAATTTGTGAATGTATGACTGCACCTGGAAAAAAGGAAATAAAAAGAAGTTAAAAAAAAAAAAGGAAAGGGTTGTTTCAACTAGCACCCTGAATGGGTTGGAGGTGACTGGTCTTGGCAGTAACAGCTTCTACAGTCTCCCAGAAGTATTCACACAAAATAAAATGCCTGTGACTAGGGCTGGGTGATATGGACCAGAAGTCATATCCCGATATTTAGGCTGAATATTGATATACGATATATATCCTGATATTTTCAGAGTAAATGTTCAGTCAAAGTCAAATATGACATGTTACAAGTAGTTTTATTGAAACCGTTTATTTAAGTAAACATAAATATTGTATAACAACAGGAGAACCTTTTTTTTTTTTAAATCAAGGATCCATAAAGTGCACATTTAAATAAAAAATATCTTAAATAAGAGCTGCAGCTTGCCTGGAGCAAGGATCACAGTGCAAATTTGAACTATATCGATATATGCAATATGGTCTAACTCCATATAACATTTGAAAATATATCAATATATCTTTTATATCGATATATCGCCCAGCCCTACCTGTGACCACCAGTAACATTATCACACAGGGAGAATTGCGGAAATGGCCATATCTCTGCGATGTACAGATCCCCTGTATTGATGCTGATGTTTAACTGTTGATTGGTACTAACGCCCCTAAGGTGTTGGAACCATGGTCATCAACAGCAGGGAGAATGGCCCATATGCAGTACGAACTGTTCTTGGCTGGGTAGTTAATGGTCCCCTTCATGATGGAGAAAGCAGCAGGCCTAAAACAGTGTTCTCAGTGGCTGCTGTCAATAGGATTTCTGTCTGTAATCTAGAGGAAATGCTGAGCAACCAATACAGTCATGACTTCAATGAGCAAAGTTCAGAGGAACAAGGAGTGTCAAGAGAAGATATAAGTTTCTTAAAGATGATGGATGAGTCAACACAGCTGCAGGATGGACATTACAGCTTGAAAATGCCCTTCAGAAAGGACCAGTTCTCGCTTCCTAACAACCTTTCTATGGTTAAGCAAAGGCTGCTGGGATTAAATGAGAAGTTCAGGAAAGATGAACTATTCCACAAGGAATATACCAGCTTCTTCACTGATGTAATTAAGAACGGCTATGCAGAGAAAGTGCCACAACATCAGCTGGATGGTGAAATTGGAAAGCTCTGGTATATATGCCATCATGGTTTATACCATCCCAAAAAGGCTACATTGCGTGTTGTGTTTGACTGTTCAGCTGAGTTTAAGGGAACTTCTCTCAACAGCCAGCTGCTACAAGGCCCAAACCTGACTAGTTCACTGTTGGGTGTTCTAACCAGATTCAGACAGGAGCCAGTGGCATTTATGGGAGACATTAAATCTATGTTTTGCCAAGTTAGGGTGGCTGAAGAGGACAAAGACTTTCTACGCTTCTTGTGGTGGCCTGAGGGCAATGTGAACCAAGAGATTGAAGAAATTCGAATGGCGTTTCATTTGTTCGGGACCATGTCTTCCCCAAGTTGTGCCAGTTACACACTCAGGAGAACTGCAAAGGACAATCAGGCTATCTTCTCACTAGAGGTTGTGGAAACAGTCAGAAGAAACTTTTATGTTGATGACTGTTTGAAGAGCTCGCCTTCAGACGAGGAGGCAGTTGCCATGGTTCAAACAAAATCTGCCAAAAGGGAGGCTTCACTTTGACAAAGGGTATCAGTAATAGCCGGGCAGTACTGCAATCCTTTGAAGAGGAGTACAGAGCGAAAGACTTGAAGGAACTGGATCTGGATAGAGATGAGCTTCTAGTTGAACGAGCTCTTGGGCTGCAATGGTGTGTAAAGTCAGACACATTTAAGTTCAAAATGGCGATGAAAGAACAACCACGTAGCAGGCGAGGAATGTTGTCTATAATCAGCTCGGTTTATGATCCCCTGGGTATTCTTGCCCCAGTAACCCTCCCAGCTAAAGTCATGCTGCAAGAGCTCTGTCGGACACGTTGTGGATGGGACGATAACATACCTGCAGACATCAGCCATCAGTGGAGAAGTTGGCTGTAATTATCATTATTCGTATTATTGTTATTCATGCATGCTTTTTTAAATTATATATATATATATATATATATATATATATATATATATGCACTCATGCACACGCGCACACACACACACACACACACACACACAGGGGTAACATTATTGTTGTTTAATATTCATTCCCTGTTTGTCTATGTCACTGTATTGTATTATTGCACTATTTGTCTGTCTTTATCACTGTATTGTATTATTGCACAATAAAAAAAAATTAAAAAAGGAAGACCTGAAAGGCTTGGCAGCATTCAAAGTTGAAATATGCATTAAGCCCAAGGACTTTGGACAGCCCATTAAGGCACAGCTGCACAACTTCTCTGATGCTAGCCAGGGTGGATTTGGTACTGTTACTTACCTCAGGATTGAAAACTGTAAGATGGTCCATGTTTCTTTCCTGTAGAGTTACCCCTCTAAAACCAATAACCATTCCCCGTCTGGAGCTTGCAGCTGCTGTTCTGGCTGTGGGTGCGGGTGGATCGGATGTTGAGAGCGGAGTTGGAGCTGCCACTGGGTCATTTAACTTTCTGGACAGACAGCACTGCAGTGCTCAAGTACATAAAAAATGAGGATAAGCGTTTTCATACATTTGTATCAAATAGGGTAACAACTACTAGAGATGCAACTGAAGTCTCTCAGTGGAGGTATATTAATACCAAAGACAACCCTGCAGACTATGCCTCCAGAGGTATGAAGGTTGGAGATCTACTGAATGGGGGTAGCTGGATTGAGGGCATGAAGTTTCTCCTCAACCCAGAAAAGGATTGGCCTGCAGACATCACAGAGGTCACAATTACAGATGATGATTTGGAGGTGAAAAGAGAAGCTACAGTAAATATCATCATTACCCAGGGCTCTCCGACTGCTACAGATCAGCTCTGTAGAGCGTATGCTTTTTACCTGATAATGTAATAAATTCCTCAAAAGTTAATAAACAATTAACTTTGACCTGTTGGTGGCGCTAGAGCTCTTGAGCTAGAGTTGCCTACACAGTATCACCACTTGAAACCAAGTAATGGGTGGTCTGCTGTTAAATTATTACAATATTGGGGAATTATTACATTATCAGGACTTGTGAAATGAAAGCTAACCTCATAATGTAATAACCTCGCATTAATGTTATACTTCATTAAATTATTGGGAAATGCACTTTATTACATTATCGGGAAGTTATTACATTGTCAGGTTTTATACCATTTTCAATGGACTCAAGTGCAGATTTTTATTTCATTATCGGGGTTATTACATTATCAGGAATTTATTACATTATCAGGTTCTACAAGCTCTTATCATACTTTTTGGATTGGAGGAGACTCAAAGTGGCAGTAGCATGGGTTCTCAAATGGAAGAGAATTCTGCTGCAGTTGAAACAAAAGACTTACATGCTCTTGAGCTCCACAGAAAGGAGGCAGATGGATCATCTCTCAATGTGTCACTGGAGATGGAGAGGGCCAAAAGAGCCATTGAAAACCAGATGTTGTCAGCTGAGGATCTCTTGGATGCGGAAATGGCCGTCATTCACTACAGTCAACAGGAGGTTCAAGGAAGAAATTGCTGCCCTATCAGCTGGAAAATCTGTGTCAAGAGATGGTTCTGTGTATAAGCTTGATCCACGTTTACAGGATGGATTTGTGAGAGTAGGAGGACGATTGAGTAAGGCTGCTTTGCCAGAAGAGACTAAGCATCCACTCATTCTCTCAAAAGATCGACATATCTCTACGCTCATATTGAGGCATATTCACCAACAGGTGGGTCATAGTGGTAGAAATCACACTCTGTCCAAGCTGCGCAGAAGGTTTTGGATAACAAATTCTAATGCAGCTGTGAGGAAAATTATATCACAATGCTGCTTCTGCAGGAGATATAAGGGAAGCATAGGTTAGCAAATAATGGCAGACCTACCAAAGGAAAGGCTTCTTCCTGATCTCCCTCCCTTTACAAATGTTGGAGTAGATTACTTCGGGCCTTTGGAAGTAAAGAGAGGTCGAAGTCTCTGTAAACATTATGGTGTCATCTTTACCTGTCTTGAAAGCAGAGCCAGTCATCTGGAAGTAGCTCCATCCCTGGACACTGATGCATGTATTAATGCTATTCGAAGGTTCATCAGTCGAAGAGGACAAGTGTTCTGTACCATACCCTGGACCAGTAGTTCTCAACCTTTTTGAGTCGCAACCCCAAATTTAACATGCATGTTGTCTGTGAAGCCCCCTCACTGAACAGAATCTCACAGTTCAGATCATACAAACTCAGATGATGCGACAAATTTTGGACAAATAATGAAGCAGAGAACAACTAAAACATCTCTCCGTCTGTGCATTTATATATTTTTTTATATTTTATTGTTAGTTTTAATCCAAGTCCTTTGCTATAAGTTTAAAGGTCCATTCTGACCTCCTGAGTGTGTAACAGTCAGCTTCAAGCCAGAGACTCCTTGGAAAGTAATAACTTGCTACTTTGGGATTTGTCACAAAATCACCCAAAAAAGAATCAAATTGACCTCAAAATGACACAAAATGATAAAAAAGACATAAAAAGACCAAACATTACATAAAATTAAGCAAAAAGGGACTCAAATTGACTACAAAATGACCAAAAATGACCACAAAATGACCAGAATAGACACAAAATGACCTTACAAAGATACAAAATGACCAAAAAAAAGGACACAAATTGACAAAAAAAAAAACACAAAATGACAAAAAAGACTAAAACACATGAACACTTTAACACAGTGGAGACAGAGCTGACTTACAAAATGATTTGGCGACCCCCAGAAATCATCTCGCGACCCCAATTGGGGTCGGGACCCCAAGTTTGAGAATAGCTGCCCTGAACAGGCTCCCCGTGGTGACAGCCACAAGAACATATTGAATTCTTCAGACCCCGGGAATGAGAAGTTCGCTCAAACACAATGGCTCTATTTGATATTTATTTATGTGATAGTGACTCTCTAACTGCTCAGTTGTAACCTCCTGTCCCTTGGAAGAATTGCAACATTCAGTTCACAAACTAGAAGTAATGGTGTGGGACATGAAAATTGAAAAGGAACATATACCATAGTTAAATCAACCTCTGATGGAAATCAGACATGACATTAATGAAAGTTAGGAACATGGCCTCTTGAAGCCTCTTTCATAGTGCCGTCCTGTCAAACGGGCCCACAATACAACTCCTAGATTTGATATCTGTAGAAGAATAAGACAGGGATGTCCTCTGAGTCCTTTTTGTTCCTCCTTGTTACTCAAATTATGTCCGTGCATATAAAAAAAGGCTTATTCCAAGATATAACAGCCATAGGCAGAGAATTTAAATTAGCTCAACTGGCCGATGATACCACAATCTTTATATCTAATAGGGAAGAGGTGATTAAAGCAGTTAATTCTATTGAGGAGTTCTCTGCGGTGTCTGGCTTAAAAATGAATCTGAATAAATCTGTGCTATTACAACTAAAGAATTGTGATCAATTGGAAGTCAATGGCATCCCTGTGAAGAATACAGTCACATATTTAGGTGTTGTCACTGATAAAAATGAAAAACTGCGCAGTAACTTAAATTTTGACCCTATAGTGGAACAAATAACAAAAAAATTCAATATGTGGTTGATGAGAGACTTGTCATTGAATGGTAGAGTTTTACTCTCTAAAGCGGAAGGGATATCTCAAGGACACATATACAGCATATGTGTCCTTATCACTGGAAATGCCTACTGCAATATCCAAAAAACTAGATAAAACATTATTCAATCTTATTTGGAGGAACAGATCCCATTATTTAAGGAAAGATAGATTATGTAATATAAGAAGGGATGGTGGTCTTGAGGTATTAACTTTTGAAACATTAAATAATACTTTCAAAACAAATGGTTAACTAATATGATTATTGAGAAAGACAATATATGGAATACTTTTCCAAAACATATTTTTAACTCAATTGGTGGTCTGAAATTTCTGTTTAAGCATGACTATAAGATTGAAAAATTACCTGTTAAATTAGCCAACTTTCATAAACAAGCGCTGCTGGCCTGTGTTAGAAAAATTGCATGAGGAAACCTTGAAAATTGATAATCTGTCACCGACATAAAAAATCTGTCACCAACAGAAAAAAACTCACCATTTTTCTGTGCATTCGTTGATGGGAAATGAAGAGCTGGAGACGTCCAAGTTTCTCAGTTTAACAAAAGTTTTATTACAATACGTCAAAAAATGTGCGCTTTACAGAGATCTCCGGGTTCAAAATTAACTCATGTCCCTGAATACAAACAGACGTGTTTCAGTTCGTGAAGTCTGAACCACGACTCCCTCCCTGGAACCCATTAAAATACTAACATTTGTTTACAAAACATGCTGGTCGATTTCTTCCTGGAAGTTCCGCATTCTTGATCCGCTCATTCGCCAGTTTTAATGCATACAACGGCACGTCATGCCACCTGGTTGCTTGCTGCCGAAACCAGGCCTTGCCCTGACCTACTAACAAACTTGTTAGCACAAACATTTTTCCTTGTTATGACTTACAGAGATTCTCACACGGGATTTTCATTCGGCCTTCTGTGGTCTCCCCTCTCCAGACACACACACATACACACACACACACACTCACAAATGCACATACACACACAGCAAAAACTGTGCATCAATATATCTGGATGTCATTCTTTGTGATTTATAGAATCTTAATCAGTTTAAGCAAATGGAATATATGTAATTAAAGTAATCATAGTTTTCTACATCAATATTAACACACAAACACAATCAATGTATCAAATCATATTGTCTGACTTAATACAAATGCATAGAGATATTTATTACAGTCAAGGTTTGACCTTTGATAGTGACCTGCGTCACTCACAGAGAACAGAGACAGAGAAGCAGAAATAAAGCATAAAATAATTTACCAATATAGAAAATAATCAATTATTTTAACACCTGGAAAATGGTAGACAAGCATAATTTCTCGCCAACTAGATATTACATTTGGAATAACAAGAATATTCAATACAAAAATAAATGATACCATAAGAAGAACTGGGCCCTCAGCAAAATATTTTTGGACAGCATTATATGGGGATATTGACTGGAGGCAAATTTGGCTACTTGGGGATAATTTGTCTTGAATAATAAAGTTAAAGAGGTCTCCTTTAAAATAATGCATGAAATATATTCAGCAAAAAAAAACCTTAGAGAGATTTAAGCTTGATATCGAGTATTCTTGTGTGTTCTGTGGTTTAGGCGAGGAAACAATTTGTCATCTGTTTTATAACTGTGTATATGCTCGAATATTCCGGAAGGATGTGCAAAATTTTGTCAACCGGACAATTGGACAAGCAATCCACTTTAAGGAAAAAGACATTATTAATTGTTTTGAAGAAAATCAGAGGGAAAAGGACTTGAGGTTTTTTTGTACAGTTACTTCTGTTTTTAGGGAAATTTCACATACATAAGAAGAAATGGGCTGACTCCAAACCCAGTTTTGTTCACTTTCTACAGGAACTGAAGCAATACTGCTCTTCTATTAAAGGACTTAAGACCAAGAAGGCTCTGCAAACTGACTTTGTTTTGGACCAATACTTTATTGATTGAGGAATCTTGCATCATGTTTTTTTAGTTATTTATTTTTTGTTTTGTCTGTTTCTTACCCTGTGCTTATTTTGGAATTGCTGTTTATCTGCTTTTGTTTGTGTTATTCTTTCTTAACCCCCTGGCAAATACTGTATATATTGTAAATTGTTATTGTGAATTAATTTTAAAAAGCCGACATTGTGCGCCAGCGTGGAGTATATAAGCAGCCCATATTAATCGATCGTGGAACAGCCGGGAGCAGCCAATACGATGTCGCAAAAAGTGGTGAAAATCAGCGCTGAAGGAGCTTTTACGTGAAAACGTAATAATGTTTGGACTGTATCTTCATTCTTCAGATTGTGTATAACCATGCACCTTGCTGCAGGACACAGCTGGAAGAACTACAGCAGCAAGCAATGATGAAACTGAGAAACGCCTCGTCAAATTGTGAGGTTTAAAAAAAGAAAAAAGAAAAATGAGTGTAAACTTTCCGCACGGACATGACAAAAGTGACGCGCGCGCGTACAGAAACGTCGCGGAACTGACTTTTGGGATTTTGTTTGCGCCCGTCGGGAATTATTTGACACACAGCTAAAGTTAGCTCGACAGTTAGCCTGCCCCGGAGCAGGCTAGCACTGTGGTGTAAGTTACCATGGTTACTGAGCGGGGAGTCACATAGGCCACTTTGATGTAACGCATCTCTCACTTAAATTAGCGAGGTTTACCATATCATACCAGGCTTTCCCTTAATCCGCCTTGATGGAACACCCCTCAGTGTGCATGTGTTTGCAACCTGATGGAGTAACAGCGGGAACGGCCAATCACACAAGAAACTGCAGAGCCAATGGAGGAGCTTGTGGGCGGGCTAAACTAAGGGAAACAGGCTTCAGCTTGAGCGGTCGTTTTCCGCTTGGTCCTAGTGCCAGACGCTTCTCTTTTTGACAAAAACGGCCTTTTGCAACAGTGCAGGGGACATGTCCCCTTTGCCCCCCCCCCCCCCCCCCCCAACAAAAAAAAAAAAAACGTCCGTGGCCGCAACACTGTGGAGAATAACAAAAAGCCCGTAGAACAGGACCGAGTTGGGACGTGTACGATGCAACGCTACTTCAAGTTGTAATGGAACTCCGTTAACAGTTGGCTGTGGGCTCTGTCCAGGTTAAAGCAGCTTTAATGGGACTGGACTGGATATGGTGAAGGGGATGTTTACAGCCCCGGGAATGATATCAGAGGTGTAGGTGTGTTTTTCCACATCAGGTAGGACACATAATGCTCCATAGAGAGATGATGGATGCTCCCGGGCCTACACGTCACACCTCACCACACTACGGTAGCATTCATTACACTTAATAACAAAACAAATCAAAGCCAGTCCAGCTAAAGTCTCTGCAGGGGGAGCAGCGATGGCTGTCAAATCAAGGAAGCCGTGGACGACCGTGATTTTCGGCGTGTTTGTGGGATTCACTGCGTCGTCTTGGTTCATCGTACCTCAAGTTCTGGAGAGTAAGGGAAAGAAATCTCCCGTGTGTGTGTATTACAGTGACTCCTCTGCCGGTAAAGGTCCTGCCATCCCCGGGAACACGGCGACGAGAGGCCGGGACAGCCCCCGTTCCAGTCAGGAGGAGGACAGGTCCAGTCCGGGGAACAGGACCGGTAGCGGGGACAAAGGGAGACCCGGGAGCAGACCCAAGCGTTTCCTCTACGTCGGCGTGATGACAGCCAAAAAATATGTGCGGTCTCGCGCCGTGGCAGCGTTCAACACCTGGGCCAGCTCCATCCCCGGGAAGGTGGAGTTCTTCTCCAGCGCTGGCTCCGGCTCCATCCACGTCCCCCTCCCTTTGGTTTCTCTGGAAGATGTGGACGACTCCTACCCACCACAGAAGAAGTCCTTCATGATGCTGAAGTACATCCACGACCACTACCTGGATCAGTACGAGTGGTTCATGAGGGCAGATGATGACGTTTATATCAGAGGTGACTATTCTGTTCACGTGGAGCTGGTGCGTGCGTGTGTATGTGTGTGTGTGTGTCTGTTAGGGTTGTCACAATACTAACATTTTCAACCCGATACCGATACTCTGGAAAATATTCGATAATCGATACCAATTTCGATACCACCAGGATAAAAACAATGACCCCAAAATTTAACAGAAATATTTTTATTAACAAGAAAAATGCAACATGTAAAAATGAACAGAAACACAGGTGAAATATTTATAATAAAAAACAGTTGTGCAAAAAGAAACTGCAACTATGATAACAAGCTTCAGATCTGAGGTAGTGCAAAAAATAAATAAATACAATAAACAATAAGAACAATATTTTCGGCTGTGTGTGTTGCTGTTTGGTTGCAGGTCGACTTTTCTCTGCTTCATTCTGGGACTTCAAGAGAGAAAATAACACTTTTCAGTCACCAACATTTATGTAAACTTATTATCGATACTTTTGGAAAACAACATTTTAGTATCGATACTTTTTTGAGTATCAATACTTTTGACAACCCTAGTGTCTGTGTGTGTGCGTCTGTGTCTGTGTGTCTGTGTGTGTTCACCTGTAAAGTTTCTTGACTTCATCATCCACGGTTGTACCTTAATCAAACAAATGAAACCATTTGTTGCACAGACCTTGTGCCATTACTTGATGAGAATGGCTGTTTAGGGACACCAGTATGCAGAGATATTCAAATACTTGGGGCCAAAACAGAACATTGGCATTTTCACTAAACTGTATGGTATTATCATAAAGTCAGAGGTCAAAAGAACCTTTAAACAAAGAGCCAAGTAAGTTTTTCCTTCGCTAAAATGTAGCCTGAGTGCAGTATCTTCAGGGTAGCATTAAGAGGCCTACTACAGCTTCTGAAAGACAATTAGTCTGCTAGAAGAGCTCCTGTGGGCTCCGAGGGTCCTTTGATGAGAATCTGAGAATTTAGCATAGTCATGGAAACAAACCTCTAAGATAGAAAATTAGTGTGGAAGAGAAAACACAAGGTGACCATCTGTGGTACAAATATGTAGTACACATCCAAAACAGTTTACACACCCACTTCCTGCTTCAACGCTGTGCTACTGTGCTAAATGTAGCTTGAACACAGTTTTCATTTGCAGTGCGGGATTATTATTAATAATATTATTATTGGACGGAGTTACATTGATTCCCCCCCCCCCCCCCCCCCCCCCCCCCCCCCCCCCCCCCCCAAACTGTCTCAGTCTGATCCCCTGACTGCTCATGTCTCTTAAGACTTTTTGTAGATAATAGGTTAAGGTTGCAAGACAGAGAGTGTTGTTTTATTTTCCCCCCAAAAAATTTTTGACAATTTTTTCTCTCCCTCCACACTCTGGCGATGATGTCACACACTGTGACATGAACAGTCCATGCAATACACACCCATTATAATCAGAATTTCTCCAAAAATGATCATGGTCATTGAACAGGGATTGATAAAAAACTATATGACCTATCGAAACGTGGATTAATACACCAATACACAAGACTTGTGTCTACTGTTTAAAGTTTAAATGGAGTCTCTATTATGCTGAAGAAGTAGACGTTTGAGAATCTCCAATTATTGTTTTTTTTTTCGCTCATTTTTTTGGCCGTCCCATTCACTTCAACGCAAAATTTTGGGCAGTTTCAAAGTTCGTATTCCGTAGAGAAAAGTAATAGCACACCGATCCCGATCAAACCGCACGTTTTGATATATACTTTGTAGTTTTTGTAGGACTAGTAGCGGGACGAAATTGTGTCCGGAAGAGGAAGAAGAAAAAATCCAAAGTATAACAATAGTGCTCGGGCCTTTGCGATTGCCCCGTGGCCCTAATACTAATAACAGTCATACAATTGACTTGTATAGCACTTTAAAAAGTACTGAAAGTCACTTTACATTATAAAAGACAATAGCAAGAAACAGTGTAAACAATATGTAAAAAAAAAACCCAGCTACAACTAAGGACAGTAAAAACAACGACAGAAAACAGAAACAACAAGATCTGCCGGTTAAATCATGAGAAGGAAACTTGAGCCTGAGACGCAAGACAAAGTCCTCACAGTTTTGTTAATGTCTCAAGTGTTTCACTACTGAAATGGAAATGTGCCTTGTAGTTTCATATTGGCTGGGAACTCAATTCATTCATTCATTACCATTAACCGCTTATCCGCAATCGGGTCGCGAGGGGCTGGAGCCTATCCCAGCTGTCATTGGGCGAGAGGTAGGGTACACCCTGGACAGGAACTCAATAATATCATAAAACTAGAAAATTTCCTCTGGGGGAAATTTTGAAAGGGCCATGGGGGCTACTGCCGGTGTGTGTACACTATGATGAGATTCTTCAGAGATTTCAAACAATTAATACTAGTAATGTTATGATACTATTCCTCTTCAAGTATTTATTTATACAGCAACCTATGCCCTTTAACCTCAAAATGTGTGTGTGTGTGTGTGTGTGTGTGAAACATTTGTATCTGGAGGAGTGTGCGCGCTTACGCGCGCGTGTGTGTGTGTGTGTGTGTGTGCGTGCGTGTATCTTTAACTGTTATTACATTAAATGACCAGTGTGTGTGTGCGTGCGTGTATCTTTAACTGTTATTACATTAAATGACCAGTGTGTGTGTGTGCGTGCGTGTACCTTTAACTGATATTACATTAAATGACCAGTGTGTGTGTGCGTGTGTGTATCTTTAACTGTTATTACATTAAATGACCAGTGTGTGTGTGTGTGTGTGTGTGTGTGCGTGTATCTTTAACTGATATTACATTAAATGACCATTGTGTGTGTGCGTGCGTGTATCTTTAACTGTTATTACATTAAATGACCAGTGTGTGTGTGCGTGCGTGTATCTTTAACTGTTATTACATTAAATGACCAGTGTGTGTGTGTGCGTGCGTACCTATCATTGATCCGACTTCACTTTGAGCGTCCTGAGTTCTTCCTGAACCTCTACATATTTTTTTTTTTCAGAAAAATGAAAAAATAGCTTTGTTAGAGCGATCTAAAAAAACAGTTAAATCTCACTTTTTCCGAAATCTTCCTGCGTTTTTAATATGGGACCCAATGAGGCTGTTGGTGGTTTTGGTGGCGCATCTTTGCGTTGTACGCCCAAACTATAACTCTGACAGCTTTACCAGAGGATTGTGAGTGAGAAGACAAATTTTCCTACATTTCTATGTATAAATCATTTCTGTAGAGTGGAATTTGCGGCCTGGAGTGCAGTTTTCAAATTTATTTTTTGACAGTTTTACCTCTCCCTCTACACTCTGAGCGATGACATCACACACTCTGACACGAACATTCCGTGCAATACACACCCATTATAATCTCAGAATTTCTCCAAAAATGATCATGGTCATTGAACAGGGATTGATAAAAAACTATATGACCTATCGAAATGCAAATTAATACACCAATACACAAGACTTGTGTCTACTGTTTAAAGTTTAAATGGAGTCTCTAGGTGAAATTATGCCGGAGAAGTAGACGTCTGAAAATCTTCAAGCTTCGCCCTGAGCACTGGTCCCTACAGCTATTGCTGTATGGGACCAGTGCTCGGTGCGATTGCCCCGAGGCCCTAATGATACAAATAAATGAAAAATAACATTCCCAAATTCTGTTAGTTTTATATTTTATTAAATATTTCCCAATATACTTTTTTTAAAACTTGCATTGCACATTGATGGATATGATAACATAATATGTTTGGCCTGCTCAATAAAATTATTAAAACATTGTAGAAAGTTATATTTTCCAGAAGTTTGCAACCTTACCCAGAGGGATGACTGCACAATGAAACCTAGGGGTGGCCGATATGGCCCTAAAAGAAAAAATAGTATTTTTGTGATAACGATACTTGACGATATTAAAAATATATTGAAAAATATATAGAAAGAGATTTTTTAGTCTGTATAAATAAATAAAAATCGTACAACAAAATAAAAATCAATCATAAATCTAAATGTATTGTAAATTGCTAATCTCAACAGTTGCCAAATAAAAAAAAATTACTCTTGACTCTTATTAGCAAATAATAATAAAAAAAAAAACATCTAGGTGGTCCAGGGTGCCCCCAGGAGAAAATTTTGTTCATTTTATAGTACAATGTGATCAATCTAAATGTAAGCAAACACCGCAGATAACATTTTTCACAGTCAACAGGGCTTTCCACTAGGACATGGAGCAGCCAGACTGTGTGGACTAGAGACATTTTCTTCATAAAAGCCCAAATTTGGCACTTCTCACACATTCCAATGCCACTATTCCATCATATACACTGATCTTAATCATTGCCTATTATAATTAATTATTGTAAAGGAGAATAAGGGTTCTTCTATGATTTATTTAAGGCATCTTATTTTGACAGTCTTGTAAATTCTCAGGTGGATTCAGTGCTTTTATTTTGAAAGCGGCGTTGTTTAGCGACAGGAAGTAACAATAGCTTTTTGTGATTAAAACCAAAACAACTTTAATTGTTAGCTAATGTTAGCTCGCGGCTAACAAATGGCATAATGCAACAGTGTGTTTCGGCCGCTTGGACCTCTGACAAGACCGGACAGGTTGATGTTATGAATAGTGTAGATATACTTTCAGTAGCTTGAAATGTGACGTTAGCGCAGCACATGAGACTATAGTGGGTCGCCACCGTCTAGGTCATTAATGGGAAATCCTTACACCACTACGTCAAGAAGTAGGAATGTTGCCAATATCATGATATGCATTTTTTTTACCCATAAAAAAATATACCGGTATAATCGTGAACAATACGATATGTCACACCCCTAATGAAACCCCCTTTCTAATTACTCTCACATCCCACTTTGCCAGGTGAGAAGCTGGAGTTGTTCCTGCGGTCACTGAACAGCAGCAAGCCCCTTTATCTGGGCCAGACAGGCCTGGGCATGGCTGAGGAGCTGGGCAGACTGGCACTAGAGCCAGGGGAGAACTTCTGTATGGGAGGTCCTGGGATGATCTTCAGCAGGGAGGTTCTACGCAGAATGGTCCCTCACGTTAGCGCCTGTCTGAGAGAGATGTACACCACCCATGAGGATGTTGAAGTGGGCCGATGTGTGCGACGCTTTGGAGGAACTCAGTGTGTTTGGTCTTATGAGGTATGAATTCAACACAAGGTTATTATAGTTAACGAAAATGAAGTAACAAATGTGTTTGAAAACACATTTTTGTTAACTGAAATAAAAAAAAATAAAAAAATGATTTAAACAAAAAAAACGATAACTAACTGAAACTGTATTGTGTGGTTACAAAACTAACTAAAATCAACAAATTGTAGTGAAAATGTCCTTGACTTAAACTTATTGGGGCTGAGATGGATCAGACAAAGGAGATAAAGGCAACATTTATTGTGACCTTATTGAATCTGGCACCCAACAAATACCTCATTACAAAAAAACTAAAACTAATAAAAACTAAACTAAAACTAAGCATTTTCCAAAAAATAAAAAACGAATTAAAACTAGCAAACTCACTCTAAAAACTCATTAAAACTAACTGAATTTGAAAACAAAAATTCACAAAGAAATTAAAACTGAAACTAATGAAAAATCCAAAACTATTATAACCTTAATTCAGCAGACTGTCCCCATAAAAAACAGTTGGTATAGTTTGGTAGAGTTGAGATTGTTGTTTGTTCTGATCCATGCTC
This sequence comes from Centropristis striata, assembly GCF_030273125.1. Lineage (NCBI taxonomy): Eukaryota > Metazoa > Chordata > Actinopteri > Perciformes > Serranidae > Centropristis > Centropristis striata. The sequence continues at coordinate 23,829,273 of NC_081535.1, forward strand.
TTATTATGGTGTTTCAACTCTTCCCACAGATGCAGCAGCTCTTCTATGAGAACTATGAACACAACAAGAAAGGTTTCATTGAAGAACTTCACAGTAGCAAGATCCATAATGCCATTACACTTCACCCTAACAAACAGCCTGCCTACCAGTACCGTCTCCATAGCTTCATGCTGAGTCGTGAGATCTCCAGGCTATGCTACCGTAGCATCCTGCTTCACCGCGATGGCCTGATGATGAGTTACCTCAGTGATACAGAAGTACTGTGGGAGGACCAACAGCTGGGCTCCCCACCATCCTACATGCGCTTCAAGCCCAGTGAGAGAAATGATGTCATTGAGTGGGATTTCTTGACGGGCCGCTATGTTTATTCTGCTTCTGAGAACAAGATTGGCAGGCAAAACCTCGGGAACTTATTTCGGACTGCACTAGAAGGCATTATACTGCAAGTCATGGAAATGATTAATGAGAATTCTAAAACACGTGGCCGTGTAATTGACTTCAAAGAGATTCAGTATGGCTACTACAGGGTGGATCCAATGCATGGTGCAGAATACATCATAGACTTACTGCTTCTCTACAAGAAACATAAGGGACGCAAAATAACAGTGCCTGTGAGGCGGCATGCTTATCTTCAGCAATCCTTTAGTCGACCATTTTTTACTGAAACCGAAGAGTTAGATGTGACTCAACTTGTGGCTGCCATCAACTCTGAATCCAAATCCCTGTCTTTCCTGTCCAACTCACTGAGGTTCTTGTCACCTTTCCAGGTCTTTGAATCAAACAGGGACATGTGGGAGCAAAGCCAGAGAAAGATCCACATCCTGGTTCCATTATCTGGTCGATATGGCACCTTTGTCCGCTTTATGGAGAACTTTGAGAAAGTGTGTTTGATACCCAAACAAAATGTTAAGCTCACTATCATTCTGATGGACAACGGGTTCAATCAGAACAGAGGAGACCACATTCAGTTGGTCAAAGACTACTACAGGGAGTATCCCAAAGCTGACCTGTCCATAGTCACTATGATGGGCAACTTTTCACGAGGACTGGCTCTTGAGCTGGGCTCCTCACAGCTTGATAATGACTCTCTACTCTTCTTCTGTGATGTTGATCTTATCTTTAGTGGTGATGCCTTGCAACGCTGCAGAGACAATGCTGTCCAAGGGAGACAAGTCTATTTCCCAGTTGTCTTTAGTCAGTACAACCCCAAGATAGTGTATTCTGAGAAGGCCCCACGAGAAAACCAGTTTGTGCTGACCAAGAAAAGTGGTTTCTGGCGAGATTATGGATTTGGAATCACCTGCATTTTTAAGAGCGATTTACTAAAAGCTGGAGGTTTTGACACGGCAATATCCGGCTGGGGGTTAGAGGACGTAGATTTGTTCACAAAAGTTATTAATTCTGGTTTAAAAGTGTTCCGTAGTCAAGAACCAGGAATTGTCCACATCTATCATCCCGTCCACTGCAACACAAGTCTTGAACAGAAGCAACACAAAATGTGCCTTGGGTCAAGAGCGAGTACGTTTGCATCGACGATGCGGTTAGCAGAGCTGTGGCTGGAGAAACACATAGAGGCAGGCTATAACAGAACTTCATCCTGACATCCCAGTCCTCTTTGACTACTCCATACAAGCTTACCTCAGTTCTGCTTGAGTGCACACAGGGATGGACTTGTGTGTGTGTTGTAGTGTGACTGTCCCTCATTGGAGAAGGACATCACTGGTTAAGACCACACACTACCTAAATCTAAACAGATTCAGGGTACATCCATGTTTTGGAAGCCAGCATAATACAACAAGTGTCTGCTAGGGCTGCACTATTATGGCCAAAATGATAATCCCAATTATTTTGATCAATATTGTAATCACGATTATTTTGATCAATATTGTAATCACGATTATTAATCATGATTATTCATCATGTTAGGGAAAACATATTAAACAAACAATAGGAACAGTTTTTAGTGTGTGTACAGAGTGTCTGGTGCTCGTTGTAAACAAACAGAGATCGCTAAGTGAACGCTTCCTGCAGCAGCAGCACATACACACTGTACTGCTACAGAGCTAACTGTTAGCCTATTAGCAATTTGCAGACTGGACGCTAAGGGGTTAACATCCCCTCTGGCTCTGCAGCTGGGAGAGACTGCTGCAGGAGGACTGTGCCGCTTCGACTCGTTCTTACTCTTCTTAACGAGCCTCGTTAAGAAGAGTAAGAACGAGTCTCCAAAAGTCTCCAATAACAGCAGAAAAAGTCGCTGGATTTGTCGCCAGTCATTTTTTTTTTAAAATAGTTGCTAAGGGCGTCTGAAAAGTCGCTAAATATAGCAACAAAGTTGCTAAGTTGGCAACACTGCTTCGCCGGCTTTTACAAATGGTGCCTGTTGTTGTGGCGTTCAGTAGTAAGTCACATCCTGCTTAGCGCTTAGCTTTAGGCAGCTACAGGAAACCTTAACTATGCGTTCTCCCCCTGGTGGTTGGTTGACTACTGGTGAAGAAAGTGCTTGACTAGATATGCAGGAGAGTCGCATTTTAAAATGGAAATATTGCCGACGATCAGGTTAATTTAATCATGGCGGCCAAAATCGTGATCACGATTAAAATTTGATTAATTGTGCAGCCCTAGTTCAGAGAGTGTCGAGTTAAAATCTTCCAGAGGATTGGATACAGCCCCTCAAAGCCAATGATGCAGCCAATGATCATCTTATCAAGGTGTTGGGTAATATCAGTTCATATCCAAATGTGTGGACAGATCTGACACCTGCAGTGATTTGGGACTGGACCGGACTGAGCAGGTCAGTTCTTCTCATGGCCATGGGACATTCACACAGTTTAATTTCTATGTTTGCTTGTTTTTGTCTTATTCAGATTTTACTGTAATCCTCCAAAAGACATTGTCACGCTGATCAAAGGTTTACTTCAGCATGACTTCATGGTTTCTCCTGGACTGTAATAAATAGTTATTATATTAGCATTCTCTTTCTGCCATTATTATCTCATTTTCAATTCTGCCTCAGGACAACATTTTATCACCCAGTGCACTACACTGCCCTACAAAGTCTAACAGTCTACATTTTTGGTCAAAATTGAGTTATAACTAAAAATGAACTCCTTGATGTCTGTTTTATCTTGTGACAAAGATTTCAATTTTGCTTTATTTCAGAGAAATATTTAAATAAAAAACACAATATACAACTCAACACCAAGCAGTAATTGCACTAACCACCATCTGCTTTGGATATATATACGAATTTAAACATACAAATGATATAAATGATATGTTTATTTGAAAGGGAAATTATTATCTAGATAGTGATGGAGTAAAACAGTGAGATAAAATGATATTAAGACTAAAATAACATTTCTTTATAATATTAAGAACTAAAATACACAAATCGTTGAATTGAGTTGTTAAACACTTTTTAAAACACTGATAACAAAATCAATTTGAAAATGTTTATTCACTGAAAACAAAATATAAAAGCTGAAGGAAGACAGTGCACTATAACTATAACTATGTTTTTGGGATCAAAGGTAAAATAAATCAAATATTTTTGAGCATAAAAATTACATAATCAATACATGTAGAAATAAGTGTCATATCACTGACCTACCTATAACCAATTTGACTGGCCAGTTAAAACGCGTTAAAAACTTTTATAGCAGTTTTTCTCAGTTTTACCTTTTGCATAGTTACTGCAGTTAGAATTTGTAGGACAGTACAGCCCTTAGCATCAAGTGATATGGTACCCACTGCCTATTATGTATTGAATCTTGAACCTGAACGTCCTGACTAATTCTATTTCTATGGTTAATAAACTGATTAACACATAACATTTATCATAATGAGAAACTGAGCAGATAGTTGTCATGAGTGCAGCAGCTGTTTTCAGACCTCTGACTATGCTTTTTCAGCGATACAAAATTAACCCTTAATAGGGCACTCTATTCCAAATTTCAACCCTAGAGAATATTGGAGGATATTACATACAGCCAGAAATGTGTAAAAAAAAAACATACGGACCCGGGGGAGGAGGATAATATTTTGAGAAATAAATTTACGAGATTAAAGTGGCAAATCTATGAGAAAAAATGTGCAGATTTATGAGATTTAAAGTGGTGAATCTGCGAGAAAAAAAGTTGTTTTTCCCACTTTTTTCTTGTAAATCTGCAACTTTTTTCACGCAGATTTGCCACTTTAAATCTACAACTTTTTTTCTTGTAGATTTGCCACTTTAAACTTTTTTCAAATGTCAGATAAGTGTGATCATCAGGTTATCTTTAAGTGATCATTGGTGAATAAAAGTAAAATACAGTATATACCTAAATAAATGTAAAATATCAGACTTTATTTTCCTTTTTTTATGAAAAAGAAAAGAGGGAATGGTCTTCAGTGAGTCACACAGATTCACAGACCTTCAATCCATAAACATTTTCTGTTACATTTCTACAGAAGCACATTGCAGAAAATGTACAGCTGTATCTCAAAATAAGAAGAAAACAATCTTGTTATCCAGCTATTAATAATAGGATAAGTTACCAAGCCTTAATTACAAAGTAAGGTTTTTTTCTTCTGTCAGTTTCACTGTCGAGGATCATTTACATGGATGTCAAGAGTAAACTGTGTTGAGAAATGCATTGAAGAAACCTTTAAAATTAAATTATCTGACTCCAACAGTAAATCCTCACCTATTTCTCTGCGCTGATCATTTGATGGGGAATGATGAGCAGGAGACATCAAAGTTCTCAGTTTAACTTAATTTTATTACAATACGTCAAGAAATGTGCAGTTACAGAGTCTCTGGGTTCAAACTACACGTCCCTGACATCACATTAGGCTGGTCAGTTCATGAGGTCTGGATCAAACTCAACAAAGTTTAAGCAGATGCAGTAAATGTATTTAGTTTAATCATAGTTTAAAAACAATATTAGCACATGATCATTGTATCAAAGCATCTTGCATGCACAGAGAGGACACACACAGTGAATTATGCATGCATAGATAGAAACGTACGTTAACAGAGACAGAATAAGAGATTATTTCTAACAATTGATGGTTTTGTTATCGAAGCATAATGGCTTTACTGTTTGCCAGCAATAACCAATAAGCCACAGTAACAACTTATTATTTATAATAACTGTTTATGGTAAGGAATTTTATAGGCTGTCTGTCTTTGGTTTCATTCATATGCAAGAATCTCAGTTGGTGTAAATCTGTGCATGCTTGAGTGAAACAACATTATTCACAATTTGATTTATATATATTTATATATATATATATATATAGTTACTATACTGCACAAACAATAAAAATGCATTAAAATAATCCCCTAGCATTTAATATACAGACAACAATTCATTTTTTGTGTCTATATACAAGTACAGTAGTGTTTAAAATAATTGCAGTCCAATGTGACTAACCAGATTAATCCAGGTTTTTAGTATATTTTTTATTGTTACATGGCAAACAAGGTACCAGTAGGTGCAGTAGATTCTCAGAAAACCAACAAGACCCAGCATTCGTGATATGCACGCTCTTAAGGCTGTGCAATTGGGCAATTAGTTGAAAGGGGTGTGTTCAAAACTATAGCAATGTCTGTCGTTGACTTTACAAACTCAAAACTATTTTGTACAAACTTCTTTTTTTTCCTAGGATTTAGCAATTCTGTGATCACTAAACTAATATTTAGTTGTATGACCACAGTTTTTTATAACTGCTCCATATCTGTGTGGCATGGAGTCAACCAACTAGTGGCACCTTTCAGCTGTTATTCCACTCCAAGATAAAACGTGATAAATATATTAACATGAAATAACGTGAAACCATCACGTGATAAAACATGAAAAATAAAGTGCTGTTACATAAGTTTAAAGTTGACATTGAGGTGGAATGTGGTTTTTGTGACCTGCACCCTGAAACTATCTCACATTTATTTTGGTTTTGTGAATTCACATAGAAACTCTGGAAGGACATCGCCTCCTTCGTTAACAGAAATATTCTCACTGGTTTTACTTTGCATTATAAAGATGTCATATTTGGCTGTTTTTATCACGAAAAGAAGGATGATGATTTTTGCCAAATACCACATACACAAATGTGAATTTTCAAGTAAAAAACCAAATGTCTTTTTGTTGAAGTCAGTTTGAACAGTATATCTCAACTCTCTCCTGTCTACAAAACAAAAAATCTGTGAAGACTGCCAACATATGCACTTAATGCGTTTAATGTCTTTAAGATGTAATCTTGCGTCTATTCATTTTATTATTAGTTATTTATTTGTTTTTGCTTCATTGTTTTCGATTTAATTACTCTTCTATTCTTACTTCTATTTAATTTTTTGCATTGTTTATTTTTCTGTAACTCATTTCTTCTTCTTTGTAACTGTGCAATGTATTGCTGTTTGATATAAAATAATAAAAATAAATAAATAAAGTGAAACTATCACGTGATAAAACGTGATAAATATAGTTATTACAATAAACTTTTCACGTAATTACGTGATACTGAGCCTTTTTAGTGTGGCAGCAATACGTTTCCATACGCCGTAGTAACTTGATGGAAATGAAGAGTGTTAAAAATAACACTGATTTATGAAGTAAACTCTTTATGGAACAGGCCCGGCCAATTATAGTTTTTCCGGTTTTCCCCTTAGCACTTAAACGCAGCATTACTGATGACGTTGCAGAAGGAAGATAAACATGGCGTCGGGACAGCAGTGGGTGTTGGTGGAAATGGTGCAAGCATTTTATGAGGCAAGTGTCACCTGTTTATAACTCTTTCGGGTATAACCTGACGTTTACAAGTAGATTCCTCATAAGTTTAGTTAGTCGTTGATGTTTTTAATTCAGTCTGAGTCTGTTTATTATATGAAACGTGTGAGTCAGGAAGTATCCAGAACTCGGAGAAGTCGTCTGACTGTTTGACGCTCTCTCTCTCTCTCTCTCTCTCTCTCTCTCTCTCTCTCTCAGCCAATCTGAAGCCTGGTGTGTGTTAACCTGCTACCTGTGCTAACACGGTGCTAACTAGGGCTGCACGATTATGGCTAACATGATAATCACGATTATTTTGATCAATATTGTAATCACGATTATTCATCATGTTAGGGGAAACATCTGTATTTTTATTGCACTACTTTTAAACAAACAATAAGACCATAATCCCTGTTTTCCTAAGGCTCCTGCTTACCACCTGATTCTGGAGGGTATCCTCATACTGTGGATCATCAGACTTCTGTTCTCTAAGACCTACAAACTTCATGAGACCTATAAACTGACAGAGAAGGTAAACAAAGCACAGTGCAGACAGCCATACGGCAGCAGCGTTTGTGTGTATGTGTCACCAAACATCTGTCATGTGCTTCTATGTTACAGGAGAAAGAGGACCTGATTGAGGAGTGGCAGCCAGAACCGCTGGTTCCTCCTGTTTCCAAAGACCACCCCTCCCTTAATTATGATGTTGTCACAGGGTAAAACACACAGGACCCCCCCAAACCAACACATACACACACCCCTCCTCCTTCTCCTCCATTTATCTGACTAGTTCTGAACAAAACTTTTATTGACTATGTCAGAGTAATGTCAATTTTCACGACATAAATTACATTGAACATGAAATTGAAGTAAAAAATAAGCACTTTTTGTTGAAAGACATTGGCAGTTACATTGCAGAATGTTTCACAACTCTCTCTTGATACAACTTCAAAAACTGTCCCCCATTATTCACACAAGTTTCATTACAACAACCATTAGAATTAGAAGTTATGGGAAACTTAATGTCAAACAAAGCGGGCAGATTCGCTGGCTGGCACCAATGTTTTTACATTCTATAACAGAACAGTGTGGAAAAGGAGGACTAAAATGCTTATGATTGGTTTGGTTTAGGTAGGTCCTGTTTGGTGTTTGAAATTGCTGCAGCGTGTGAAATAAAGTTGAGCAGTAAAACACATTGTTTTCCATTACAGTCCTCCGAGCCACAGAATCATAATTAATGGAAAAGAGTGCATTAACTTTGCATCATTTAACTTCCTTGGTCTTCTGGACAACGAGCGGGTGAAGGTGAGTATTTAGGGTTAGGTTACTACCAGTAGTTACACTTTTTAAAAAGGTTCCTTCATTTTGACATGTACGATTGCTACATATCTGCATGTGTGATTGGAACTTTGAATAAATAATTTTTTTCCTCATTATAGCAAAAAGCTTTGGCATCACTGAAGAAATATGGAGTGGGCACATGTGGTCCAAGGGGCTTCTATGGTACTTTTGGTAAGTTAAAAGTTATTTTCTGATTTTCATCAATGAAAATTCCAAAATCTGATGTAATAATTGGGTGATATAATAATTGGGTAGATTGTAGACGAACACAAAGGCTGTTATAACCATTTCTCTTAAAAGTATTACTCATATATAAATACCTTGTGAAGGGGGCAAACACATTCCAAAGCATATTGCTGTTTGAGTCTGTAGCCCCTTTCATAGTGCGACCCGCAAATGTCCCGCTATATTGCTGGAAAGATCTGTGCTGGCTTTTCGCCTTATGCTACCTATACACCAGAAGACTTTGAAAAGATTTTGAAAAGACTCCTGGAAGACTATCGTGTCACACCTGCTCACATCTAAAGACAAGTGTTTAGAGTTTTTAGTCCCAGCCTTGTCTTAGACTGAGATTCTACAAAGACTGTCAATCTTTCAGGGTCACTATTTACAAGACTACAACTAGATTCTTCTAGCATTTTTTACCTACCATGCATTTTTTTCCCTCATCATGCTCGAAGTAAAAACTGACTAAATGGAGGAGAAGCAGCTTTTGGCTCCAGCTGCTCTAGTGTGTGCAGTGGTTTGTGTTGGGGAAAAAAAACACAATAAAAAGAAGAGAAGACACAAAATGCCCCCTCACAAAGCTGAAAAAGGGTTTCTGTTTTTCTGACATGAAAAGTTGACTATTTTACAGTAAAAATAGATATAAGGAAGAACAAAGGAAAGGAAAATTTATAAATGAATTCATGATATACATTTATGTCCTATTTAATTATAATGTGTTTAATTGAATAGTTATATTCATCAGCTCTTTCAACTCTCATATAGTGAATCATACATTAATTATCGATTATTTATTTCTTATTTATGTATAGGCCTACATTTATTTATACATTTTAACTGGGTCTCCTCACTGTTCTCTTTACTAAGAAACAGCTCCCCCAAAATTCCACTTGTGGCCGTAAATATATGACATCACTAAATTTTTATTGAGGACTGAGCTTACTAACATCATTGTGATGTTCCTTTTTCCTGTGGAAGTGGTTTTACTGGCCGGTCTGGAACCAGGGATCTTTCCCCCGCTCATCTATTGGTTGGTGATTGTGTTACATCACTGAGACTTGAGATAATATCAAACACGTTTGATGTGATCCAAACCCAAGACTAGGAAAAGACTGATTTGAAACAGAGCAGATTACTACCTTAAACTTAACCATGGAGATGACGGGAGCGTCGTGACTCCAGTAAAACTCAGACATTTACTAAAGGCTTTCAGTTTGTTGTCTGGGACTGTGGAAATCTTTTGGTGTAAGCCCAGTATTAGGGCATTTATAGTGATCCTACGAAGGTGTGATATTGGTGCCCTTTCACAGTGCATTACGGCGTCGCGGATCGAGGTGGGAGGAAACGATAGTGACGTGTGACAGAGCAGCAGCAGTGCTGCACAGTAGCACAGTGCTAATAAGCTGCACAGTACAGTGTTTATGTGCTGCTGCTGCATGTGTTCAGTTTGCGACCTCCATTTGTTTACAACAAGCACCGGACACTCTGTGCACAGTTGGCGACGGGGGCCGCAGTGAACAGTGATTCCATAATTGTCGGACCAAGTGGGAGGCGTTTGTTAGACGTCACGTGTAGGGATGTCACGATTACCCATTTTCACGAGTAATCGTCACGATTAGTTACGACTAACGGTACAAGTTAAGCAGCATCATGTAACATTAGGTAAAGCCCAACATGTCTGATAGTAGTGAGTGAGTCATCAAACTGTTTCAGTGTCACTGTGCAATGTATGTATCAGAAAAAGTCATGTAATCTTCTAAAGATCAAACATTTGTCATTACCTCCCTCTGTTTCTGTTTGGAGCAAAAAACAGTAATAGCACTATGGGATGTCCCTCTCATTTATTACTTATTTATTTGTAAAAATTAAAGTACCAAAATAGTATATACATATTTTTATCTGGCCACATAAGATTAGACAAACAAATTATTAAAATTATTTTAATAGCTTAAACATTTAGTATATATGACATTCACCCTGGGATTATTATAAATGTTCGTGAACTTTTTGGTTACTTTACATTGTTGCAATATTATTTTGTTATGAGAGCATCCAAAGAGGGAAATAAAAAAATAAGACCTATAAGGAGTGTTCATGTGATTTAACTTATTCATAGTAGTGTGAAATTAATGAATACAAAAATAATCGTGATAATCGTAATAGAATAGAAATAAGCACATAACACATAAATAGAACAGTGCGAAGTAATTTTTTTCACATGGATTTTTAGTATACCATTGAATAATGACTGAATACATAAGCTTAAGCAACAAAAATATTGTTTATTTTTGTTCAAGTCCAACAGACCAGTGCAATTTTTGCCATGAAGTGTAGCAATAGCATATTTAGAAATATAGCACATTTCAGAAATTCAGGTAGCCTATAGGTAGGTAGACCTTCTGCAAACTATAATACTTCTATAACTATAATCCACGCTAGCTACCACACTAGCCGCTAGCTGCTGTATGTTATATAGCTTGTACACAACCATGCTCTTATCAACGCTTCCATCCGTTGGTTTTTTGTAACAAAATGTCCCATCATCCACGGGGCCAACCAAAGCGCTTTCATCAGCTTCTTCCTTCATGTTCACTGTGGTTTGTTGTTGTCGCTAGTTGGTGCTCCAGTATAATCGGTCCGCCTGAAACTCATCCAGTAAGAAACGTTCCGCGATGCAAAAATAAGTGTGATTGAAATGCGTCAATTTTTTTAATGCATTAATTTTTGTGTAATTAATTAATCTTAATTAACGCGTTAAAGTCCCGGCCCTAGTATTTAGTCTTGCATACACACTTGAGTGAGCTTGTAAATAGGGTTGTAAAGATTGTATCGATACCAACAGTGCTGTCATTGGCTCCACCACTTGACACACAACTACACACACACACACACACACACATACATACAGGCACATGTTAAAGTTAACTAACTGTTTAATTAGTAATTAATTAATTATTAACCTAAACATCATGTAGTAGGGCTGCACGATTATGGCCAAAATGATAATCACGATTATTTTGATCAATATTGTAATCACGATTATTAATCACGATTATTCATCATGTTAGGGAAAACATCTGTATTTTTATTGCACTACTTTTAAACAAAGAATAGGAACAGTTTTTAGTGTGTGTACAGAGTGTCTGGTGCTTGTTGTAAACAAACCGAGATCGCGAGTGAACACCTCCTGCAGCAGCAGCACATACACACTGTACTGCTACAGAGCTAACTGTTAGCCTATTAGCAATTTGCAGACTGGACGCTAAGGGGTTAACATCCCCTCTGGCTTTGCAGCTGGGAGAGACTGCTGCAGGAGGACTGTGGGCCGGAGGCTCGTTAAGATGAGTAAGAACGAGTCTCCAAAAGTCTCCAATAACAGCAGAAAAAGTCGCTGGATTTGTTGCCAGTCGCTTTTTTTGAAAATGTTTCGCTAAGGGCATCTGAAAAGTCGCTAAATATAGCAACAAAGTAGCTAAGTTAGCAACACTGCTTCGCCGGCTTTTACAAATGGCGCTTGTTGTGGCGTCGAGTACTACGTCACATCCTGCTTAGCGCTCGCTTGTTATTTATTTAGGCAGCTACATGAAACCTTAACTATGCGTTCGCCGCCTGGTGTTTGGTGGACTACTGGTGTAGAAAGTGCTTGATTAGATATGCAGGAGAGCCGCATTTTAAAATGGAAATATCGCCGATGATCAGGTTAATTTAATCGTGCCGGCAAAAATCGTGGTCACGGTTAAAATTCGACTAATTCTGCAGCCCTATCATGTAGCCATCAGAAATCTTACCTGTAGTTCACACAACAACACACACAGTCCATTAAGCCTCAGCTGACAACTATGTCCTTAGTTTGTTCCTGCCCATCAAAAAACGTAACTTTTACAGAATTAATTCCAGAAAAAGAAATGAATTGGGAAGCTGAAGTGATTGGAATAATAGTCCCATTATAATGTATGCATTTTATTGAAACCTAACAATACTCTTTGTTTATGTCCTTATTGAATCAATCATTGACCTCGCTGCTAGCTTGAAAATGTTCCGTCATTGTTAATGCAAGATGAACAGTAAACTCTGGTGTAACTGGTTTCTACTACTTCTTTGTTTCTCTCCTCCAGATGTTCACCTGGAGCTGGAGAGTCGTCTGGCCAAATTCATGAAAACAGAAGAGGCCATCATCTATTCGTATGGCTTTGCAACCATTGCCAGTGCAATCCCTGCATACTCCAAGAGAGGGGACATCATCTTTGTGTAAATCTTGTCTCTGCTAACGTGTATAAAGCAATATATTAAACCAGGATTTAGTCACCCTAAAATACAGTTATCTACAGATCTTTGCATGCTCTTCTTTTATTTTTTTTAGTAGCATTGAGGTAGCCTAAAATCAAATCATTTCATTACCAACAACTGTTCCACTGTTATAGGTGTACGTATGACAACGGCTTCGTCCCTTTAATGTTGAGCACAGAGAACATGACATCTGAAGCATGTTATGTGTTTCTATATGGTAGTTTGTTGGATTTGTGTTCTGTAACTCTTGCTTTTAGTTTTGTATTGTGTACTTGTTTATGTGTTCAGGGATGAAGCTGCATGCTTCTCCATCCAGAAGGGTCTTCAGGCGTCCCGCAGCTTCATCAAATACTTCAAACACAATGACATGGAGGATCTGGAGAGGCTTCTCAAGGAGCAGGAGCTGGAGGACCAGAAGGTTAGTACAGGGGTGTGTAGTTTGAGAAAACAGTAATTGTGGTGTGGGTGTCACAATGGGCCTTTTGCTTTCATGCTCACAGATATAGGCCAGAGTGTTTGTACTGCACAAAGCATTTTCATAATCCTGTTTTTTACTCAGGGTCGTATGTCATACGACATGTGTTGTCTGTCAATGAGATGAAGGCAGCTTTTAGAGATGGTGACAAAGCACAGCCCAAACAAGTACAATATCAGTTGTAGAGGAGACTAAAGATGGCAAAGGTGGAATACAGGAAGAAATCTGAGAGAAATCTACAGCGCAGCAACATCTGTGAAATGTGAAGAGGAATCAACACCATCTCTGGTTACAACAACAACAAAAAAAAAGGAGTGGCGGGTGATGTAGAAAGAGCTGATGAACTCAACCAGTTCTTCAACAGATTCAATACAGCGGCCTCACCCAATGCCAATGCTGCTTCTCATCCTCATCCTCATCCTTCACCTCCACCTCCTCCTCCTCCTCAACATGTGTACATCTCCAAAGCAGCATCCACCCCCTCTTGCACCTGAGCCTCTACCCTTGTCTGTCACAGAGATGCGGGTGAGGTTTGAACTGGGAAGACTTTGCTCTAGGAAGGCTGCTGGCCCAGATGATGTGTGGCCAAGGCTGCTGAAGGACTGTGCTGCCCAACTGTGTCAACCTCTCCACAAGATCTTTAACCTCAGTCTACAGTTGGGGCGTGTGCTGGGACTGTGGAAAATGTCCAGCTGAACTTAATGACTACAGACCAGTAGCCCTCACTTCTCACATCATGAAGACCTTGGAGCGGCTGATTCTACGCCTACTGAGAGCTGAAGTCAAAAACAAACTCGACCCCCTGCAGTTTGCATACAAACAACACACTGGAGGGAACGATGCTGTCCTCTACATGCTTCACCGTGCCCTTGCTCATCTGGAGGAAACTGTTGCATTCAACACCATCCAATCCAATATACTTAAAAACAAGCTCACAGAGATGGGAGTGGATCTTTCCTTCATCTCCTGGATCACACATTACCTGACAGGAAGACCACAGTATGTCAGGTTGGGGAAGTGTGTTTCTGGGACATTAATGAGCAGCACTGTACACAGCGGACTTCAAATACAACTCTTAGTCCTGCCACATCCAGAAGTACTCCGACGACACTGCTATTGTGGCGTGTATCAGGAATGGACAGGAATCTGAATACAGGGATCTGATAAAAGCCTTCAGTGACTGGAGTCACAAGAACTATCTCCTACTGAACACCTCAAAGACTAAGGAAATTATCATAGATTTCCGCAGACTCAACCCCCTCTTCAGCCAGTGAATACCTGTGGGGTGGACATGGAAGTGGTGCCAAGTTCTAAGTATGTAGGTGTATACCTGGATAATAAGTTGGACTGGTCCCTAAACACAGACGCTCTCTACAAAAAGGGGCAGAGCCGCCTCTTTTTCTTCTTGAAGCTCAGATCTCTGGACATGTGTAGTAAGATGCTGCGGATGTTTTATCAGTCTGTGGTGGTAGTGCGTTGTTTTATGCTGCAGTCTGCTGGGGCGGCAGCATCAGACACAGAGATGAAGGCAGTTGAACAGACTGGTCTAAAGAGCTGGTTCTGTGGTTGGAGCCAGGTTGGACACACTGGAGGAGGTGGTGGAGAGATGACCTGTCAACATGTTCCAGGCCATCCTGAAATACCCAGATCATCCACGACACAAAACCTTTATGGACCAAAAAAACAACAGTGGACGGCTCCTCTCTCTCTGTTGCAGAACGGAGAGATTCAAAAGATCCTTCTCTCCTACAGCCATCAGGCTGTCTCATTATTCAATTATTTTCAGAAGAACTAATAGAGTAATTGGATTTCTAGGGTATAAATTAAGTAATTTTGATTGTATTTTTATTCATTTGATTTCATTTGATACATTGTTTCTGTTGCAGAATCCTCGTAAAGCTCGAGTAACCCGGAAATTTATTGTAGTGGAGGGGCTGTACATCAACACTGCAGACATCTGTCCTCTCGCCGAACTGGTAAATTACAAAAAGACTAGTGTGCCTCAAAGGCTTCTGATTATATTGTACAATTTGCTTAAGAACTGACCAGGCTTATTATATAATAAAGTATATAATAATGTACATATAATAACATCAGTACAAAAGAACAACAGACAAGATGCCTTTATCACTGTACAAATACAATTAAATGTTTGGATGAATTCTAGTAGATTCATAATTAATGAAGAAGCTATACAATTTAAACACTTAAGTATAACAATACAATATAATAGTACAAAAATACAAACATGTGAAATAAGATAAATGTGACAAAATACAATGTAGATGCACAGAATAAAACAAGTGTCTAGTACTGCAAGTGGTGCCATAGTGCAGCATATATTTCAGTTATTGCAAAGGTATTTAGTACAGATTAACAAAGTATTGCACATGATTTGATCTGTGCTGTTTTGATAATGTGCTGGTGCTTACTAGTTATCAATGTTATACAGACAAAATAACTCTGCATAGACCCCCAGCCACTCAGCTTGGGATGATGGACTCAGTGGTGCATCTGTAGAAATTTACCAGCAGTAAGATGTCAACCAGTAGGCCACCAGGGTTAGGTGGGCTTAGTAATGCTACTAATAAATAATAAGAACAATCAAGCCCCCAAGTAGATGAGATTAAGGAAATGGAAAGAATCACCTATAAGTTGTAGCCTGGGTATACCCATACTGCCTTGCGCGCTCGATTTCATTTCGAACTGCCAAAGGGTCTGGAAACCAGGGAGGTTTCTTAGCCCTGTTTTAGGGATCCAATCACAGAACGGGGAGGGACGGCAAGACGATGACGCGTACTACCCGGCAGACGGAAGCTTGTAGTTTTCTTACGGATCCAACATGGCTGCAGCAGACGCAAAACTCTCTTTAGCTGTAGATGGTGTTTTAAATAGTTTAGAGCGAAAGTTGAAAGGCGAAAGGTCTCTCGCCGGCTCCGCTGTCCCCCGGCGGGGCTAATAGCGGTAGCGTTACGCTACCGTTACGGTAGCGGGGCTATTAGCTATTAGCCCTGCTATTGTAACGCCGGTGATCTGGCTACGAGCCGGGGGACAGCGGAGCCGCCGAGAGACCCGCAGCAGCTTGTTTATTGCCCATAAAATCAGTGGATGTGTGTGGCTGAATGACATGAGGGGGAATAAAGCGTGAAAATTAATAATCTTGCAGAAAGCGAGAACTGGAGAAGCAAAGCAGCAAGCAACACTCTCACAGACACACACACAACAAACATCAATTTCTGTAGCTCTACATACGTCATCTGGTAAAACTGATACGATTGGCTAAGAGCTACCAACAGACGCTTTTGATAGACATTCTAAGCGCCCAATAAACGGCTCCGGAGGATCTTAAACCACACCTCCTCTACAGAGAAATGAACGGCTAGCCTAGACTAGATCTCATTTGAGATTAGTCTGGTGTTAGCCAGGCTGTATAAGTTGAGAAACGGAGAAGAAGGATTTAAAAGAAACTAGAGTAAATGGATAATGGAAATAAATGGAGTGGAAAACTAGAACTGTGTGAATATACAATAACATGAATATTTATTTACTTATTTATTTATTCTTTTGGCACTGCCTCTTGTAAATAATGCATAAATTTGGCAGGATGAATTGAATATGTGATGAAGCTGCTTATATTTGTAATCTCATAACCTGCAATAAAGTAATTATAAAAAAATAAAAAAAGCCCCCAAGCTAATTCAGACACAACAGTATTGAGCACATATTCATCTCATTTTCAGGTTCATTCTATTTAGATTTTACACATTCACTTCCCTTAAGTTACAAGAAGACATAACTTTGGCTGAAGGCAGGCAACTGTGTCCCGTTTTTTGTCAACGCAATTTCTTAGGAGCGCCTCGAGGGAAATTCCTTAAATTTTGCACAAACTTAATGAACTGATGACCTGGTTAGAAGGTGAAAGATCAAGGCCATCACAATGCTTTGCAAAAAACTTTACTCGGGTTGGATACTGAATTATCACTGCATCACTCAAACTAATACTGCACCATCACTCCAAGTCTGTCTGCTTAATCAGCCATTGGTTGTGTTTTTGTAACCTCCAGGTAAAGCTGAAGTACAAGTACAAGGTGCGGATCTTTCTGGAGGAGAGCATGTCTTTTGGTGTGTTGGGAGAACACGGCCGAGGAGTCACAGAACACTTTGGGGTCAATGTGAGTTTACACAACTTTACATAAAGAAAATACTTTATATTGGCACAGTAAAAGGCCAAGCACCCAATTAAAAATGACTGTTTTTAATCTGTCTACTATCTTTAACTAACTAAAATGTAACACTATTCTTTTTGCATTTTAGTTAGTTAGTAGTTGAATTCATTTTTTCCAGTGGCGATGTACTGTAAGAATGGGTTTCAGAATAATAGATGTAAAAACAGACACTTGTTCACTCACTGTCATATACGAGTCCTTCTGGAGTAGGGCTGCACGATTATGGCCAAAATGATGATCACAATTATTTTGATCAATATTGAAATCATGATTATTCATCATATTAGGGAAAACATCAGTATTTTTATTGCACTACTTTTAAAGAGTGTCTGGTGCTTGTTGTAAACAAACAGAGATCACTAAGTGAACACCTCCTGCAGTACACACTGTCCTGCTACAGAGCTAACTGTTAGCCTATTAGCAACTTGCAGACTGGACGCTAAGGGGTTAACATCCCCTCTGGCTCTGCAGCTGGGAGAGACTGCTGCAGGAGGACTGTGCCGCTTCGACTCGACTCGTTCTCTAAGAACGAGTCTCCAATAACAGCAGAAAAAGTCGCTGGATTTGTTGCCAGTCCCTTTTTTGGATCTGAAAAGTCGCTAAATATAGCAACAAAGTTGCTAAGTTGGCAACACTGCTTTGCCGGCTTTTACAAATGGCGTGTGTTGTTGTGGCGTTGAGTACTGCGTCACATCCTGCTTAGCGTTCGCTCGTTATTTATTTAGGCAGCTACATGAAACCTTAACTATGTGTTCGCCCCCTGGTGGTTGGTGGACTACTGGTGTAGAAAGTGCTTGATTAGATATGCAGGAGAGCCGCATTTTAAAATGGAAATATCGCCCACGATCAGGTTAATTTAATCGTGGCAGCCAAAATCGTGATCACGATTAATTGTGCAGCCCTAATCTGGGGCATATATTTGTGTGTCTCATGTGTAATAGTAACATGGTACCATCTCTACAACTTGCAGATAGATGACATTGACCTGATCAGTGCCAACATGGAGAATGCTGTAGCTTCCATTGGAGGCTTCTGTTGCGGACGCTCCTTTGTCATCGACCACCAGGTAAATACAGCAAGGTGAACAAATGGCAAGCCCCTATTTAGTCATGAACTGACTCACTGTTCAGACAAACACATGAGGGGGGAAGGTATAAATTGTGTAGCCCGATAAATGACATTACTACTTTTCCTCATGGTGTGTTCCCCAACTGGTTTTCTCAAATACTGCCCGGACATCTATAATTAATACATAAAACTGTGTTTGGGTTCCTCATATTTCCCTGGATAGCATGTAGTTATTTGGTCTATTGCTTTTAATATGGTACAACAGTGAACAAGTCTTACTGAGGGAGTGGTCTTACGCCTGTAAAACAAGTATCCAAAAACAGATTTAATGAGGTGTGAACAGTTTCCAGCAGAATACTAGCCCATTTGTAAAGCCAAAGCTACACAGGCATGTCTTCAAAACAACAGTTTTAACGTCCTAGTCCAGACCTCAGTCCAGTCCACAATAAGTGTTCACTGACACTCCCTGTAAAACACTCCACAAAAGAAAAAGAGCTGTTTGAGACATGTCTGTGAAATTTTACCTTAAAATGGGGGAAATTGAATGTAGTCAGTATTTTCACTTCTACTTTCAACTTAGGTAAAGTAAAGTTTTTACTTCAGCCCCTTAGTGTTCTGACTTTTTTTATAGAGAATTGGGGGGGTGAAGGGCAGTGTTTTTTAGTCGGAGATAGCAGGTCAACAGTAGATGTTACATAGAAGTGGTGTACATCACCTGAATGCTGGAACCAAGTTGTTCTAGTCATAAATATATTGGAGGACGTATTTCCATTAGTTACTTTTCCCTCTAGTGAGCGGCTATAGGTGTGGCTTGGGAGAGAAGATCCGGCCAACTTCAGTGGTTAGCGGCTCAGGTAGCAGCTCAGTAAGTACCTGCCTCAGCTAGGTCAACTAAGTCAATAAGTTGGCAACACTGCTTGCCGCGTAGGTCTGTTGTCACATTCGAACTCCGTTGGTTAGCCGCTACAAAAGTACTTGTGGGAATAGAGGCTGAGGGGAACTGACTAGTGGGCGGAGCCAAAACACTCAGACGCTTTCCAAAAAGTCCTCAGAAAGTACTCAGCAGAAACACGCCATTTGTAGCAGATTTAGTAGTATATTTTTGCATGTGTTGGTCAATTAGATTGCTTGTGATTGAGTAAAAAGTATGATGAGTCTCTCTTGTGTTTTGCAGCGTCTGTCAGGTCAGGGCTACTGTTTTTCAGCCTCCCTGCCTCCCATGCTGGCTGCTGCTGCCATCGAGGCCCTTAACATCATGGAGGAGGATCCAGGTTATCTCTCTCTGTCTCTGTCTCTGTCTCTGTCTGTCTGTCTCTCTGTCTGTCTCTCTCTGTCTGTCTCTCTGTGTGTGCGCTCCAGCTCATCCATCAATCTTCATCTGTTTTGCAGATATTTTCACTGTCCTGAGGGAAAAGTGCAAACTTGTTTACAAGGCTTTACAGGGGTGAGTTTGCCTGCACTACCATGGTTTCTTTGATTACAATGGGTTGACTAAAGATCTAAAGCAGTGTTGCTAAGTTGGCAACACTGCTTTGCCGGCTTTTACAAATGGCGCGTGTTGTTGTGGCGTCGTGTTTCAAATGGAGGGGGGGTCGGCCACCGGGAAAGTCTCAGGCCACACCCTCTCAAAAGTCCGCTCACTCTGCGTGTTCTGACTACAGGTTAGCCCCCAGAGGGATTTAGAGACTCTGGAGGTGACGTATGGTTTTCACCGTCGCTAACTGTGCACAAAGTTAGCAGCTGATCATAAACAAAGCAGCATGGCTAATTATGCACTGCACCGCTGATCATAAACATAGTGATTGTGAATTAATGACATCGATAACTGTGCACAGAGTGTCTGGTGCTTGTTGTTAACAAACAGAGATCACGAAGTGAACACCTCCTGTAGCAGCAGCACATACACACTGTACTGCTACAGGGCTAACTAGCTAACTGCCGCTAACAGCGGCTCTCAAGAGTAAGAAGGAGTCGCTGGATTTGTCTCCAGTCGCTTTCTTGAAAAATAGTCGCTAAGGGGGTCTGAAAAGTCGCTAAATTTAGCAACAAAGTCGCTAAGTTGGGAACACTGCACTGCCGGCTTTACAAATGGCGCGTGTTGTTGTGGCGTCGTGTTTCAAATGGGGGGGGGGGGGATCGGCCACCGGGAAAGTCTCAGGCCACACCCTCTCAAAAGTCCGCTCACTCTGCGTGTTCTGACTACAGGTTAGCCCCCAGAGGGATTTAGAGACTCTGGAGGTGACGTATGGTTTTCACCGTCGCTAACTGTGCACAAAGTTAGCAGCTGATCATAAACAAAGCAGCATGGCTAATTATGCACTGCACCGCTGATCATAAACATACTGATTGTGAATTAACGACATCGATAACTGTGCACAGAGTGTCCGGTGCTTGTTGTAAACAAACAGAGATCGCTAAGTGAACACCTCCTGTGGCAGCAGCACATACACACTGTACTGCTACAGAGCTAACTGTAGCTAACTGTAGCTAACTGTAGCTAACAGCGGCTCTTAAGAGTAAGAAGGAGTCGCTGGATTTGTCTCCAGTCGCTTTCTTGAAAAACAGTCGCTAAGGGGGTCTGAAAAGTCGCTAAATTTAGCAACAAAGTCGCTAAGTTGGGAAGACTGCTCTGCCGGCTTTTACAAATGGTGTGAGTTGTTGTCATGTAGAGTACTACGTCACATCCCGCTTAGCGATCTATCCAATCAGTAACCAGGCTGTTTTCAGGGGAGAAAAAAGACCCTGCTCTTCTACAGGGACTAAAAGAGTCCTGACAAAAGCCGGCTCCGGACTGCTCGTATTCAAATTAGGGGCGTTTCAGCAAGTGAGACCCGCCTCATTCCGGTTATTGCCCGGCTATTACCTGGTAGTGGAAACAGCCCTAAGTGGCCTTAAGTTTAGCTCTCAGTCAAGCTCATTGCTGGCAGGAGAAACTGCTGCTGCTTCACGAGACATTTACACTAAAACTAGTGTGTCAGTGTTATTTCTGTGCCAATATGTCAGTTTTTCCTCCATTATGATAGAACTCCTGGTCTGAAGTTGGTGGGAGTCCAGTGTGCACCATCTCTTCACTTACAGCTGGAGAGAAGTTCAGGCTCCAGAGACTCTGACATGCAGCTGCTGCGCAACATTGTAGATTATGTAAGTTCTCTTTGTTCAAGCTGATAACAAGATGATATTTGTGATTTAAGTCTTACTTCTAGTCAGAAACCTCTACTTTTATTAACATAGTGGTGAGAATATGTTCAGCAGTTTAAGGGTTACACTATAAACGCTTAACATTTATATGAAGTGAAGACACAAACAACAAGATAATTACTGTTGTGTTCCATAGTTTTTAATCTGAACTACTTAATGCTCTAAATGATACATTTCCATTCTTCCAAGTTCAACAGATATAGTAATTTGGTTGCTCATTGTATGTTTACATCAGTGTATGGAGAGACGTGTGGCTCTGACCCTCGCTCGATACCTGGACAAAGAGGAGCGCTTCCTCCCCCCACCCAGGTAAGGGACTTTTCCTTTCTTTTTTTCCCTCTTTTTTTTTTTTTTTTTTTTCTTTTTTAATTTTCTTTAAAGTGCAGCTGATACACCATATAATAATGCTGTGTCTTCTCTGGTACCTTCTTACATGTGTCTGATTAAGCAAAATCCTAATCCTTAAATAATCTCTGAACTAGGGCTGCACGATTATGGCCAAAATGATAATCATGATTATTTTGATCAATATTGTAATCATGATTATTAATCACTATTATTCATCATGTTAAGGAAAACATCTTTTTTTTTTATTGCACTACTTTTTTTGCTTGTTGTAAACAAACGGAGATCGCTAAGTGAACACCTCCTGCAGCAGCAGCACATACACACTGTACTGCTAGAGAGCTTACTGTTAGCCTACTAGCAATCTGCAGACTGGACGCTAAGGGGTTAACATCCCCTCTGGCTCTGCAGCTGGGAGAGACTGCTGCAGGAGGACTGTGCCGCTTCGACTCGTTCTTACTAGTAAGCCCTCGCTCGCTCGTTATTTATTAAGCCAGCTACATGAAACCTTAACTATGCTTTCGCCCCCTGGTGGTTGGTGGACTACTGGTGTAGAACGTGCTTGATTAGCCGCATTTAAAAATGGAAATATTGATCAGGTTAATTTAATCTTGGCAGCCAAAATCGTGATCACAATTAAATTTGATTAATTGTGCAGCCCTAGTTTGCAGATTTTAGAAAGTCTAGCCCATGATCAGTCACAGGTCTTTTCAGAGGGAGGTCGTTCTATTGGCTGTTTTATAAATGCAGACGTGAGTGCATGTTGTTTCAGATGGTGAAAGCAGACATAAAAAAAAGCATTAACAACTGGCTTTACTGTAAAGCAACCAACAAACAGGAACTACTGAAAAAGAGTCTAACAATATACACGATATACAAAAAACAAGGTGCCAGTTTCAGTGAGGCTCAATAGTTCCAGCTTAAGCTATGTTGTGTTTTATAGTTACATTAACTTATAGAAGATATGTTTTCAAATAAAATGAAAGCATTGTGTCTGTGTGATGATGAATGATGATATGAACATAATAAAGCACAAAAAACTGAATGCTTATATGAAACGTTGATGTCAGTCTCAATAAACAAATAATGCACTTTTAAATAAAAAGCAGATATTTACATCTAATGGAGACCAAGGTTATTTTAGTTAACAAAAACTAACGAAATAACGAAAACTTGAATTGAAAAAACATTTTTGTTAACTGAAACTGCATTGTGTGGTAACAAAACTACCTAAAACTAACTAAAATTATAGTGAAAATGTCCTTTGTTTTCGTCTTTGTCAACTTTTTTCATACGTAAACCTTTTTGGTTGATATGAAATCTATTTCATCTATCTGGTCCTATAACTTAATAACTTTATTGGAGCTGAGATGGATCAGACAAAGGAAATAAAGGAAACATTTATTATGACTTTTTTTTATTCTGGCACCCAACAAATACCCCATTACAAAAAAACTAAAACTAATAAAAACTAAACTAAAACTAAGCATTTTCCAAAAAATAAAAACTAGCAAACTCACTTGAACAAAATTAAAACTAAAACTAATGAAAAAAATCCAAAACTATTATAACCTTGCTGGAGACGTGGGAATTCTCAATAACAAACATGAGTTTATTATACTCCTCTAAAGGTTCACTGAGCTTTATTCCCCCTTAATGTTTCATTGGATCCATTTGTGTGAGTGACATCAGCTTTGACACTGTCCTGTCGTGTCCTCAGTATCAGAGTGGTGGTCACCATCGAACAGACGGAGGAGGACATCAAGAAGGCTGTGACTTGTATCCAAGCAGCAGCTTCAGCTGTCCTCAATATGACCATTTAGCGTTTGACACTTGTGAAATAAAGTGTCCATCACTGGAATCCACTGAGTTGACTGTGTAGGACATGACTGAGGGGAACACTCCCAACAGACACTCCACAGCCCTGCACATTGATGGTGTCATGAGGACCTTTACTGATAAACGCACATTGTGTCTTCTAGCCTTGCATTTGTGTGTCTCTTTATTAGTCAGGCGTGTAGAACCTGATAATGTAATACATTTCCGATAATGTAATAACCCCGATAATGTAATAAAAATCTGCACTTGAGTCCATTGAAAATGTAGTAAAACCTGATAATGTATAACTTCTCAATAATGTAATAAAGTGCATTTCCCAATAATGTAATACACTTTTTACCAATAATGTAATAAAGTATAACATTAATGGCCTTCATTTCGCAAGTCCTGATAATGTAATAATTCCCCAATATTGTAATAATTTAACAGCAGACCATCCATTACTTGGGTTCAAGTGGTGATACTGTGTAGGCAACTCTAACTCAAGAGCTCTAGCGCCACAAACAGGTCAAAGTTAAATGTTTATTAACTTTTGACCCGTTCATTCGTTTTTCACAAAGGATGTATCACTGGAACACTTGGGCCAATCCGAGCTCAATGCATCCTCAATGGGGTTTTTCTGCCATATTGGATTTTCCGCCATCTTTGATTTGATCAAAAATCTTCCATTAATGTTATACTTTATTACATTATCGGGAAGTTATTACATTATCAGGTTTTATTACATTTTCAGTGGACTCAAGTGCAGATTTGTATTACATTATCAGGAATTTATTACATTACATTATCAAGTTCTACAAGGCGGCTTAGCTAAATAAAGGGGACATGCCGAACAAAAACACCAAATTTTTTGTACATGCTCTCTGTCACCATAGGTTTCAATTTTTGGTAGGAGTCACTTCATCAAGATTGTGGATCCGAGATGGCAGCCATATAAAGTCTATGAGAACCAATATATCTTCCAAGCCACTTAGAAGGTCAATCTTGGTGTCAAAATAGGCCTATACATTTTCTCTTGGGAAAAATGTATATTCAAGATCTGACATGAGATGAAAGCAAGTCTGACGTGTCCTCTTTATTCTTAAATCTGGTCCCAAGCCGCCTGACTATATTCTTTGCCTCTCTCTTCTTCTCATTCATCACGTGTCATAATCATACTGCATGTACCACATGTTGTATCCTGTTATGAATGTAAAAAGTGGGCCTCCAGCAGGACTGTTTGCAGCTGGCTTTTGTCTCTAATACAGAAAAAACAGCTGCAGTAAGAATTAGACCTGATCTCCATAGACCAAATGACTTGTTGCTTTTTCTGTACTGACCAAAGACGAGACAGTGTGCTCATTGTTTTATTTAATATGTTTGCCTTCCACTAGAACATGAACTGTACATGAGGACTGTGGTTTTATATTTCATTTGTTTGTTTACACTTTTTGGTTGTTGACTTTAAGTCAACCTTTAATTCTTTGTTTGCATTCAGAGCTTTTATGAAATGTCAATATGTCTGTTTCAAAATCGACTTGTTTTTTCTGCCCATTCCAATGTACAGAGAATCTAAGAAACCACCAATAGTGAAATAACAATAAATAGACCCTTTTCCAACAAACAACACAAGATTAATCATTTTTCATGAACAATTAGCAATATCAATAAAACGGTTAGAATAATCACTTACTCTGTGGCTCTCAACACTGAGACACTGTGTTCACAGCTGTGTAGAACTCTACAGTACACTGATATGAACAGGTCAAATCTTTGGATTTCAGTTGTATGTAAAAAGTACAGACATCTTATGCTACTCTCATAACCTGGCTCTAGGTCATGAAAAAAACGTGAAGAGACACAAAATGCCAATAATTTAGGTGGTTTATTGCCAAAAGTGTGTATATATATATATATATATATAAAAAGTCAACTAAATACAAGTATGAGGTGTGAAGATCAGTGACATCAGTAGTGTGTATGTGTGTAAATGTGTATGTGGTGTTGTGATGCACAAATAAACAGCAAACAAAACAACAAAATAGCAACAGGACTTCTGGTGTCGGTAGGGCAGAGAGAGAGAGAGAGCTCCAGGAAGCTGGGCCTTTTGTTTCCTGGGCCCAGGTGCTCCTGATCAGACTGCATCAGCTGGAACCTTAGACAAAGTAATGCAGGGTTAGAGGAGACAGACACACACAGCTAGCAGGGCCGTCACATACCTATACATCAGAAGACTTTAAATAGATTTTGAAAAGACTCCTGGAAAACTATCGTGTCACACCTGCTCACATCTAAAGACAAGTGTTTAGAGTTTTTAGTCACACTGAGATTTTAGACAGACTGAATCTTTCAGGGTAACTATTTACAAGACTACAACTAGATTCTTTTCGCACTTTTTACCTACTATGCAATTTTTTTCCTCATTATGCTCTTAATAAAAACTTACAAAATGGAGGAGGAGCAGCTTTTGGCTCCAGCTGCTCTAGTGTGTGCAGTGGTTTGTGTTGGAAAAAAAAAATAGAAGATGCCACAAAATGCCCTTCACAAAGCTGAAAAAGGGTTTCTGTTTTTATCACATGAAAAGTTGACTATTTTACAGTAAACAAAATAGATATATGGAAGAATAAAGGAAAGGAACATTTAGAAATTAAATCATGATATACATTTATGTATATACATACATTTATTATGTTATGTGTTTAATTTAATAATTATATTTGTCAGCTCTATCAACTTTCATTTAGTTAATCATACATTCATTATCGATTATTAATTATTTATGTATACATTTATTTATACATTTTAACTGGGTCTCCTTACTATTCTCTTAACTGAGAAACAGCAGCTCCAAAGTCCCTCTTGTGGCCGTAAATATAAGACATCATATTTCGGGACCGAGGTGCGAGGACCCTATTGTAATTGGTCCGTCTATTCTTCTTATTAGGGACCGAGCACAGAGGTGTGAGGACCCTATTGTAATTGGTCCGTTTATTATTATTAGGGACCAAGCACTAACGGTGCAAGGACCCTATTGTAATTGGTCTGTTTTTTATTTGGGTCCGAGCACTGAAGGTGCGAGGACCCTTTTTAGTGGAGCGGCTAAGTGATATAATCTTTCAGTTTATGATACAAGCGTGAAAATTGGCATGAACACTCTCCATGGGTCACTTGACAAGAAAATTGTCCGAGACATTTAAAATTTTAAGATGGCGGCCATTTTTCAAGATGGCCGACACCTAAGTGGAGCAGTTAAGTGATATAATGGTTTATTTGGTGATACAAGCATACAAATTGGCATGAGCAGTCTCTGTTGGTCACTTGACAATAACCTACCCACAGTTACTTGAAATTTCAAGATGGCGGCCATCTTTCAAGATGGCCGACACCTTAGTGGAGCAATTGAATGATATAATGGTTTATTTGGTGATACAAGCATAAACATTGGCATGAGCAGTCTCCATGGGTCACTTAACAAGAAAATTGTCCGAGACATTTGAAATTGTAAGATGGTGGCCATTTTTCAAGATGGCCGACACCTTAGTGGCGCAATTAAATTATATAATGGTTTATTTGGTGATACAAGCATAAAAATTGGCATGAGCAGTATCTGTGGGTCACTTCACAATAACCCACCCACAGTTACTTGAAATTGTAAGATGGCGGCCATTTTTCAAGATGGCCGACACCTTAGTGGCGCAATTAAATTATATAATGGTTTATTTGGTGATACAAGCATAAAAATTGGCATGAGCAGTATCTGTGGGTCACTTCACAATAACCCACCCACAGTTACTTGAAATTCTAAGATGGCGGCCATTTTTCAAGATGGCCAACACATTAGTGGAGCAATTGAATGATATAATGGTTTATTTGGTGATACAAGCATAAAAATTGGCATGAGCAGTATCTGTAGGTCACTTCACAATAAGCAACGCACAGTTACTTGAAATTCCAAGATAGCGGCCATTTTTCAAGATGGCCGACACCTTAGTGGAGCAGTTAAGTGATACAATGGTTTATTGGGTGATATACCAAAAAAACTGGCATGAGCAGTATTTGTCGGTCACTTGACCATAAGCCAGCCACAGCTACTTGAAATTTCAAGGCGGCAATTTTTTTTTCAGGATGTGGCCACGTGGACCTTTAAATTATGAATTTTCTCATAGAAATGTATTGGGTTCCTCAAGAGAGGTTGTTTGACTGTGCTTTGACTCCTTGCCCACGACCTGTCCAGTTTGGTAAAACCTGACAGGAGATCCCTCCCACCGGCGTAGCTCTCTGGGTTCACTGAGGTACACAGGCTCCCTTACCATGAGGGCTTTTTTAAATACTTTTTTAAATTACTTTTTTTATAACTAACCATTACTACTGCCATTAAACATGCCAAATAAATACTAAGGGATTGGGAAACACAGTTGTGGTGCTGAACGGACAGTGCTCCAAAATAATAATTGAGCAATGGTTAATACTGAATGGAAATAATGACAGATTCAGAGGCAACAGCAGCTCTGGCTGACGTGGAACCATGACAAACAGTATCTGAAACTATACTAGGGAACTAAACTGAAAATGTGAAAGCAATGTTACAAAGTAAAAACTGAACATGTCACAGTAATAGGCTGGTGACAAAATAGAACATAATGCGCCGATGTGGCGAGGGGAAGCCGAGCCATAGGCCTCACTTTAAAACACAAAGGACAACAAGGAATAACACTGGCAAAAGAAACAAGCAAATAAGTTCTAGCAGGGGCAACTGAGTCCATATCTGTAGCACTTACACTTTCCAGTACAAGCCTTGGTGCACCCACATTTTGTCAACTCCCAACAACTCTCCGCAATAGGTGGAAGTGGAGTCCAGAAGACTTTCCTCTCCTTGTCCCGTTTAACCCATCCCCAGTCGGACGGGCTCAGCATTTGTGGGTGTCTCTTCAATGCCTGTCCCCACACATATCCAGCCTCATAAGAAGTCTGAGATCTTCTTGACCTCTTGACACGGATATCTTTGGTATCTTTAGTGTCTTTAGCAGCAGTAGATGCCTTTTTTTGTGTCCTTTCCAGCTGTGTGTTGTTGAAGATAAGTTTACAGCTTGAATAATATTTTGCTCTGTTTCTTGTCAATGTGCTTTCTATGCCATCACCTTCATCTAGTCGGGTTGGACTACGTAAGATAGGCAGAGCATTTATTTTATGAAATAATGGAACATTTCTTGCAATGGTATCATAACCAGTATGATCTTGGTGTCCTGCTGTTTGTTTTCTCAACTGTTATAATGGCTTCTGCAATGTCTGCAGCAAATTCAAAGGCAGAGGCCGAGGGTTTAGCCTTTTACCACCTTTTAATAAGCACTTTGATGTATGGGATACAACTAAGTTCATGCCTTAACCCTACACTTAGTCCAATCGTTCATCCAATGCCATTTTTACCCTGTACGATCTGTACACCACCCGGTTAACTAAAACTACTCAGAGATTTGTCGTCTCTTCTTTGACTAACTTTACAATTGGCTGACATTGAACCCCACTCTGAGTTTAACAGCAGTCACATATCACCATTGTGCCCTGGTAGTGCAGATACTCACTCTTGTCTAATTTGTCCATGATCAACAAATCAACACAACTGTATTATGATGTGTTAAAACTTGTTTTGAGGATCCAGGGGGCGGCCATCTTGAAAATAGAAATTTCAAGTGGCTGGGAGTGTTTTTTTGTCAACCCAAGTAACTGTGGGTTGCTTATTGTCAAGTGACCCATGGAGACTGCTTATGCCAATTTTTATGCTTGTATCACCAAATAAACCATTATATAATTTAATTGCTCCATAAGGTGTCGGCCATCTTGAAAAATGGCCGCCATCTTGGAATTTCAAGTAACTGTGGGTGGGTTATTGTCAAGTGACCCACAGATACTGGTCATGCCAATTTGTATGCTTGTAAACCATTATATCATTCAATTGCTCCACTAAGGTGTCGGCCATCTTGAAAAATGGCCGTCATCTTGGAATTTCAAGTAACTGTGGGTGGGTTATTGTCAAGTGACCAGCAGAGACTGCTCATGCCAATTTGTATGCTTGTATCACCAAATAAACCATTATATCACTTAACTGCTCCACTAAGGTGTTGGCCATCTTGAAAAATGGCCGCCATCTTGGAAATTCAAATAACTGTCGGTGGGTCATTGTCAAGTGACCAACAGAGACTGCTCATGCCAATTTGTATGCTTGTATCACCAAATAAACCATTATATCACTTAACTGCTCCACTTAGGTGTCGGCCATCTTGAAAAATGGCCGCCATCTTAAAATTTCAAATGTCTCGGACAATTTTCTTGTTAAGTTACCCATGGAGAGTGTCCATGCCAATTTTCACGCTTGTATCATAAACTGAAAGATTCTGGCAAAAATGAGCACTTAGCCGCTCCACTAATTAGGGACCGAGCATCACAAGCCCTTTGGGATCAAAAGTTATTCAAATCTTTACCCACTGTCAAACTATGCGGCCGTGGCATGGCGACAAAATGTGGCCTGTCGCCATAAAACACCAAACCGTTATAACTTCTCCATACGTTCTCCCATCTAGTCCAAACTTCTCATGCTTCATCAGAGTCCAGCCCTTAACACTTCTACATCATAACATTTCATAAAGCCCCGCCCCTTATGCTTTATACACGCCCCCTTTCAGCAAATGACCACCTTGCATACTTTACATAACTCCTACAAGACATTTAATCCCAATGACTTCAAACTTGGTCAGTACAATCACAAGGCTTTGGGGAACCTAACTTATCAACACCTTTACTGACCTTCACAGTATGTGGCCGTGGCAGGGCGGCAAAATATGGCGTCGCGCCATCTCACTCCAGACTGGATAACGTGACCATACATTGTCCAATCTGTCCCAAATTTCACACACGTGATGAGGGGCCAGCCCTGAACATACCCACGTGTCAATATTGACACACACTCATAGCGCCCCCCACTGGCTACAGGAACTCACTTGTTTTACACCTAGCCCCAGCAGTAGGTTTCATGTACAGACAAGACATTTGGTACACATATGAGTCATGTGGAGACGCACCAAAAAGCCTCTTGGAGCCATACCTCAAACCCAACAGGAAGTCCGCCATTCTGGTTTGAATATCGCAACATTCAGTGTTTTGGCCCATTTCTACCTCGCAGACAAACTCCTCCTACAGATTTTACCCGATCAACTTAAAACTTGGTCAGTAGCATCACAAGGCCTTTGGGATCAAAAGTTATTCAAATCTTTCCCGACGGTCACACTATGTGGACGTGGCATGGCGCCAAAATATGGCGTCTCGCCATCTAACACCAGACTAGATAACTTGACCATACATTGTCCAATCTGTCCCGAATTTCACACACGTGATTCGGGGCCAGCCTACAACACACCCGCATGTCAAGATTGACACACAGTCATGGCGCCCCCTGCTGGCAACAGCAAGTGACATGTTTTACCCCTACTCGGAGCACCGTGGTAGGAGACACACCATTTGGTACGCATAGGGACTGAGCCCACAGCGCTGCACCCGACGTGGCCTGCGCTGACATGGCCTCCCCGGACGGCTCCACTCGGCTCGGTCCCGTTCAGTCCTGCTTGCAGGCCTAGTTGTAATTGGTCCGTTTCTTATTATTATTATTCATACCAAAAGTAAATAGCTAATTTGGAGCCTTTATCATATTCAAAAACTCACCATTTTGGGAATATACATCAATCTCCCGTGAAATTTACGTATTCTGGTATTCGCGGGAATGGACCTTGCAAAATGACTCACTAGCGCCCCCTTGAAATTTTCAAAAGAGCCTCACAATATAGGATTTTTTCACCTAGAGACACGACATTTGGTACATACATGTATCATGGGAAGACGCACCAAAAAATCTCAAGAACCCATACCCGAAAACGAACAGGAAGTCGGCCATCTTGGATTGAATATCGCACTTTTCATTGTTTTTGGCCAATTCCATGCCGCATACTTTAACGCACTCCTCCTACAGATTTCACCCAATTCTCTTCAAACTTGGTCAGTACCATCACAAGGCCTTTGGGATCAAAAGCTATTGAAAGCTTTACTGCCGGTCACACTATGTGGGCGTGGCATGGCGGCAAAATATGGCGTCTCGCCATAAAACAACAGATCTTTATAACTCTTACAGACTTTGTCCCATCTGCTCCAAACTTCTCATGCTTCATCAGAGTCCAGGCCTTAACACTTCTAAATAACCATCTTTCATCAAGCCACGCCCCCTTTCATAAAATGACCAACTTGCATACTTTACATAACTCCTCCAACAGATTTAATCAATTTAAACCAAGATGGCACACTTCCTGTTGGGTTTGAGGTATGGCTCCAGGAGGCTTTTTGGTGCGTCTCCACATGATTCATATGTGTACCAAATTTTGTGTCTCTACGTAAAATCTACTGCTCGGGCTAGGCGTAAAACATGTGACTTCCTGTTGCCAGCGGGGGGCGCTATGACTGTGTGTCAATATTGACACGTGGGTGTGTTCAGGGCTGGACCCTTATCACGTGTGAGAAATTTGGGACAGATTGGACAATGTATGGTGAAGTTATCCAGTCTGGTGATAGATGGCGAGACGTCATATTTTGCCGCCATGCCACGCCCACATAATGTGAAGGTCAGTAAAGGTGTTGATAAGTTGTGTTCCCCAAAGCCTTGTGATGGTACTGACCAAGTTTGAAGTCAATGGGATTAAATCTGTTGGAGAAGTTATGTAAAGTATGCAACGTGGTCATTTTATGAAAGGGGGCGTGGATAAAGCATAAGGGGCGGGGCTTTATGAAAAATTGTTTTGTAGAAGTATTAAGGGCTGTACTCTGATGAAGCATGAGAAGTTTGGAGCAGATGGGACAAAGAATGGGAAAGTTATAACGATCTCGTGTTTTATGGCAAGACACCATATTTTGGCGCCATGCCACGCCCACATAGTGTGACTGTCGGTAAAGATTTGAATAACTTTTGATCCCAAAGGCCTTGTGATGGTACTGACCAACTTTGAAGTCAATCAGGTTAAATCTGTAGGAGGAGTTCAATAAAATATGAAATGTGGTCATTTAATGGAAGGGGGCGTGGATATAGCATAAGGGGCGGGGCTTTATGAATTATTATGATCTAGAAGTGTTAAGGGCTGGACTCTGATAACGCACGAGAAGTTTGGAGCAGATCGGACAAAGAATGGAGAAGTTATAACGATCTTGTGTTTTATGGCGAGACGCCATATTTTGGCGCCATGCCACGCCCACATAGTGTGACTGTCGGTAAAGATTTGAATAACTTTTGATCCCAAAGGCCTTGTGATGGTACTGACCAACTTTGAAGTAAACTAACCCTAGCTCTAACCCTAACCCTAACCCTTAGGTTTAGGGTTATTTTAATGAACTCCTCCTACAGATTTAACCTGATTGACTTCAAAGTTGGTCACTACCATCACAAGGCCTTTGGGATCAAAAGTTATTCAAATCTTTACCGACAGTCACACCATGTGGGTGTGGCATGGCGCCAAAATATGTCATCTCGCCATAAAACACGAGATCGTTATAACTTCTCCATTCTTTGTCCGACCTTCTCCAAACTTCTCATGCTTCATCAGAGTCCAGCCCTTAACACTTCTAAATCATAATAATTCATAAAGCCCCGCCCCTTATGCTATATCCACGCCCCCTTTCATTAAATGACCACATTTCATATTTTAATGAACTCCTCCTACAGATTTAACCTTATTGACTTCAAAGTTGGTCAGTACCATCACAAGGCCTTTGGGATCAAAAGTTATTCAAATCTTTACCGACAGTCACACTATGTGGGCGTGGCATGGTGCCTAAATATGGCATCTCGCCATAAAACACGAGGTCATTATAACTTTTCCATTCTTTGTCCAATCTGCTCCAAACTTCTCATGCTTCATCAGAGTCCAGCCCTTAACACTTCTAAATCATAATAATTCATAAAGCCCCGCCCCTTAAGGTATATCTACGCCCCCTTTCATTAAATGACCACATTTCATATTTTGATGAACTCCTTCTACAGATTTAACCTGATTGACTTCAAAGTTGGCCTTCAAACTTCAAAGTTCAAAGTTAAAAAAAAAAAAATCACCCTCGAGGGTGACTGGCGGCGCCCCTCCAGCAGATGGCGCTCTATATCGCCTAAGCCTAGAGCCGGCCCTGCTGTAGGTACACCTTGAGCTTCGGTGTTTTAAGTGTCAGTTTCCAATCATTACAGGCCCAGTGGTTTTTCAAAACAAACATTCTGTGTTTGCAGTAGACATATAGTTAGGTTTAAGCACCAAAATGACTTAGTTATGGTTAGGAAAAAAGATCAGGGTTTACAATAACTGTCCAATGTTACTACTGCAGGCAACAATGTAGTACTTATTTAGTAAGTTAGAATCATGACCCAGTTACTCCACAGACCTTGTTCAGCAGTTGGGCAGTTCATGTAGAAACTATTTCCTTTATACCAAACTACACCTGCCAACTGTATCACCACACGGAGGAAGGTGTGCATCTATTCATGGACGAGAGGCTGGAGCTTGTGATGGCATCAGATGTATACATTAACGGTGTCCTCCTCGGTGGAGCTGTAACGTCAGTCAACTTGTGATCTGGCAGTATTGCAAAGTGCCATCTGTTTAAATTTGAGAGAAGGCAGACTTTTCTACAATCAGTAACTCACACCAATTAATGATCATTTCTAGAAACCCAGGAAACACACAATTCCGTAGTGAATGACAACAGTCATTCCACACCAAGAGCAGCTTAACTCATTTAAAAGTAGTAGTATGATTGTTGACCAAAAACATCTTTTCATCATTTTCTCTTCACTTAAAAAAGTAATTAGTATAAAGTGACAAGAATACAAATACACAAGTACAATACAGGTAACTCAGAAATGTCTTGACAGCTCCCTCATTATGTTACTCTGTCAGGTGTTCTGTGAGCCACTCTGTCGCTTGTTGCGCACAATGTGCAAATGAAAAGCTGTAACTTTTTTTCTAAAACAATAGTAATCTGTCAATGTTTTCTGCGGATGGCATTAATTACATAACGAAAACTGTGAGAACATTTTGCTATGATGCTTGTTCCATGTTCAATATGTTAGTAGGATGAGGGATACAGCTGCAGAGAACTTACAGATATACTGTAAAAAAAAACCTTGTTTTTACGGTAAAAAAACAGCAGCTGTGGTTGCCAGAACTTTACCATAATAATTATGGTAGAACTTTTTTTAATATTATGGTAAAAAGATATTAGCACCGTTGCTTTCACGTTTAAGATTTCATTTCAGCCATTTCATTCCATTTTTACTGTATAAATAAAAAGATTTTACCATTAAATATTACAGTATATTTTTGTTAGAGGTGTGGTGTTTAGTACATTTAACAGTGAGAAATTACAGTGATGGCTTGTATATATATTACATTAAATACATATTGCAGTGTATTTTACAGTGGAGTAATGTATTTTTCAAAAAACAAAACTGTAAAAAACACTGTTTTGGCTGACATATACATTTACAGTGTTTCATTGTTACTGAAACTGAATTAACCCATTTATTATTTTACGCCTTTTACTGTCATGGTTTAACAGTTTTTCACCGTAAAATCTACAGACATTTTTGACAGTGTATGGTCATCTTGGCCATCTGTACTACCTACAGTAGCACAAAATGTTGTCTAATCAATCATGAAATAACATCTAGCTTAAAATCATCTGCATGACAAACACTCCATAGCTGGTGCTGTCTTTCTGGAAGGTGTGTGTTATCTGGCTAGGACTGCCACTTGATGTCCACCCAGTCCTCTTTTCCAAGTCTATTCCAGGCCATCTTGAAATACAGGAGTAAAGCAAAATCACTTTTGATTTACCTTTGCAATTACTTTTGCATTTTTGTTATGGTATGTTCCAATTTTTATTTCATTTTTATTTATTTTTACAATATTTTGTATTAGTTTTCAAGTTTTACAATAAAAGGCTAACAAACAGAAGTAAATGATAACATACATAAAGAATGCAGAGCAGAACCCAAACCTTCATACACACACCCATTCACACCAGGTAGATTTGCACGAAATTATATATGTTTACATACACGCACACATACATACACATGCATGCACACGTATGCATACCTAAACATGTCCATACATATATTCTAATAAACACACACATATACAAACTTATACATACATACATACATACACATAAACATATAATAATATTAATAATAATAATAATAATAAAGATAATTTGAATTCAGTGACCCTATTTTCCAGATGCTATAATGTCCACAAGTGTACAAATTCCTTCAGCTTTCCTTTGGCAATGTAAGTCAGTCTTTCCAATCCGATGCACTCTGATAGTTCTTTTTTCCATTGTTTTTATGTTCTAATTTTTAATAATTTCTTTAATATTCCCCAAATCTTTGGCCAGCCTTTCTGGAGTCCTCAACTTCATTTGACCCCTACAGAGGATCGAACACAAACGTGGTTTGAAAGGGCATGAAGATACTGTTTAAAAAAGGTAGTTATCAATCAACCATAATCACCAACAACATCCATATAATTAAGCTTTAATTATGAAAGACTTCAAAACCAAAGTTAACAATAATACACTTTTAAAAGCGCACCTTGTTAGAATAATTTGAATATTATACTTGTTGAAAATGAAATGTTACTGTCTTCCTCTCTTTTTCCTCTTTGTGATTTTTCTCCCAACAGTCATCACAGGTCACTATGCATGCGTAATTCACTAAATCTTGATAATGTCTATCTCTATGCATTTATATTAATCAGGTAATATGATTTTGATACATTGATTGTGTTTGTGTGTTAATATTGATGTAGAAAACTATGATTACTTTAATTACATATATTCCATTTGCTTAAACTAATTAAGATTCTATAATCACAAAAAATAGTATTGTCTGTCTTATATTTTTTAACCTTTAAAAGAACATGTAGATATTGAAGAATAGTTGGCTCTTGATATATTTCTGTAGGTCAAAACAAGGCAGTATGTTCGTCATAACAAGTTTGTTAGCAGGTCACATGGCCTTGTCCTGGGCAGCAGTGATTGTATGCCCAGGTGGCCTGATGTGTGAAGGTATGAAAGAAGACTGGCGAATCAGCGGAGGGGGAAGGCTGGACTTCCTGGAGGAAATCGACCAGCATGTTTTGTAAACAATTGTAAGGTTATTTTAATGGGTTCCAGGAAGAGAGTCCTGGTTCAGACTTCACGAACTGAAACACGTCTGTTTGTATTCAGGGACATGAGTTAATTTTGAACCCAGAGATCTCTGTAAAGTGCATATTTTTTGACGTATTGTAATAAAACTTTGTTAAACTGAGAAACTTGGACGTCTCCAGCTCTTCATTTCCCCATCAACGAATGCGCAGAAAAATGGTGAGGTTTTTTCTGGTGGTGACAGATTATCAATTTTCAAGGTTTCCTCATGCAATTTTTCTAACAACCTACTGAAAGTAATTCATAGTGAAAGACAAAAGTTACAAGACCATTTTTAAAATCTTAATTGTAGGGTAAATAAGTTAATAACATTCACCTCAAGAGTCATATTGTAATGTGAAGTTGCATGATACTACATAAATAGCTGCATACTCACCACACACTTCCACTGCACATTATTTATATTGACAAATCCAATGACTCCATCATAGTCATCAAAAGGGACCTAACAAGTAGTTAAAGTGGAAGCACAATTTTTGTTAAGTTATTCACCTCTGTTTGTTTGGGGGTTTTTTGTTATACATCCAGGAACTAACCGCAATGACTTCAATATGTTATTTTCTCCATAGGACCAACCCAAAAAGAGGTATGCCACGTTTTCATACAAGCATGAATCTGTTTAGGCTACATGTTAGTACTGCTTTACTTTATGCTAAAAGTTAATTTTGTATGAATTTATGTATATCATGTATATCACCTACACACACACGTTTTCCCTTTATTATTCATATTATATATCACATGTTTTTATATCACTACATTAATATTAGGCTACTCTATAGCATATATTTAGAGATTTATTGGACAGAAATTAAGCTCATCCAGCTTAGAATATCCAAAATGTATTTTTGTCTATTATTAGGTTTTGGCCTTGTTTATGTATATGTTGTTCATGCCTTGTTTATGTATCAATAATTTAAGTTCAGACTGAACGCTTACCTGTTAAATCAAGACTCCTAATAGTTTCTCTTCCAGTCTAGTTATCATTGGATCATTATATCTTATACACGCTCATACAATAATACACTCAAATACAATTATTCTACCTTTATACACACCCATATTTTTATTTCTGACTTTGTGTGTGTGTGTGTGTGTGTGTGTGTGTGTGTGTGTGTGTGTGTGTGTGTGTGTGTGCTACAAAATGACACTTGTATTGCTTTCTTTTTTGTTGTTATTTGTTGTTGCTTTCTCTCATTGTTGATTTGTTTTTTGGATGTTTGTATATTTCTTGGAGAGGTGCTTTTTAGAAGCCCATATAGGGTTTTTTAACCTCTCCTGCACTTACTATTCTTTTTCATTTCTGTTTTATGTAATTGTCTTTTCTTATGGTGCAAATAAATAATAATAAATAAATAAATATGTCTGTAAAACGGTTGAAAAATATAAAGTTTCATTAATTAAGCACTCTCTTTTTAGGTATTTTGAGATGCTGAATTACGGTTTTAAATACAAGCGAAATACAAGGGGTCTAGAACTGCGGGTGTGAATCTTCAGTCTGTGGGTCCTCCTCAGAGACAGACTACTGGTTCTGTCCCTAGATGGTGCCCTCTACAAAAACGTTTACGCACCTTTGCGCGTGCGTGCGTGCGTGCGCCCTCTCCAGTTTTCCAAGCTTGCCTCGTTCCAGCGAGGGCAGAGGCCACTTTGGGATCCGGAGGTCTGAGGAGGGTCCCTGCAGGACGGGCACACGGGATGAACGCGGATTTGTTTCCCTGTGTGAACACGCATCAGTCCCGCTGCTTCATGTCTGTCTCCTCCGCCAGCCGGGCAGTGCGCACTATCTCCGGGCCCGGCGGCTGCTGACTGGGAAAACAAGAAGAGCAAGAAGAGAAAAAAGGTCCAGCAGGAGAAGACTCGCCTCTGAAACTGGATGCACGTAGTGTTATTTTTGATATTTCGTGAGTGAAGTGGCGCTATGGACAACTTTTTGAAGAGTTTGATCTGGATGCTTTCCTTGTTTCCAAACGTGAGAAGTGACGGTAAGTTTTTTTTTATTCTGAATCTCCTTAAAGACAGAATCAAAGAGAGAAGTGACGGAATGTACAGCATTTAGTCAACAAGCACTACGTGCTCTATTATATAGTAACCTTCCTCTAGTCTGTGTTCAGATGCTCTCACACAATAGATGGAGCCTTTACCTGGACGCTTTTCTGCTTGTCGGCGAAGGAAAAGACTCAGTTGTGTCTCATCCATTGTGTCGTTTGCAGGACTAAATCTCACATCCTCTTACGGCTGCGTCAGACTCTCTGAGTCCCACGCACATTGATGTAAAAAGTTTGTAAAACTTTGTAGCATTTCTTTAACAACGTGGACATTACTTTGTACTGTGCCATTTCAAATCATTTGTGCACATTTTTTATTTTACCACAGTGTTGCAGAAGTGGTGGATGTAGAGGGAGGGTGGGGGTTGGGGTCCCCCCTATAAGTTTACGTGATCACTTAAACACTCTTTGTCCTCTTTCAGCTTGTTGACATGTGTTCCTTGCAGACCCTAGTCTTCTTAGAAAAGGTGCTTGTGTGAGACTCAAAGAGCCACTTTGTCGTTGTCATGTTAATTGAATGCATAGCTCGAGGTGATCTTACCTCTTTGTCAGTCATGCTAATTCATTTACTCCCCCTGTGTGTGTGTGTGTGTGTGTGTGTGTGTGTGTGTGTGGGGGGGGGGGGGGGGGGGGGGGGGCTGTGGAGATTTCCTGTTTTCAGCCCTGGCTTCAAGGACCTACCATATGGTATGAAGTGAAAGGGGCATGGGGCGAAGTGTGTGTGTGTGTGTGTGGGGGGGGGGGGGGGGGGGGGGGGGGGGTCACCTTCCCCTCCTCCTTTCTTCTCATTGGCTCTGCAGGCAGCATTTCGTAAGAATTTTATGACTTCATTGGAGACTAAAGAATCAGAGCAGAAAGTTTTCAAAAGGTTAAAAAAAAAAAAGACAAAAAGGTGAACATGTAGTTGTTATTCTTAGAGAAAAGGCACCTCTTGTCCTTAAATGGAAAGTTATCTGATAATCAGATCAGTTGATGTTTCCATCATTTAGTGCATCTCCTTTGTTCTTATAGGACATTCAAGTATATATTCACCTTTGAAGTGTTGAGAAATGCATTGAGGAAACCTTTAAAATTAAATTATCTGACTCCAACACAAAATCCTCTCCCATTTCTCTGTGCAGTTCTCAGTTTTACTTCATTTTATTACAACAATTCTTTATCAAGAAATGTGCAGTTACAGAGTCTCTGGGTTCAATCCACATATCCCTGACATCACATTAGGCTGGTTAGTTCATTGAGGTTGGACCAACCTAATTTCTCTTGAACCCTTTTTATATCCTAACATTAATAATTAATAAGAATGTAGGTTGAACTCTCCAGAAGTGCCTCCTTTCAATCTGCTGATTTGTCAGTTTATTGCATACGTGGTCATGCCACCAAGCAGAGAAGGCAGTTATCTTTCTGCTCAGCACATCATGTCTGTGACCTGACTGTTAACAAAACTTTCCAAACATTAACTCCTGCCTCGATAGGACTTGTAGAGATATTATTGGAGACACAGATTTTGCAACAAAACAATAAAACACAAAATATATATTTTTGTGATTATAGAATCTTACTCTAAATAGGGCAGAGTAAGTTTAAGCAGATGCAGTAAATGTATTTAGTTTAATCATAGTTTAAAAACAATATTAGCACATGATCATTGTATCAAAGCATCTTGCATGCACAGAGAGGACACACACACACGCATAGTGAATTATGCATGCATAGATAGAAACGTACGTTAACAAAGACAGAATAACAGATTATTACAGAACATGTAGTTGTTATTCTTAGAGAAAATGCAGCTCTTGTCCTTAAATGGAAAGTTATCTGATATTCATAGATCAGTTGATGTTTCCATCATTAAGTGCATCTCCTTTGTTCTTACAGGACATTCAAGTATATATTCCCCTTTGAAGCTGGGGCCTCATTACACAAACATGTCCAAATTATTTGTCTTATCTTAAGTTGATTGAAGAGTTAAGTTTCAAAGATAAAAAAACATCCTATGATTTTATTACAGAAGCATTTCTTAACTCCTGGCTGTGTCTGGTCCAATCTCAGACCTCTGATCTGATCCAAACTCATCTTGATATCCTGCTATGACTGTAAATTATTTAATTAGCACTGGTCTTGTCAAGTCTGTATCTGTGTTTAGGATGTACATGAGACTGCCTGGTATGGTTGGGCCATATGGAGAAGATAAAAAGTCATGAGTATATTGTTGCTATCACAAAACATTTACACAATGATATTTTTGAAAAATGATCATCATTAATGTGGATATAATAACTAGCAGGCATGGGAAAAATAATACAACAAATATCCCATCACATCAATAAAATGTTGGTGTCAACCAAGGTTATAATAGTAATAGTTTTCGATTTTTAATTAGTTTTAGTTTTAATTTAGTTGTGATTTAGTAAGATGGACAAGCCTTAAATTAAGCAGCTAAGGATAAAGGATCATTTCATTGTAAAGGACATGTCATTGTTAGAAACAACCCCATTGTTTCTCCTGTTATAATAACTTAATTTATATGTCATATGTAGACAAGCTGAGAAAGCCAGTTGAAAGTGCATCATAGGAGCTTTCACAGTGTGACATTTATGTTTCTAGACCATTTTTAAAATGTGAATTTTCTTTCTACAATGAAAACTATTACTATTTTTAATTTACATGCAAATAGACTGTTTTGTAGTTTTATTTATTTATTTTTTTTCTGCTGTTTTTGTGTGTATAAATGGTAAAAAAAAAAGGTACATTTCCATAGACACCTGTGTCTTTTGTTTGTATTTTGGGTTCCTGGCAGCTTTATACTTGGTTAATTGAAATAAAATGAAAAATCTGACTGGTAGCCAAGTTTGTGTGGAGAAAAAGGAGCCATGCATGTGATATAAGGACAGACTGAAAGATGCTAAACAGACAGAAATGAATGCATAGGAAGCTGACAAATTGGAACCAAAATCTCCTGGACTTCAGAGGTTTAACGTAATTCCTAAACTGAGAAATTAGTTTGAGTTAGGATGGTTCTGTAATAGCTACATTTCTGTCCATTTCTGACAGATTTCTTGCCATACGCAGTTAGGAAATATGTTTCTGTTAATCCCAAAGCTCATCCTAAACTGAGATAAGACTTTCTGTAAAGGAGCTCTCACTCAATGTATTTCTGAACAATCCGTGAACACTGAATAAGTTTGTATGGAGGAAGAAGCAGAAACAGTGGAAAGCCCAGGCAGCAGCTGGGAATGAAGAAGAAGCTTTTTACTAATGAGTACTCAGCCATATGAGTCATCATGTTGGGGTTAGAAACCAAAGGCAGAGCTGCTGCTGGAGGAAATGGGGCCAGAGGGGCTTTCTTTGCTGTGGGGGGTGTTTAAGGAGAGCTCCATCATCTCTATGGTCACATTTAACAGAAACCAGCCCAGCTGTGTATCCAAGTCCTCCGACCCACAAGACCACGTAGGTTGTTAATTCCTACCCACCTATACTGATCTACAAAGTCTAACTATGCAAATGTAAAACTGAGGAAAACTGCTTTAAAGTTGTTGTTTTTTTAAAACATTTTTCAACTGGCAAGCCAAATGGGTTATATGTAGGTAAGTGATATGACACTTATTTCTACATGTAATCATGATGTAATTATTATGCTCAAAATCATGATGATTTATTTGGCATTTGACCCCAAAAATGTAGTTACTGCACTCTGGTTTTGCTGTAAAATGTTCTAATAGTAATGCAGAAACATAGTACAGAGAGCAGTAACTACGATGTTGTTGTCTTCTTTCAGCTTTTATATTTTGTTTTCAGTGAATAAACATTTTCAAATTGAATTTGTTATGAATGTATTAAAAAGTGTTTGACTCTATTCAAAGATCAAAGATGTGTGTATTTTAGACTTAATATTATAAAGCAATGTTATATTTTAGTCTTAATAATATTTTTTCTCACTTTTTTACTTAATCACTATCTAGATAATAATTTCCCTATCAAATAAACTTATAATTTCTATTATTTTTTATGTTTAAATTAGTATATATATCCAAAGCAGACCGTGGTAAGTGCAATTACTGCTTGGTTTTGAGTTGGATTTTGTAGTTACTGCAATTTCTATATAATTATTTTTTTTAAATTAAAATCTAAATTTTTTTTTACTTAATCACTTTTTTACTTAATCACTATCTAGATAAAAATTCCCCTTTCAAATAAACTTATAATTTCTATTATTTTTTAAGTGTAGTATATATATCCAAAGCAGACCGTGGTAAGTGCAATTACTGCGTGGGTTTGAGTTAGATTTTGTAGTTACTGCAATTTTTGTATAATTATTTCTCTGAAATAAACTATCTATCTATCTATCTATCTATCTATCTATCTATCTATCTATCTATCTATCTATCTATCTATCTATCTATCTATCTATCTGTCTATCTATCTGTCTATCTATCTATCTATCTCTAGATAGAAAGATAGATAGATGGATAGATAGATAGATAGATAGATAGATAGATAGATAGATAGATAGATAGATTACTTTATTCATCCCCGAAGGGAAATTCAGTTATCACAGCAGTCCGGTATTCAAGTACAATAAAATACAATAAAATACAATAGAATAAAATAAAATACTGAGGTAGCATGAATAAAAACAACAAAAACGCACTGTTAAAAACACAGAAAAGAAGTTAAAAAAAGAAGATCAGTTGGTAGGTTGGCAAGATGATGGTAATTATACTGAAGATATGACGGCAACAATGCTATAGTGACTAGACAGTATATAATAATAATAACAGTACAGTATATAATATATAATATGTAATAATAAATAGTAACAATATAAAATAAAAATAATTATAATAATAATAATATTAATAACATAGCAAAGTGTCATGCGTAGATTTAGTGCATTTCTGTATTGTTGA
The DNA here is from genome assembly GCF_030273125.1 of Centropristis striata. NCBI lineage: Eukaryota > Metazoa > Chordata > Actinopteri > Perciformes > Serranidae > Centropristis > Centropristis striata. Next base: position 23,873,238 of record NC_081535.1, read on the forward strand.
TTCTGGCAGAGGTAGATGAATTATAGAGTCTTATTGCAGAAGGAAGGAACGACTTTCTGTATTGTTCCTATGGGAACAGAGGCCGAGGGGAACTGACTAGTGGGCGGAGCCAAAACACTCAGCCACTTTCCAAAAAGTCCTCAAAAAGTACTCAGTGGAAACACGTCTATTATCCAATTCTGGGCCTTTGGTTTCCATCAGTGACAGACACTTTTTAACATGTAAGATTGAACAAATAGCAAAAGGTGAACCCAAATAAACAATACATTTGAAACATTTGTTGCAATAGGAGGTGAATGATGCTATGCTCAGTAAGCAACACGATGACATGTTGTTTTTGGGATGTTTTTGGGTAACCTGACTCTCATAGATACAGGGTCACACATACTTTGTTCAACAAATCCTCAATTTCATATTTCTCTCAAGTTTCACTGAAATAAATTTACTGCATTCATTTTTTAGCTGATGTATAACGACACAATATCTTCTTAATCAAATGATAAAGTGATTAAAAATGGCAACAATATTTTCAGTTTCAGCAACCAAAAGCTGATGGCTGGTTTCCAGGCCAGCAACCCCTTTTAAAAGTTAGTGTTGACCGCTGATGTCTGCTCATGTTTGTTTCCTACTTGGACCATTTAGTTATTTGGTGAGTGCAATATTATAACAAATACAGTTTTTTCTTGAATATTAAAAGTTGTGTCCTTCGTTCTATGCAAAAGCATAAAAGCAACACCTGTTTAAAAAGCGTTGCCTATATTCTGCTTTCCTGAAAACAGACATAAAACAGCAGGTGAGAGTAATTAATGTGATGACTCCCAGTCTTAGTTAGGGGAAATAAAGTATTCATGCTGCTGTAATCAAATTAGACTCAGCTTAATAAATACATGTGCCACTACGGGGCAGAACCTGTGGTTTGATGTTCTGTATGAACTAATGGCTTGGCTATTTAGCCACAGGCCAGACAATGATGTAACTCACAATAAGAGAGAGAGGGGATAAACTGTTGCATGGCACATACAGTACAAGCTTTTCCCACAGTATTATTGCACACACCATTTACTGTACACTGTAAAAAAACCTGTTGTTTTTACGGTAAAAAAAACAGCAGCTGTGGTTGCCAGAACTTTACCGTAATAAATATGGTAGAACTTTTTTTAATATTACGGTAAAATGATATTAGCACTGTTGATTTTACGTTTAAGGTTGCCATTTTATTCCATATTCTGCCGTAAAAAATAAAAAGTTTTTTCCATCAAAAGAAACGCTGGTCTGCCATATAATTGACAAGAAAATACTTTATAAATGCTGCATAAATTAAAGATTTTACCTTTAAATATTACAGGATGTTGTTGTTAGAGATATGGTGTTTAGTACATTTAACAGTGAGTAAAAAGTACTTTTTATAAAAAAAAATAAATGCAAAAATGATGGCTTGTATGTAACACAGTGCCAGTGTATTTTACAGTAGAGTAATGTATTTTTCAAAAAAATTAAAAACTGTAAAAAAAAAACACTGTTTTGGCTGATATATACATTTACGATGTTTAATTGGATGAAACTGAATTAACCCATTTATCATTTCACAGTCTTTTTCTGTCACGGTTTAGCAGTTTTTCACCGTAAAATCTACAGACATTTTTTACAGGGTGTTACTCCGTGTTCTCACCTCCTGTCCCTGGCGAGCTGTGAAGTGAAGCAATGCATACTATAGCAGCACTGAACACGGCAGAGGGCTAGAGCAGAGAGTTAGCCAGAGGTCAGTCCATTCATCTGGAGTTTGTAGAAATGTGAGGGAAGTGTTCACCGCCCTGGGTTTTCCCTCAATTTTAAAACAAGCAACATCATTTTACACTGAGACATGAAAATTTCATTTTGGACCAAAAGGGAGACAATTGAGTTGGAGACAAGTACAGTATATCCTACGTTAGGACATCAAGTCAGTGTGATCCACTGTAGAGGACAACAGGAGAATAACAGCTTTCAACTTCAGAATAAATAAATAACACAATCTTCTTCTCACAAATGAAAAACTGAAGTAGGGCTGCGTGATATTGGAAAAAAGTGACATTGTGATTTTCCTTTTCTGCGATATGACAACATAGGCTACAGAGATGTTCATCCTGAGGGGCGGTCCAGGTGCACGTGCAGTTTGAGCTGTGGCTCACTTGGTAGATCGGTCATCCACTGATTGGAAGGCCGGTGGTTCGATCCCTGACCATGGCAGCCTACATGTCCAAGTATCCTTGAGCAAGATACTGAACCCCAGATTGCTCCCAATGCTGCGTTCATCAGTGTGTGAATGAATTCCCAATGGTGGCAGGTGGCACCAGTGTGCCCTGGTAGCCTCTCACACCAGTATGAATGTGTGTGTGAATGGGTGAATGAGCGTAGTGTGTAGTTTAAATCGCTTTGGATCCTCTCCATTTACCATTTAAACGATTTCATCATTAGCACATTGGTTTTTTATAGATATGAATCATGATGACCCGGCAAAAAAGGCACACCCCAGTAAACGGGAAGTGGTCTGTGTTTCAAAACACCCAAAAAATTTGGGCCGGGAGAGCTTAAAAAAAAAAAGGGTTGCAGTTCAGTGCCTCGCCTGACATCTCGCTTCCAGCGATGTGACTATTGTTCATGTGCACAACACAGCGTGGATGCTGACATGATATATCAGTGGTTTTACTGCTTCAGCCTGTAGTAGCAGTAGTTTGTGAATATTAATGTGACTTCATGTTTGCTGATGCTCTAACTGAAATGATTACTTTTCTACTTGTGCTAATGTTACATAATGTATTAGCATGTCCCAGTTAAACAGTCTAGATTCAGAAGTGTCTCTTTGAAATGGCCTGCTATGTGGAAAATATATTTGGGCCGTAGGTGGGTTTTTTTTGTCACAGTATCATTAGAGGCCGCTACACTGTAAAAAAAATGTCTGTAGATTTTACGGTGAAAAACTGCTAAACCATGACAGTAAAAGACCGTAAAATGATAAATGGGTTAATTCAGTTTCAGTAACAATGAAACACTGTTAATGTTTACATCAGCCAAAACAGTTTTTTTAAACATTCTTTTATTTTTTTTAAATACATTAATCCATTGTAAAATACACTGGCACCGTATTTGTAGCAAAAATATACTGTAATATTTATACAAGCCATCATTTTTGCATTTATTTTTTGTAAAAATACTTTTTCTCACTGTTAAATGTACTAAACACCATACCTCCAACAGAAATATACTGTAATATTTAAAGGTAAAATCTTTAATTCATGCTGCATTTATAAAGTATTTTCTTGTCAATTATGTGGCAGAACAGCGTCTGTTTTGATGGAAAAACTTTTTATTTTTTACGGTAAAATATGGAATAAAATGGCAATCTTAAACGTGAAATCAACAGTGTGAAAAAAATGTTACCGTGGTATTAGAAAAAGTTGCACCATATTTTTTACAGTAAAGTTCTGGCAACCACAGCTGCCGTTTTTTTGCCGTAAAAACAACAGTTGTTTTTTTTACAGTGTAGGAAACCTGGTAGCAAAACTGAATGTGGCCGAGTCACATGCGTGAAACACATCAATGCCGTCAGGTCACCTAATGATGATGTCTTTACGACAGGCGACTTCTAGCTGCAGTTGCACAGTATCCCCTTGTTGTAGACTCTTGGGTGGATTGTAATCCAGCTAGGTGTAAAGTTATCCTGATTTTTTAATGAATAAATAATATCATATATATAAAATAATGAAATAATTTGCTATACAGTGCCAAATGCAGCTGGCAGGCTCAAAACTTTGAAACAACATTCCCCATAATACCCCTGTACTTTTATTCCAGCTCACTGTTGTCTTTAACTTTTGTTTCTACTTATGTATGGGCAATAATAAAGTCATGTTTCATTTTTTTCAACTGCAGTAAAGTAATAATATGACCGTTCATCTGCCCCATCACAGGGTTTCAAAGCAGACCTTCTTCCATCAGGTCTAGTGCCTGGTCATCCTCACTGCAACAGTGCTGGCTTTGTTCTAAGTAGCTGCTAATTGCTGGCTGATGACAAGCTCTCAAAGGAGTGTGAAAAAGCTTGAGGAAGGCTGCAGGTTGCTATTGTGTTGATATACACAGAGCTGAACCACAGCAGACATCCAGAGCCCAGAAACACCCAGACCACGTCACTAAAACATGAGATGCATTATTTTCATTAGATGTACGAAGCTGTGCAAATGGGCTCATTAAACCTGTCAATTAGAAATACAGCAAAAAAAGTGCACTTTCGCCAAGTGTGTTACATCCAGGGTTGGGCAAGTTACTTTCAGAATGTAATGTATTACTTCAGTGGTTCCCAAAGTTTTTCTACTGCACACAAAAAGCAAGAATCGTCTTGTCATATTTTTAATCTTTGTTTTTTGTATCTGTAATATTTGGAGTAGAGTCATGATCTGATTTAGCTTTTACGAGCATTGGAGAACAATGAAATTATTTCAATTTAGCCTTGCCACGCCCCCCCCTTTTATAACCCTTGGCACCCCCCCTTTACTTAAAGTGCCTGTAGGAGTGAATCAGTGTGTTTACATGCACAGTTTAATCGAATTATACTTAAAAATCGATTTTGGCGTCTAATCAGAATTCTGTCCTTGTCCCAGTTTACATGCAACTGAGGAAATCGAATCACTGACGGAAACGTGTCCTCCTCCTCAACACTAGGTGGCAATATGCGTCGTTTCAGTGGATTAATATGGCGCCCTTTCTGTTGACCTCAGTTTAACTCTTTGTGCCGTCGCTACTGACCGGCTCCTGCGAGCGGCTAATGTGCAAGCAGCTAATGCGACCGGCTTTCTTGGATCTTTTTGTTCCAAGGTCATACACAAGCATGGGGGGTGGAGCATGGGATCATGCATACATGCGTTGTCTTGTCATACATGCCAGCAAAAATCCTATTCCAATCACATTTTGTTTACATGCACTTCAGTTGTCCAGTTAGTCAGATTAAGGCAATCATTTCTATTTTTTCTAGTGTCATGTAAACGTACTGACTGAGAGTGTGAATGATCTGTCTCTATGTGTCAGCCCTGTGATAGTCTGGAGTCCAGTGTGTCCTCTTATCCAGTGTCAGCTTGGATTGGCTCCAGCCCCCATTGTGACATACATCTGATGTAAAATCAGGTTTTCCTGTGCTGCAACACTCTGATACTAGTCAGGTTAGCACTAATGTCTCCTCATAGTCTACGCTCATTTTTTGACCAGACACACAGTGCATATTGCTGGCTAACTCTGGGCCCATAACCTGTTAGCAGAGGTAATGTGTTCTGATATTACCCAGTGCTAGACCAAAATATTCACAGGAGTTAACACACAAGCATATCCATATGTATTGTATGTGATCCATACAAGCATCCCATTGGCTGCTTGAGTTCTCCATCATACACTAACTGCATTATCTCATAAAGTTGCAATACAAAGTTGCATGACAATACAAATCAAGATCCACTTTTTTTTGCATATATGTCAACATACTTCTTGCCACACATTCTGCTTGTGCATATTTCTTATAGCTGAGTTAAATTTACTATGTAGTATGTGAGTGCTCCTTCCATATTCTTGGAGGACAACAACATTCTTCTTTTTTTATATTCTCTTAATTATCCAGTTTGGATTAACCAGCAAACACTGACAATTTTGATGTCAAAGAATGATCTGAGTAAAGCGCAACCATGGTAACCGACATGAACATATACCATATTACAACAGTTGCTACTTCGTCCTAAGTCTTACCACTGAGATAAGGAAAAACCGGAAGTTATGCATATAACCAATGTTCCCTGAAGGGGGAAAATAAGGTAGAACACATTAGTATGGGGATTGTGTCCTTGTGAGACCAACCTAAAGCAACCTTGTCATCACACCTGTCAAGGCCAATGAGACTGTTGCAGGCCAGGGAAGTCCCTCCTTCCCTTAGGGCTATAAAGACCCCTGTACAGTCTCAACTCCTCTTTCTAAACTGCACTTCACCAAGTTGGATGGTGTTGAAGGGCTAACCTGTGTTGTACCTTGTTTCCCTCCTTCAGGGAACACTGGCTATATGCATAACCTCTAGTTTTCAGTCTTTCAGTCGGTACACTTGGTACAACACATTAGTATGGTTAAATTTTGCAGGCGCTGCTGCTCAGCTGATGGGAATGGGGGTGGTAAAAAGACATCAACTCAACAGACAATGCTTTATATGACAAAGCAGGCTCTCTAGGGATGTTGCTGGATTAGGGCTCAACATCAGTCAGTACCGAGTGTATTGACTGAATGGGAACCTTAGAGGCTTTAGGCAGTGCTCCAAAATGAACCCAAAGCTGAGGGAAAGAGACACATTTAAGATTGAAACTAAGGCTACGTTTACATGATGACGGTCTGAACGGAAGACCCAAAAGTGGTGTCGCGTCTTCACTTTTTATTCCGCGTTTAGACGAGCGTTTTCAGGAGGAAATCTGCGTGCATACGGTGACGCAAGAGTGTGTGGAATTGGATTGGGTATGCATGCCAGGCGGCATCACTTAAAGCGATAAGAGCATCTTTGGGCATGTGGAAGTTTTCATGCCACGCATTTTCATCAGCTACTCCTTCCACAAAGTTCTCCACCATCCACTAGATCTCCCAGGTCTCGTCCAAAGCCGTCTGGCTCGCCTCTGACCGCCTCTGGTGGAAAGACTCCTGTAAGTTTATTAGAGCTGCCAGAGCAGCTTGAAGGTCCGACGCATGGAAATAATCCCACGTTTGTTTATTTCCCTGTACTGGCAAATGTATGTGACGTAAACGCGTACGTGACGTGAGCAGATCTGAGCAGAGTTTTGTGTCTTGGCAGTGTAGATGGACACGCTACGGTGGAGTGGATTACAGTTTTACACTCTGGAGGGTGGTTTCAGATTTTTGTGTTTTTAAGCTCCAAAAACGTCGTCACCGTCTTAACGAAAGGCACTTCTGATTAAATATTTGGGTTTTTTTTACCCGCAAGCGTCCTCGTGTAAACGGGGGCTAAAGGTAGTTTTAAATCTTCATCCATGTTATCCAAACACTTGGGTGACATTTGAACTCCAGTGTTACATAAATGGGTCACGCCAACCCCCCAGCAGCAGCACTTGGCTGCACTGTGGTTTTGGCAACTTGAACACTAGAAATGCCTTTTGCTGTTTGACTTCAATCAATCTGTTTTTTCCAGACTTGTGAATATCTCCAACCACAAGAGGTCCTGGAGCACACAGTGAGACGTGTGCACAAAAAATATTTGGCTAATTGACTCAGGATTTGAGCTGTTCAGGATCTCTTTTTTTACTTGTGATGTGAAGGAACAAGCTCCTCCTTATAACACCAGGCTTCACAGTCTGCCTTCATGTGTGGCAATAAACACTGTTACTTCAGTCATGGTTGGACAACATTATATATGACACTATTCATTTGAAGCCATTATATATGACACTATTTATTTGAAGCACACTTTAACCTTAATTCTGACAGCTTGCTCCATATGAAACTGAATTTTCTTTCAAACATTAGTATACTCAGGTAATGAGTGATATCAGAATATCATTGAGACGTGACAGAATGTTATGATAGACTGTACCATATACCATCATATAATTATTATTCAGGCATATTTAGCAGAATCAAATATTGTTGCATTCCAGTCCAAGGACTAGGAAGCACTAGTCTATACTACTGTACTGTACATGCCTTCTTTTATAAAATATCAAATCAATGATTAGTTTGAAGGAAAAAAAAGAATTCCAATAACTGAAATATTAAAAGCAACCAAACTGGATACCACATAAACTGGGGAGCTTTTAAAATCTTTGCTAACAGGAACAGAAACATACTGCTGTGTGTTGGTGTGTCTTTGGGCTGGTACTAATTATATTCCTGGATCTGGGACTAATTAGAGCGATGCAAGACATTCCCATGGACAGGATTCTGTGTGGATTGACTCGATGACAGGATGTGCTGCTGAAACAAAAGTTACGTTTAATTATCAAGTGCCAGTGCTGCTGCTTCAAAGACTGCATTTGACTACATTAATATCATAGATGGCCTTATCTTGATTGCATTTTGAAACCAAACCACAGAGGCAGAAGTTAACATATGCAGTTAATTACTGGGGCTAGAAAGCGGAGACAGAAGAGTGGCTCACAGATAGGCAGCACGACTTGGTCGACTGTAGAACTCTGTGTTCCTCTCTAGCTCCATGCTGACATGTCTGTATTTATGTGTGTTTATGTGTAAAGTGTAAACAGGCCAGACATTTTTCATCAGAGTATGAGGTAGCACTGAAGAGGTGAACAGAAAGAAAAGGGAACAACTTCAGAAGACAACTCATACAAATCAGTACAAGTTATCTGAAGCATTTCTTTGTGAAAATTATCTTCAGTCCACAGATGGTGTTGGAGAGGGGGAGCTTAAGACAAGATGCATTTTTCAACATGCTTTTTCCACTACCAGGAAATTCAATAACCTGAATGAGGCGGGTCTCACTTGCCGAAACACCCCTAATTTGAATATGAGCAGTCCGGAGCCGGCTTTTGTTGGGACTTTTTTAGTCCCTGTAGAAGAGCAGGGTCTTTTTTTCTCCCCTGAAAACAGCCTGGTTACTGGTTGGATAGATCGCTAAGCAGGATATGACGTAGTACTCTACACAACAACAACACATGCCATTTGTAAAAGCCGGCAAAGCAGTGTTCCCAACTTAGCGATTTTGTTGCTAAATTTAGCGACTTTTCAGACCTCCTAAGCGACTATCAAGAAAGTGACTGGAGACAATCCAGCGACTTTTTCTGATCTTATTGGAGACTTTTGTAGACTCGTTACGAAGAGCCGGTGTTAGCGGCAGTAGCAGTACAGTGTGTATGTGCTGCTGCTACAGGAGGTGTTCACTTAGCGATCTCTGTTTGTTTACAACAAGCACCAGACACTCTGTGCACAGTTAGCGATGCCGTCAATTCACAATCACTATGTTTATGATCAGCAGAGACTCTGTGCATAATTAGCCATGCTGCTTTCAGCTGACATTGTGCACAGTTAGCGATGGTGAAAACCATACGTCACCTCCAGAGTCTCTAAATCCCTCTGGGGGCTAACTTGTAGTCCAAACACGCAGAGTGAGTGGACTTTTGGGAGGGTGTGGCCTGAGACCCGGTGGCCACTTTCCCTCCTCCTCGAAACGCGGCTAACATGATGTTGCCAGCTTATAGGTTGGAAGGAGATTTTATCATCCACACTACACTACTGCATTTTTGTTTTAAAGCAATGTGCCTTTTTGCACTGTTTCAGAACGGATCTCCATCCATACTGAAAACACATATCACAGAACATTAATGTACACTAGGTATACATGCTGCAACAGTGAATGTCCACTGTATGGACCCAGTTCATTTACACCAGGTCTGGGTATACCTCGACAGTTATCCCAGCATGCAATGTGCAGCAAATTAGTCACTTCCCATGCACAAAGAACAAGTGTGAATTCTGTTGCCACATACAGTGAACATGTGGACATGGACTGATAACGGAGCTGGGCACAGGATAGTTGCAGATGACTGTGATCCTTTAAAGCTTGCCTCATGTGCATGTAGGCAGTGGTAGCATTATAAAATGCTGAATTTAACTGCACAACTGCTGTTAGCACCAGCAACAAGGTCAGAAACGGCTGTAACTCATTATCCATGTTGAATTAACCAGTGGTAGTCAAGGATAATGTTGTCTGCTTTCTTTCAGGGAAACGTCACTTCATAATAGGGCTGTGGCCAATCAGGGAAGGGCAAGTCACAGCTGATAAGTAACCTGTCAAAAAAGATGGCCAGCAGTCTGTTCAAACACCTCTGTTTTAGGAGTTTGGAAACACTGTATATTAGCTGTAAATGTAGCAAATGTTCTGGGATTTAAAACAAAAATATCAGTGTGGAAGTGGCCTTAGAATGCCTGTCCTTGTAGGTGAGGTGAGAATCTAAGAAAAGCAGTCAGTAGCCCCTTTTCACGCAGAGATTCTGCTATAGTGTCCTTAAAAAGATCCACCAGTACACAGCTTTGCTTTTTACACAGAACCAACAAACATAATGCCAATGTAGATACATAGCATACTGTCTCAAAGAGTGTAACACAGCTTTAGCTTTAGTGTCTAGTGTGTGTGTGTGTGTGTGTGTGTGTGTGTGTGTGCCTCCGCTCCCAGCTTCACGGTGGAACAACTCTGTTCCCTATTCCTTGTCCCTACCTTTTATACAGAGTGGAAACATTCCTGCTGCTGTGAGAGGGACTGATGGATTACAATGATCAACTACAGCATATGTGGTTGCACTGATGTGTAATTTGACTATGTCCAGCTTGAACAGTCAGGTTCCCAGGCAAGACAGGGTTGAGGTTTACTAGCAAGAAAACATGGAAGTTAACACGCAGGATTCCAAATACTTACAAAAATGGTCTTTGAAAATATTTAGGGGATTTAAGGGAGATACATGAGTTTGTTCGGCCACAAGCATACACACACTTTGTCTTGGTATGTAAAATTTGGTGTAAATGATGTTAGTTAACAAGAAAATGGTCATAATGGCTGATGAATAAATGCAGCCTCGGTAGTTCAAATGTGTGGGGCTATCAAAACTTAATCTCCAAACCACTGCTACTTAATACCAATACCATGTTGTGATCTGCCTGCGAGTCACTTTACTTATTGTTTGTGTCGCACTCGTAGCTGTGAGTTATTGTTTGTGATCAGTAGTGAACATTAGCATAACAACGTCCTCCATGGTCGTTAAAACAAGTACAATGATCAAATATTAACCTTCACCACCCTTTTCTTGCGTATTAAAATCAATACCCAGGTCTGTGTTAGACTAAGGAGAAAGTAACAGACACCCAGTTTGCTTTTTTTGAGATAAATGCCAGTATCTAATTTAAATAGTCAGTGCCATCAAGTGGAATGAACTTAAGTCTACCAGCTAGTGAAAAGTAAAATAATACATTCTCTTAAACGGTGGAGAGAAATACAAGCTCTCCCGTGACATACAAACACAAGAGTTCGTCTAAATCGAGCAACTTGTCAAGAGTTGAAATGAGCGGCACAGCAGCCAGTCTGGTCGCCACCCAGGCGATGCCAGCTCAGAGGTAGCCCACATGGAATAGAAGAATGATAAAACCATATTTCTTTTAGAGCCCGACAGATATTTTGGTTGATAGATATTATCTGCCTCTTATTGGCCGATCAAAGGCATATCAGTATTGGTGTATATGCTGTCCGATATGTTTCGTTTCGTTTCGTTTCGTTTCGTATCTGTTTATTTCGGTCAATACATGTCATCAAAACAAACCAGAAAAAACAAAAACAAAACATTGATCAAAGTAAACAACATGTAAACAGAGAGAGAAAATTGATAATAGACATTTGGACCGAAAAGGCGTAGGCTGAAGCATAGCTTATTACGCCTACCCTGTTACAACTCAAGTAAATTTAAAATTTAGAAATGTACAATCTGTTATTTATCAACAAAAGAAATAAGCAGTCACAAAAGAGAGAAAAGAAAGAAGCTTATTACTCATTACTCTAACTTATATAAATTAATCATCCTATTTTTAAGTAATTTTTTGAATAAGTTAATGGTATTGCAAGTTTTCAAGCCTTTCTCCAATTTGTTCCATAAATTAACAGCTGTTACCGTGGTGCATCGTGATTTGGTGTTGGTTCTGGTTTTTACCTTTTGAAATATACACTCCCCTCTGAAATTGTAATGGCTTTGTCTTAGATTGAACATTTTCTGAATACAGTCAGGCAGCATGTTGTTGTTAATTTTGAACATAAACTGTGCTGTTTTGAAATCCACCAGTTCATTGAATTTGAGTTCATTTAAATTAATAAATAACTGATTGGTTGGATGCTTATAATTGACTTTGTTTATAAGTCTCATTGCTTTTTTTTGAAGTAGAAAAATTGGTTTGGTGATTGACTTAAATGTGTGTCCCCACACTTCTATACAATAGGTTATATATGGTTTTATTAGGGATTGATACAACATTTTTAATGAGTTTGTTGTTAAGATATTTTTACATTTATATAGAATTGCCATAGTTGTTGATATTTTATTCTTTAAGAGGTTGATATGTGGCTTCCAGCACAGTTTTATGTGCCGTGTGAAAACATTATTTTACACAATATATAATGCAAAAAATGTTGCATGGCAAGATTTAAAAATGATGGTAGCTATTCATTCTCTTATTAATTAAAAAAAATATTTAGCAACTGACTGAGTAGTAATGATGTTTATTAAGCTATTTATATTATTCCTATTAAGTCTTTATTTTCTCAGTTATCATTTATAGAATTGGCTGACAATGTAATACATTGTTTGTATAATGTATAATAATGTTAAATATCAAGTTTAAGTTTGAGAAAGTAGCTCTCTGAGTACATTTGTAGAGTGGTGAAAAATCTGTGCACAATCAACATAAAAAAGGTCTATTTTCATTCCAGTCCAAAAAATTACTATATCGGCCACCATATCAGTTTTCGATGATTTTTCCCCTCTGAAATAAATATCGGCATCGGACTCAAAAATCCCATATTGGTCGGGCTCCAACTTCTGTAGTGGGGATGGACCGTCGTCCAAGTCTCTCAGTTCATTACAGACTTAACAAAAGAACATAATTTTAATACTGTACACTGCAAAAAAGGTGTGTCTAAAAACAATTTACCTTGACAAGATTTCTTAAATTAAGATTATTAAATCTAGAAATAAGCATGTTGAACTCTTAAAATAAGAAATTAACTCTTAAAACAACATAAATTGTCTAACACTTGAATCTAAAGGTTTTTTTTTATCTTGGTAAGAAACAAATAATTGTCAGTGCACTCTGCTCGGGCCAGTTCATCGCTGCTTGCAGCTTGAATTGATCTTGTTTTAAGAGTTAATTTCTTATTTTAATCGTTCAACATGCTTATTTCTAGATTTAATAATCTTAATTATCTATAATAATCTTGTCAAGTGAAATTATCTGTCCATGCAGCAAGATCATTTCCCTCAGATTTAGTGTTTTTATCTTGTTTTTAGACACACCTTTTTTGCAGTGTAAGAAATAGTAAAACATAATATTTTGTTATGATTTTCTGGAGACTTAGATGGCACTATGCTGGTCCTCACCAGTACTTGTTCTGGATATATAACGGCCTTTATTCAGTGGTGGGGGTGGAGGTGGTGAGGAGCCTGGATGGAGTCATCACTGTCGGCTGTTTAGGGAGGAACTTCTAAATGGGAGCTAAATTTGTTACTTCCTGTCTCGAGTGGATTTCCCAACAGTGTTTCGAATATGTGAGTGTGTGGATCTGAGAGGGCTGAACACGTCTGTCTGTTGTTTTATGGATCACACTCCCTTCAGTTTATCAGTTGTTTAGTTAGGATGTGGGCTGGATCACCTCTTCAACTGCGATACATAAATTGTGTAGTCTTTTAAGTGAGGGGCGGATCCACCCCTTCACATACACTCACAGGTCTAAGGTCAGCTCAACAGATCTTTTGTGTCTTAGTTTGTATATTGAAGATTAAAGTTTTTGTTCCACAACAGTTAATCCAGAATATTTAGCTGTCTATTTATTATCTGTGAGTTTCACAGAAGACGTTGTGGATGTTTTTAATCTCTCAGCATTCCAACATGTGCCTGGCCATCGCCTGTTTGGATTAGAAGATATGTGGAGCCACAGGCAGTGTGGGTCTGTTCATAATTATTCTGTTAAAGTGTCCCAGGATGTGTTCCCATGTTTTATGGTGCATACTTGTCTACCTGTGTAACTGTCTTGTGTTTATGTAAGTAAAATGATTCTAAATCCCTCTCACATTTCTTCTTAAAGCTGGGGTACACTTTTTTGTTTTTGCAATAATGGGCAAATATCCCATAAAAACCTTAAGCATATTGCTATTTAAGTGGTCTAAGAGAAAATTAGGCCTGTGACGGGAAGCCAATTACAGAAAGAAGGGGTTCCTATTAGATTGTGGGGCCAGGTGATATAGTAACATGTTATCTCAGTAGACATTTTCTTATCACGATAAATGCCAAGTTATAGGTTTTAAGTGACACACTCTTATCAAACAGCAACTCGTTCACAAATTTGAGGTAAATTTATACCAATAAATGACTAAACTGACTTGCCTACATTTTACACAGCAACCCCGCATTTTTGGCATCATGATTGTAGGAAACAAAGAAAAGTGTTTAGAAGCCAAACACGTAATGTTAATCAGTGCTGATCACCAAATATGGTGGTACAAGATTTTCACTCAACATTCCCTTTTCACAGTTTTCTTTGATTAATAAGTGATAAATAAAGTAAGGCACACCCTACACCCTCTCCCTATAGCCCCTGTATATGCATATGCTCATAATGTTGTTTATATAAGCATATGTACTATTTGTGAGTTACTCGCTGCTGGATTTGATCTGTACTGAAGAAAAATGCGGCTCACCCAAGGGGCTGATCAGTTTTGCAAATCAGCAGAAAAGTAAAAAGTTATTTTCTTGTGAACTATTATAATACCACAGCAGAAAAACTGTCCATTCAAAGTCCAGCATTCGAGAGATGCCCTTTATATGTGATGTATGCAATAAAACAATACAGTCTTGGAGTTGAATATTTTCTACAGTGTATTTAGACTCAAGTCTAAATATGTGACACTGGCATAGAGTGTGAACTTTTGTTTTTGCAGGCTTAACAGATTCAATAGGAAATTTAAAGGCAGAGCTAATTATACATCAAAAACCAAATGTTAGAAAACAGGAGGTTTGGGTTATGTGAAAATATAAATCATGAGATAATAATCATTCACCAGCAATCAGTGATTCTGTCATGATGTTTATAACTCTAACTATAACTTTATTATCTACTTGATTATCTAGAGAAGAAACAGGTCACATTTAGTAAATTTGTTTATTGATTCATATATTGTAAAATGAAAGCATATGTGTTCATGGAGACAGACAAGTGAAGCAAGCTGAAAGCTCTCAGTTAGGGCTGGCTGGCCTTTACAGTCTGCCATGACTCTGTGGAAGTATGTTAACAGCAGGGTTGTCAAACTAATAGCCTATCCCTCCTCCTGCAGCAGATGCTTTGTTAATCATAGCTCAGAGACGGGGGCCGAAGAGGAAAAGTTTAGAAGAACACAGGAGCAGAGTTTTCTTTTTTTTTCACAACTTAAATCGGTGTAATATTGTGCTGCGCAATAGCTTTTCAGCTCCACATTCCTGCTCTTCCACCAGAATGTTTGGGTGAAGGACAGAATGACTAAGAGCTGGTTTGGAGGAAGATAAACAATTGACAGTAGAACTTTGTTTGACATGTATCCAAAAGGTTTCTTTTTCACAACTGACCCCGTTTTCCACAGACCTAGCTTGGTATGCACACTCTTATCAAAGAGCCAGTAAAATGCTAATGACTCAGCTCTTCCCCCATCACAACCTTCCCAGGCTCATTTATTGTCTTGTCTTTGAGCCTCCAAATGGCCAAATATTTGAGGGGAAGTGGCTCTCTTTTTATGAGATAGCTATTGTTGTTTTAACTCAGTCATGGGGATGGAATTACCCCTGTGTAGGCTCCATGTGTGATGAGGGCTTGTACGGTGGCCACATCAGAACCCATACAGGGAAATTCCATAGCAGGCAAGTGATACCATCTGACAATCCAGAGAGCGCCATGGTACAGTGATTGTCAGAAAGACTGTAACGTGTCTGTTTGGGCCTGGGTGAGAGGAGTGATACAAGTTGTTGTATCTGACAATGGTTTGTGTTTGAGAGGCATTTCTTTATGGTGTGTGGTGTTGCAGTCTCAAGAATGCTTCCAGAAGGTGACCAATACTGGAAGAAATGGAGGGACTACATGTATGAGAGGTGATTGCATATTCTGTGTGGGAAAATCTTTTTATTTTATATTATTGTATTTTTCCCCTGGGTCAGGAGCGTTTCTCCCCCAGTATATATAAATATGTATATATATATTCCATTTCCGCTTGTTATGGGGTTCTTTTTTATTTTATTTTTTGTACCGGTGACCTTGTGGACAGCACAAACGAAGGTATTTTGTGTCACTGGACCTGAGTTCTGCCAGCCCTTTGTTTAGAATAAAACCTGCCATTGTATTTTGCCATGGATGACCCTGTCTGATGTACCTGTTCTGTGTGTATAATTATATGTTTGTGTTTTGTTTTTCACTGAAAAATCAATAAAAAGAAAGTTAAAAAAAAAGAATGCTTCCAGGATAGCTGGGAAAAAGTTCTTGATACATGTAGAATTCAACACTTTATATATATTCACTGATCAGATAACTGTAGTTTCAGTGTAACATGGAAAATAGCAGAGAGTTTAGAAAGTAAGGTGCCAGAAAAGTTGAGTTTGTGAAAATTCACACTCGAAGGTCACAAAAGGTCAGCATTGTTACCTGGTTTAGCAACCACATTGTTATCACACTGATGCAATAAAGCTAAAGCGCTGATTGTTTCCAATCTAGTTAGAGTGACACTCAACAAAAACAGGCCTGGATTTAAAGAGACCTTATTGTGCATGGGGAAATTCAAGTGGCAGTTTTGCATACACACATCAGCAGCTGTCCTACTTGGATCTGAACATGTCAACTGGGCTCTGTAGAATCTAGGTTCAGACCTCCAATTATAGAACACAGCAGAGAGGTGTAAGGATCTGTAATGTAAACAGAGTGATTAGCCGTGTTTCAGCTAGGGGGGGAAAGTGTCCACCTAGAAAGTCTCAGGCCACACCCTCTCAAAGGTTCGCTCACTCTGCGTGTCTCCACTACAAGTTAGCCCCCAGAGGGATTTAGAGACTCTGGAGGTGACGTATGGTTTTCACTGTCGCTAACTGTGCACAACGTCAGCAGCTGAAAGCAGCATGGCTAATCATGCACAGAGTCTCTGCTGATCATAAACATAGTGATTGTGAATTGACGGCATTGCTAACTGTGCACAGAGTGTCTGGTGCTTGTTGTAAACAAACAGAGATCGCTAAGTGAACACCTCCTGCAGCAGCAGCACATACACACTGTACTGCTACAGAGCTAACTGTAGCTAACTGTCGCTCCGGCTCATTCAGAAGAGTAAGAAAGAGTCGCTGAATTTGTCTCCAGTCGCTTTCTTGAAAAATTGTCGCTAAGGGGGTCTGAAAAGACCCTTAAGGACTATTTCTATCTAATTAGTAACCAGGCTGTTTTCAGGGGAGAAAAAAGACCCTGCTCTTCAACAGAAACTAGAAAAGTCCCGACAAAAGCCGGCTCCAGACTGCTCATATTCAAATTAGGGGCGTTTCGGCGAGTGAGACCTGCCTCATTACATGTATTGTCAAGTCAAGTCAATTTTATTTATATATAGCCCAAAATCACAAATCACAGATTTGCCTCAAAGGGCTTCACAGACTGTACATGGTAGGACACCCTCTGTCCTTAGAGCCTCACAGCGGCCAGGGAAAAACTCCTCAAAAAACCTTTTTAACAGGGGAAAAAGAAGAAGAAACCTCAGGGAGAGACAGAGGAGGGATCCATCTCTCAGGACGGACAGCTATTACCCGGTAGTGGAAACAGCCCTTTTATGTTTGACTGCTGTCACTCCATCAAGTGGCAGCGTAATGTAGGATATAAATCATAGAAATATACTACTACTACTACTACTACTACTACTAATAATAATAATAATACTCTTATTCTATTTCTCTGCTAAACATGTTGTGTGACTCAACAGTAAAGTTTATGAGCCTGCCACAAAATATAACAAACTATTTATACTTTATGGTGTCAATGCCCCAAAAATAGTTCTCAAGAGCTAAAAGTAGACTAAACACTGGACTTGGATGTCAAATAAATGTTAATGTGGCTCTGTGTCTGCTGGATACATCACTAAGCATTTCCTTGCTCCCAGTTCAGCCATAACAACTTCATAAGATGTGGATATAATGGTGGCTGTATATCTACAAGCTTGTTTTGATGTTTCTCTCTTCTTATGGACAGGAGATTATTAACGTCTTCCTGTCTTGATGGAATCAGTCCCAGATATGTTTAAATGCAGATTGATGAAATATATGTCTATGAGATGCATCAACAGGTAGTGCTGTACAGGAAAAAGGGCTTCAGAAAATTCATATCCAAAGTAGCAGTATCATGTTATTTAATAAACTATTTATTTGGGCTGTTTGTGTTGGAGCCATATAACAAAGTCAGTGAGTGCATGAACTGTAGCTTCAGGGCAGTCTGAGTGGTTCTGACCTGAAATGTTCCATCAGATACGCTGACCTCTGGCTTTATGACGGGTCATAATTTCAGGGCATTGGCAGTTTTTCTTCTTTTACACTCCAGAGATGGTGTGTGTTGGACAGGACAAGTGAGGCCATTTGTTGAAATACCAGAAACACATTCCAACACGTTACATTCAGACTTCCCATTCCACTCTTAACTGAGAGGGGAGACTACTAATTTTATACGTCTGCTTAGGGTTGCACAATTAATCAAATTTTAATCGTGATCACGATTTTGGCTGCCACGATTAAATTAACCTGATCGTCGGTGATATTTCCATTTTAAAATGCGGCTCTCCTGCATATCTTATCAACCACTTTCTACACAATCCAGCAACTTTTTCTGCTGTTATTGGATCCTTTTGGAGACTCGTTCTTACTCTTGTTAACGAGCCTCGCAAAGAAGAGTAGGAACAAGTCGAAGCGGCACAGTCCTCCTGCAACAGTCTCTCCCAGCGGCAGAGCCAGAGGGGATGTTAACCTCTTAGCGTCCAGGCTGCAAATTGCTAATAGGCTAACAGTTAGCTCTATAGCAGTACAGTGTGTATGTGCTGCTGCTGCAGGAGGTGTTCACTTAACGATCTCTTTTTGTTTACAACAAGCACCGGACACTCTGTGCACACACTAAAAACTGTTCCTATTGTTTGTAAGTAGTGCAATAAAAATACAGATGTTTTCCCTAACATGATGAATAATCGTGATTAATAATCGTGATTACAATATTGATCAAAATAATAGTGATTATCATTTTGGCCATAATTGTGCAGCCCTATGTCTGCTCTCATTTTTTGTCAGAATTGGCTTCATTTCTTGATAGCTCAGTACATCAGACAGGATATTGTTGTGGTAAAAAAGTAAATGCAGTCGTTCAGGGTAGCTCACCACTTCTGCAGGTACTACCCCTGCCATTCCTGTTTCAACCAGTAACAAAGTGAGGATGGTATGCTCAACCCTCATTGCACACTTATCAGATTTCATAACAGTTAAGCTTCAGCTACAGATTCTCTTAGGGAAGAGTGAAAAAAATGGAGTAGATCTCTTAAAGGGATGGTTTCATTTTTGCTCCAGTTTGTTGATTGCTTTGTCCATTGCATTCATTTTAACATAGTTATTGTTGAATGAAAAAAGGTGTAATACATTTCAGTTATCATGTGTATTGAGATATAAAATATAACTCTAAAATATTTCATTAAACCAAACTGATTAAATATTAGACAGGTTTTTTAAATAGGTTCATATCCTATCTTAAATGTTTGACAAGCATATTTTTTTATAATTCCTTCAATTCACCACATCACCATCTGCCTACACACAAACACACACACACACACACACACACACACAAACACACACACACACACATTTCTGTAAAATAGGAATGCTTTATCTATCTATCTATCTATCTATCTATCTATCTATCTATCTATCTATCTATCTATATATATATATATATATATATGTATATATATATATATATATATATATATATATATATATATATATATATATAGATAGATAGATAGATAGATAGATAGATAGATAGATAGATAGATATAGATAGATAGATATATTCCAATGCTTAGAGTTTAGTTTAGTTCTATGGTCTGTGATACTGTAATAGTGACAGATTCTATAACAGCACATGCTGTTCCTCATTACCTACATGTTTCTATTGAAAGGTTCCGTACTGGTACACCGTTAGCGCAGAAGATGACACTGTAACTCTGGAGTAATTACAACGGGTTGTAATCTGAAGCATTTTTCAAATAATACTTTGAACTTTTTAGGGATGTCTGTGTGTAATGATCCCGTTAATATAAAACCTTTAAACAGCAGTGTGTTGGTTTCTTTCTAAGACAGCACTTATCTGTGTAAATGAGAAGGCCATGAATAACTCCCCATGAGGCTTAGAAGGCTGAGAGAGACAGAGGAGGCCCACAGTGCAGTCTGAATGGGATATCTAGAAGAGGGAGCTTGACCAGGACTTGACTTGTTCAGACTGGGGAGATAATGTGTTCCCCCATGGATACTCTGAGACCATAGCAATATATACAGAGTGTGAGCAGCATCAGGTCAAGTGCCAGATTAACAGATAGAAGCAGTTGTTTGTGCTGAAACTTTAACAGTAGGTAGAGAAGTAAAAGCACTTGAAACTGAAAGAAGACAGAATAATTCCATCTAATACTTTGTAATGCATCAAAGCAAATTCACTTAAAATGTGTTTAATGTGAAAATCTTTTTCTCAGTTTTGGCCTCAATAGGCACTATTAACTTGTTTCCACTGCAGGTCAGTATAACCATTGTAAACTGCTCATAATCTGAATTTTTAAGAGCCTTGTGTTAAGGTTTGGTAGTGAACTGGACTCAAACGCTGTTTATGGTCTCAATCGGGTTTTTTAAAACTCTTTTTCAATACAGCATGATGTTGATTTTGTAAATGATGGTCTCTTTTAGAGTGAGAAGAGGATAAAGCATTCCATGTTGGCAGGTCGTTACCACAGCTCATCGTGTGTTTTCATCTGAGAACTTTGACATTTTGGCAAAAAAGACACTCTTAAGGAGTTGGCTGTTCATTGTTGCACCTTGCTAACGGACTAGATAGATAGCGCAAGCTGAATGTGATCACTTCTGGCTCCAAAAAGCCAAGATGCCGATAGTCAAAATGCCAAAGTTGAGGCCTCAAAATAGCTCACAATCCAATGGATGACATCATGGTGGCTATATCTTTTATACAGTCTATGGATATATTCCCACTTCTGTCAGACACTGAGAATGTGTTTTAGTTTGTGATGACTGACTGCAGATCCCTCTGAACAGCCTCATCTCAATTAATACATAGGGGGACACTAATTCTTGTCCTGCTTCATACAGATGCAGAATAATAATAATTATAATTTCTGGATCTGTTGTAGTCATCCTTCATTGTAATATGATGTCACATCTGAAATCTGAAAGTTCTTGGAATTTGTATTTGGTATCATGTCCTGATTCCAAATGGTGAAATATGTGTTCTTTGTGAGGGTGGTGAACGGGGAAAGGGTGAGGGGTTAGGCCAGTACCACTGTTAACACCTGCCATCATAATGATTGAGGTACCAAGATCATCAACAAATCAGTTAATAATAATTCCACAGAAATTTGCAACACATCTCTTTTTCCTCCCTGAAATATCCACACATATATACAAGCACTTATAACTACAAAATACACGCACACTTACACACATACGCATATATAGCATTTACATAAAATTCCTCCATTGGTCGTTCTGTCGGTCGGTCGGTTTGTCTGTCTGTCTGTCTGTCTGTCTGTCTGTCTGTCTGCTGATTTACATATCAGCATATATGTATGGCCACACAATAACCCTCCTCCTTCTTATTAACTATCAGAAATCAATGTTAACAACAACTGGTGTTGTAAATATCTACTCTTTATTTTTTCGATTATTTACCATATTTTCTGTTTAAGTTGTTTGACCTTTTCTTGTTCTGCAACAAAATATAAATAAATTAATAAAATAATAATAACTATAATAATAATAATAATAATAATGATAATAATAATAATAATAATAATAATAATAATAATAATAATAATAATAATAATCATGGCTGCTTGCAACACATTCTTGAAGAGAAGTAAAAACAAAAAAATAGTTGAGTCTTCAGGAATGTTTTTTTTCTTTAACACTCTGTGCATTGAGGTTTAACATAAATTCTGCCTTCAAAAAATATTTTTATTACTCCAATCTGCTCTGTGCAAACTGTTCAGTCAACACTTGCACAAAACTCAAGGAAAGGCTGGAATGAAAGGCTGAACATATAGAGGGGTGGAGGATGGGGAGAAACAGAGACAAAGGTTAGAGGACCGAGATGCAAGAGGTGACACGCACACACACACACACACACACACACACAAGCAGTTTAAACAGGAGAGGGAAGGAAAGTGTTGAGGTGTGCCAGAGGGCCCTCTGTCAAAACCCCAGTAGATGGAGCCGTGGTCTGGCCTCTCAGCTCTCAAAGGGCCCTTTCATGGCGGAGGCAGCAGGCTGTTGGAATGCAGAAGCTAGCAGTCTCGTTCAGCCTCAGATGGAAAAGCATCCCATTGACCCCAATCCCTCATTTTCCAAGGCAGTGGATACATGTAATCAATCACAGCCACTGTCTAATGGGACGCCTGTAAGCCGCCTTTAAGGAGCTCAGCTCACTTCTGGCTTGTAGTGGTTTTGTTTTTGTGTACTAATCAACACAAGTTTACTATATGACAGAATACTACTAAATGTGTAGCTGGATGGTAATAGCTACTTAACAAGACCAAAGTCTAGTGGCCCCTAGAGGCTCAAGTTTGTCATTACAACCCCAGTAGCACACTGGAGGAAACAAAAAATATACTAACAACTTTCTGTTTAAGGAGTCTTACTGAGTGTGATATTTAAATTTAATGTGGCACCAGTGGAAAATTAATAATAAAAATGATAAAATAAAATATTTTTTAACCCTTAAATGCAGGGTCCAGTTAATGTCTGGGTGTCAAAATAAAAAATATTAGGAGCATTGTTTTTCTAATGTTTTTCTACAAGAAGTGTAAGTGTCAAAATGTGGTCAAAGTGTTAAATTTTTTTATACATGCTATGCTGGATGCAAGTGATCGTGGGTTGTGTCATGATGGCGCTATTGTCTCACAGTTAGCGTAAAAATATACAGATAGTTTATTTATATGAGCTTCAGATACAGTAACATAATGGTGTAGCACCTGGGCTCAGGTTTATTAAACAGCAGCATTTTCATTCATATTGACAAAAATATGTATCTTAGGCTCATGATTATGATTAATTGAATTTAATTAACCCATAAGAACCCATGGTACCCATAACAAACACTTTAAATCTTCTAGAATCTCCCATATTCAGCTTTATGCTTCATCTTAACTCATTAAATCCCTAAGCAAGACTTCTCCAAAATGTGGCTGACTGGAAACAGAAATGTGAAAAAAACCCAAAAAGCTTATTTTTTGTTACAAGGCTAAGTGTAGTGTTCTATGTGGTCCACTTGGTCTGTTGTATATCCCCCATCATTTTCCTTTAAGCATAACTGGGTCTGGGTTCTTATGGGTTATTGATTAATTAATTCATGAGCCATTTATTCAGATGGTATAAAAGCAGAATGGGAGCATGAGCAGGACGCTGCTAGCTCAGACAACAGGACAACAGTGTTGCAAACACATCCAGAACAAGGAAAGATGGAGGTTGTGGGGAGAGATTTCTTAACCTTGGAGTTTAGTGACTCTAGGCCTTTATGGAAATGCATAAATAAATCAATCAAATCAATCCCACAGCCAGTTTGCCTGCATACTTCACTGAGAATGCTTTTGTTCTTTCAGTAACAGATCACTCTGTGTTGATTCCATGGAGTTTTGACTTGTTTAAAGTTTGCAGTAGATCTCTTACAGATGGGAGCAGCGGGCTGATCAAGAAAGCTCCAACAAAGACCAGAGTTTGTTTTTGATGTTTTCTGCTCATGCTCCTGATCATAGCTGCAATGACGTTTAGCAGACTTTGTAAGGATGTCTAAAAGTGAGGGTTGTTCACTGATAAATATTTAGTGAAGTAATCTATCCTTCTCATACTAAGGGAGATCTGTCTACATGTCTGCCTACATCTATGGCTGGATTAAACTCCAATCTACAGAAGGAAGTAGGGCTCCTGAAAGGAATGCTGTATGGTCTTGTTCACTGAAGTCCTCAGCACCACCAATTTCCTCCACCTCCCACATCTGTCGAGCACATGCTCCGTATCATAGGGAAGGAACGAGCCAGCGCTAAGTCAAATCAAGCTACAATAGCCAAGCCGTACCATGTGTCTTCTCACATGTGCCTGATCCTGATTCGCTCCAAGGGAGAGCCAGGCCCGATCTCACAGAGCAGCCAGAGGATCCATTAGACAAATCATGCTCATTAAATAATATTCAGTGTATATCAGAGCAAAAAGCTAGTTTGCTCAGGAGGCTTCACATAAACAAACAATATGTTTATTTGGTCATTTGGGTTAAACAACAGCCAATGAGATGTAGTTCAGGAAAGGATTGTTCAACATAAAGCACATCCAAAATATCATATACATCACCCCAAATATGCACTTAGTGTAGATGATAACTTGTGTTACAATAAATAGTCTAAATATTAGTGTGTTTAATGGTTTAGCCATTTATGTGATTAATAGTTTAACCATTAAACACCATTGAATTTGTAGAATCCGTGTCTGTCTGATGAAAAACAATAATTTATGTGTTGGAATATTCAAATAATCAACAAATGAACAATCCTGTGCAATGCAATGATTGTAGGCAACACACACACCAAACAGAACATCCACATCTACACAAAACTCCAGACTACATTTAGTTGATCAAAGTTAAACTTTGATCAAATAAAACTATACATCTTTCAAGTGGCTTGCTTGCTTTACTTGGTATAATATTTAGTTGTTATAGATGATTGAGGAGGTTTTGTTTTCATGTTTGGAAGAGATTGATTAATATGGTTTTGAGAAGACATACACTGTATGTGACGAATAAATCACATTGTCACAATACTTTAATGGAAAGAGGTAAAAAAAATGTATTTTGTCACTCTCTATAAGCCCCCTGGCCCAAAATGCCCAGTCTACTCTGATTGGTCAGTGTTTCCAAGTCTTTCACATCTGTGCTTTCTGTGTCTCTGCATCATCATTGCAGCTGAGAATAATAGCACTGCAGCAGCACTTTCTGACTGCATATAGTATAGTTGTGACAGAAGTCCTGAGGACTTGTTGAAAGACACAGTTTGTGAATACAGACTGTTCTCTGCGGAATGATCATTTTGACACTTTCATACAATCTAAAATCTACATCTACAATGTCATTTAGCAGACGCTTTTATCCAAAGTGACGTACATTTGAGAGATCATACAACACATGCAAAGATGAAATAGAGAAACAACACAAGAATAATCAAGGATAAGTGGCATGTACTATGTTTCTGTGCTGTTAGGACAGAAGTGCTGTTAATGTTAAAGTTTCTAGTGTTTTTGGGACGCAAGTGCTTTTCAGCAGTGAGTGCAGATTTTATTTTTTATTTTTTATGCGTTCTGTGTGTTGATAATGTGTGTAGGTATTCAGTAAAGAGCTGGGTCTTCAGCCTCTTTTTTAAAACTAGAAGAGTCTAGTTTGAGACGTAGAGCCTTTCATCGGCGGAGGAGCCAGATGTCTTTCACTCGAATAGCGTAATGGGCGTGTGGGTTTGTGGACCTGAACAAAGCTCAGATATGTAGGAGCTGTTCCCATTGCTGTCTTGTAAGCAAGAGACAAGGCTTTGAATTTGATGCAGGCTGCGACTGGGAGCCAGTGCAGAGAGATGAGTTGGATGGATCCAAGCTGAACATTGCATGGATCCAAGCTGAACATTGATAGGCTGATGTAGGGCTGGGAGGGCCGGGATGACTAGATGCTCAGTCTTAGAGAATGTTCTGTTATACAAGTGGAGATATCAGCAAGACAAGCAGAGATAAGGGCTGAGACTGTGAGGTCATTTGGTGGAAAGGACAGGAACAGCTGGGTATCGTCGGCGTAACAGTGATATGAGAAGCCATGATTGCAGATGATTGCCCCAAGTGAAGTGGTGTAGATTGAGAAGAGAAGGAGGCCCAGCACTGTCAGGAGTAAGCAGAGTGGAGGAGAGAGGGGGTGGTGGATGTAGGAGTGAATTCAGAGCCTTGTCCTTGTCAGATCTTGTCCTGATAATTAGTGGTCTGGGCTGATTTTAGGCTGGAGGTGAAAGACGTGAGGAGATTTTTATAGTTGTCGAGGTCAGGGGCGTCCCTGGATTTGCGCCATTTCCTCTCTGCTGCTCTGAGTCCTGTCCTATGTTCTCTGGTGACTTCAGTGAGCCACGGACTGGGAGAGGTGTCGCGAGCAGGTTTGGATGTTAGAGGACAGAGGTTGTTAAGAGAGGAGGCCGGGGAGGAGTAGAGAGGGTCAGGACTAACTCCACTACAGCCAAGCCCCTACAAAAAAAAGTATTTTTATGTTATAGAAACTTTGCAGGCTGTAGGGAACCCCGTCACCACTGAGTTAGACTTGTTTAAGCAAGGTTGAGTTTTAACTTCTGTATCCTCTCTATGCTTATTTCTGCAGCTGATCCAGGTCTGTCAGTGGATACAGATGGTCTTGCTGAAGCTCAGAGTGGAGCTGCACCCACAGCCGAAGGTAAGATACATATTTCACAAGTGTGCAGACAATCAGAAATTATTACTTATTTGTTTATTCCAGACAATATCTGTGTCTCCCGCTTCTGGACTGAGTAGTCGTTGCAAGGATGAACAGACACTGAGGGGTCTGATGATGGGGGTGGGAGTTGGGGGTTGGGATGAGGGGGTCGGTCAAGTACTAGGGGATGAATAGATGGTTGAAGGGGGATCATCAATCAGTGCCCATCACTGATTCACCTTGTGGGGTCGAGGAATCCAGGGAGTGGGCCTAAGGATGGGGGCACATCTTGATGAGCCTTCATTTTTTGGCAGGCTTAAGGCACTTCTGCTGCCCAGGTAAACCAGAGGTGACTCAAGAGCTACCCAGAGGCTAGGCCAGGGACAACGCATGGTTTCCGCTATTAATTTAGTAGCGGCAGCCCGTCGCTGCTATATTGTGCTCTATATTGTATTTTTTAAACTCTGTAGCAGTGACATAGCGGTAAGCTCTGCTTCCACTCTCTCCCCGCAGGAAAGAGCTAATGGAACACTGTCGGGATGTCAAACACTCAAAATGTCATAGCAACTGTAACAGCGCGAGCACTCTGTTAGCATTACTCCAGTTTCCGAGTGAGGTTAGACTTCAAAATAAAAGCAAACATATGTAGCTTTCAAAATATGAGCAGATGGATGTGTTAGCAGAATCCACCACAGAATTTACTGGAAGACTGTCAAAATATGATGCCTTCAATAAAACATAGCAGAACCTGTATTCTCCTTTACAATAATTAATTAAAATATGCAATGATTAAGATGGAATAGTGGCATTAGAATGTGTGAGAGGCACCAAATTTAGGCTTTTAGGACATTTTCTATACTTTGTTCAGGTCTCCCCATCATAGTCTCAGAAAATCCTGTGGGAAACACTGGTTAAAAAGCTTTTTTTTCAGTTGAGTGTTATTTTTTTATACCTGATATTTACACGCGCACACCATCCAAAGGACAAATAAACCTCAGCTGCTGAAAGAAATCCTACAGGAAACACTGCAGTGTCTTCATCGTAAATGAATGCTGAGGCTCTTCATTTGTGTTTTCCACATTCTTAATGCTATAACAGTTAATGGTATAATCTTCAGACACTCCATTAATTACACTTTGTTTAAGAGGTGTGCCCTTTTTCTATTGTGGTTAAATATGATATGACTGTAGTGATGTATAGACCATTTGCCCTATTGTTACCAATGTAAATCATATAAAGTGTCTGTGAGTTGCCAGACATGTTTATAGCGTCCACTGCTATATAGTTACTGCTGCTAATCTGAATAAATGACATTATTCCATTAACAGTACAAATTGTTAACATGATTTGCCATTGAGGTTGATAAATACACATACATGAAACTAGCAGTCATCATTTTCACATGTTTAAAAACACTGGCTTCCTGATTTTGAAGGAAAAAAGCACATTGTGGTAAAACATAAATGTGTAAATTGCTTATTTATTAATTAATTAAGCGTTAAGCTTTATTTAAATTGTAAACATTTTTTTTCTTAGGTGCAGTCAGCACATATAATAATTGGTTCTTGCCTATATTCTGTTTTTCCACTGTGGAGGACATCAAGTTCAGTGCCTCGATCAGTTATTTTGTTTGTGTTATTGTGCATTTTTGGTAAATCCGAAACTACCCCATTACAACACCAAAGCCAGAAGACTTCAGTGTTAATGAATTCATGGCAACAATCTGCTCTCAGCTGCATTAAAGAATTCATTAACGATATGAAACAAGTTTATAATGGTTATGCCTTCTGGTTTTTAAGCCTTTCCTCTCAGCTCAGCTCTGTTGTGCAGCATGGTGGGTGTTCAGTGCGGCCTCCTGGCCTGTGAGCATCAGTCAAGTTATAATTTAAGGGGAAGCTTCAATACTGCTGCAGCAGGGTCTGTTTAATACCAGGGTAGGAAATGGAATTGTACACCGTGAGGACTGTCTGCATGACAGTTCTCCAGGGACCAAAGTGAGCACCGAGCACTAATAGTTTTCATCAACATTCTTTAGAACAGAAAGGGCACTTCTAACCTAAATGCCTAACTTTCTATGTAATCAGTCTTTCCTTTTCATTTTAATATATCAGTTATTTAATGTATAAGGCTGTTCACAGGGATCACTGTTTGTAATTTAGTCAGCCAGCACACATACAATACAATTTTATTAGGATGTAGAATATATGCAACATATTTATACAGGCATCTAGGCTCTGACCTCGTCACTCTTAACCAGGGAGTATATCTTTATATAATTAAGATATTTCTTGCTTTCCGCAAGGAATGACATGCGCAGCAGAGTCGGGAGTGGAAAGTGGTAGCTCCATTTCCAAAGCAATATTTTTTGAGTCCTCACTCTAAGGAATATAAATAAATATTATTCTACACATATTCTACACATATTCTGACCAAAATATGCTAAAGTTCTGAAATGTAAGACTCTTGTTCACATTCCTCCCGGTTCCAATTTTAAAAATTCAGGTTTTTCTTGTGTGTAAATTAACCTTATTCCATATTATATTATTGTGCAGTATTTCCTGTAATGGTAAAAAAAAAAAAAAGTCAGATGTATTCCAGACAGTGTCATTACCTATGATACTGAATCCAGCTGCTCTCCCATGACAGAGCCTACCTTCCTGACGAGCTTAATGATTCTATCTCAGTTTTCTTCTGCTTGCTGTGTGCTCGTCCATGCCAGACTTCACAACTTATCACAGCAGAGGAATGCATTATAATTTTCTCCTTTATGAAGTTAGGTAAACTCTGACACCACTACTTTTGGTATCACTTAGTGCTCTGAGTAGTGATGTTTAGACAAACAGGCTGGTTGCCCAAGTGGACTAGGTTCGGAAGCCTGCCAGAGACCTGGCTTTGAGAGAAAGCAGCTTTACCTCTTTAGCTCTTGGGAACAGCACTATCAAGCACTTCTGCTTTGATATTTGAGACAGTCATGCCTCCATAAAAGTACCTTGCTAGTTACAAAGAAGCTTTTGACTATGATGATGTCTTAATCTCCCAGTGGATAATTGAAAATGGATCCATGAAACTGCATGCATGAAACTATATGAAAATGTCATATCACAATTATAGTGACCAAATTATCATGGTTATGAGTATTATCGTGGTGTTGTTGAAATGTGCTGAAAATCTTCAAATTAAATTTTTTTTTTTTTAACGAACACACTTCAAGTCTGAAAAATCTGAAACTGAAAAATCTGGAACACTGTCACTTCCTTCCACCGTGTTTTTATTGATGTAAACAGATCTACGTTGCACCTTTGAGTAAGAATTTATTTCTTTAAAAAAAAAAGAAGAAGTATTGGGTGAGAGAGGTCAAGCTGGTCAGCCTTAATTAATTAGAGATTTGATATGATGATGTCTGATGTAGATTACGGTTAACAAGGCTTGCATACTTATGCAGGCCATGGACGCACTAGCCCCCAAAACCAGACCTATAGAATCCAATTTCATTCAGATATTTTGCAGTGAGATGTGAAGAGACTTCTTTGAAAATGCAAGTTTTCCCCTCGCCAAAATGTACCCTAACTTTCACCTCCTTCTCGACAAGCTAGCATAAAATGGTTAGTAGCAAATGATACCTTCTACCTTCTAGTGCCATATAATATGAGAATGTTGACTAGCCATGCAGGCTGTCTTTAACCCTTTGATGCACAACATGGGTCAAAAATGATCCCCATTCATTTCCCATGTTATTTCATACTGGCTGTGTGTTTGAATATCTTTTTTTAAGTTATTATTACAACAGATCATTATATCCATTTTTCCTTTCATACTTTATAAAGAAAAATAGTTTCTTATTATTACATCAACTTCTCAAAACAAAAGCAAAAAAACAAAAGAACAAAACCTCAAACCCTATTGTATTTATTTATGTGACATTTACATATATTACTGTACATATATGCACTTTACTGCCTTTTTGCATTTCTGGTTAGATGCTAAACTGCATTTCGTTGTATAAGTACCTGTACTCTGTGCAATGACAATAAAGTTGAAACTTATCTAATCTAATCTTTACACACATGGGTAAAAAATGACCTCGTGCATTAGAGGCTTAGTGATACAAAAAGGGTTTTAATTCAAAAAACAAAACTTCAAAACAAAACATTAGGATGTATGATGATCAAAAAGAAGTTAATTGAGGAAAGCCTGCAATACTGAATGATGAAATTCATTTATTGCAAAGATAAAGAATATAAAAACTTAGTCGGGTTACTTTAGACCCATGTTGTGCATCAAAGGGTTAAGCAGCCTTTTGTTGGGTTGATCACTACTTATTGCAAGAAACAATCAAGCTGTTTTGGATCTGCATATCAGTTGTTTCATCTTTCCTGCAGAGTTGAGAGTTGCAGTACATTCTTAAATGTAGGCCGAAAGACGTTATAATTAAAGAGCTGCGTGGTGGCATTACTCATCTGTAGCCTGCTCTGTGGAGAGCTCATGTTGTTGCCAGGACGGGAAGCTGGGCACGCATCTCTCTTTTTCCATTGCGTAAACTCAAGAGCCTGGCTGCTGCTCTAAATCCAGATGGTATTAAGAGCCAGAGGACATCTGAGTGTGTGTCTCTGTGTGTTTGTGTTTATCAGTGTCTCTGCACCCTAACCCTTCCTTTTTATTTCCATATACAGTCATCTGCATAATACATCCTAGCAGACAAGAGAGTGACAAGAGCACTGTGGAAACCTACCATATGACTGTGGTCACTGTGCTTAACTGTGCCTAGATTGTTAGTGGTGGAGCCAATATTGTATAATTATATTAAATGTTCATCTGCAGTTTTCTGTAGTGATCACATTAATATTTCTTAAAGTGCCTTTGGAAGTATTTGGGAAGATTGTCTCTCCTCTCCTCTTCTCTTCTCTTCTCTTCTCTTCTCTTCTCTTCTCTTCTCTTCTCTTCTCTTCTCTTCTCTTCTCTTCTCTTCTCATCTCCTCTCCTCTCCTCTCCTCTCTTCTCTTCTCTTCTCTTCTCCTCTCCTCTCTTCTATAGCAATGACAAGCAAAATTGTGTGAGGTTGCTTTATTTGATTTTTTAAAAAGGTGCTTTATTTAGAACTCGAATCTCAACCATTAAAGACATACAGCCCTTTCATAATGCCGTTTCATGCCGGGACATTTACGGCTCTGTAACATCTCGCCTGTGCTATGAACGTGCCAGAAGCAGGATGCCAGGATCAAATGACACATGTCACAGAGGAGGAAAATTGGACGGACTGTTGGAAGCGGGACCACTATGAACGAGACATCCCGGCATGCCGGAATATCTGATGTTGCGTGTGGCGTCTATCACACACTTCCCACTTGGTCCGATAGTCATTGAGTCACTGTCGCTAACTGGGCACAATTATTGTATACAAAGATGCATGCTAACTGTACACTGGTGTCCACCGCTGATCGTAAACAAACAGCTGTTGCTGTTTTGAGGAGGAACCTCTGTTTTTTCACTCACTCATACAGTGGGTATGAGTTTATGCTCCACTCTGTAAGGTGAAGCTTGTTAATGCCCACATGGTGCATTCAGGTACAACTCATAAACTTTGAGAACCTCAAGCTGTTGATGAAGTGCCCATCTACCATCTGGCTCTTTTATATTGTTTAACAGTTTGTCCCCAATCTACTGGTGGAATAAATGACCGTTATGTGTGTTGTATGAGTACACTGGTTGACTGATCGGGCAACTGGCTGTTTTCACTGGCCTGATGTATGTTATATAAACTGTATGAAGTGAATATGCATTTTCTAAAAGTTTCATTAATTTTTTTTCTCTCTGTGAAAAATGCATGTGAACTGTTTTGACATAGCCCCTTAAAAAATACAAATTCCAGAAGTGTTAAGAAATGGAGTCAATAGGCATAAGCAGAGTAAAAGTAGAAAGAAGTAAAAAAAAAAAAAAAAAAGGCACCCAACTCTAAATGACATAAAATAGTCGACTCACCAGCCGGACAAATATGTTCAGTAATGTCATTGTTATCAGCTTGTCTTCATAAAAATACCTGGACCCTAATCATTTGTTCCAGTGAGCAACTGATATTGTTATTTTAAAGAACTTAAAGGATAAGGGTGTCATTATTCTATTTTACTGTCAACGAACCCTGTCTGTGGCCCTCACTGTCTCCTACTGGAGAGTAAGGCCCCGTTCACATGAGGACGGTCTGAACAGAAGACGCAAAAGTGGCGTCGCGTCTTCACTTTTTATTCCTCGTTTAGACGAGCATTTTCGGGAGGAAATCTGCGTGCATACGGTGACGCAAAAGTGTGTGAAATTCGATTGTATGCAGCCAGGCGGCATCACTTAAAGCGATAAGAGCATCTTTGGGCATGCAGAAGTTTTCACGCCACACATTTTCATCAGCTTCTCCTTCCACAAAGTTATCCACCATCCACTAGATCGCCCAGGTCTCGTTCACAGCCGTCTGGCTCGCCTCCGATGAATTGCTGCATCCAAAATGTGATAGAGGTAATTACAGATCCTTCTCTGTTCACTAATACTATCTGTACATATCCTGTACATTTGGTGGAGAGACTCCTGTAAGTTTATCAGAGCTGCCAGAGCAGCTTGAAGGTCCGACGCATGGAAATAATCCCACATTTGTTTATTTTCCTGTACTGGAGCATGTATGTGACGTAAACACATACGTGACGTGAGCAGATCTGAGCAGAGTTTTGCGTCTTGGCAGTGTAGACGGACACGCTACGGCGGAGCGTATTTAACTTTTCCACTTTGGAAGGTGGTTGCAGATTTTTGCGTCTTTAAGCCTCCAAAACGCCGTCACCGTCTAAACGAAAGGCACTTCCGATAAAATATTTTGTCGTTTTCACCCGCGAGCGTCCTCGTGTGAACGGGGCCTAATATTGGTATCTTACAACTTGCAGAACTGGCAGAAATATGCCATTCTAAGCAGATAAACTGCATCAAAAATGAACCATTTATACTGCTCTTTGAGAGAGGCAACAACAATTCTGCTGCGAAATAACTTAGGGTTAGGCTGAGGTTGTGAAGGCATATGCAGCAGCAAACAGTGTAGCAGTGTAGCACTTCAGCAAATGGATAGTTAGAACTGCGGGGTTGTAATGTCTGTGATGTACACCTGCATCAATATGATTCGATGGTGCAAATGGACCAGTGATTGTGAAGCATGAGAGACTAATGTGAAATAATACCGTGCTCTATAAAAGTCAGTTTCTAATGCCTCCTTTAACACATCATGTTTCAGCTCCTCAAGGTTACTTCCTGGAATTCCAGGAACCGGTCAACAACATCACTCACTTCCAGGGCCAGACAGCCACGCTGCACTGCAAAGTGACAGGAAACCCACGACCGTCCATCCGCTGGCTGAAAAATGATGCCCCTCTGGCCCAGGAGCAGGGACGCATATTCATCCGCAAGACAGAGGCAGGATCCAAGCTCCGCATCCAGGACCTGGACACGACAGACACTGGCTATTATCAATGTGTGGCCTCCAACTCACTCAAGGAAATCAATGCCACAGGCGTCCTGTATGTCAAACTAGGTAAGGTTCACATTTATAAAACCATGCATCGACTAAGTAATTTATCAAAGTTCAGTGAAAAACTCCTACTTATGATTGCTCCTCCTTCTTGTTTTTACGACTGTCAATAATGGCCCTTAAATGTTTAAGATCAAACATGTTATTAGGAGGCCATGGTGGTCTTTTGCATGTACAGTAATAAAGATAAATAGGTCTCTCTTTGAATGAATTATGTGCCTGTTTCTAATACTTTATTCATGTTTTTATACTCACAGGACAGATGCCCACACATGGCCCAGATGAATCGTAAGTAAACACCCTCTACACATATATATACTTCTATGCAACAGAATGAAAACCTTCCAAATTGAGGCTATTTTCATCGCAGACAGATTTTTTTTAAGATATTTTGAGTATCAACAACTCACACTCTGTAACCCTAGCCTGTGCCTATCAAAAATTGAACGAGAGTGTCTCAGACCACACCCTCTTAAAAGTCCACTCACTCTGCCTGTCTCCATTACAAGTTAGCCCCCAGGGATTTAGAGACTCTGGAGGTGACGTATGGTTTTCTCCGTGACTAACTGTTCACAATGTCAGCAGCTGAAAGCAGCATGGCTAATTATGCACAGGGTCTCCGCTGATCATTAACATAGTGATTGTGAATTAACCAGCATCGCTAACTGTGCACAGAGTGTCCAGTGCTTGGTGTACAGTGAACACCTCTTGTAGCAGAAGCACATACACACTGTACTGCTACAGAGCTAACTGTAGCTAACTGCCGCTAGCGGCGGCTCTTCTTAACAAGCCGACTCCTTCTTACTCTTCTTAAGGAGCCGCTAACGAGCCTCCTTAGCGGCTCCTTAAGAAGAGTAAGAAGGAGACACTGGATTTGTCTTCAGTCGCTTTCTTGAAAAATAGTTGCTAAGGGGGTCTGAAAAGTTGCTAAATTCAGCAACAAAGTCGTTAAGTTGGGAACACTGCTTTGTCGGCTTTTACAAATGGAGTGTGTTGTTTTCGTGTAGAGTACTACGTCACATCCTGCTTATCATCCAATCAGTAACCAGGCTGTTTTCAGAGGAGAAAAAAGACCCAACTAAAGCCGGCTCCAGACGGCTCGTATTCAAATTAGGGGCGTTTCTGCAAGTGAGACCCGCCTCATTCCGGGTAGTGCCCGGCAGTGGAAACAGCCCTTTTGTCATGAGAACATGAGGGCATACTCAGCTCAACGGCAGTTCCAATGCATTTCAGTGTAATTAGGTTTCCATAGCAGGAAATCTTGAATAGAAACCTTTCAAATCACTACTGCAGCATAAAGCCTGGGTTGTACTCCCCATCGGACACATACACAGACAGCAGACCCCACCAACCTGTAATGGTTCTGTTTATACGATCTGCTTCGAGGACACGTTCCACACATACACAGTTTATCTCTTTGCGCCTACTTGTAGTGCAGTGCCCCATTGTCAAAACAATTTGGCAGTATGCAGGTCTGCACGGAGCCAAAGCAAACTAGTGAAACACACCCCTTTCAACTAATTGCCCAATTGCACAGCCTTAAGAGCATGCATATCACGAATGCTGGGTCTTGTTGGTTTTCTGAGAATCGACTGCACCTACTGGTACCTTGTTTGCCATGTGGCAATAAAAAAATATACTAAAAACCTGGATTAATCTGGTTAGTCACATTGGACTGCTATTATATTGAACACTACTGTATGTCCTCTGGTGATGAAAACGTACAAGAGCACTCTTCAAAGTTGACTTTACAGATTTAAATGAAGTTAATACCATATTTCACGATTTTGAATTCTGAACTTAGTTCACAGTCCATGAATTGTGTTGTCGCTGATGTGTCTGACATTGACACTTTCAATGGGTACTGCCTTTGTCTACGCTGCAAAAAAGGTGTGTCTAAAAACAAGATAAAAACACTAAATCTTAGGGAAATGATCTTGCTGCATGGACAGATAATTTCGCTTGACAAGATTTCTTAAATTAAGATTATTAAATCTAGAAATAAGCATGTTGTACGCCTAAAATAACAAATTAACTTTTAAAACAAGATCAATTATCACACAATTAACACTTCTAAAGCTAAAGTTTTTTTTTATCTTGGTAAGAAACAAAAAATTTGCAGTGCACTCTGCTAGGGCCAGTTCATCGCTGCTTGTAGCTTTATCTTGTTTTAAGAGTTCAATTCTTATTTCAAGCATACAACATGGTTATTTCTAGATTTAATAATCTTAATTTAAGAAATCTTGTCAAGTGAAATTATCTGTCCATGCAGCAAGATCATTTCCCTCAGATTTAGTGTTTTATCTTGTTTTTAGAGACACCTTCTTTGCAGTATCCTACACTCTAACTGTAGGTAGCACTTGCAAAAGTAATAGGGGTAGTAGAAATAACAGAAGTAGATGTAGTTCAAGGAAAATGCCAGCTCAATCAGGAGAGACATTCAATTTTTTGGATGAATTCATTTTTTATTGACATGTGCATAAAGGGATGTAGTGATTAGACCCCATTATGACCCTGTGTATTTTAAGGGTAGAATAGAAACAAACATACAAAAAATGTACATGTATGTAATATAATGTATATATGTTACTTGTTTTAATACACCACATAATGTGATGTTGGTTGGATTTAGAGCAGTCACACATGCGTGATATTAACATTCACAGATAATCACCTCCCAGTGATTTCCATTCAGTGTGAGACAGTGGCAAATCTTTGCATGATATGGAGTTCAACTCTAGAGAATATTGCGCTAATATGTGACCGTGCCCTTACTGATTGATAATTGACTAGATTTTTTTCTATTATTTCTCAGAATAGAATGTATGATAGCTCCAGGTGTGATTGGTTGCTTAGTTCCAGGTTACAATTACCATCTAACTGGCCTGTTTAAATTTAAGAGCAGACATACATCTGTTAGCTTCGCATATATAACGTAGCTGCACAGATAAAAGTTTCATGAAACAGGTTTTATTGTGTTATTTAAAATATTAGAGAGAATAACTCTTCCCTTCTAGAACATGTGCGAAAACCCTAAGGGAAAAGTTTTCCAGAAAACCCAGTAAAGCTGCTTCTGCTGTTGATTGTTGAGGTTTTAGAATCATCCTGTAAGAAATATTGAAGTTTTAGCTTTAGAATTCAGATTAGATTTAAAGGTGAAACAGCCCTATCCCTCTTCAGACTATAGGTTTGTAGCGTGAGGATAATTTGCAAGGTTGGAATTTAGGAAGTT
Source organism: Centropristis striata (assembly GCF_030273125.1). NCBI lineage: Eukaryota > Metazoa > Chordata > Actinopteri > Perciformes > Serranidae > Centropristis > Centropristis striata. The sequence continues at coordinate 23,910,546 of NC_081535.1, forward strand.
ACTGTAGTTAATTATTATTATTATTATCCCCACACTTTTAGTGGTGTTAGAAGTGCCTGCCCAAAGATATAATGGGCATGCTATGACATGTCAGCAAACGCTTATACCTCCACTGACTGTTGGATGATGGTGATGGTGAGGATCTTGTGCTATGCTGCACTGGTTGATGCAACCAAACTATGAGGGTATAGCAGCACATGCAGCTTTTCGCTCTCTTGTGGGTTTGACTCACCACTATGGGGCTCAGAATGGATTTCTGACCAGCAGTCAGACACTAGCCGGTGGTTTGGACAGGCCTGCTCTGAACTGGAAAGAATGCTGAATCATGTCCCCAGTTAGACCAACTGTTTCTCAATGCCTCTTCCATGGAGCATATCATCAGCCAACAATATGAATCATTTAAAGCTGGAGTCTGCAATTCTAAGCCAATACACTTTTTGTCAAATTCAGCAAATATCTCCAACAAAATTCCATTCCAGAAAATACAGTACTACAGTAGTTGTCGCAGTGGAAGAAGTTCGTAAAATGTGTTAAATCCTGATTCTGTGTATTTAAATCACTGCAGTGTGTTGGTATGATAAACCTTCAGCCCACCAGTGCAACCCATGTGTTGTTCTAAGGGTTGCTTTAGTCTGAACAGACAGCTAAGGAACTCAGGAACTCACTTCCACCTCCTTTTCACATGTGTATGGACAGGAAAATAAGGGATCAAAGCCTGATGCCTAAAATAAATACAGCACCGTACCTTCATTTATTCGTAAGTTGTGGTATGCAATAAGATGTAACAGTACGCTCCAGGGTCAAAATCAAAGCCCCAGTAGGATTACTCCGTATCAGTATTGTCCAAATTGTTGCTAGTGAGAATAGAATTATTTGGACAACAAGAGCCATTATCAGTTAACAGCTCAATTAAATTACTTGTGCAACATAAATCTGATTGTAGGTAATGAAAAGGAAAAAGCATCCTGTTTTCACAGAATAGGACAGAGCAGCAAGAGAGAGTGAGTGTCTATTCTCAGGAAGCACTGTGTGTATAGCCCCAACTTTGGGCTCAGTCTGTTTGTTTTGCGGATTAAGACTCAAGTCAAGCACAAACATAACACAAGAACGACCTCTGCAACGGGCCAAGTTCAAAAACAAGTTCAGATCACTTTAGCCAACACAATTTCCTGTACAGCACTTACACTGAACCAGCAGCTCCACATGCTGGCATGCAGCCACAGTATCTTCACATTACTTCTCTGTTATATCTTATTGAAGAAACGGGTCCTTTCTCCAGTGTTTCCTATTGTTATTGATTTGTTAGGAAATGAGCGATGTCGTTCTGTGGATACAAGATATCCAGCAGGAGCCACCACCAACATTTGCTCAGCTGTCTGATACTTAAGAAAATACAATTTATGACCACAACAATGATGCATGTACAAATAGGATATGATGTCATTGACAGGGGAAGTAAAAAACAAAACAAAAAAACAGACCCTTACCGGATTAATACAATTTTTTTCTGTTAGTCATTTTAATGTGGAAAAGTTGGTTATTATTCTGATGTATTACTTCCCAGTAAACAGCATGTCCAATGCCGGTGGAATCGATTTGGGTCACAGACTTTAAGATAATATCAAGCAAAAATTAAGTTATTTTACACATTGCTCTTACAATTTTATATAGGTGTTTTAGACCATGTTGTGACACAACAGGCAATCTATAGTTTTTGGACTGGGACAACTGAGGAGCTTTTGATGGCAAAGAGCCTTGTAGAACCTGATAATGTAATAAATTCCCGATAATGTAATAACCCCGATAATGTAATAAAAATCTGCACTTGAGTCCATTGAAAATGTAATAAAACCTGATACTGTAATAACTTCCCGATAATGTAATAAAGTGCATTTCCCAATAATGTAATACACTTTTTACCAATAACGTAATAAAGTATAACATTAATGGAAGGTTTTTGATCAAATCAAAGATGGCGGAAAATCCAATATGGCCGAAAAACCCCATTGAGCTCGGATTGGCCCAAGGGTTCGGATGAACGGGTCAAAAGTTAATAAACATTCAACTTTGACATGTTGGTGGCGCTAGAGCTCTTGAGCTAGTGTTGCCTACACAGTATCACCACTTGAACTCAAGTAATGGGTGGTCGGGTCAGCCGGTAACGTAAGCCATGGAAAATAAGAACCTTGTAAGTTCTCGTTCTGACTATTGCACAGGCTTACAGCACAATGCAGACGCTTAAATGATGTATGGTGGAGCCTTAGTTTCTAGGAACAGTCCTTTGATGAGTAAATGCAGAACTCAACAGTTAGCCCAACACTTCCTGTGGACCTGCTTCTCCTCATAGAAGGAATTTTAATGACATTTCCATTACATCATTTTTTAAACATCCTCATAAAGAGATATGGGGAGCTAACAAAATCAGAATAGATGAATAACAATAGAATTGTAGAGTTAATAGATTTTGTCTGTGTGTGTCTGGGTGCATGCATGTGTGCGTGTGAAAAGGGACATGAGATGGGTTGCAGACGTACACTGTAAAAAATGTCTGTAGATTTTACTGTGAAAAACTACTAAACCATGACAGAACGACATAAAATGATAAATGAGTTAATTCACTTTCAGTAACAATGAAATACTGTAAATGTATATATCAGCCAAAACAGTATTTTTAAAGTTTTGTTTTTACTCCACTGTAAAATACACTAATATATATTTAATGTAATATATATACAAGCCATCACTGTAATTCTTGCATTTATCTTTTGAAAAAAATACTTTTCTAACTGTTAAATTTACTGAACACCATATCTCTAACAAAAATATACTGTAATATTTAATGGTAAAATCTTTAATTTATGTGGCATTTATAAAGTATTTTCTTGTCAATTATATAGCAGAACAGCATTTCTTTTGATGGAAAAATCTTTTATTTATACAGTAAAAAATGGAATACAATGGCAATCTTAGACGTGAAATAAACAGTGCCAATATCGTATTTACTGTAATATTAAAAAAAGTTCTACCATATTTATTACGGTAGAATGTTCTTGCAACCACAGCTGCCATTTTTTTACTGTAAAAACATCAGTTGTTTTTTTACAGTGTGTTTCATGTCTTTTGCTTCTGCTCGGATAGTTCTGTGGAACAAACCATCTGATGCATCAGATTAAGCATTTACCAAACATTAGAGCTATCGTAATTAATTAGTTGGGTTTTTAGTCTTATAGTACTGAAGAGCACTCAAATTAATTATGAAAATTAATGAGCTCTGGCATTTAAATACAAATATCAGTGTTATTATCTTAACCCATGCTTACTCTTTAGCATGTGTAGTTTTTATTTTGCACACGTTAATCATTTTCTTTTTTGAACGCTTCGCATCTGTGTTCATTTTCCTGACAGAATATTTGTCTCTATCCTCGTACATTAGCTCGTTATTCGAGTCTGATTGATACTGAGTGATTTATAAAAAAGGGTTTTCAGAATCCAAAAATGATATATTGATATGATATATTCATTTTCTATCATAAACACTTTAGATAAGGATCCCTTACATGTTGTCATTAAAGAACTGAGAGCAACATATGGACTGAACAGGACATTACAGTTACAGACAACAGAGCAAACAGAGATATCTCTTTAATGGTGATTCTGTTTTTAAATTACTTCAAACATACTGTTCTCAACTGCAGTTTCTTGTTCATTATCACAGATCCCAGTCAATCAGTAGTAAACTCAAATTAGCTGATCATATATAATATAATATAAATTTTGGCTGCCACAATTAAATTAACCTGATCGTCGGCAATACTTCCATTTTAAAATGAGGCTCTCCTGCATATCTAATCAGGGACTTTCTACACCAGTAGTCCACCAACCACCAGGGGGCGAACGCATAGTTAAGGTTTCATGTAGCTGCCTAAATAAATAACGAGCCAGCGCTAAGCAGGATGTGACGTAGTACTCGACGCCACAACAACACGCGTCATTTGTAAAAGCTGGCGAAGCAGTGTTGCCATCTTAGCAACTTTGTTGCTATATTTAGCGACTTTTCAGACACCCTTTGTGACAGTTTTTAAAAAACAAAACAAATCCAGTGACTTTTTCTGCTGTTATTGGAGACTTTTGGAGACTCGTTCTTACTCTTCTTAATGAGTCGAATCGGCACAGTCCTCCTGCAGCAGTCTCTCCCAGCTGCAGAGCCAGAGGGGATGTTAACCCCTTAGCGTCCAGTCTGCAAATTGCTAATAGGCAAACAGTTAGCTCTGTAGCGGTACTGTGTATGTGCTGCTGATGCAGGAGGTGTTCACTTAGTGATCTCTGTTTGTTTCCAACAAGCACCAGACACTCTGTACATACACTAAAAACTGTTCCTATTGTTTGTTTAAAAGTAGTGCAATAAAAATACAGATGTTTTCCCTAACATGATGAATAATCGTGATTACAATATTGATCAAAATAATTGTGATTATCATTTTGGCCATAAACGTGCAGCCCTATGTTGTAGTACTAGTTGTAAATTGCTGTATTTTTTATTTTTTTAGGTCGCATGAAAAAGGTTTCTGCCAGCCCTACCGAGGCATTGCCTGCGCTCGCGTCATTGGCAACCAGAGTATTTATGTTGAGTCTCTGCAGATGCAGGGGGAGAGTGAAAACCGCATCACAGGTAAGAAATCAATTAACTCTTAGTTAGATATTGCATCAATAAATAACTCGTGTAAGTAAATTTGTGTGTCTGTTTTTTCCCCTCGAAGCTGCCTTCACTATGATTGGCACCTCCACCCACCTATCAGATACGTGCTCTAAGTTCGCCATCCCATCCTTCTGCTACTACGTCTTCCCTCTGTGTGACGAGGGCAGTCGAGCCCCTCGGCGGCGTCAGCTCTGTCGAGATGAGTGCGAGGCCCTGGAGAACGACCTGTGCCACACAGAGTACACCATTGCCCGTTCCAATCCCATGATCCTAATGCAGCTAGAACTCCCCACCTGCCACCTGCTGCCCCGGCCGGGCACTCCTGACGCTGCTTCATGCATGAGGATTGGAGTGCCACCAGAAAAACTGGGTCCATGTAGGTGGATTCTAGCATGCATACATTACCAATACTCATGTACAACAAAGGTTTTCACATATAAAACCATTGTGATCACATCAAATAGCACAATTATGTTTGTTTTGGTTAAAGGGATAGTTCAGATGAAGTATGATTGTTAAGGTACTTACCCACAGTCAATTTATTACCTGCAGCAGATGTATGGGCTGAAATATCTGCTACCAGAAACTGAATTTGAATCACATAATTTGAATTTGTATCGTATAATTGGAATCATTGCATTGAACAACTGAATCTGAATTGTAATTTGAAATTGAATTTATTAGTTTGGAACTGAACATTCAGTTCTCACAATTCAATTTAGTTCACAAAATTAAATTTCAATTTTCTGCGACAAACATCCGGGTAGTTGAGGCAGAGCAATGGAGCACAGAAAAAGGATGTGCTGATTGGCCGAAGAGGCGCTCTGTGTATCTGTGCTCGATTGCTCTGCCTCAACTACCCGAATGTTCATCACAGAAAATTTAAATTGAATTTTGCGAACTGAATTTGAATTGTGAGAACTGAAAGGGTCAAAGTTATGAGACCAAACCGCTAAACGTCCTCTTTTCTATCTATATAACGTTATATATAACTTTATTGACACGTTGCCGTGGATACGCTCTGCTTCTCTCCTGGTGACGGCTCGCCTTGTTAGTGACCTGTCAATCAAAGCTAGAAACGCCCCAAATCATACGATTCTTTATCTTCTATTTTCTTCTAAATGGGGCCATTATTAGAACTATTGACATCAAATTGTCTTGAAGAAGATTTTTTACTAGCGATTGAGACCATAATGTTGTCCCTGAAAATTTTTTCTGAGGTAATAAATCAAGTGAGAAGTTTTCAAATTTAGCACTGAAATGAATGGGCAGATTTCTTTTGCAGCCAAACTTAGCACCCCCTACTGGAATTTTCAGTGAATTGCAGGCTTTATGCACTTCCTGGTGGCTTCCATGCTCAGGCACGGAGATTGCCGCCTGTTCCAAACTAATAAATTAAATTTCAAATTACAATTCAGATTCAGTTTTTCAATGCAATGATTCAAATTGAACAATACAAAATTCAAATGATGTGATTCAAATTATTTTTAATGCAATTTTTCAAGTTCAGCAATTCAAATTTAAATATAAAAAATTCAAATTCTGTTTCTGGTGGCACATATTTCAGCCCATATATTCCAGCCAAAGTCAAAAAGTATAATTTAGGTTTGCTTTACTAAGCCCACAATGGGAAATCTAAACAAGACTGGCAACCAATCTAGTTAATATTTGTGAGCATGTTCTGACTATGTCATCATTTTGTAAGACCACAAATGTCACCTCCTTATTGTGTGTAGGAGCATTTACATTGAGTCACTGTCTACCCTACAGATGACCCCTCAGACCACAGCTGCTACAATGGAAGTGGGGCTGACTACAAGGGCACAGTCAGCATCACTAAATCTGGTCATCACTGCCAGCCATGGAGCTCTCAGTACCCTCATAGTCACCACCTGTCCCAGGACTACCCCGAGCTCTGGGGAGGGCACAACTTCTGTCGTAACCCAGGGGGCCAGATGCAGGCACCCTGGTGTTTCACCCTGGACCCTAAGTTCAGGGTGGACCTGTGTGACATCCAGCCCTGCAGTAAGTACCATACCACAAGAATTGTGCTCTTACTTACTAACTAATAACTAATAACACACACACACACACACACACACACACACACACACACACTTTTTTGTTTCCACAGAAGAGAGCAATAATAGATTGTCGCTATATCTATTTACTCAAGTAGTGTATTTAACTACAATTTTGAGGTACTTGTACTGAGTAATAGTACATAATTTATTTGTGAATTAATTGTGATGAATGATTAAACTTATTAAGTAAGACTGTAAGACTATGGACCCCTTTGTGAAATCCATCGTCTACCTGGTAGTATATATAGTACAAAAAACTGCAATATTAGGGACTTTCAAGTTAATAAAGAACATAATTGATCAGTACTTATAATTCAGTAATATAATATACATTATTCTAAAATGGCCCTTCTGCATAATTAGTACTTAATGTTTAGACTAAACTGTATTTTGTTGCTAATACTTATGTTTTACTTAAACATTTCTTTCACTGCATGTGTTTTACTTTTTAAAAAAAAGAGTATTTCTACACTGTTGTATCACTACTTTTACTTAGATAAGAGATCTGAATACTTCTTTTACCCCTTATCACCTAAGTGATTATTTAAATGTCAGTTAAAGGCACATCAGGTGTCTGTAAGTCATTATAGACTATTCAATTAAGATGCTTGTTTATATGTTCATACCACAGATTATGTATTTGAAGACATAGAAAATAAATACTGTTGATGCATTAAAAATTGGATAACTCAATTTGCTGCTATCTCTATCCTGTTGTTATCTTCAGAGCCTCCAGAGAACCCCCGGAACGAGATTCTGTTCATTCTAATCCCTGCGATTGCCATCCCATTGGTCATCGCTTGCCTCTTCTTTCTAGTTTGCATGTGTCGCAATAAGCAAAAGGCAGAAACTGACACACCACTTCGATGCCAGCACAGCAACTCACCGAGCCAGGACGTTGAAATGTCTCACCTCGCTCAGCAAAAGAACCAGGTAACACACATGCACACACAGTATAGAGGCTTGTTGATATAGGTCTACTTTATTAACATGTCTTCTAATATTTGACCAACATCAGCACTGCATTAGAAAACACATTCCCCTCATTCATTTTAACAAAATAAAAATAAATGATTAAGCAAAAATTAATTTAGGAATGTGCAACATGATAAGTGGAAATAATAAAGGCTATGTAGCCCCTCTCCAAGAAGATATTATGATAATTCATGTCAGTTTAGGGCAGCATGTCATTTCAGTGTATCCTGTGCTGTTGGAGGTGCATAGAGTATTACCAAATTAATGTTTACATTACTACAAAGCACACAGTGAAACCTTGCATTGTACACTTGCATTGTGTATTACTTTGTAACACAAATTCCGATTCTGCCCCCCCTCATGCCTCAATGGTTGAAAAAGTGCCCTCAAGAGTGGTGAAAACCAGAGGAAGTGCCTTATTGGCTGCTCTTTAGGGTGCCCCTTCATACAATAAATTCTGATGATGTGCCCTCTAGAGCAGTGATTCCCAACAGGGGGGGCCCCGACCCCCCAAGGGGGGCGCCAAAGATCCATGGGGGGTCGCGATGCCCTCTTGATTTTAAGGGATGTAATAAATCTAATGTGTTAAATATAGATGAGTCAGCATTTAATTCATTAGTGGGACAAAAAAAAAAACTCAATAAGGGCTACATTAAATTCATTTATTAAAGTAGAAAAATCACTATAGAAAAGTTTAAAAATAAAGGCTATATCGCAAGACTAAGGACATGTGTAACATCCCTCCAGCAGTATACACAGGTATCTGCACCTAGCGGTAACCTTGCCTAGCGGTAACCTCACCTAGCGGTAACCTCACCTAACAACAGAAACACAGAGCTAATGGAAAAATGGTGAAGCGTCAGGGAGACGAAAATGCTGAATATATCAAAAAGAAAAAGAGAGGGTACCATGAAAGTCACATTGAGTTCGGCTTCATAGAAGCAATGGACAATGGGGGGGGTCGCCAAAGTTTACAATGGTAAAAATGTGGGTCCCTCAAGAAAAAGGTTGGGAACCACTGCCCTAGAGCAAGAAAATTTGATAACATGCCTTAATGAATGCCTTTCTAGTGCCCTTCTGGTACCTCCATGGTTGAAAAAGTGTTGCTAACGTGCCCTCCAGAGTGGTGCAAACGAGAGAAAGTGCCTTATTGGCTGCCCTTTACACATGGAAAAAAATATTGTGTGCCCTCTAGGGTGCCCCTTCATACAATAAATTATGATGATGTGCCCTCTAGAGCAAGAATAAGGCAAACTGAAAAAACATGTTGTGGTTAGCTAATGAGGTGCAGACGTTCCTCTCTTTGGTAACCGACGAATGTGAGGTTTTTGCTCTCATTTAGCTCTGAAAGTGCACAAGATTGATGCATTTAACTTAAAAATGTACAAATGTTCATGCATGCCCCTGACTCCCCTAGATGGTTTGGTTCGATGGTTTTAACTGTCACTACCATATCATTAATTACTTTGATCTGGATCTCCTTTTAACTTAATGCTAATCGTAATTGGAAGCTTTTTGTGTGGTGGTGGGGCCCCATGTTGTGAAGAATGTGCCCTTTTTATTTTTTGGTCCCTGCCCTTCAAACAGTCTGAGTCGGCCACTGTGGATACTAGTTGTTTTAATGCAGTGCTGGTTTAGAGCTGAACACCAAGTAATGTAAAAGAAAGTGACCTCTGTACACTTGAATTATGAACTGCTGCATTCCAATGATAAAGTAGTACATGAGGTTTATTGTTGGCAATACACTTTGATGACATGTAACTGTATTTATTGCTGCAGGGCAAGCTGCGGGAGATTAACATGTCAGCAGTACGGTTTATGGAGGAGCTTGGCGAGGACCGGTTTGGCAAGGTTTACAAGGGCCACATGTATGGCACTGGCCCTGTGGAGCAGACCCAGGTAGTGGCCATCAAAACATTAAAGGACAAGGTGGATGTCTCTCTCTGTGAAGAATTTCGCCATGAAGCCATGCTCCGCTTTCACATACAACACCAAAACATTGTTTGTTTGCTGGGTGTGGTCACCAAAGAGCAGCCAATGAGCATGTTATTCACCTACTCGGCCCTCGGGGATCTGCATGAGTATCTGGTAATGCGCTCACCCAACTCAGATGTTGGCAGCTCAGATGATGACAAGACAGTGAAATCCACACTGGAGCAGGCTGATTTCCTTCACGTCATCACTCAGATTGCTGCCGGAATGGAGTACCTTTCCAGCCAACAAATAGTCCATAAAGACCTTGCTGCCCGAAACATACTGGTCTTTGATAGACTCACTGTTAAGATCCTGGATCTGGGTCTGTTCAGAGATGTCTACTCTGCTGATTACTACAATCTCATGGGCCCAAGCCCTTTCCCCATTCGTTGGATGTCCCCAGAGGCTATTATGTATGGCAAGTTCTCCACCGACTCCGACATCTGGTCTTATGGTGTCTTGCTGTGGGAGACTTTCAGTTATGGTCTGCAGCCATATTGTGGCTACTCCAACCAGGACGTGATCGAGATGGTGCGCAGCCACCAGTTACTGCCTTGTCCCGATGACTGCCCAGCCTGGATTTACAGCCTGATGCTGGAGTGTTGGAGTGAATTTCAAGCAAGACGGCCTCGCTTCAAGGACATCCACACACGTCTGCGCTCCTGGGAAAGCCTGTCCAACTATAACAGTTCTGTTCAGACTTCTGGCACCAGCAACACTACCCAGACCAGCTCTCTCAGCACCAGCCCTGTGAGCAACATCAGTATGAGCACGGCAAATGCATCACGCTACACCAGCCCCAAAAAGACCTCGCCGTTCCATCAGCCCCAGTTTATGCCCATGAAGGGTCAAATGCATCGAGCGATGGGTCCCCCACAGCTCTACATCCCTGTCAATGGATATCACCCCATGCCAACTTACCCATACCTGCAAAACTTTTACCCCATGCAAATACCCATGCCCATTACCCACCAGCAGATTCACCACCCACCACAGATGGCTACCAAAGCTGGTTCTCATCATAGTGGCAGTGGATCCACATCTACAGGCTACGTCACCACTGCCCCTTCCAACACTTCTGTCACAGAGCGAGCAGCTTTGCTTAATGAGGACTCCAAGACCAACAATGAGGACTTGGCTGACAAGACGTCTCAGGAAGAGCGAGACCAAAACAAGGACTTGTTAGTACCTGAAACAGAATTGCTAGGTGACAGTGACCCACCACAGACTGACGAATTGGTGATACACTTGTCAGACACATAAGTGTTGTGCTGTTTGAAGACCAATACAGCTGAAATCTTCTGTGAGCTATGCTTGCCAAAAATTCAATAAGCAGCATAGAGTGAAGTGAGCAGTTTTGTGGAACAGTGACTGAATATTTTTTTATACATTTCTTAGATAGTACTGCCACATTTTAATGTCAAGTATTCCTTATGTTTGCTCCTCTGTGTTAACAATTCAGCAAAAAAAAATCATGTAATTCTTCATACACGTTATTTTGATGTTGCCATTCAGAGGAAGGTTTGTTCTAGTTGTTGCTGTGCAACACAAAACATTTTTCATCCACAACTACACTGCAAAAAAGGTGTGTCTAAAAACAAGATAAAAATGCTAAGTCTGAGGGAAATGATCTTGCTGCATCGACAGATAATTTCACTTGACAAGATTTCTTAAATTAAGATTGTTAAATCTAGAAATAAGCATGTTGAACACTTAAAATAAGAAATCAACTCTTAAAACAAGATTAATTATCCAACACTTCTTAATCTAAGTTTTTTTTTTTTTTATCTTGGTAAGAAACAAACAATTTGCAGTGTACTTCAGAGGGTGCCTTGCCTGTCTGTGCCTTGCACAGACAGGACTTCTTGTTTGGCAAAAAGTGAAAAAATGCCTCACCCTTTTCCCACTCACTTACAATGACAGTTACCAAGCCAGAGGTAATGCTACCAGAACCCACACTTTTGATACTTTTCTACTTTGAAGAATCTTTGAACAATAGAATGTATGATGAATAGAAATGCCGTCAGAGTTTAGGAAAAAAAATGTTTATGGCTAACTTTGTTAATAATTATACTCACTAGGGGTGTGATGATACTCTCAGCTCACGAGACGAGACACGATATTGGGTTCACGAGAACGAGACGAGACGACAATGACACAAAATATGACTGGACCAACAGACTTTTATTTAACCGAGTTGCACATGCATTTTGAAATGTTTTATGATAACTCTTTACATGCATGATGTAAGCATGAGCTTTTAGTGAACTACTTCTTCCACAAATTTAAAAACTAAAACTAAAATTTATAAAAGTTAAAATAAGATGAAAAAAACAATAAAATCCCCCAGAGGGATTAACGAGACTCCGGAGGTGATGTATGGTTTTCTATCGTCGCCCAATCGCTTAGCGACAGTTTCGACCGTGATCCGTGATCACATGCATGACTAACATGATTAAACACGGGAGACGCAACTGTGGCCGCCGTTGCTAACAGCACAACATCAGCAGCTGATCAAAACAAAGCAGCATGGCTAATTAACATAAACATAGGGATCTTGAATTAACCAGCATCACTAACTGTGCACAGAGTGTCTGGTGCTTGTTGTAAACAAACAGAGATCGCTAAGTGAACACCTCCTGCAGCAGCAGCACATACACACTGTACTGCTACAGAGCTAACTGTTAGCCTATTAGCAATTGGCAGACTCCGGCTCTGCAGCTGGGAGAGACTGCTGCAAGAGGACTGTGCTGCTTCGATTCGTTCCCACTCTTCTTAACGAGCCCCTGTGACGTCATTCTGGCTGCTTGCTGCTTCTCCTCCTCTTCTTCTTTTCTTTTTACTGCCCCCCAGGTCACAAATAGAAGTTTGGATAACTCATAAATCTCGCGAGACTGAATTTCAACGTGACGAGAAATATCGTTGAGTTTAATCTCGCGAGATCTCGCGGCACAAGATCTTGTCACACCCCTAATACTCACAGATGTATTTTGGAATTTTGGAAGAACCAAAAATCCTTCTTATTCCAGGCCAAAGTTCACATGACAGTGACGGTAATCGTTGATCATCCACTTTCATAACCAGATTGTACAGATTTGTAATTTATGTACTTTGATGTGAACATTTTATTTGTGTATAGTTTTTCTTTATCGGTGAAGGTTCCTAAGCCTGGTGTTAGTACAATATATTTTCCAACCCATGTTTGCTTTGTTTAAGTAGTGTTTTGCTTACCATATATTATGTACATCCATCTATGGAGTTTCCAATAAAATTGTATGAATAAAATGGTGTACTTTGCCCCATTGTGCCGAATAGATCGAGCTTCGAACCATCATTCATAACATTGACATTTAAATTCAGAATCAAATTTTTTTATTGCATGTATATTCATTCATAATGATTCAGCTACACTAATATTATTAGTTTGATAGATTTCAGTGGTGGCTGCAGAGGATTGTTTCTGACTGGTGTGATCAAACATTTCGATTAACTTCGGAGCGTTGTCAAGTTGAAAAGAAACACAGTTATTGAAAAAAATATAAATGTAATTATATCCAAAATTCACAACATGTTATCTTACAAAGTATTCTGCTTCATTATATATTTGTTGGCGTTTAACCTTTCAAAAACAACATTTTCGCTGTAGTCAAAAACAGTTTGATCTCATGCTGCTACACAAAGTGAATATTAACGGGGCATTCTGCAGCAATCTACACTGTAAAAAAAGAACTGTTGTTTTTACGGTAAAAAAAACGTCAGCTGTGGTTTCCAGAACTTTACCGTAATAAATATGGTGCAACTTTTTTTAATATTACCGTAAAAAGATATTGGCACTGTTGATTTCACGTTAAAGATTGCCATTTTATTCCATTTTTTGCCGTATAAATAAAAAGTTTTTCCATCAAAAGAAAAGCCGTTTTGCCATATAATTGACAAGAAAACTTTTTAATGAAGCGTAAATTAAAGATTTTACCATTAAATATTACAGTATATTTCTGTAGAGATGTGGTGTTTAAAACATTTAACAGTGAGAGAATATATTTTATACAAAGGATAAATGGAAAAATTACAGTGATGGCTTGTATATATATTACAGTATATTTTTGTTACACACATAGTGCCAGTGTATTTTACAGTGGAGTAATGTATTTTAAAAAGTAAACTGCAAAAAAACTTTTGTTTTACGTGTTAATGTGGTGTGGCAGTTCGGCTCAGTTCCACCAGTATTAGGGGATATTAATCATAATATATATATATATATATACATATATATATATCACAACTTTCTCGATCAAGTAACAAGTTGCCCGGTTGAATGCCAAATTCAGACCAGAGACACTTACTACCCAGTGAAGTAGATTTAACAGAAGTGTCATGTCTTCTACAGTATTGCCAATGACATTCTGGCTGAAGAAAGTAACTTCACCTAAACTTATGGCACTTCAACCCATCCCCAGTCTCCCATGCACATTATCATATAGTATATGATTTCACAATTATAATGTTTGTTTTTTTCAACACTTTTCAACATGCTACAACAATGTATAATTTACATAACTTGTTTAATCAACATTTATCTTTATCTTTCTTTATAAATACTCCTACAACAATATTCCCAACTGCAGTTTGTCGTGCTGTTTTATGGTATAATAAAAGACAGTAATAATATATATCTGGGGGACACATACCCTCAATATTGTTTTAAATACAAATTTTGCTACAACATGCATATCACTCTCTGAAATAATCATTAAATGTAATTATAGTCATAAATACACTTAACAAATTCACATAATTATGCTGGGTCTTAGTTTACGGTGTGCTGTGGTTGTCAGACACTAAAGCTTGCCGTCTCTGCATTACATTACCTGTAATGCACTAAAAATGGAAAACTAGAATGTATGTAGGCAATATGACTATCAATTGTGATAAAGTGTTGAAGTGTTGTAGAATTGTATTAAGTGTATTATAACGCAAATCAATAAAAAAAAAAAATAATCTTCCCTCAGACAACCTGGCCTCACAGGAATCCGTGAAATAGCTACAGATGCGCTTAAAAAAACTACAACTCCCTAGACCTCTCTTTAGTCCTTATGTCGACACCAGCACCATAGTTGTAGTTCTTCCGTTTTAGGGTTGTGCTAGGGTTGTGAAAACATATTTCTACCCAATATATCGAATATCACACACTGTCTAATAAATAATTATACTGCATGAGTATTATCTATGCTAAAAAAAGACAACAATGTTTGTTCAATGAAGATATTTTAACTAAAACAGGAGCGTGCCTCAATGAGATCGCACCACATCCGGTAGATTACAAAATAAAACTACGGACAAACGTAGATCGTAACTCGTAGATCGTAATGTCACTTTGTCAACATTAGTGTCTCCCGCTGCAACAGAATAATATGTTGATCACCAAATCAACCTCAGACACAAGATGAAGGTTTGATGCGTTAAATACTCAGAGGACCAGGGAGATTTCAAAATAAAACACAGCGGATCGTGTTTTTCTGGCAAAATCTTCGTCACAAAGTGATTATGTTCATTCACTGAGTGAATATTTAGAAAATAAAACATATATTTCTTGCTAGAAATGTAATCAAAATCCATTTTTATGCAGAAAAACACTAAAAATGTGAGAACTGTCCACCATGTTTTTTGTTCTGACTTCCGGAATCTTGAAAGTCACGTGACTTGGACATAAACCCATAGGAACTCTGCATTGTAGTGAAATCTGTGTGTATTTCACGGAAATTTGAGTGATTCCGTGGCTATTTCACAGATTTTGAGTTAAGCGCATCCGTGGCTATTTCACGGATTCCTGTGAGACCAGGTTGCCTCAGAACATGCATGAAAAGGTAACATTCCGTGTGGGAATGAATAATATTTTTAAAAAGTGTCAGTAATTGCACGGACTAGAGACAAACATTTCTGGTGAAAACCGAGTGCTTATCAATCAACCACTACTAATGCTGGCTATCATCATAACTATACCTGCAAAGGTAATTAGCCACAGATTCACCTAACGGCCACCAATGGTGCTCTACAGGTTGCTGAACTAAATCCTTATTATGTTATACTTATCAGATAGCCCATGTGAAGTCTGAGTAAAGAGTCAATCATTTTTGTTAAGTTGCATGAATAGTTAATTTATTAATTTGCAGTGAGTGTCATCAACAGCAAAAGGAAGGGTTGCATTGACAACTGTCGTTTTTTTGGACAGGCAGAAGTAAAGTTCAGAGCAGTATTTGCAGTCTTTGGTGGACAAACTATGCAATGGAGACACTGTTCCTTTACTTTAAAGATACCATTGGCATTTACTTACATTTCTTGTCACTTATCTACAATAAGCTTAAATTGATGACCGACAACTCACACTGATGTAACAGCTGAGCTTTTCTTTAAACACAAAATATTATTTACAGTTATATAATTTTAACATTGAATTATAGTACCACACTGCAAAAAAAGGTTTGTCTAAAAACAAGATAAAAACACTAAATCTGAGGGAAATGATCTTGCTGCATGGACAGATAATTTCACTTGACAAGATTTCTTAAATTAAGATTATTAAATGTAGAAATAGAATGTTGAACACTTAAAATAAGAAATTAACTCTTAAAACAAGATCAATTATATGCTAGGAAGCAAATCATTTGCAGTGCATGCTAGCTAGTCAGTGCCATTTTTATGATCAGCGACCACAAAATACTTTTAAGTCTTTTTCTTCTGTTCAATTTAATTCCTGTAAAGTGCACAGGAATGCTGTGCTTTATTTTAGCTTGAGGAGGGAAACTGAGTCCAAGTACATCCTGAGAACCTTAATGGTGGTGACATATGGAATAAATGAACCGTCTCATAAAACAGTAAGATGGCTTATTTAAACTGACTATATTACATTGAATTGCCAACATGGATCATGTCTGTAGCCCAAACATTGAACCTTGAGCAGTTAGTCGTCATTCCTAGAATCTGCTGATGGAGTTTTTTTATATACAGTTGTTGTCACTGTTTACATTCCTCCCTAGACCGATGAGGTGTGTTACATCATCCACTTTGTCACAGCCAAAATCCAGACGAAACAGACTTGGTGAGTCTGATCAATAACGTGGTTCATGTTATGTTTATTCATCTGTTATGTTTATGTGGTCAGTTTATTCATTTTATACAGACTGTCTAAATATCTAAATATTGTACAGTTTATTTGGTTTCATTTTATGTGACCGTTGTTTGTTCTTAAAATTATACACATCTAAATCTAAGGATGTGTACAACATGTTTAATGTCGACACCAATGTACCCTGATATAGGTATGTCCCTCTGTTGTTTTTTTGTATAAACATCAATAAAAATATGAAACACAAAAACCAAAATAACCAAGCACCAATAGTACCAAACTTCTCCACTCAAATTATACCTGCATTCAATCCTTTTTGTACCCAGATCCAAAGAATTACTACTGTATGGTTTAACCTATGGGTTTAACTTGCAGCCAATCATCATACTTTATTTTAATGGGACTTGTGATTGCACTTAAGCATGCCAAATGATCATTTTATGTCTATCGGAGAGGACAAGATAGCTGAATCAAAATAATGTAAGCGATGTGTCAGGAAGCTAAGGCACTTGCAAACATAATATTGCATAGCTTTCTGATTTATTTCCATATTTTCACAACACAAGATACATCTTGTTAAAATGGTTTAGCTTAACTTGAAGAAATGCAGGAAGCCTGTGTAAGGAAGCATCAACTCACTCACCAGCTCTTGCTTAAACCCCCTTTTCTTTAACAAAAGTGCACAGACTCATACACAGTTTTCTTTGTTTCCTTTATTTTGTATTAAATGGTTAGAGGATAAATTTAGAAATAAAAATGATCTACGTTGCATGAAGCTCATTCCTGTGAGTCTTTAGTGGAGGCCATCTTGTGCTGGTGCTTAAAGAGGAAACACACCTCAGTTGCAGCTCTTTTATGATGTATGTGAGTAGGTGGGTACTTGCATCTGATTGGTCAAAGGATGTGTAGTGAAAATGACAGCTAATTAAGATGAATCTTGAATGATAAAGTAATGATTTACTTACAGTTTTTTTCAATCGCTAACAAGCGCTTACCCATACTTCAGATACTTTTTCTAAACTCTTAACACAGACTCACACCTACATAACACAATTGACTTCTCAAAAACACATTTTGTTAAATATATACTAACTCTTCATTTCAAAATAGAACACATATTTCTCTGCACACACTAACGTTACCAAAACACTGGAAATCTGACTCAAAATGAAATTATTCTGTCAAAGAATAACACTTGTTTTCACTTCACAAGGTACATGCAGTCAATCAAAGTACACCAGGTTTCAAAATACTGGCTGTTGTTGACATTACAAAAGTGCATAGACTTTTATGTTTCAGTTTTACAGGTATTTGCATGCAAAACATGCAATCCACCGTTTTTACACTAAATTTCTTGGTTGGGAACTGTATGTCCACATGTAATGTTCACATTCAAAAGCATTCCAGTAGAAAGCAAAATTTCAGTTTGTTTTTTCCTTTACTGTTTACAGTTTTTCTCAATTGCTAAAACAATAATTCCTGTTGTGTGAATCGATTGCTCGGTTGTCTAAACTCATTCCCCGAATCAAACATCCTTTTGACAAAACCATAAACTATCTTCATCTAGTAAAACACTATTTGCAGATCTCAGTCATTCCTTTTGCAAAACTCTAAACACAATTCTCCTGCAATAAGAATTCTGAGAAAAGGACAGGAGGATTCCAAAAATGTGTTTTAGCAATTGAGAAAAACTGTATTACAGGAGGTACATTAGAAATACTGTTTACAATATTATAGAACAGAAAAAGTTTTACAGTATTGCTTACAGTGAACAAAATATCCATGAAACACACATGAGCACAAAATTACTGCATCTAATCTCTGCGATCTTCAGGGTTAGGCAGGGCCGGAGTGGGGGCACTTTTCAGCCCGGGAATTCCAGGCCCAAGACCGGCCCACTTTTTCCATGGTAGTGGAAATTGGATAAATGAAGCAACAGTTCAGCTCTTACTATCCTGTAGTTTTTTTTATTAATACCATGGTTCAACAGATAATGTAAAGGTTAAATAATAATCCACTTAAACTGAGAAGTTAACAAAAAATATTTCACTATTCCACAAGGATACAGTAGGTTGATAAATTAACAAAAGCATAAAATAAATAAAGCATTTGAAACATATCCCACTGTCATATACTGCTCTTTCTTACATTAAATAACTTTAATTCATATTGTTTACTCTGTTATCTTCTCTACCTGTCCCTGTAGTCATGGCCTCCTCATTGCAAATTTCGGGCTCATCATTTTCAGCAGGAGACTGGCTTATCTGCTGCTCAGAAGCTACAAAGAAAAAATAATTTCACTGCATAGCCTACACAGATCAAGTTTGAGTTTTGTTATCAATATTTTCATAATATTTGCAAAGTCTATGAATCGCCATATATCAGGTGATATAAAAAGGCTTATATTTTAATTCAATTCAATATTTTGCTTGCGAATAGGTTGACAACGCTTCAACGATATTAACCACGTTACAACGTTAGCCGAACAGTTACGTTGCATTAAGCCTATGTCTCTCTTTACCAGTTGCCACTTGTGTTTGTCCTCTCGAAAATAAATCTGTAAGCTTGGCACATTTGGCAGCATCCTCCTCCAATGCCTTTTCTTTTCTTCAACCTGGCTTTTTCAGCCCCTCCTGGCCTCTTCCTCCCATCCATCCTCCCCGACGTGTATCGTTGAGATAGGGCTGGCCCAGCTATCGGTAGCCTACCTGAGAAAACTTTTTTGGAAAGACGGCTATGGACCCAACCAACTTTATTTGGGAGGGGAGAACTCCCTCGCATGGTACAACCCATGCTGAGGCTGCGGTGTCAGAATGCAAAACGTGTTTAGCGTACTTTAAGAGAAGATGGACTAACGTGAAAAATGTCAAATACAGTTTTTCACAACCGCTATGACCCGTTGTTCAATACTTTTACCGCTTTTTCAAAACTCTTCACACAGTTACCACAACATCAGCCTGTGTGGACGATACAATTAACACAATTCTTCTTCTTTTGACACAAAATACACACATTTTACACATTTAAAATGAGTTTTAACTCCTTTTACACACAAGCTCAATCAAGACCAAAACAGTAGATGTTAACTGGTGAATTTTCAATTGCTTTCACACAGTTTGTCAAAACAGAAAACCTCATGTTCAAAACTAATGAATTGAAGATTACATTGATCACAGCTTCTGCTCCTTTTTCTTTTTGTCTATTTGGCAATACAGTAATGAATGACAGCTGATTTTTTTTTACCTCTTTACTCTACTGTAAGTCATTTTAATTTGCAATACAGTAAAGTGTTTACTGCAAATCCTGTCATTCACTATCTTCTTCTTTCATACGTAAACATTCTGCAAAGCTGCTCTGACATGGCTCGTTCACTTTCTGTACTGAGTAGTACAAAAAAGGAACTAAATTCATGGCCAACAAATGAAAAATCACAAACATTGTCTCTATGGAGGCTATTTTGTCCATTTTTGAATAATTTTCATGTCTTTTCATGTCTTTGTAAGTCATTTTGTGTCTTTTTTAGTCATTCAGTCCAACATAAAATGTGATTTTGAATCTTTTTTTACTTTCAAAACACTATCATGCTCAATAAAGAATTTTACAGTAAATGTTGCAAATGTGAACAAAGGTCGCAAATACAACATATACGTAAGAGGGTTCCATCCAGTTCTATCATTTTATACTAAATATATTTGAGCTTGTCTCCAGATTTACTTGGTATATCATCATCAAACTGAAACTGGCCTCATGGAGTTTACAGCCAGAACTTTAGAGGTAAATTTACAGTAGGGCTCCACGCTGCTTTGTTTTCTAGTCTGGATGATGAAGAAGTCATGCTTTGGAGCTTTTGGAGACTCCAGAGGGTTAATTTACATGTATGATCAATACAATAATCTGTTGATTGTAAAAGAAAAAGGAAAAAAAGTAGATAAGAAACATGCAAAGTGATTCGGTTTGTGTTCTTCCATCAGTTGTCAGTGTTTTTTATGACACTGTGCTGTGACTGACTAAATGTTTCTGTTGGAAGACAACGTGTGTCAGTGTTTTGGTAGATTTGGTGAACTGTGTTACAGTTTTTCACAACCGCTATGACCCGTTTGTCAGAACCTTAAAAACTTTTTCAAAACTGTTAACGCACATCACACCTGATACACTCAATTCCCCAAACAGTTAATTTCATGGTCAAAATCACCCAGTGTAACTAAACACAGACACACACTTCCAAAATACAATAATACACTAACACAGTTGACCAAATCTACCAAAACACTGACACACGTTGTCTTCCAACAGAAACATTTAGTCAGTCACAGCACCGCGTCATAAAAAACACTGACAACTGATGGAAGAACACAAACCGAATCACTTTGCATGTTTCTTAGCTACTTTTTTTCCTTTTTCTTTTACAATCAACAGATTATTGTATTGATCATACATGTAAATGAACCCTGTGGAGTCTCCAAAAGCACCAAAGCATGACTTCTTCATCACATCCAGACTAGAAAACAAAGCAGCGTGGAGCCCTACTGTAAATTTACCTCTAAAGTTCTGGCTGTAAACTCCATGAGGCCAGTTTCAGTTTGATGATGATATACCAAGTAAATCTGGAGACAAGCTCAAATATATTTGTATAAAATGATAGAACTGGATGGAACCCACTTACGTATATGTTGTATTTGCGACCTTTGTTCACATTTGCAACATTTACTGTAAAATTCTTTATTGAGCATGATAGTGTTTTGAAAGTAAAAAAAGATTCAAAATCACATTTTATGTTGGACTGAATGACTAAAAAAGACACAAAATGACTTACAAAGACATGAAAAGACATGAAAATTATTCAAAAATGGACAAAATAGCCTCCATAGAGACAATGTTTGTGATGATGTTCTTCATTTTTCATTTGTTGGCCATGAATTTTGGTCCTTTTTTGTACAACACTCAGTACAGAAAGTGAACGAGCCATGTCAGAGCAGCTTTGCAGAATGTTTATGAAAGAAGAAGATAGTGAATGACAGGATTTGCAGTAAACACTTTACTGTATTGCAAATTAAAATGACTTACAGTAGAGTAAAGAGGTAAAAAAAATCAGCTGTCATTCATTACTGTATTGTCAAATAGACAAAAAGAAAAAGGAGCAGAAGCTGATCAATGTAATCTTCAATTCATTAGTTTTGAACATGAGGTTTTCTGTTTTGACAAACCGTGTGAAAGCAATTGAAAATTCACCAGTTAACATCTACTGTTTTGGTCTTGATTGAGCTTGTGTGTAAAAGGAGTTTAAACTAATTTTAAATGTGTAAAATGTGTGTATTTTGTGTCAAAAGAAGAAGAATTGTGTTAATTGTATCGTCCACACAGGCTGATGTTGTGGTAACTGTGTGAAGAGTTTTGAAAAAGCGGTAAAAGTATTGAACAACGGGTCATAGCGGTTGTGAAAAACTGTAGTGTATTATTGTATTTTGGAAGTGTGCGTCTGTGTTTAGTTACACTGGGTGATTTTGACCATGAAATTAACTGTTTGGGGGATTGTGTGTATCAGGTGTGATGTGCGTTAACAGTTTTGAAAAAGTTTTTAAGGTTCTGACAAACGGGTCATAGCGGTTGTGAAAAACTGTAAATAAATTATCGGCCGGCCCAACAGTGAAGCGGCCCACCGGGAACTCTCCCGATTCTCCCGATTACCCACCCCGGGCCTGGGGTTAGGCCACATGTTTTCATCAACATCACATCTGATATTGTTTTTGAACTGATATCATTGCAGAAGCAGAGGTTTTTATACTGTATTTAAGGTTTGGAATATTGTTTTTGCTATTGTGGGATGTTGTGTGTTAACATTCTTAAATAATAAAAAAACAATCCATAATTTTGTTGCGAGGTATAGCTTGTATGTTAAGGAAATGTGTTTGACTGCATATTGTGTGGAAACGACATGAAATGTGTGAATGGTATGGCTACAAAATACCATGCTGTGCTAATTGTGTGAAGAGTTTAGAAAAAGTATCTGAAGTATGGGTAAGCGCTTCTTAGCGACTGAAAAAAACTGTAATTTGAATGTAGAACATTAATGGTTACATATTGAGGAATTAAATTAAGTTTGTTGGTGTGAACAAACTAAGAATAACTATTTATATTTGTGTTTAACCTCTCACCTCTCATGTTATAGTGCTGACCTGATAGGCCAGTTTGAACTGGCAAGGCGGGCTCTCATATTACATATATGAGTGAAATGACAGGGGCAGAGGTCATTAGAGCAGGTCCCAACCCCAATTGGGGTCGCGAGATGATTTCTGGGGGTCGCCAAATCATGTTGGAAGTCAGCGCTGTCTCCACTGTGTTAATGTGTTTTAGTCTTTTTAGTCATTTAATGTCTTTTTTTGGTGATTTTGTGGGGGGTTCCTTTTTTGGTCATTTTGTGTCTTTTTTAGTAATTTTGTGTCTTTTTTTTGGTCATTAGGGACAGATCACTAACGGTGCGAGGACCCTATTGAAATTGGTCTGTCTATTATTATTTCGACAAATGAATTGCCTTTTTGGGGGCTTTATCATATTCAAAAACGCCCCAAACTCGGCACAAAATTCAATCGTGTCGAAAATTTACGTATTTCATTGCTTTCAGAAATGGGCGTGGCAAAATGACCTACTAGCGCCACCTAGAATTCAGCCCCTCACACAGGTTTGTCGTAGAGACACGAAATTTGGTACATACATGTATCATGGGAAGACGCACAAAAAAGTCTCAAGAAGCCATACCCTAAAATGTACAGGAAGTCGGC
The DNA here is from genome assembly GCF_030273125.1 of Centropristis striata. Lineage (NCBI taxonomy): Eukaryota > Metazoa > Chordata > Actinopteri > Perciformes > Serranidae > Centropristis > Centropristis striata. The sequence goes on from NC_081535.1 coordinate 23,934,174, forward strand.
CATCTTGGATTTTATATGGAATTTTCGCCATTTCCACGTCACATACTTTAACGAACTCCTCTTACAGATTTCATCCAATTCTCTTCAAACTTGGTCAGTAGCATCACAAGGCCTTTGGGATCAAAAGTTATTGAACGCTTTACCGACGGTCACACTATGTGGGCATGGCATGACGGCAAAATATGGCGTCTCGCCATAAAACACGAGATCGTTATAACTTTCCCATTCTTTGTGCCATCTGCTCCAAACTTCTCATGCTTCATCAGAGTCCAGCCCTTAACACTTCTACATGACAATATTTCATAAAGCCCCGCCCCTTATGCTATATCCATACCCCCTTTCACCACATGACCACCTTGCATACTTTACATAACTCCTCCAACAGATTTAACCTGATTGACTTCAAACTTGGTCAGTACCATCACAAGGGCTTTGGGATCAAAAGTTATTGAAAGCTTTACCGCCTGTCACACTATGTGGGCGTGGCATGGCGCCAAAATATGGCGTCTCGCCATAAAACACGAGATCGTTATAACTTCTCCATTCTTTGTCCGATCTGCTCCAAACTTCTCATGCTTCATCAGAGTCCAGCCCTTAACACTTCTATATCATAATATTTCATAAAGCCCCACCCCTTATGCTATATCCACGCCCCCCTTTCATTAAATGACCACATTTCATATTTTAATGAACTCCTCCTACAGATTTAACCTGATTGACTGGCAACAGGTAGTCACATGTTTTATACTTAGCCCTAGCAGTAGGCTTCACGTAGAGACACGAAATTTGGTACACACATGAATCATGTGGAAACGCACCAAAAAGCCTCTTAGACCCATACCTCAAACCCAACTGGAAGTCTGCCATCTTGGTTTGAATATCGCACAATTCATCGCTTTTTCCCATTTCCACCTCGCATACTTTAACGAACTCCTCCGACAGATTTCACCCCATGGACTTCAAACTTGGTCAGTATCATAAGGGCTTTGTACTTTGGGATCCAAAGTTATTGAAAGCTTTACCGACTGTCACACTATGTGGGCGTGGCATGGCAGCAAAATATGGCGTCTTGCCACAAAACTACACATCCTTATAACTTTTACATACTTTGTCCCACCTGGTCCAAACTTCTCATGCTTCATCAGAGTCCAGCCCTTAACACTTCTTAATAACAATATTTCATTAAGCCCCACCCCTTATGGTTAATCCACGCCCCCTTTCATAAAATGACCTCGTTGCATACTTTACCAAACTCCCCCAACAAATGTTATCCTATTGACTTCTAAGTTGGTCAATACCATTACAAGCCCTTTGGGAACATAACTTATCAACACCTTTACTGACCTTCGAATATGTGGGCGTGGCATGCCGGCAAAACATGGCATCTCGCCATAAAACACCAGATTCTATAACTTGACCATATCATTGTCCAATCTGTCCCAAATTTCCCACACCTGATAAGGGTCCAGCTCTGACCACACCCACATGTCATTATTGATACACAGTCATAGCGCCCCCCGCTGGCTACAGGAAGTAACATGCTTTACACAGACACGACATTTGGGACGCATAGGGACTGAGCCCAGAGCGCCACGCCCTACGTGGCCTCCTCCGATGGCTCCACTCTGCTCGGTCCCGTTCAGTCCTGCTTGCAGGCCTAGTTTTTATTCATATTTTATTAGGGCCACGGGGCAATCGCACCGAGCACTGGTCCCATACAGCAATAGCTGTAGGGACCAGCTCGGGGCGATACTGTGGATTTTTTCTTCTTCCTCTTCCGGACGCAATTTCGTCCCGCTACTAGTCCTACAACTTGAAGACTTGAAGGACAAATTATATATCAAAACGTGCGGTTTGATCAGGATCGGTGTGCTATTACTTTTCTCTACAGAATATGAATTTTTCATGACGTAAGTCGCGAAAAACCGGCTTAAATTTTGCATTGAAATGAATGGGACGGCCGAAAAATAATGAGCGAAAAAATAATAATTGGAGATTTTTAAATGTACTTCTCCGGCATAATTTCACCTAGACTCCATTTAAACTTTAAACAGTAGACACAAGGTTTGTGTATCGGTGTATTTATCCACGTTTTGATACGTCATATAGTTTTTTATCAATCCCTGTTCAATGACCATGATCATTTTTGGAGAAATTCTGAGATTATAATGGGTGTGTATTGCACGGAATGAAAATTTGTCTTCTCACTCACAATCCTCTGGTAAAGCTGCCAGAGTTATAGTTTGGGCGTAGGACGTACAGATGCGCCACCAACACGCACCAACAGCCTCATTGGCTCCCATATTAAAAACGCAAGAAGATTTCTGAAAAAAAGCGAGATGTAACAGTTTTTTTAGATCACTCTAACAAAGCTATTTTTTCATTTTTCTGAAAAAAAACAACAACAACATATGTAGACGTTCAGGAAGAACTCAGGACGCTCAAAGTGAAGTCGGATCAATGATAGGTATTATGGTTTTGCCAAAAATGCTTTCTGTTCGAGGCCAGAAATTCCAGTCCACCTCTGTCAATTCTGTCTGATTTCAGGCAACCAATATCAAGACCGGCTCATACCATTACTAAGCTCTGTGATGACAGATTGAGAAAAGTTCCCTAGGACAAATGATCATGAAGCTCAACTGAATAGCCAACTGACTAAAATGCAAAAAAGGTGTGTCTAAAAACAAGATAAAAACACTACATCTGAGGGAAATGATCTTGCTGCATGGACAGATAATTTCACTTGACAAATTTTCTTAAATTAAGATGACTAAATCTAGAAATAAGCATGTTGTACGCTTAAAATAATTTATCTTGTTTTAAGAGTTAATTTCTTATTTCACACTTCGAAATCTGAAGTTTTTTTAATCTTGGTAAGAAACAAATAATTGTCAGGTCACTCTGCTCGGGCCAGTTCATCGCTGCTTGCAGCTTTAATTTATCTTGTTTTAAGAGTTAATTTCTTATTTTAAGCGTTCAATATGCTTATTTCTAGATTTAAGAAATCTGGTCAAGTGAAATTATCTGTCCATGCAGCAAGATCATTTCCCTCAGATTTAGTGTTTTTAATCTTGTTTTTAGACACACCTTTTTTGCAGTGCAGTACCTTCCAGTTGGACAAGTATTACCATGGGTAATGCAGTACTGTTCAAAATAATTCTTTGTTCTTTAGTTAAGGTACCAAACTTTTTCAAAATACTTCACATATTAGGCAGAATTCTGGTGAAATTAAAACAATATTTAGCACGATAGATTGAGAGTATCTCTCTTCGATGACAGGGTGAATCGTGCAGCCATAACTTTGTGATATCTCATGAGTTTGAGTGTTTCATAAAGCTTCAGTGAAAACACTGCAAAAAAGGTGTGTCTAAAAACAAGATAAAAACACTAAATCTGAGGGAAATGATCTTGCTGCATGGACAGATAATTTCACTTGACAAGATTTCTTAAAATAAGACTGGTAAATCTAGAAATAAGCATGTGTACTCTTAAAATAAGAAATTAACTCTTAAAACAAGATAAATTAAAGCTGCAAGCAGTGATGAACTGGCCCGAGCAGAGTGCACTGCAAATTATTTGTTTCTTACCAAGATTTAAAAAAAAAAAAAATAGATTTAGAAGTATTAGATCATTTATCTTGTTTAAAGAGTTAATTTCTTTTTCGATTTAGTGTTTTTATCTTGTTTGTAGACACACTTTTTTTGCAGTGAAGTCAGGACTAACATACAGTACTTCATCTCTGTTCATTTCTTTGTTTGTTTCTCTAAATGTAAAGCTATGTCTTTAAAAAGCTGAGGAGAGATGATCCTCACACCTACAGGCGTGAGGATGACTTCCTCTGCTGTGTTGTCTCCATATGTGCGAGTTTACATGGCTTCACAAACAGAGCTCACATTCAAACTTATTAGAGCGGACTGGTATGCAGCAGCTATCTTCACTGAACCTCCGGGTACACACAGCTTTAAATGTACAGCAGCTATCCAACAGGGACCCCTACAGGTCATATGCAGTGTGGGCAAATGAAGTAATGGAACGTAACACAAAACCATAGAACTGAATGCCTGCTCCATCTAGGATGAACTACGGTGGCCCTGAAGTTCAAATCACAATGTCGAATCAGAAAACATAACAACAAAACAGAAAACACAATAACAAATCAAAAAAACACAACAACAAATCAAAAAACACAACGACAAACTAACACAACAACAAAACAGAAAACACAACAACAAATCAAAAAACACAACAACAAAACAGAAAACACAACAACAAATCAAAAAACACAACAACAAAACAGAAAACACAACAACAATCAAAAAACACAACGACAAACTAACACAACAACAAAACAGAAAACACAACAACAAATCAAAAAACACAACAACAAAACAGAAAACACAACAACAAATCAAAAAACACAACAACAAAACAGAAAACACAACAACAAATCAAAAAACACAACGACAAATTACTTAACACAAAAACAAATGTTCTGACTAGAATTGGAATTTCTCAATAAAGTTTTGGGAAAAAAAAGAAAAGAAAAAAACCCATAGGTATACGTTCAGTTATTAAATCACATTGAATTGTACATAATGGCTGGTAAAGCACCATCTATAAATTGAACACAGTGATCAAATAGAATTGGATATGCTCAATATAAATGAAACAATAACTACATAAACAATCTGACAAGCCAGTAAGATTGCTGTAGCCTATTTACTGTACCAATATAAAGCCTATAGAAGGTGAAATATTGCCCTTCATGAAACACCTATTACTTATTTGTGTAATAGAGGTGGTAGAATAAACATTACATAATATGTGGGATATGTCCAGGAGGCCTTTTTTTCTTTTTTTCTTCAAAACTTTATTGAGAAGTTCCAATTCCAGTCACAACATTCATCTCGGGTAGAACAAAACAAAGTCTGGCATCACAAATTGAGAAAATAAATACAGTTTTTTACAACTGCTATGACCCGTTTGTCAGAACCTTAAAAACTTTTTCAAAACTGTTAACGCACATTATACCTGATACACACACTTTTCCAAACAGTTAATTTCATGATCAAAATCACCGAGTGTAACTAAACACAGACACACACTTACAAAATACAATAATACACTAACACGGTTCATCAAATCTACCAAAACACTGACACATGTTGTCTTCAACAGAAACATTTAGTCAGTCACAGCACAATGTCATAAAAAACACTGACAACTGATGGAATAACACAAACTGAATCACTTTGCATGTGTCAAATCGACTTTTTTCCTTTTTCTTTTACAATCAACAGATTATTGTATTGATCATACATGTAAATGAACCCTCTGGAGTCTCCAAAAGCTCCAAATCATGACTTCTTCATCATCCAGACTAGAAAACAAAGCAGCGTGGAGCCCTACTGTAAATTTACCTCTAAAGTTCTGGCTGTAAACTCCATGAGGCCAGTTTCAGTTTGATGATGATATACCAAGTAAAACTGGAGACAAGCTCAAATATATTTAGTATAAAATGATAGAACTGGATTAGACTGATTTTGCTTTGTTTTCTAGTCTGGATGATGAAGAAGTCATGATTTGGAGCTTTTGGTGACTCCAGAGGGTTACAGTTTTTCACAACCGCTATGACCCGTTTGTCAGAACCTTAAAAACTTTTTCAAAACTGTTAACGCACATCACACCTGATACACTCAATTCCCCAAACAGTTAATTTCATGGTCAAAATCACCCAGTGTAACTAAACACAGACACACACTTCCAAAATACAGTAATACACTAACACAGTTCACCAAATCTACCAAAACACTGACACAAGTTGTCTTCCAACAGAAACATTCAGTCAGTCACAGCACCGTGTCATAAAAAACACTGACAACTCATGGAAGAACACAAACCGAATCACTTTGCATGTTTCTTAGCTACTTTTTTTCCTTTTTCTTTTACAATCAACAGATTATTGTATTGATCATACATGTAAATTAACCCTCTGGAGTCTCCAAAAGCACCAAATCATGACTTCTTCATGACATCCAGACTAGAAAACAAAGCAGCGTGGAGCCCTACTGTAAATTTACCTCTAAAGTTCTGGCTGTAAACTCCATGAGGCCAGTTTCAGTTTGATGATGATATACCAAGTAAAACTGGAGACAAGCTCAAATATATTTAGTATAAAATGATAGAACTGGATGGAACCCTCTTACGTATGTGTATTTGCGACCTTTGTTCACATTTGCAACATTTACAAAAAGATTCAAAATCACATTTTATGTTGGACTGAATGACTAAAAAAGACACAAAATGACTTACAAAGACATGAAAATGATTAAAAAATGGACAAAATAGCCTCCATAGAGACAATGTTTGTGATGATGTTCTTCATTTTTCATTTGATGGCCATGAATTTTGGTCCTTTTTTGTACAACACTCAGTACAGAAAGTGAACGAGCCATGTCAGAGCAGCTTTGCAGAATGTTTACGTATGAAAGAAGAAGATAGTGAATGACAGGATTTGCAGTAAACACTTTACTGTATTGCAAATTAAAATGACTTACAGTAGAGTAAAGAGGTAAAAAAAATCAGCTGTCATTCATTACCGTATTGCCAAATAGACAAAAAGAAAGAAGCAGAAGCTGTGATCAATGTAATCTTCAATTCATTAGTTTTGGACATGAGGTTTTCTGTTTTGACAAACTGTGTGAAAGCAATTGAAAATTCACCAGTTAACATCTACTGTTTTGGTCTTGATTGAGCTTGTGTGTAAAAGGAGTTAAAACTAATTTTAAATGTGTAAAATGTGTGTATTTTGTGTCAAAAGAAGAAGAATTGTGTTAATTGTATAGCCCACACAGGCTGATGTTGTGGTAACTGTGTGAAGAGTTTTGAAAAAGCGGTAAAAGTATTGAACAACGGGTCATAGCGGTTGTGAAAAACTGTAACACAAACTCAATCACTTTGCATGTGTAAAATCTGTTTTTTCCCATTTTCTTTTACAATCAACAGATTATTGTATTGACCATACATGTAAATTAATGTTTGTGATGATGTTCTTCATTTTTCATTTGTTGGACATGAATTTTGTTCCTTTTTTTTGTACAACATTCAGTACAGAAAGTGACCGAGCCATGTCAGAGCAGCTTTGCAGAATGTTTATGAAAGAAGAAGACAGACAGGATTTGCAGTAAACACTTAACTGTATTGCAAATGAAATATAAATATAGGTGATGTGATTGAAAAAAGCCCAGCACCTGAGCTGTGAGACAGGAATCAGCTGTGATCAATGTAATCTTCAATCCATTAGTTTTGAACATGAGGTTTTCTGTTTTGACAAACCAAACAAATTCACCAGTTAACATCTACTGTTTTGGTCTTGATTGAGCTTGTGTGTAAAAGGAGTTAAAACAAATTTTAAACGTGTAAAATGTGTGTATTTTGTGTCAAAAGAAGAAGAATTGTGTTAATTGTATAGCCCACACAGGCTGATGTTGTGGTAACTGTGTGAAGAGTTTTGAAAAAGCTTTAAAAGTATTGAACAACGGGTCATAGCGGTTGTAAAAAAACCTGTAATGTCAGCAAAAGAGGAGGACCATACAAATTTTCCTCTAGGAGTAATTTTCCCTTTCATGAAAAAGCGATTCCTTATATGTTTGTTATTACAGTGGTGACTCATAATATTTACACCACTAACAAAGAGGGTAAAGTCAACTTTCTCTGTCTCTTGCCTTTCAAAATGATCTTTTATTAATTGGAGAATTCCACTGGGAATAGTGTTTATCACTATTTGATATTTTTTATATGTAACAGGGAAGATTTTGGATCTAAGAAATTCTTCATAACTAAGAATTTCACCTTCATCATTTTGTAAATCCTTAAGGTATATTACAGTTTTTCACAACCGCTATGATCCGTTGTTCAATACTTTTACCGCTTTTTCAAAACTCTTCACACAGTTACCACAACATCAGCCTGTGTAGACGATACAATTAACACAATTCTTCTTCTTTTGACACAAAATACACACATTTTACACATTTAAAATGAGTTTTAACTCCTTTTACACACAAGCTCAATCAAGACCAAAACAGTAGATGTTAACTGGTGAATTTTCAATTGCTTTCACACAGTTTGTCAAAACAGAAAACCTCATGTTCAAAACTAATGGATTGAAGATTACATTGATCACAGCTTCTGCTCCTTTTTCTTTTTGTGTATTTGACAAAACAGTAATGAATGACAGCTGATTTTTCCCCCTCTTTACTCTACTGTAAGTCATTTTCATTTGCAATACAGTAAAGTGTTTACTGCAAATCCTGTCATTTACTGTACTGTCTTCTTCTTTCATAAACATTCTGTAAAGCTGCTCTGACACGGCTCGTTCACTTTTTGTACTGAGTGTTGTACAAAAGAAAGGAACAAAATTCATGCCCAACAAATGAAAAATGAAGAACATCATCACAAACATTATCTGGAGTCTTGGGCTATTTTGTCTATTTTTGAATCCTTTTCATGTCTTTTCATGTCTTTGTAAGTCATTTTGTGTCTTTTTTTGGGTCATTTTGTGTCTTTTTTAGTCCTTTAGTCCAACATAAAATGTGATTTTGAATCTTTTTTTTCCTTTCAAAACACTATCATGCTCAATAAAGAATTGTAAATGTGTCAAATGTGACCAAAGGTGTCAAATCTAACATATAAGAGGGTTCCATCCAGTTCTATCATTTGATACTAAATATATTTGAGCTTGTCTCCAGTTTCACTTGGTATATCATCATCAAACTGAAACTGGCCTCATGGAGTTTACAGCCAGAACTTTAGAGGTAAATTTACAGTAGGGCTCCACGCTGCTTTGTTTTCTAGTCTGGATGTCATGAAGAAGTCATGATTTGGTGCTTTTGGAGACTCCACAGGGTTAATTTACATGTATGATCAATACAATAATCTGTTGATTGTAAAAGAAAAAGGAAAAAAAGTAGCTAAGAAACATGCAAAGTGATTCGGTTTGTGTTCTTCCATCAGTTGTCAGTGTTTTTTATGACGCGGTGCTGTGACTGACTGAATGTTTCTGTTGGAAGACAACTTGTGTCAGTGTTTTGGTAGATTTGGTGAACTGTGTTAGTGTATTATTGTATTTTGGAAGTGTGTGTCTGTGTTTAGTTACACTGGGTGATTTTGACCATGAAATTAACTGTTTGGGGAATTGAGTGTATCAGGTGTGATGTGCGTTAACAGTTTTGAAAAAGTTTTTAAGGTTCTGACAAACGGGTCATAGCGGTTGTGAAAAACTGTATATCCTTGTCAATCCAATGTTTCAGATATAGTGATTTATTTTTCCTAGTTATGAACTTGTTGTTCCAGATAATAGTTTTATGCTGAGAGAAGTTGTGGACAAAGCTGCTGAAAGGGCTTGTTGGTGAAATTTAGATAATTTTAGAAGTAATAAATGATGTGTGTAGAACCTGATAATGTAATAAATTCCCGATAATGTAATAACCCTGATAATGTAATAAAAATCTGCACTTGAGTCCATTGAAAATGTAATAAAACCTGATAATGTAAAAACTTCCCGATAATGTAATAAAGTGCACTTCCCAATAATGCAATACACTTTTTTATTTTACCAATAATGTAATAAAGTATAACATTAATGGGAGGTTATTACACTATCAGGTTAGCCTTCATTTTGCAAGTCCTGATAATGTAATAATTCCCCAATATTGCAATAATTTAACAGCAGACCACCCATTACTTGGGTTAAAGTGGTGATACTGTGTAGGCAACTCTAGCTCAAGAGCTCTAGCGCCACCAACTTCTTGAAATCTAAAGGTGCTTGGTGTTATACTTTATTATATTATTGGTAAAAAGGTGTATAACATTATTGGTAAATGCACTTTATTACATTATCAGGAAGTTATTACATTATTGGGGTTATTACATTATCGGGAATTTATTACATATCAGGTTGTACAATGCGCCTCAAAGCCTCACGCGCTTTGTGGATGACGACATACATTCAATATGAGTTCAATCGCTCTGCTGAAGGCAGCAGTCATTGGCTAAAAATTGGAAAATGCTGCATTCCCATTGGCTGCAGTAGCTGTCAGTTAATGTCGCTGCCAATACACTTAACCAGTGACCTACTAACACAGATTCATGAGTCAGTGGCACCTTGAGAGGAAGAAGAAGCGAACAGAGCCAGGTACTGTAACTTACAGGATTTATCGACACTTCTTCTCCTCCTCAGTAGTTGATGGGAAAGCTAAACTTCTTCTCTGGGCCTGATACGTGGTGGAAACCAGGACCAAACACTCCGAGCAGCTGATAGAAACGGTACTGATTTCATTTGAGGTGTTAACATGAACCTTATTGTTCCGTCTAGGGTGGAGGTTTCTGCAGGATGGTGTTGGGTGGACGCGTTGGGAAGAAGGTCCCAGAACCACAGTTTATCTTAGCTTACATGCCGTTAGGAGGCTAACATGTGTGTTTTTAGCAGTAAAACACACTGTACATGTACAGCAGCCACATTGAAGATGAAACCCAGCAACAAGATATCGTGTGGCTATTAGTGACCTTACCGTTAGTGTAGTAGTTGCCTGGTGCTGTGGTTGTAGCAGGGTGATGGCCGCTACATGAGCCATGTATTAAACTGTATCAACACTAACATTAGGCCCAACACGGCTAACAGGGTTACGACACAGTGTTGTAAGGCAGAATGTGGTGTGGTTGTTGAGCCTGTCGTTGTCAGCAGCCACAAGGCTCGTTACAAAGTCACTAAGTTGCCGGTTAGTAGTGACGTTAGAGTAACGTACCAGAGCAACGTACCGAGTACGAGTAACGTTGTGTACTGTAGTAGCTCTAGTCTCACAGTAGTTTTAGGGCGTAGATAGAGAGAGCCAGTGACATGAGTAACAGCCAGTGATGTCAACACAGTGAATGGACACATTGTCTGACTCAGCCTGTTACTCAGACACATCCAATATTTAATATAAGACATTTTAACTTTAACACATGGAGAGTAGAACTAACGTGATCCTTTTTGTTATTGCCACACAGCAAACATTGCATAATGTCTCCAGCCAGAGAAAATGCTGGCAGTGGAAGGCCAGGGCGCCACTTTATTGTGTTATAGGGACACAATGAGGGAATGTGGGACAATAGGACGTGATGAGGTCCGCTGTGGTCCGGCCCGATCCCTCCCAACACAATCCGGCCTGTCGCGGCTAAAACGATGGTGAACTCCCGCGGCTCCCCCTGTTCGAGCTCACGTTGCGGTAATATTACCACCCATTTTATCACGTGTGATCCAAATTTAGTCGTGATGTCATATGTTGCCTCGTAAGAAATCCTCGCAGCCCCGTATAACCCCAGCAGAACCTCTACATGGGTCAGATCTGTCCACAATGTTCTCAGGAAAAAGACAAAGAAAACAATCCAAAGAGTGTTTTTTTTCCAAATGTAAAATTAGAATTGCAATATGCCCAGTAGACTACCAGAGACCTCAACTAGGGCTGCACATTATGGCCAAAATGATAATCACCATTATTTTGATCAATATTGTAATCACGATTATTCATCATGTTAGGGAAAACATCTGTATTTTTATTGCACTACTTTTAAACAAACAATAGGAACAGTTTTTAGTGTGTGTACAGTGTCTGGTGCTTGTTGTAAACAAACAGAGATCGCTCACTGAACACCTCCTGCTACAGAGTTAACAGTAAGCCCATTAGCAATTTGCAGACTGGACGCTAAGGGGTTAACATCCCCTCTGGCTCTGCAGCTGGGAGAGACTGCTGCAGGAGGACTGTGTCTCCAAAAGCCTCCAATAACAGCAGAAAAAGTCGCTAGATTTGTCGCCAGTTGTTTTTTAAAAAAAATTGTCAGTAAGGGTGTCTGCTAAATATAGCAACAAAGTTGCATCACTTTGGCATCACTGCTTCGCCAGCTTTTACAAATGGCGCATGTTGTTGTGGCGTCCAGTACTACGTCAAATCCCGCTTAGCGCTCGCTCGTTATTTATTTAGGCAGCTACATGAAACCATAACTATGCGTTCGCCCCCTGGTGGTTGGTGGACTACTGGTGTAGAAAGAGCTTGATTAGATATGCAGCAGAGCCGCAATGGCCGAAATGGAAATATCGCTGACGATCAGGTTAATTTAATCTTGGTGGCCAAAATCGTGATCACGATTAAAATTTGATTAATTGTGCAGCCCTAGGCTCAAGTTATAGGCTAAGGAGACACTGCAGTGGGAATGTTAAGTTATAGATTAATATAAAAACTACTACAGGTGAATAGGTTCCTATGCACATTCTGAATAACATTCTCACTTATAGATATCACCAGTAGATTACTTACATTAAAACAGTATTTTTTTGCACAGCACATTTTCTGAAAATGTATGTTTACATATTCAAATGAGGCTTTAACAAATTACAGTTTTTCTCAATTGCTAAAACAAATTTTTTCGAATCCTCTTGTCCTTTTCTCAGAATTCTAAACACAAAACTCTTTTCTCACGCTACATTCACAAAAACTCTGATTCTTTTTGCAAAACCATCTCATCGCATCAGAATAGTTTTACCTGTTCTCAAAACCAACTAAACTGAACTAATTGGTCAAAATAGAAAAACTGCTGAGCAGTCATTACACACTACACCAAAACATTGAAAACGGTGTTCAAGGCATGCAGCTCATGGAGAAATATTCATTGGTCACATTAAAGTATAGCACTGCAATGTATTTTGCATGTCAAAAGTAAAAAAATTAAAATTAAAAAATTAAAAAAGATTGCACAACTCAGTGGATTCAGCATTTACTCTACATTGAAACAAAGGTAATGTGAAAAAAAAATCATCCTGAAATTTACAATTATAAATGAAAGTGTACAGCCTACAATGCAGTGGAGAAAAACTCCCCTATGGCATTGAGAAATGGGGAGTATGGTGGCAAGTAAATTTGGATTAGAAATTTGGATTCATATTGAACCATTTTTTTCACTCTGACAGCATGGTGAAAACTAACATTATACCAAACGTTGTCTTGACATGATGAGAAACAAGTGTGATCAATTTTGAATTGTTGTGTTCACTGGATGACACGTGTGTTTCATTTGTGTTCATATTTTGTCCCTTGTTATTCTGCTATGTTCTTATTGCATGATAATTGTGTTTAGAGTTTTGCTAAAGGAATAACTGAGATCTACAAATAGTGTTTTACTAGATGAAGATAGTTTATGGTTTTGTCAAAAGGATGTTCGATTCGGGGAATGAGTTTAGACAACTGAGCAATTAATTCACACAACAGGAATTAGTGTTTTAGCAATTGAGAAAAACTGTATATGTGCTAATTTGCATACAGTGGCTAAACAGGTTCAACATTCTTGTTTAATTTTGTTGACATCTCAGAGTCAAAGGTTTTACAGAGGGACTTTTGTAGGCCTACATTATATACATTTTTATCACTCCATAGAACAGGAAGTGTTGTCAGCAGCCATTAAGTGTTATCAGTAAAATGTTGCATAAATCAAACTATGAATGAACAAAGCCCTGTGTGAAAACCTTCAAGATGTAGATGTAGTAACTACTGCTGAAGTGGAGATTTCTGCCTCAATAAGACCACCTTGACTATAGAAATGCTGCTTATTAATGCATTTATTATCAGTAATATGAATCAAATAATGTATTAAACATAATACTATGAATATTTTTTATATCTATATATTTAAATTAATACAGGGAAACACTTTATCTTATAGATATCACTATGAAACTTTGATATGCAAATGAGGCTTATCTAAGGCTAACTTGTAGTGAAGTAAAATAAATGTGTATTTCTTTTTATATCAAATTGTCTGAAAGAAGAAAATTGACCAGTGTATAAAAAACAATTTTTTCCCCATGTCTTACATTAAATATCATTATTGTGTGTGTGTGTGTGTGTGTGTGTGTGTGGTGTGGGGGGGGGGGGGGTTACAGAGCTTCTGCGGGGCCACGTGTTATGGTTTCATCTGTCTGTAGTCCTTTGTGTATTCTCCTCTGAATGGAGAACATTTTGTTGGAGATTAATATAAAACTTGATTGTCACTGTAAGGTAATGCAGACTTGGGTGCACATATTTGGTGGGAGTTTGGGGGGTCCTTCCCTGAGAAAATTAGTGCTAGTCAATAAAAAAAAAAAATGCAAATTCACATAATTTTGGACCATTATCATTAGCCTATCTGTGGGGGAAAAGTTGGAAAAACTAAACTTATTGGGTGTTGTTTATTTATTATCGCTCAAAAGACAAAACTTGCCAAACAAGTCCAGACCAACTGGTCCTGAGTAAATGATGAAATACTAATATGAATGGTTTACCGGAAAAAATATGAGGCAGACTTTAACATTAGGCTTAGTAGGCAACTGCGTGTGGCCCTCAATTAAAGAAGAAATAGAAAAAATAAACACAGTGGTCCTCATTTATCAAACGAGCGTAGAAACGCGCGCAGATCTGAGTGTATATTTGGTCTTACGACAGGGTTCACGGGTGATTTATCAAATGTTCATGTCTCTCCAATCATAGCATAAAAATGATCGGCTGTTGATAAATGTGGCGGCTTGAAACAAGCGTAATTTAAATACCACACCCTAATATATAATATCCCTGATTCAGAAGACTCGCTTCCAGAGTTTACGACACTGAACGATGCAATACGGCCAAAAAGAGGATTTCCCCCCCTAAAGTCAGCTTTATTTTATTTGCAACATGCACCGTTACAAATAACAACAGGAGGAAATAGACATTTTACAGAAATATGCAGCGACGGAGGTTTATGAAATAAAAGTACTTTTAGTTATCAACTCAAACAAGTTCAGTGAATATTTTACATTTGGAGCACAGACTTAAACGTTTCCACAGCTTTTTGGTTGAAGGAGGTAAACAATGTTTTAAAGTAAGTTTTAATCCAAAAAAAGAGGAATTTCTCAGAGTCAGAAAGTGAAAACCTGACGTCCAACAGCTGCAACACAACAAACTGGTTTTGTTTGGCAGCAAAACTGAGATTACAAATAGGGCAGTGAGATAATAGGACAAAATGTGAAACTTTTATGCAGCTTTTCAGATTCAGATCTTCTTTAATTTAATAGCTCAAAAGCAATACATCTTAACTGTAGAGCAGGTGGAATATCAAATTCAACTTAATCTGAGCTGAATCAATATCGGACATTGGTATTGACTCATACCATTACAAATGTATGTATAATCGATGAGGTTGTATATCTAGATTCATATTGTATGATCTGAGGAAGAACTACCTAAATAGAAATACATACACTGTAAAAAAGGTGTGTCTAAAAAACAGATAAAAACAGTAAATCTGAGGGAAATGATCTTGCTGCATGGACAGATAATTTACCTTGACAAGATTTCTTAAATTCAGATTGTTAAATCTAGAAATAAGCATGTTGAACACTTAAAATGAGAAATTAACTCTTAAAACAAGATGAATTATCCAACACTTCTAAATCTAAAGTTTTTTATCTTAGTAAGAAACAAATAATATGCAGGTCACTCTGCTCGGGCCAGTTCATCGCTGCTTGTGTGTTTTTATCTTGTTTTTAGACACACCTTTTCTGCAGTGTACAAACATTAATTAAATGTAATACATCATAACACTTTCAACTTTCTCTCTTATTGTCTGTTATTCCACAGATTCCCTCAACTGAAGCGGATTCATCTAATGTGGTGGTTGCTATTGCTGCATTCCAGCATTATGGTGTACAGTTAAAGACCTATAAACATACTGACTCAAGCCAATAGTGATAATATGCAATCAATCAAAACAGAGGTGGACAGCAGTGAGTCCCACAGTGGAGAGGATGCCTTGGTCCTTGCTGTAGCTAACAGAGATGTGACAGGCCACAAAACATCTGAAATTCCATTCAAAGCTAAAACTACCTGTCGCAGGAAAAGAGAGTTCATCCCAGAGGAGAAGAAAGACACCCTTTATTGGGAGAGGCGTCGCAAAAACAATGAAGCGGCCAAACGCTCCAGGGAGAAGCGGCGCATAAACGACATTGTGCTTGAGAACAAGCTGATGGCCCTCGGAGAGGAAAACGCCTCCCTCAAGGCTGAGCTGCTGTCGCTGAAGCTGAAGTTCGGCCTGGTGAGCTTGGCAGCATATGCCCACGAAGTCCAGAATTTATCCAGCTCCACCACCATCAACCTCTACCAGCCTCTACCCAATGCTGGCCAAAGTTCTTCCAGCAGGGTTTTGGAGCCTCTTCACTCACGCAGCAGCTGCATATCAGTCATCAAGCATTCACCTCACACGCCTGAGACACGCACTGCAATCCAGGACAGCTTGAGTATCTGCGGGACTACTGAGGTCAAGCAGGAACCAGCAGAGAATGGCAGGTATGCACAAGAAAGGAGTAGTCCCTACAGACTCTATAATAAGTACGTTGCCAGCCCTCTACCTGGAGTCTACTCCCAGCCTGCTTCATTCCTGCAGCTCACCAGGTCATCCAGTAACTCCCCCAGGAACTCAGACGACGGCGCTGTGAGCAAATCATCAGATGGTGAGGACGAGCAGCAGGTCCCCAAAGGGTTGGGGTTGGGGTTGATGCCATCTGTAGCTGACCCAAGAAGCGTCATTGTTTCCACACACAAAGTGCCAGATGCCAGTTCTTCAGCTTTGCCCCATAAACTGCGGATCAAAGCCAGAACCATCCAAATCAAAGTGGAGGCCATCGACCCTGAATATGAGTCTTCTGAAACTAACTTCTCAGACGGAGGATGCTACCGTACCACCGAGGACTCGGAGTACATCCAGTCCTCCCTCTGCCCGTTGTCTTTACAGGTCACTAACATGCAGGACTGGAGCCAGCAGTCTGAGCAGTGGCATAAAAGCAGCACAGAGACACTGCAGAATGGCAGCCAGAGTAGCAGGCTAACCACAAGCCCTGTGTCAAACAAAACCATTGTGGATGTAAAAGAATGTTCCTATGCACATTCAGATGCTGAGGACTTGTATGTAAAGCAGGGCCCTTTGGCCTCTGTGAAGAAACTGATCACAGCACAGCAAGGCTCTGTGATAGAGTCAACCCAAAGCACCACTGATCACCACCAGGCGTTATCCAAAGGAGGTTCCTCTGCATGACCTTTGTCTGTTTTTTTGCATTCCCACTGCATTTGCTGTTGCACTGTGGGGTTGAACAATGTTTCCATTACCGTAAATGTTCAAATAAAAGGTGATCAAACAATAGCTGTTGGATGAACAAAGGCTGTCTATATGGGCTGAAATATGTGCAACCAGAAACTGGATTTGAATTGCTTAACTTGAATAATTGCATTAAGAAACTGAATTTGAATCACATAATTTGAATTTATATTGTATGATTTGAATTTGTATTGTATAATTTGAATCATTGCATTGAAAAACTGTATCTGAATTGTAATTTAAAATTTAATTTATTAGTTTGGAACTGAACATTCAGTTCTCACAATTTAAATTCAGTTTGCATAATTTAATTTCAATGTTATGTGACGAACATCTGGGTAGTTGAGGCAGAGCAATCAATCTCAATTCTGTTCGTTGCAGAAAATTGAAATTGAATTTTTCGAATTGAATTCGCATTGTGAGAACTGAATGTTCAGTTCCAAACTAATAAATTTCTATATTACAATTTAGATTCAGTTTTTCAATGCAATGACTTATACGATTCAAATTCAAATTATGTGATTCAAATTCAGTTTTAAATGCAATTATTCAAGTTAAGAAATTCAAATTCAAATATAAATAATTCAAATTCAGTTTCTGGTGGCACAAATTTCACCCCATATGTCTGCTTGTATAGGCTGATTAAAAACATTGAGGAGGGTTGGAGTTACCTGCACTGTAATAGTTCATATGGTAAATTGAGTAACATGTACTGTACAATACCAAAGCAGTTATTAAATCAGCACAACAGTCATGTCAAACTCACCACTCTGCTCCTCAGAGTGACTCTTCTCTCACACAAATGTAGTTTTAATTAACTATTTAATTCCACCTGCTTCTCCTTTGGTGTTTTTCCCTGCCATTAAGTTAGTGACAATAAAACTCAAAACAAGTTTTTATATTGATAACCTACCACAAGTAGTCAAGATTATGACCTTAAGACAAAACTTGTGACACCTTCTGAATTTTTTTATTCCATGTATTACCTTGAGTGCACTGCAAATTATTTGTTTTTTTACCAAGATAAAAAAAAAGTGTTTATCTTGTTATAAGAGTTAATTTCCTATTTTAAGTCATTTCAACATGATTATTTCTAGATGTAACAATCTTAATTTAAGAAATCTTGTCAAGGTAAATTATCTGTCCATGCAGCAAGATCATTTCTCTCAGATTTTGTGTTTTTATCTTGTTTTTAGACACACCTTTTTTGCAGTGCAGGCTGGAAGGCTTTAATGCAACAAAAAATATTAACAGTAGCTTAATGAGGCATTGGGAAAACAACAGTCAAAGTCAAAGCTGGTGCAATTCATTGGTGATTGAAAACTGTAATTTCTGTTAGAAAACACTTGGTGAGTGAAAAGCTCCAGAATTTACAAAAAATTGTTGGTGTGTGACAGACGTCATCAGTGTGCAGGATATTAACTTTTATTTTATGTTCATGACTACTGCCACTGAACACTGTTCTGCTTTGATTGTGTAAAGCAGGAAAAAGCCCTAGTTCTTTTACAGCTACATTACATGTTCAGCTGAGGGCAGTTTGGCCATTCTTTGCTTTAAAGCTTCAGTCGATTAACTTGTGTATTATGGTTATTTTATCCATTTGTATTCTGGTGTGTTGACAGCTTTACAGTGGAAACACAGTCTTCTTTAAGAAGGAATGGTCTGTAGTGCTTTATTTTATGGGTTTGTAATTTCTGAAAAACGTCAAAACATTTCCTGGAAAGAATATTGAAATTTGGTACTAATTCTGCCCTACCGAGCCTAACTGCAGTAACTACATTTTTGGTCAAAATTGAGTTATAACTAAAAATGAACTCCTTGATATCTGTTTTATCTTGTGACAAAGTTTTAGATTTCAATTTTGCTTTATTTCAGAGAAATAGTTAAAAACCACAAAATCCAACTCAAAACCAAGCAGTAATTGCACTTACCACGGTCTGCTTTGGATATATATACTAATTTAAACATAAATTTTTTATGAAAGGGAAATTATTATCTAGACAGTGATTAAGTAAAAAAGTGAGATTCAATTATATTAAGATTGAAATATAACATTACTATATAATATTAAGAAATATTAAAACACGCACATCTTTGAATAGAGTTGTTAAACACTTTTAAATATATTTATAACAAAATCAATTTGAAAATGTTTATTCACTGAAAACAAAATATAAAAGCTGAAAGAAGACAACAACATTGTTGTTATTACACTCTGTTTATGCATTACTATTAGAACATTTTACAGCAATGCAGTAACTAGGTTTTTGGGGTCAAAGGTCAAATAAATCATGATTTTTGAGCATAAAAATTACATCAATACAAATAGAAATAAGTGTCATATCACTGACCTACCTATAAGCCATTTGGCTGGCCAGTTAAAACATTTAAAAAACTTTGAAGCAGTTTTTCTCAGTTTTACTGTTTGCCTAGTTACTACAGTTAGACTTTGTAGGGCAGTGCAGAATGTCAAGTTCAAACTTCAAGGGCCTCCACTAAGGTTGTGGACTACATTGCAATGTTATGAAAATGAAAAATGATTAATGTATCCACTATGTGATTCCGATGAGCTTTCAACTGAATGGGTTCTTCCTTTGCCCATTTTCACACTTATTTAGTCTGTTTTTGTCTGCAGACAAACTCAATTTGACTCTACGTTTGTGATATAAATGAATAAATACTCACTGGAATTTATATGTGGCTTTTCTTTAAGGATACCCTATTTTCCTAAAGTAACATCAAATTAAATTGTTCTTTTCAGGAAAGTTTCTAAGACTTGTAAAATACAGCATTTGTTATGGGTTAGAATCACAACATGATATTATTTCAATACTTAAGTCACAATACAATATTTCTTTTTACATTTTGCGATATGTTGAGTACTGCAATAAAAATGTATTTTTCAACAACAATGCTATGTCCCGTAAAGGAAACATTGTCAACATGTTTTATCTAATGAGATAAAGTTTTCAGTTTGTTAATTTCACTGCAGTATTTTTTTATTGCAGCTTAATGGGACTATCACGCAAACAGACTGGCAACATTGTCACAAAAAATGTTGCATGCACCTTACAAACTGAACTGTTTATGTAAAAGTCTACATAGTCCAACTTAACACAACACACTGCTGTATAGGTATTTTGAAAAAAACAACTTGTACTGGGGTGTTTGAATTTCAATTACTGTTAAATTTGAATAAAATGAATAAAACATCTCAAATCAGCACCATTTAGTTGGCTAAAAAGAAATGTATTTCAAATTATCATTATCAAAGATGGTAAAGTACTGTGCTGTGATTGTCCCCCAGCATTAGCACTTGTGTTCTCTCTTCTGAATAACAATGCTGAGGAATATTCATCCTTTTTATATCAGTTACTCACAGCATTTTACCTTATATTCTTTGTTCTCCATGGAAAACAGGAATTCAAGAAATGGAGAAAATTCTCCATAAGCTCAGGTACACTGCAAAAAAGGTGTGTCTAAAAACAAGATAAAAACACTAAATCTGAGGGAAATGATCTTGCTTCATGGACAGATAATTTCACTTGACAAGATTTCTTAAATTAAGATTGTTAAATCTAGAAATAAGCATGTTGAACGTTTAAAATAAGAAATTAACTCTTAAAACAAGATAAATTAAAGCTGCCAGCGTATTTGTTTCTTACCAAGAAGAAAAAACTTTAGATTTAGAAGTGTTTAGATAATGTATCTTGTTTTAAAAGTTAATTTCTTATTTTAAGTGTTTAACGTGCTTATTTCTAGATTTAATAATCTTAATTTAAGAAATCTTGTCAAGTGAAATTATCTGTCCATGCAGCAAGATCATTTCCCTCAGATTTAGTGTTTTTATCTTGTTTTTAGACACACCTTTTTTGCAGTGTAAAGGGGCCACGTATACCAACAGCAAAACTATGTCATCACATCCTTACAAATCACGTGACTTGTGCAGTTCAATCCAAGTCTCATGTATTCCATTGTATGCTCACTTCTTACCAAACACAAGCATAGCTAAAAACGTATTATTGAAAACACTTGTGCCGGCTGTTTGAAGAGACTGAGACTGTTTTCAGAAGTATATAGTAAAAGATTTTAGCAAAAAAACATGTTTTGGAAGAAGTGAGCATATGATTGGATACATGAGACATGAATAAACACTTTGAATAAGTGAGTCGCTTTGTGAGTGAATGTGAAAGTCAACTGCATTTCACTATTCAGCCAAATAAACTCCACAGACTCCTTGCTACATGCTCCATTGTTTTAAATGCAGAAAGTTACAGATTTTGGCTTTAAAAGTTTAGTGTAACTTTAAAACAGGCTCTGCTGCACTGATTCACTGTTTGCCAAATAGCTATTGCTTCTTTTTTTTGGTGAACTTTTTTTGATTGTCTAAACTTTCCAGGCCGCTGGTTAATGTACAATTTTGATTCTGGAACTGGATTTTGTAAAACTCAGACACATTCTGTCTTAATCTTTACAAGTAAATGGACATTTGATCTCCAGAGATTCAGCATCATACCCCAACAGTTATTGTAATTGTATTAATATTAAAGGTCCCCTATTGTGGAAATGGACATGTTTTTTCTGGCCTATACATATATTCTTTAGTCATCCTTCAGCTAACCAAACCTGAGAGTGTGGAAAGCTGAAGCCTCTGCATTGTCTCTGTGCTTGGGCCATGGTGGTGTTATGGAATCCACAACTATCAGATATTAATACAAAAGCCTTATATATTCAATTATTGTAGCCATTTGGGGTGACTACATCTCCTGACTGTCTCTGTGCTCAATTTAAAATTGCTGACTTCAGCCAAGACAAGCTGATATTCGCTCCTTTTACAATAATGGGCTGTGGATTTGTTCTATTTTGGAATTTCTCAATGATGATGATGATGATGATGATAACTCCATTGGCCCAGCAATCTGAAGTCCAGCTTCCTGTATCTGAACACTTTTCTCAAGATTTATTGTAATGGTGAATTTTTGTTTACAATAAATGTCTTGTCACTCAGTTTATTTTCTGTGTATTTGTTTTTAGATGCAAATCGAAGTACACATCATTTTCATTTATGAAAAATAAATATTTGTATAAAATAAGTTTGTAGGAAAAAAACAGAATCAAAACAACAGAATCCACGCCATTTATGGTTAGTTGGAACATTATATTAAAACATTGCTGTTCAAGCTGAAACTCTGCATGGCTGAGGATACGCTGAAGACATCTTGTATGAACACATCCCAACACTGAAGCATGTTCAAGTGCATCAGAAATAACTGTTTCATTCAAAGTGTGATATTTGGACCTAGCATAGGATACTTTTCATAATTAACCCTCCTGTACTCTTGGGCTCCTTTTTGACCCCAAATCATTTTAAACATACGATTAATATAGGTTAACTTTTATAGAATGGCTTGAAATGTTCAGCATATGTGCCCCTCTGCATCCATGATAGAAAATATTTCAACTTTCTTGTTTTGAAAGTATTCATTTTTAGATGACAGCAAAAAAAGAAATTATTTCACAATAACTATTTTTTAAAAAAATCAGGTTTTATTACTTTTTTTCCTCTTGTAATGAGGTCTAATTTTGTATATTTTACTAAAATTGACCAATAATGAGAACTAGAAAATTTCCTCTGGGGAAATTCTGAAAGGGCCACTACCAGTGTGTGTACACTATGATGAGATTCTTCAGAGATTTCAATTTCAACTATGCCCTTTAACCTCAAAATGTGTGTGTGTGTGTGTTTTATACAGTCTATGGTGTGCGCGTGCGTGTTTGAAGCATGTGTATGCATGTGTGAGGAGTGTGCGCGCTTACGCGCATGTGTGTATCTGTAATCACATCAAAGATTAAAGAGCAAAGATCAACGGCAATCAGAGCAGAGCAATCAACAGAATTATCTGCCACCAACTGTCGAATGTTCTGGAACAATGACAGCAGCCAGAGGTGGACAGACTGGAATTTCTGGCCTCGAACAGAAAGCATTTTTGGCAAAACCATAATACCTATCATTGATTCGACTTCACTTTGAGCATCCTGAGTTCTTCCTGAACGTCTACATATGTTTTTTTTTTAAGAAAAATGAAAAAATAGCTTTGTTAGAGCGATCTAAAAAAACTGTTCCATTTCCCTTTTTCCTAAAATCTTCCTGCGTTTTTAATATGGGAGCCAATGAGGCTGTTGGTGCATGTTGGTGGCGCATCTGTGCGTCCTACGCCCAAACTATAACTCTGACAGCTTTACCAGAGGATTGTGAGTGAGAAGACAAATTTTCCTACGTTTCTATGTATAGATTATCTCTGTAGAGTGGAATTTGTGGCCTGGAGCGCAGTTTTCAAATTAATTTTTTTACAATTTATTCTCTCCCTCTACACTCTGGCGATGATGTCACACACTGTGACACAAACATTCCGTGCAATACACACCCATTATAATCTCAGAATTTCTCCAAAAATGATCATGGTCATTGAACAGGGATTGATAAAAAACGATATGACCTATTGAAACGTGGATTAATACATCGATACACAAGACTTGTGTCTACTGTTTAAAGTTTAAATGGAGTCTCTAGGTGAAATTATGCCAGAGAAGTAGACGTTTAAAAATCTCCAATTATTGTTCTTTTTCGCTCATTTTTTGTCGGCCGTCCCATTCATTTCAATGCAAAATTTTGGGCAGTTTTTCGTGACTTATATCGAGAAAAACCCTAAAAGGCCCGCAAACCCGCGAAAGGCCCTAACTAGAAAATTTCTTAAGAAATTTTGATTGCGTGCTTGCCTCTGGACCGTCATTCTCGTGGCTTAAATCAGGAGTTAAACAGGGACTCTGTCCTGAGTTCACAGACACCTCAAACAAGTATCTAGGACAGCGGTTCCCAAACTTTTTTAGCCGCGCACCCCCTTCTATGTCCCAACCGGGTTGACGCACCCCCAATCCCCCACACCTTAAAAAAACCCAAAATGCAATAAGCTTTTTTTATCGCCATATTAAAGGCGGCATGTTTAATCATGCTCAAATGACCAGAACACACATATAATTAGATAATCACCATAACAACAATGAGCTCTCGTATTTGAATTAATCTGAAACACAGTTTCAATATAATGCAACAAAGTTATGCGCAAGCTTCCACTTTTAAGAGCAAAGAGGATGATGACAGGCTCAGGATCAGAGGCAGAAAGCAGATCAGTTGGGGGAAAAAGTTTATAATATTTTGAGCCACATTGAACAAAAAATGCAGCAATTTTAAATGAGCGTGGAGCTAACAAACACAACCCCGTCATCATAACACAGGTTGGAAAAATGGAAGATGAAGTGCATTTTGAATAGCCTGCATTTATTAATGAATTACTATTACAGTTTTTGATTTTACATTTTACAAAGGAAATGTTTATTTACACTTCTTTATTGTGTGGGGGAAAAAATTTAATTGTGTAATTATCAGATTGCCATTACATTTTTCATCTCGTGCACCCCCTAGCAGCAGCTGGTGCACCCCCAGGGGTGCATGCACCACACTTTGGGAATCCCTGTTTTACATGATAGGGAAGTTCAAACATTTTATAAATAAAATCTAACAGGAGTAAATAGATATTGACATTTGACATTCATGCTTTTTATTCAAATTGTTTCATCTGGAATTTGAGTTGACAAGATCTCCAACCTAAACAACAGAATATGTTGTGTGTCAGTACCACTCATTGCGACACGTATGTAGGTATCGCGGTTATAAAAAAAAAAAGCTGCAGCGTCTGTGGATTTCTGTTGTAAATTCTCTGGGTGAAAGTCTACCGTTTGTTTGACCCTTCCTCCAACCGAAGGCCGAAATCCGTGTAGAACCTGATAATGTAATAAATTCCTGTTAATGTAATAACCCCGTTAATGTAATAAAAATCTGCACTTGAGTCCAGTGAAAATGTAATAAAACCTGATAATGTAATAACTTCCCAATAATGTAATAAAGTGCATTTCCCAATAATGTAATATACTTTTAACCAATAATGTAATAACGTATTACATTAATGGGAGGTTATTACATTATCAGGTTAGCCTTCATTTCGCAAGTCCTGATAATGTAATAACTTCCCGATAATGTAATAAAGTGCAGCAGACCACCCATTACTTGAGTTCAAGTGGTGATACTGTGTAGGCAACACTAGCTCAAGAGCTCTAGCGCCACCAACAGGTCAAAGTTGAATGTTTATTTACTTTTGACCCGTTCATCCGTTTTTTACAAACGAGGTATCCATGACACACGAATGCATTCAACAACTTCTTGAAATCTAAAGGTGCTTGGCTGTGACAACCAATCACACTTAATGGCTAAGTCACCAAACAGGAAGTTAGCCTATTTCTCAGCAACCCTTTAACATGTCTTAACCAAATTTGGTATATAGAGTCATGACGTCATCCTGGGAACACCTGAACAATTTGGTGACCTTTGACATCTAGGGGGCGGTGCAATATCGTAAATGTGTTTTAACTCCTATATCTTCACATAAGTGGACTGCAAACTTATTTTTCAATGTCTGGTGATATTGCCAGACCTCTCCAAATAGCTCCAAAACTATTTTGCACATCAGAATTTGGCTGCCATTCTGATCTCTGAGCATCCTGGTGTTAAACTTTAACTCTTATTGACATTAAACCGGCTTAGAACCTAGGATAAAAATCTGGTCTCAACCAGCCTTGGTGCCATCCACTATACATGCCCCTTCATCATTGCTTGCAGCTTTTATACGTTTTTGGAATGGATTATTTTGTATTTCAAACTATGTGTAACTACTTGCGCCTAGTGCTTTCAGAACATTTTCACATAATCAACAGCAATATTAGGCTACAAAGCACTGCTCAAACAGTGCAGTAACACTTGACTTTTTACTAAGTACATAGGTTGGATACATTGTATTAGGGACCCTGTAAAATAAAGTGTTACCAACTGTGTTCTGAGCTCGTTAAATATCACTGGCAAATTGCAGTGGACTCCAAATGCAACAATTTTGTATTTGTTTATTTATTTAATTTCAACACACAACAAAAGTAACCTATATCCAGAAAAGCCAGTAATATATAGTGTTACCAACAGTGCTCTGAACTTTTTAAATATCACTGGCAAATGGCAGTGGACTCCAAATGCAACAATTTTGTATTTGTTCAGTTAATTTCAACACACAACAAAAGCAACCTATCCAGAAAAGCAACCTCATTTTAGAGCCACCATTTTAGAACTTCTTTGTGGTTGATGTCTTCATCATGGCTATTTTGAACATGGATTTGAACTTTCTTTCGGCAGCCATATACTGAACTGGTGTATAATCCATAAACCAATAGCAAATAGACAATGTATTATCGTTATTGAATGTGAATATTATATGAAATAACTTCACTAACCAAAGCCTCATTTGCCCTCCATGTTTTAGTAGATAGACTAATTGAAGTAAATATAGAAGATGATAATAAAAGGGACTTTATACACTGGACAGCTATCGATGAGCCTTTGGTACCAGCATGTAGTTAGAAAAACTATGTAGGTAATGTAATACTTGTAATGTAATACTATATTTTTGATTATTCGTATTAGTAGTAATAATATATTACTGGAGATGATTAAAGACAATAATAGTAGTAATAATAATAACAACTAGAAACAACTAGAGTGGATGCAATATACTGGCTAAAATGTTGCTATGTTGCTGAGCTCACTGAGCTAGCTGCTTAATTTGAAACATGTACCCAGGGGGCAAAGTAAAAAAACCGACACGGAATGTTGTAAAAGGTTTCACACCAGAAATGATATCTAGGACCTTCAAGGATCACAACCTGGGTGGACAACCCGGTCAACTAGCTACTGGAAAGCTACAGGGGGCCAAAATCCCCCTTTTGGGGACATTTTCCTGGCGAAATTTTGTAAATGCAAATATTTAGGTACTACAAAGGCATAAATAGTCCTACAACTTTAAAATTTGGCAGAGAGTATCCTGACACATAGGGGAAAACAGGAAAAAAAGATGCTGGGGTTTACTGCAACTCTAGTTTAAGATATCACCCTCAACATGCCAAAAAAGACAAAAAAAAGTACTGTTCGCCTGACAAATGCTCATGAAAATTCATATTTTTCAACACTTTATGTTGAGTATCTATACCTAACATATATATAGAAAACTTCCCTAATTCATAAGCTTCCATTTGAGTCCAAGATGGCCTTTCTACTAGCTACTGGAAAGCCATAGGGTGGGTCCAAACAATGCAACCCCTATTGTGAAAAAAGAGTCAATTATGCGGATCAGACTCCATTCTATTTCTGAGTGGTTATTTGGAGATAGATTTGGAGTGATCATTCTATAAAAAACTGAGCCAACCTATCGAAAGAGCACAAAATACACTTTCAGATGATGCCTTGGTTAAGCAGCTTGGTTCCCACTAAAGCTACATGAGGGAACTGTGCATTTTGTGGTCTCCCCAAAATGAACAAGCAGTGCACTTGTGGTCTTCTGGATTGCTTGCTGTTCAAAATAGGTAAATATGCTTAAAAAAATTATTTCTTTATAAAATACTGAAGGATTTACATTAATATTATATACAGAAGGACAGTATGTATGTTTGCCACCTATGCTAATTTTAGATTTTTTGATGTTTCAGAAACTGAGAACTGTTTCAGCTTGCTAGCTTGCTAGCAAGCTATTAAGCTAGCAGCTAACATTCAGCTAACATTCTGAAAGAAACTGTAAGTCCCTTGTACTGTATTTTTCATTTTATCAATATATATTTTATATATATATATATATATATATATATATATATATATATATGTTTATCACTGATTGAGAGTATTCCATGTGATGTACCAACCATTTGTTGCAGTGCTGTATGGGATTGATGCCACACCATGATGTACACGATGAAACATCTATACTGTATTTAGCACAAGTAAAGAATAGAGTGCGTATATTGAGACAGGCTGCACTACATATGCTTCAATATATTTTTATAGAACATTATATTCAGTGGTGGCTAGTGGTGAAATTGATTGGGTGGGTAAACAAATAAATTATAAAGTAAAAGTAACTCTCTCTCTCTCTCCCTCTCTCTCTCTCACACACACACACGCGCGCGCCGTGATCCACCTCATTCATGTTAGCGCCTGCCATTTTTCTTCTTCTTCTTCTTCTTTTTCTCTCCCATCTTGTCATTGGTCTGAAAACAGCAGTATTGGGCTAAATGAAATCAGCCCAAATGACAAGTAAATCACGGGGGAGTGAAACGACCCCTGTCAATAAGTCACCGGCCACCAGCCTGCTTCTAATTGGTCAGAACCGATCGGCCTGTGGGCTGAATGAAAGTAGCCCAAATGGACAGCAAATGGAGAGGGCGGGACATGGATGGGCCTGTCAATCATTTACACCCGGAAAATAAATTAGAGCACCCATTTAGAGATATCCATGTTTTCCTTTTAACTATTTGGTGCTTTTGCCACTTTAGATTTGACTAAAACTACATTACATTACATTACATTACATGTCATTTAGCAGACGCTTTTGTCCAAAGCGACTTACAATAAGTGCATTCAACCTGATGGTACTAGACATAGACCACAGGAATCAAGTAAGTACATAACTTTAAGAGCTAACTGTCATTGCTACAGGATACCAAAGAGGTTGGCTCCTTTCCTCGCAGCCACTGCTTATTGCAAATTATACACCTCTTCTTGGATTTAAATTTTTCAGTGTTTCGCCTGGTGAACCTGACATCATGGTGTGAGGAGCTGAATCCTGGATCAGCTAAATCTGATGCTTGTGCACTCACATCAGCTGAACGTCTCTTCTCAGCATATTGGTAGCTCCTCTCATTTATGTACCAATTCCGACATTTTGGGTGCCACTTTGGTGCACTGTCTTCCAACCATTTTTCTGACACAGAATCATGGTGCAGTCTTTGGAAGACTTCATCTTGACACGCATTAATGGCTTTTTTAAACTTGGATTTCGTTATGGGAGTAATAAAGTGTAGGTATGTATCAGACTGTCCTTGACATATGATACACTTTGTGTAGTCAGTGCTTTTGTCTTCACAACCCTTGCCACCAGACCATGTTTCAGCCGCATGGCAATATCTCCCACGTTTCTTTGGCTGGCTTGTCATCTTGCTACAAGAAGGAACATACAAAGAAATTACTCAAATTATATAATTGTAAATTTAAAGTAGTGGATTAAATTGTGAAAAATTACAATATAATCAGTGATGGCTGGTATAAATGGGCTAGCAGGGCTAAGCCCTCCCTATATTATGCAATAAAGATGAGAAAGTTATAGTTGTCTAAATAACATACAAAAGATTGTTGTTTAAAGTTTAGTTTTAGTTTGTCTGAAACACAGGCAGCAGCACGTATCTCTGCATGTCTGGCCGACATCTCCCAGTGGATGTCCTCACACCACCTCAAACTCAACCTGGGCAAGACTGAGCTACTCTACCTCCCAGGGAAGGGCTCCCCCACCACTGACCTCCACATCACTGTCCAGAACACAGTGGTTGTCTCCACAGAAACCGCCAAGAACCTTGGCGTGACTCTTGACAACCAACTGTCCCTCTCCACAAACATCACCGCCACCACCAGATCTTGCAGATTCTTGCTGCATAACATCAGGAGAATCCGCCCGTTCCTCACTCAGAAGGCAGCTCAGGTCCTGGTCCAGGCGCTGGTCATCTCACGCCTGGACTACTGCAACTCCCTCATGGCAGGTCTGCCTGCCAAAGCCATCCGACCTCTACAACTCATCCAGAATGCAGCTGCTCGATTGGTCTTCAATCTTCCCAAATTTTCACACACAACACCCCTCCTCCGCTCCCTCCACTGGCTACCGGTGGCTGCTCGGATACGCTTCAAGACTCTAGCTCTGGCGTACTCTGCTGCTAACGGTTCAGGTCCTACTTACATCCAGGACCTTGTCAAACTCTACACCCCTGCCCGTCCTCTCCGCTCTGCATCAGCCAAACAGCTGAAAACTCCCACCCTGCGTGGGTCAACTCGCCTCAAAACCTCCTCCAGACTTTTCTCTATCTTGGCTCCCAAATGGTGGAACGAGCTCCCCACCGACATCAGGACCTCAGACAGCCTGTACATCTTCCGCCGCAGGCTGAAGACATATCTCTTCCAACAATACCTCGGTTAAGCCATGGTCACCTAACACATATATATATTAAAAAAAAAAAAAAAAAAAAATTGCTCTTCTTCTTCTTCTTCTTTTCTCTTCTTTTCTTCTTTAACATATAGCACTCCTGTAGCGATGACAGTTGGCTTTTAAAGTTCTGTACTTACTTGATTCCTGTGGTCTATGTCTAGTACCATCAGGTTGAATGCACTTATTGTAAGTCGCTTTGGACAAAAGCGTCTGCTAAATGACATGTAATGTAATGTAATGTAATGTAGTTTTAGTCAAATCTAAAGTGGCAAAAGCACCAAATAGTTAAAAGGAAAACATGGATATCTCTAAATGGGTGCTCTAATTTATTTTCCGGGTGTAAATGATTGACAGGCCCATCCATGTCCCGCCCTCTCCATTTGCTGTCCATTTGGGCTACTTTCATTCAGCCCACAGGCCGATCGGTTCTGACCAATTAGAAGCAGGCTGGTGGCCGGTAACTTATTGACAGGGGTCGTTTCACTCCCCCGTGATTTACTTGTCATTTGGGCTGATTTCATTTAGCCCAATACTGCTGTTTTCAGACCAATGACAAGATGGGAGAGAAAAAGAAGAAGAAGAAGAAGAAAAATGGCAGGCGCTAACATGAATGAGGTGGATCACGGCGCGCGCGTGTGTGTGTGTGAGAGAGAGAGAGGGAGAGAGAGAGAGAGTTACTTTTACTTTATAATTTATTTGTTTACCCACCCAATCAATTTCACCACTAGCCACCACTGAATATAATGTTCTATAAAAATATATTGAAGCATATGTAGTGCAGCCTGTCTCAATATACGCACTCTATTCTTTACTTGTGCTAAATACAGTATAGATGTTTCATCGTGTACATCATGGTGTGGCATCAATCCCATACAGCACTGCAACAAATGGTTGGTACATCACATGGAATACTCTCAATCAGTGATAAACATATATATATATATATATATATATATATATAAAATATATATTGATAAAATGAAAAATACAGTACAAGGGACTTACAGTTTCTTTCAGAATGTTAGCTGAATGTTAGCTGCTAGCTTAATAGCTTGCTAGCAAGCTAGCAAGCTGAAACAGTTCTCAGTTTCTGAAACATCAAAAAATCTAAAATTAGCATAGGTGGCAAACATACATACTGTCCTTCTGTATATAATATTAATGTAAATCCTTCAGTATTTTATAAAGAAATAATTTTTTTAAGCATATTTACCTATTTTGAACAGCAAGCAATCCAGAAGACCACAAGTGCACTGCTTGTTCATTTTGGGGAGACCACAAAATGCACAGTTCCCTCATGTAGCTTTAGTGGGAACCAAGCTGCTTAACCAAGGCATCATCTGAAAGTGTATTTTGTGCTCTTTCGATAGGTTGGCTCAGTTTTTTATAGAATGATCTCTCCAAATCTATCTCCAAATAACCACTCAGAAATAGAATGGAGTCTGATCCGCATAATTGACTCTTTTTTCACAATAGGGGTTGCATTGTTTGGACCCACCCTATGGCTTTCCAGTAGCTAGTAGAAAGGCCATCTTGGACTCAAATGGAAGCTTATGAATTAGGGAAGTTTTCTATATATATGTTAGGTATAGATACTCAACATAAAGTGTTGAAAAATATGAATTTTCATGAGCATTTGTCAGGCGAACAGTACTTTTTTTTGTCTTTTTTGGCATGTTGAGGGTGATATCTTAAACTAGAGTTGCAGTAAACCCCAGCATCTTTTTTTCCTGTTTTCCCCTATGTGTCAGGATACTCTCTGCCAAATTTTAAAGTTGTAGGACTATTTATGCCTTTGTAGTACCTAAATATTTGCATTTACAAAATTTCGCCAGGAAAATGTCCCCAAAAGGGGGATTTTGGCCCCCTGTAGCTTTCCAGTAGCTAGTTGACCGGGTTGTCCACCCAGGTTGTGATCCTTGAAGGTCCTAGATATCATTTCTGGTGTGAAACCTTTTACAACATTCCGTGTCAGTTTTCCAAAAAATATGGGTTTTGCCCCCTGGGTAATGTGTATCAAGGACATATAAGGAGAGACCTTTGACCTTCATCATCAAATCAATTAATCTTTAAGTCCCTACAAACATACCAAATTTGAATCACTTGCACCAATGCATTCTAGAGATACTGCACTCAAGATTATCATGGCTGTCAGAGAGCCAAATGGTTTTGAATTTGAAAAAGCTGTTTGACACATTTGTTCAACTTGGTCTGAAGATCATATGCCAAGTTTCATGAAGATTGGACAGAATATGTGGCCCCCCAGAGGTCAAAGGTCACCAGATGTTTTGGGTCATATGATGATGTCATGATGTCATATGTACCAAGTTTGGTTAAGATATGCTAAAGGGCTACTGAGAAATGGGCTTACTTCCTGTTTGGCGACCTCACCATCAAGTTTGATTGGCTGTCACAGCCAAGTGCCTTTGAATTTCAAGAAGATGTTGAATGCATTTGTGTGTCATGGTCGGAAGATCATCTGGGCCAAGTTTAGATCTTTTTTTTGATCAAATCAAAGATGGCGGAAAATCCAATATGGCTGTAAAACCCCATTGAGGATGCATTGAGCTCGGATTGGCCCAAGTGTTCTAGTGATACATCCTTTGTGAAAAACAGATGAACGGGTCAAAAGTGAATAAACATTCAACTTTGACCTGTTGGTGGCGCTAGAGCTCTTGAGCTAGTGTTGCCTACACAGTATCACCACTTGAACTCAAGTAATGGGTGGTCTGCTGCACTTTATTACATTATCGGGAAGTTATTACATTATCAGGACTTGCGAAATGAAGGCTAACCTGATAATGTAATAACCTCCCACTAATGTAATACTTTATTACATTATTGGTTAAAAGTGTATTACATTATTGGGAAATGCACTTTATTACATTATTGGGAAGTTATTACATTATCAGGTTTTATTACATTTTCACTGGACTCAAGTGCAGATTTTTATTACATTAACGGGGTTATTACATTAACGGGAATTTAATGACCCGCATTCATTTCCCATATTATTATTTATGTTATTTCATGCTGCTGTGTGTTTGAATATCTTTTTTTATATTACAACAGATCATTATATCCATTTTTCCTTTCATATGTTATGAAGAAAAATAGTTTTTGTATTATTACATCAAGTTTACACACATGGGTCAAAAATGACCTTGTGCATTAGAAGCGTAGTGATACAAAAAGTGATACACTAAATTAACAATTTGAGTATATGTGTTTGTCTTATTTTTAAGGTTTAACTTTAAAAGAGTTGTTAGAACCACCAGGTTACATTGGAAAATCACATATTTTAACATTTGAGACTTATTAGAGCCACCAAATAATAATTTCCATTGGAAAAACACCAATTTAACTAAATAGGATAGTTAATATTTGTGTCTTCTTTGTCAGGTTTTAAATAGGTGATTGGTGACAACATATAAACACCTTCTAATGCACAACATGGGTCAAAAACGACCTTATGCATTAGAAGCGTAGTGATAAAAAAAAAGGCTTTTTATTCAATAAGTAAGAAATGAAAACAAAAAATTAGGATGTATGATGATCAAAAACAAGTTATTTGAGGAAAACCTGCAAAACTGAATGATGAAATTAATTTATTGCAAAGATATAGAATATAGAAACTAATGCTGGGCTTACACCAAACAATTTCCCCAGTCCCAGACTAAAAACTGAAAGTCTTTAGTAAATCTAGGAGTTTTACTGGAGTCACGGCGCTCCCGTCATCTCCATGGTTAAGTTTGAGGTAGTAATCTGCTCTGTTTCATATCAGTCTTTTCCTAGTCTTGGGTTTGGATCATATCAAACATGTTTGATATTATCTCAAGTCTCAGTGATGTAACACAATGACCAACCAATAGTTGAGCGGGGGAAAGGTCCCCGGTTCCAGACCGGCCAGTAAAACCACTTCCACAGGAAAAAGGAACATCACAATAATGTTAGTAAGCTCAGTCCTCAATAAAAAATATAGTGATGTCATATATTTACGGCCACAAGCGGGAATTTGGGGGCGCTGTTTCTTAGTAAAGAGAACAGTAAGGAGACCCAGTTAAAATGTAAAAATAAATGTAGGCCTATACATAAATAAGTAATACATAATCGGTAATTAATGTATGATCAACTAAATGAAAGTTGAAAGAGCTGATAAATATAGCTATTTAATTAAACACATAATTAAATAGGGCATAAATGTATATCATGAATTCATTTATAAATGTTCCTTTCCTTTATTCTTCCTTATATCTATTTTGTTTACAGTAAAATAGTCAACTTTTCATGTCAGAAAAACAAACCCCTTTTCAGCTTTGTGAGGGGGCATTTTGTGGCGTCTATTCTTCTTTTTATTGTTTTTGTTTGTTTTTTTCCAACACAAACCACTGCACACACTAGAGTAGCTGGATAAAAAAAGCTGCTTCTCCTCCATTTGTAAGTTGATGAGGGGAAAAAATGCATGGTAGGTAAAAAAATGCTAAAAGAATCTAGTTGTATTCTTGTAAATAGTGACCCTGTCTTCTGGTGTATAGGGAGCATTAGTTGGGTGACTTTAGACCCATGGTTTGCATCAAAGGGTTAAATAGAAGAAAAAAAGCATGTGACTCAAAGCTCGAGGGCACAGCGAACAACTCGTAAGGTCGGACGGGACCTGAATGCAGCATCTACCATACAGACTGCTTGGTGACGTCAAGACGCCACCGGGTTCAAAGTTGAAAGTCAAATAACACTGCAGCTCCTCAGCATGGCGGTCCTAGTGGGACACAGAGCCCTGCTGCAAGCCTTCCGCGGCCAGGCGACAAGCCGGGACAGTGTGTGTAAGCTAGCGGTGGCCTTCTCCTGCTCCAGACACTATGCTGTCTGCGGTAAACTGTCGCTTTCTTCTCATGTCAACAGTTTCGGAGCACTGACTCGACACTACAGCTCGGACTCGAAGGAGGACCTGCGAGTCAGATACCTGGACGGAGAAGACGCCGGTAAGTCTACTGAAAACCAGAACCACTGTCAATTCAAATGTAACTTTTTCAATGGAAGAAGTGTCGTGTTTGTCGCAGCGCCAGCCCCATTAGCATCCCAACGATAACAACCGACTGAAACGGTGTAAATACAGTCATCGCGATCACACATAGAGGAAGCCCCGCCCACCATCAAAGTCGAACACACGCCTAGACGTCACCTTATCACGTGAAAGTAGGGGTGGGCGATATGGCCCTAAAACATTATCACAATATTTCAGAGATCATCAAATCAAATCAGTTTTATATATATAGCCCAAAATCACAGATTTTCCTCAAAGGGCCTCACAGACTGTACATGGTACGATACCCTCTGTCCTTAGACCCTTGCAGCGGCAAGGGAAAAACTCCTCAAAAAACCCTTTTAGCATCACGATATTTCAGGGTATTTTTGCATTAATGATATTCTTGACAATTTTACAAAATCCTGAAAAATTTGTCGTTTTTGTCTGTATAAATATATAAAACTAAAAATTAGGGCTGCACGATTATGGCCAAAATGGTAATCACGATCATTTTGATCACTATATTGTAATCAAGATTATTAAACACGATTATTCATCATGTTAGGGAAAACAACTGTAATTTTCATTGCACTACTTTTCAACAAGCAATAGGAACAGTTTTTAGTGTGTATACAGAGTGTCTGGTGCTTGTTATAAACAAACAGAGATCGCTAAGTAAACACCTCCACATACACACTGTACTGCTACAGAGCTAACTGTTAGCCTATTAGCAATTTGCAGACAGATGGGAGAGACTGCTGCAAGAGTTTCCAAAAGTCTCCAATAATACCAGAAAAAGTCACTGGATTTGTCGCCAGTCGCTTTTTTGAAAAATAGTTGCTATGGGGGTCTGAAAAGTCGCTAAATATAGCAACAAAGTCGTTAAGTTGGCAACACCGCTTCGCTGGCTTTTACAAATGGCGCTAATGTTTTGCCGTCGAGTACCTCGTCACATCCTGCTTAGCGTTCTATCCAATCGGCAACCAGAGCCGCATTTTAAAATGGAAATATCGCAGACGATCAGGTTAATTTAATCATGGCGGCCAAAATCGTGATAACAATTAAAATTCAATTGATTGTGCAGCCCTGCCTTATGACGTTAGCTGTGTCCCAGATCCATGCTACAGTCAGTGTTCACACTAAAGGTGCTTGATGTGATTGTGCTGCTACACTCACTGCCCAAACAGTATGATATTACTATATAGTGCATCTTGTATACATGTCTATTGTTGTTGTTTGGGACCCAACATTTCAGTTTCATGACGTTCATCTCTATGGAAGATGTTTGGTGTTTTATGATACCATAATGTTATGTGATGTCTATTGTGCTGCTCCTCATGTCCATCTGTGTGCCGTTATTAACCAGCGTGATGTAACTCTGTCTTTCAGGTATTGTTGTTGTTGGGATAAATCGACCAAAAGCAAAAAATGCCATAAGTAAAAATCTGGTCAAAATGGTATGTATTGCTGTTTACCTTGTTTTTATTTGAACACACCTATTTGACAAAGATGACTAAGCCAATAACACTGGGTGTAGTTGGAATTCTGCTCCTCTGGGCAGCACACAGACTAATGCGTTTCTTTTATATGTGTGTGAAATGTTGTGTTATTTTTTACTCATAAAACCCATCTCTGTGTGCGATTGCAGAGACGTTCATCAGTACACTCAGAGAAGCCTCATTCCAGCTTAACTATGATGACTGTGTATCAAGGTTATAATAGTTTTGTTTTTTTCATTAGTTTTAGTTTTAGTTTCGTTGTGATTTTTTTATTTTTAAATTCAGTTAGTTTTAATTATTTTTTATGGTGTGTTTTTTTTATTAATTAATTTTTATTTTTGGGAAAATGCTTAGTTTTTATTAGTTTTAGTGTTAGTTTTAGTTTTTTTGTAATGGGGTATTTGTTGGGGTGGGGAATAAGTTTATTAAGTCATAAAACCAGATAGATTAAATAGATTTTTTTATCAACCGAAAAGGTTTACATATGAAAAAAGTTGACAAAGGCGAAAACTAAGGACATTTTCACTATAATTTTAGTTAGTTTTGTAACCAAAAAATACAGTTTCAGTTAGTTATCGGTTTTTAAAAAACTCAGTTTTTATTTTTATTTCAGTTAACGAAAATGTATTTCCAATTCTAGTTTTCGTTATTTCGTAAGTTTTCATTAACTATAATAACCTTGCTGTGTATGGAAACAAAGTCATGCATAGGTCTTTAAAAAACACTGATGTTCCTGTACCTCTAATCTGCCTCCATCTTTACACTCTATCTGTACACTTCTGTTTTTCTGGTCTTGTATCCTCTGTGAGTTTGTCTTAGAATTACATCTGTTCTTTATTTTTGTTTGCTGATACAGTGAGTATTACCTTTCACTAAAACATTTTGAGAAATTTAATTTTTAAATGCTTTTAAATGATGTCTTTCAGATGTCTGAGGCTGTGGAGGATATCAAGAAGAATAACAAAGTGCGTAGTGTCATTTTATGCAGTTTGGTTCCTGGGATCTTTTGTGCAGGTAGCTCTCTCTGTTTATTGCATTATCAGCATTTCTTTCCATTTCACTTCTTGTCTTCAGTTGTACACATTTTGACAATACAATCTTGATGCACATATTTGTGCATACTATTTCATATTAATATCTTGACTCTGGTTTGCTGAGCAGTTATGGATCCAGTAGAGACAACTCTATATTGAACTTTATATTCAGAAACCTTGACTGTCAAGTTTAGGAATATCCCATAAGAACCCAGACCCAGTTATCCTTAAAATTATGGGGGATGTACAACAGAACAAGTGAACCACATAGAACACATTTATGATGTTTTTAAAAAACTCTACACCTAAATGTCAAAGATCTGTGATGTGATGTGAATGTTACATTGGGCGTTTATGGTATTTATGTTTATGATATTTCTTATTTTAAAATAAATAAAAAAAACTAGACGTATTTTCTGCTTAAAGAAACACAGATTTACCTTTTTCTTTGCATCTCCACAACATTTGTCAAAATTGTGACATTAATAGTGCTGTTTAACAACAAATTATTTTTCAGATTTGTTTTTAAGTAACAAAATAATAATACATCAATAATAAACAAAAACAAATAACCATTTGCTTTTTCTTTGCATCTCCATAACATATATCAAAATTGTGACTTTAATTTGTTCAGGAAATATGGTCAGAACAAGTTAAATGCAATACAGGACATCCTATTAACGGATTAGAATTGTTAAATTGGTTTAAACTTAGCCTAGTAACAAAAAATAAGCTTTTTGAAATTAGCTACTTTTTCACATTTCTGTTTCCAGTCACAGCCACATTTTGGAGAAGTCACTTCTTGTCACAGTCACATAAATACCACACCAGGGTGTTGAGTATACGTCGTTTGGGATTTAATGAGTTTAGGTGAAGCATAAAGCTGAATATGGGAGATTCTAGAAGATTGAAAGTGTTTGTTACACGGGTGTCACCATGGGTTCTTATGGGAGTGACACTGCACTCTGGTTTGATGTCCATGATCCTTTTGTGCAGGTGCAGACCTGAAGGAGAGGGCCAAGATGCACCAGAGTGAAGTGGGACCGTTTGTGTCCAAAGCAAGAGCACTCATCACAGAGCTGGGTAAAGATAGAAAAATCACTGTTATCAATTCATTGGAGATTCTAGAGATGGGCCGATCAGGTTTTTTGGAACCGATACCGATCACCTAAAGCCTCACAGATCCGATTACTGATCAGAGCCGATCGATCATGTGTGACGATATTAATATTTATATTTTACTCTTGTTTTCCCCCCATCAATTCATCCAGTCATGCACAGGCCTATAGTCTTTCATTTATGTTAACCTTGTAATCATTTATTTACTAGATACTACTAGATTACCTAGATTGACCTTTATTTATTGCATAGCAGTAACTTTAATATTCATTCATAGCAGCAGTGGTACTGTGGAAAACAATATGCCAACATGGCCTCTATAGGGCAGTCAAGAACAGGCAAGAGCTTCATGTTGAAAGTTCACTCATTTATTGATACTATCCATTTTAAATGGCTGTATTGTTGCATATATCGTATCAAATAAAATTCAAATAAAAACTGAGCCTATTTAACAGGCTAAACCAACTCAAAAATGCCAGTCTGTGGCATTATTGCACATTGTTACACAGTACAGTGTAACATATTATTATTGCTCACTCTCACACTAACATTTCTCTTCGGCCTTGAGGATCATGTAAACAAACAACACTTCAAGTAAATAGCCTGTGGCTTAAACAGTGTCTGAAAGAGTCAAGAAAATAACTGAAAAAAATACAAATGGCACACAGGCAACTGACAATTAATGTTTCCCCCACGAGGACACGAGGCACTAAACGCTTGCATAAATTGCTTTCTAGCGTGTGTGACATCGGACTCACTCACTTAGATAAAGTTCCATATGGCAGACAGGCTGCGTGACCACAACACTTCTTCTTCGTTTTAAAGCGGCAGTGTTTCGGCGCACTACCACCACCTTTGGATCCGGAATTTATATCACACCATAACAAATACTTGCAAAGCACATGTATAATGCAATCGGATTGGTGATTTTAAAGATATTTTTTGGCCATTTTCGGGCTTTATTGATAGGACAGAGTGAAGGGGGAGACAGAGGGGGAGACAGAGGGGAAGACATGCGGGAAATGGCTCCGAGTCGGATTCGAACCCGGGCCGCCCGCTTAAGAGGACAATGCCTCTATGGTATGCACTTTACCAGGTGTGCCACAGGG
Source organism: Centropristis striata (assembly GCF_030273125.1). Lineage (NCBI taxonomy): Eukaryota > Metazoa > Chordata > Actinopteri > Perciformes > Serranidae > Centropristis > Centropristis striata. The sequence goes on from NC_081535.1 coordinate 23,974,326, forward strand.
AATGCCCCGGATCGGTTATTTCAACCTTTGATCTGATTTTTCGATCGCTATGATATCGGGCCAATCCGATCAGTTGCCGATCGATGGGCGTCATCCCTAGTAGATTCATTGACTTACTTACTGATTTTACACAGGAACCTGTACGAGTACTAGTCCTTTATTTCACACAGGGACCTGTACGAGTACTAGTCCTTTATTTCACACAGGGACCTGTACGAATACTAGTCCTTTATTTCACACAGGGACCTGTACGAGTACTAGTCCTTTATTTCACACAGGGACCTGTACGAGTACTAGTCCTTTATTTCACACAGGGATCTGTACGAGTACAAGTCCTTTATTTCACACAGGAACCTGTATGAGTACTAGTTCTTTATTTCACACAGGAACCTGTACGACTACTAGTTCTTTATTTCACACAGGGACCTGTACGAGGACTAGGGGTGCAACGGATCACTAAAGTCATGGTTCAGTTAAGAACAGTAAGACGGTTTTGATTCACGCATCAGATTATTTTTTGGATCAGCAAAGAAAAAAAGGGGGGGTATAATATATCTTTGCTTCAGTATATTTGGACAAATTGAATAAACAAAACTCAGACAAACTCAAGATGTCCATCCAGTGTTTAAATTAACATTGGATGGACACATTAATTGCCATCGCAATGTGCCGGTATATATTTTTCGCTGTGATTCTTTCCTAAATAATAACTCTGAAGTGAAAAAAAATGTATAAGAATGGGTTTGTAGTTGTCTGACGTAGTTGGTTTGATGTGTACATTGATGAGCACCTTGTGTTTTCTTTTCCAGGTAATCTGCCGGTACCAACAATTGCTGCAATTGATGGAGCTGCCTTAGGCGGAGGCCTGGAAATGGCACTTGCTTGTGACATCAGAATTGCCTGTAAGACTTAAGTGATTTTCTCATATGAACTCAGGACAATGTCCAGATCAGGGCTTTAGCACAATGGTCAAGTGTCTGCTCCAAGACCAGAACCTCGTGGCTCGAGGAGAGTCCAAATCTGGGGCCTATAAACAGCTCAATACTATTAATAATACATTTAATTTATAGCGCTTTTAAAGGTACTCAAAGACGCTTTACATGACAGGAAATTAGACACACACAAACACAAAATACAGAGGAAAATAACTAAACAGAGATGAGAGATTATGAGTTCAGGTATTGTAAGCTATTTTGAAAAGGTGGGTTTTGAGTTGGGTTTTGAGTTGGTTTTTGAAGGCGTGGAGGGAGTCGGAATTGCGGATGTGAATAGGGAGGGAGTTCCAGAGGGTTGGGGCAGCAGTGGAGAAGGCTCTGTCGCCAATGGTGCGGTGCTTGGTCCTGCTGCAGAAATGTGTTGATGTATTTTTTGGTTTTGTTTAGGTCTAACAAACAATCGGTCATTAATAAAAATAAGCGACGGTAAAATATATACTATGCAAAGCTAAACCTGCAAAACCTGCAAAATCTGTTTAAGGCACCACAAAACGTGACACACTACACGCATTATTTTCTTTTTCGTATTTGTATTCAAGGGATAAACCTGGTGGTCACAATACAGTTTTGTTGTATTTCATTGTACCAGCCTCGTATGCACAACTTGCCATGGCGTGCATGGTTACTATGGATACAGTATGCACGCGTAGCTCTACATAAAGCAAAGTAAAATGAAACGCCTAACGACACAACGTTGTGGTGGTAGGACTAACATTAGAGCGTTTTTATATACAGTCTGTCATAGACTGTATATACAATATACATACTGGTTAGAGCAGGGAAGTAATGAGCGCGAGCATTATCTTAAACATTAGCCCTAGCTGTCACTGACTCGGGGTCTGCGTTGCTACATTGATTAATACATTTTTAATGAATATGAATAAATATTTATATAATATTAGCCTATTACTATGCTCACCTTGTCTCTCTTCATGCGAGTTATGTCCTCTTTTGGGACCGATCTTGAAGTCAAAAAGCTCTCCAAGTCCTCCTCCATTGCTCCTCTTCTTTCGTCAGTATCTCGGGATCTCGCAAAAGTATCTCAGGATCTCGCAAAAGTATCTCGGGATCTCGCAAAAGTATCTCGGGATCTCGCAAAAGTATCTCGGGATCTCGCAAAAGTATCTCGGGATCTCGCAAAAGTATCTCGGGATCTCGCAAAAGTCCGTCTTTTTTTTTTTTCACCCATCTTTTTTTTTTTTTCACCCATCTTTTTTTTTCCCCGTGTCCCCTGGGGGGCTCCGTAAAATCCCACGTTCCGCCACGTTTTTGTTTGCACGCGCGTCACTTTTGTCATGTCTGTGCGGAAAGTTTAGACTCAGTTTTTTGTGTTACAGTCTGGTTTAAACCTTTTTTTCTCACAATGTGACGAGGCGTGAATTTATATACCTATTTCAGTCAATCTGTTGTTTAATTCCAGCAACTTTTGGTTTGGAGTGAACCCTTTTTATTTGAAAGCTAAACATGTATAATTTAAGAAAAGTGTGTAAAAGTTTTGTAGCAGTCCTTTATTTATTCATTTTGTTTTAGCTGTTGAGACTAAAAATAAAACATTATATCCAATCTAACCCAGGACCTTCTGCTGTGGTAAAATGTATACTTACATCATTCTCTAGTTTCTTTATGTCCAATTGAATTATTCCATTTTTAGCTTTTTGTCTCCATATGGAGTTCTTGGTTTTCAGTTCCCATAAGCATATGATGCTTGTAGATTGAGCTGACATCCTGTAAAAGAAAACGTGTCAAAGAGTAGCTTAGCTGATTATGTAGTTGCCAATAATTATTTAATTTCTCAATTTCATCATTGCTTGCTGCAGTATTTGTTCCAGCTGTGTCCTGCAGCAAGGTGCATGGTTATTATACACAATCTGAAGAATGAAGATACAGCCCAAACATTATTACGTTTTCACTTGTCCAAGTCCTTTTTTGGCTGTTCAGATTTCTCCTGAGATGTAACAGAATAATTAATATAGGACAGGGTTACTTCACCAAGTTCTTCACTAAATTAGCCTACAGTATAACTGTAAACATACAGCTGTTATTATCCAACCTACTGATAATACAACCAGTCTTATTGTATCTAGTGATCTTATTGTTAATTTATTAACAACTACAAATAACACAATAAGTAGGATTGAATGACTCGTGCATTGTATCAGTCAGCAATTTTTTGCCATGCCATCTCCCTGGCTCTGTTAATGGAGCAGTAGTGTCTGTTATTGTGACCGTCACTTTATATTTTTCATAAAGCTCCAACAGCATCGTTTGCTCGGCCGCCGGGGAAATATCAGCTGTTTTTCACCTTGTTTTGTAACGGTCACTTGATATTCTTCATAAAGTTCCTTCAGCGCTGATTTTCACCACTGTTTGCGACATCTTATTGGCTGTTCCACGATCGATTATTACGGGCTGCTTATATACTCCGCGCTGGCGCACAATGTCGTCTTGTCTAGTCTGGGTTGAGTTAGCGTTGACTAGACACGTTGAGCTGTGTTAGTGGAACGGCTTTAGCCTCAAGTTAAAGTTGGTGTTCATCCTAAACAGGCTTTTTCAAAGAAGCCGCGGTTTATTTAGCAACTTTGATGGAACACCCCTCTGATCAAAATAGCTTGTGTGTCCTAAAACATCTTGTTTGTCTTTGTTATTCACATCAGAAGCAGCAACGCACATGTTGTCTTCTAGTGATCACTAGAACTAGAATTACTAGTGAACTAGTGATTTATTTCTCTACTCAGTTGTTGACCTTTTATTTAAAATATTAACTTTGAAGACTTTCTGAAGGAGTTGTCCATATCACATTGAACTCTTTGATTGAATTCTGTTATTACATTTTGAACTCATGTATCACCTAACTAGTTAACCTACAGTTCAAATTAATTGCTTTGGAATACATTTGAATTCAATGTGAAAGGCAAATGTATGCAAAAAGAGCTCTGGTGTCAGTGTCAGCATATATTCAAATGCAGGCATCATAATTAGAACTGAGGAAAGTGAATGTGTACATTTCTGTGTTACAGAAACAAAGAGGCTACACAGGTGTTTATGATTGACTAGTCCAGTAGAAATGAACCTTATTCTATATTATTTTGGCCCATATAGAAAGTGAACTTCACAGTTCTATAGCAGTTGTGTTTCACTGTCATTGAAGCGGATATAATAATTTATAATCATCAAAATAATAATTATTTTAGTAAATTAATGCATTAAGCTAATATTTGTTTGTGATATATATAAGTATCAATTGTAGAAGTAGTATTCATGTGTAAGTAATCATACTGCTCTTTGATCCCTCTAGCTGATACTGCGAAAATGGGACTAGTTGAGACCAAACTTGCGATTATTCCTGGAGCAGGTAAGGCTGGAATCTTTTTCTTTCATCATTTCTCGTGTAAATCTTTGTTGTCTCCACACATGTACATTTTATTGCAGAGCAAGTTACCTTGAGAGCTGCATCCAGAGTAGATAGATATTGGCAGTTCCAAGCCTAAACAGAGGTGTCCTCGGTTGAATTACTGTACCGTACTATGCTGTGTGTGACAGAATGGATAACAAATAGGACAGGCATCCTGAGTGTCATATTTTCTTTAAGATATTTATTTAACTTCTTTAAAAATCCCAGTTTCAAAGAATTAGTGCCATTCTACATGTCCTGGAAGATTTCAATGTCCCGTACAAAAGGGAAAAATTCCAGCATAATATTTTCTGTATTAATTGATAATGAAGGAAATTAGGAGGCTCCGACTGGTTGTCGAACCTCAGATTCAGGAGGAACAATGCGATTTCCTGCCTGGCCGTGGAACAGTTGACCAGCTTTTTACCTTTTTGTTTTTACCTGAGACTGCTGGAGGGACATGGGAGTTTGCTCATCCAGTCTACATGGATTTTGTGGACTTGGAGAAGGCTTGTGACTGTGTCCCACGGGCATTCCTGTGGGGGTACTGTGGGAGTATGGGGTACCAGGTAGGGCTGCACGATTATGGCCAAAATGATAATCACGATTGTTTTTGATCAATATTGTAATCACAATTATTCATCATGATAGGGAAAACATCTATATGTGTACAGAGTGTCTGGTGCTTGTTGTAAACAAACAGAGATCGCTAAGTGAACACCTCCTGCAGCAGCAGCACATACACACTGTACTGCTACAGAGCTAACTGTTAGCCTATTAGCAATTTGCAGACTGGACGCTAAGGGGTTAACATCCCCTCTGGCTCTGCAGCTGGGAGAGACTGCTGCAGGAGGACTGTGCCGCTTCGACTCGTTCTTACTCTTCTTAACGAGCCTTGTTAAGAAGAGTAAGAACGAGTCTCCAATAACAGCAGAAAAAGTCGCTGGATTTGTTGCCAGCCACTTTTTTGGAAAAATTGTTGCTAAGGGGGTCTGAAAAGTCGCTAAATATAGCAACAAAGTTGCTAAGTTGACAAAACTGCTTCGCCGGCTTTTACAAATGGCGCGTGTTGTTGTACATGAAACCTTAACTATGCGTTCGCCCCCTGGTGGTTGGTGGACTACTGGTGTAGAAAGTGCTTGATTAGATATGCAGGAGAGCCGCATTTTAAAATGGAAATATTGCCGACGATCAGCTTAATTTAATCGTGGCGGCCAAAATCGTGATCACGATTAAAATTAGATTAATTGTGCAGCACTACTCTCAGGTACCAAAATTGGGTACTGTTTGATTTAACATGAATCTGAACTCAGTAGTAAGTACACATAAACGTAGAGTTCATTACTCAACCCTAGTCACCTTACACCTGGGCCAGTCTGTTCAGTGTCTTTGGTCAAGGCTGTCTTCATGTTTCTCATTAATTGTTACTTGTGTGCAGGTGGGACACAGCGTCTTCCCAGGGCGATTGGTGTCTCTCTTGCTAAGGAGCTAATTTTTGCTGCCCGGGTGGTGGATGGGACAGAGGCGTGTCGCCTGGGTCTTGCCAATCATTCTGTGGAGCAAAATAAGACTGGAGATGCAGCCTACCTGCGGGCTCTGGAGCTTTCCCGCGAGATCAACCCTCAGGTAACAAGACCATTTCACTGGCAAGCAGGCCTTTTTTATGGAAGAAATGATGCTAGACCTGTTTGGTCTAGCTTTTAACTGATTATTTTACTATTTAGCTATCTATTTACCTATCTAGTTGTTCATCACATTGTTTATATTTTCTTTCCCGTTGTATTTTAGTTTTTATCCTGTCCTGTTGTCTTTTAGTCTTTTAGTTTTTATCCTGTCCTGTTGTCTTTTAGTCTTTTAGGTCTCGGCACTGGGGGGGGGGTGTTGGGTCTGCCCGTGGGGATGTGGTCTTGGAGATTCCCTGGGCCCGGGGGACTAGGCGGCTCTGCACCATGTGTGGAGTCCGCCCCGGTCTACCCGGGTAGTGGTGGTCTCTGTGATGGCATCCTCTATGGCTGTGGGCTCTGGCACCTCTCAGTGTGGATGCTCCCACAGGTTGCTGCTCTATGGACAATGATTTGTGTCTAAATGCAGGGCCACATTGTCGGTACACCTGTGGACACAATTCAAATGTTTAATTTAGGAAGGCATCACCCATATGTGTTGGGAGAACAAAACAGAAAGAGACTGGAAGGCTAGTCCTTCTCCCACAGCGTCCAGACAGATTCAGATTCCCAGTGTTTATCACTGCAGATATGATAATCATAAGAAGTAAATGTGATATTAAAGCTTGATGCCCTGCGACAGTGTGTCTTCAGTCAGTCTGCTGTGCTGCTCTGTATCACTGAGAGCAAGCAACAGGACAGAGCCTTATGATGGAGCATTGCTGATTATTTGTTTTTGTCATTTAGTGTTTCTTTTTGACATGATGCCAGTATTTGAGTGTCTTTACTCTCACAGTAAGAATTATTGAACTAATCACCCACTGTTGAATGTTTATAATTTATAAAATTATACTGAGGAAAAAAAGATAAGTTATTTGGTGATGAGTGTCGTGACTGGAAAAAACACTTTAATTCATTTTAGACACAGAATAATTGAATCATAGTATTGTACTAATTGAAAATAAATCACATGAGTGATTTGTATCACACAGCAATTTATGAAACCTTGTAACTTTATATAAAGGTCACTCTTTGATTTTTGGCTCCACAGGGTCCAATTGCAATAAGGATGGCAAAACTGGCGATCAACCAGGGGATAGAGGTAAGTCTCAGAGGACACAGACTACTTTTCTGCTTTTTTACAATTGGTTTGGCTCCTCCTTAAAACATCATGTACAGCCCATCCAGAAGGTTCAGCAGCACTAAAGGATCTTAGAACACATGAACTGCAGCTCTTTGTCCAATGAGGTTGCAACCACAGCACTTACGTATGTAATAAACTGCATGCAGTATGTACAACCCAGATTCCCAAAAAGTTGAGACAGTCTGAAACATAAATAAAACAGAGTGCAATCATTTGTTCAATCATTTTTGTATTCAATTGAAAACTGTACAAGTAAAGCAACATATTTAATGTTCAAACTTACATATATTGAAGAAAGAGAGAAAAAATGTTATTGGTGTTAAGTAGAGTAAGTACTGAGTCATGTGAGATGCCCCATTCTCTTTCAGGTGGATTTATCTACAGGTCTGGCAATTGAAGAAGCATGCTATGCCCAGGTGAGTAATTAATTAACCATTTTTATTCACAATTATTTACCCTGCAGTATGAATTATTCATAAAGTTGGATGTGTGCTGCATTTATGATGTCAGTAGAATGGAAAGACCACTGATATTTCAGGTTACTCTGACTGACATATAATTTATTTGGCTGATACTTTTATCCAAGGCAGCTTACATAAGTGCCTTCAAATTCAGATACAATCAGCTAATATGCTGCTTGAAATTTCTTAATGGTTATGGAGGGGTCATCAGCGGGAGATGCTTTCCCTGGATGGAAGAGCAGCTCAGTCTTCGTTTAGCTTCAGGTGGTGTGTAGTCATCCTCTGAGAGATGTCAGCCAGACAAGTACAGATTAATTCTGCCATCTGTGTTTTAGGAAAAGCCATGTGAGTGGACAACAGAGCCAAGGGACATAGTGTAAACAGGAAACAGGAAGGGACCCTGAATAGAACCCTGAGGGACCCCAGTAGTGGGACGAAATGGTTTAGACAGAGAGCCTCTGCAGGTTGAGCTGTAAGTGTGGCCCTTGAGGTCTGACTTTTAACTGGAGGAACACATAGTCTGAGACAGTATGTGTGATAGGCTTTAGATTTTGAGAGCAGGGGAGAGCGGGATATGAAGAAGTGGTCTGAGACACGAGGCAAAGCAGTTAGTGTCAGAGCAGTTCGTGGTTAATGTCAAGTTGAGTTGGTTTCCAGCTTTGTGAGCGGGGTGGGGGGGTGGAGAGGGAGAGAATATAGTAATGGTACTAAGACAGTTAACTTCTCCGTGTGGATGTTAAAGTAAGTCATTATTATAAGCGGTGGGGCATCTTTAGGGATGTTAGACAGAATGTCAAATTTCTCCTGGTGGGCTATAGAGCACAACAATGTTTGATTTTAGCTAATGAGATACAGACAGTGTGAATTTCCAACAAGGGAGGAGGGAAGTGTGGAAGCAGGTAGAGGGAAAATACATTAGGGTGATGTTAGCTAGTCAGTTTCAGGTCCCCTGCTGGCAGGAGTGGGTGAAGGAATCTGTTGAGGTGAGGGGTGGAATTGTCCGCTGGTGTGATCCATGTCATTTACGATAAATAGTGTCCTCGAGATCAGTGGTTCTCAACAAGGGGGCGCTTAAGATCCATGGGCGGTCGCGAAGCCCTCTTTATTTTAATGGATGTAATAAATCTAATGTGTTAAATATAGATGAGTCAGCATTTCATTCATTAGTGGGACAAAAACAAATAAATAAGGGCTACATTAAACGTTTATTCATTTATTTAGATAGAAAAATCACTATAGAAAAGTTTAAAAATAAAGGCCATATTGCGAGAATAAGAGAATACCTCCTGCAGTATACACAGAGGTAACCTCACCTAGCAATAACCTCACCTAGTAATAACCTCACCTAGTGGTAACCTCACCTAGCGGTAACCTCACCTAGTGGTAACCTCACCTAGTGGTAACCTCACCTAGAGGTAACCTCACCTAGCGGTAACCTCGCCTAACAACAGAAACACAGCTAATGGAAAAATGGCGAAGTGTCAGGGAGACAAAAATGCTGAATATCTCAAAAAGAAAAAGAGAGGGTACCATGAAAGTCACATTGAGTTCAGCTTCATTGAAGCAATGAACTATGGGGGGGGTCGCCAAAGTTTACAATGGTAAAAATGTGGGTCCCATAAGAAAAAGGTTGGGAACCACTGTTCTAGATGTAACAACAACTTTGCACACTTGTAAATGCAATACATACAGTAAAGTTCCTATTGTTAAAGGTGATCCTCCACAGGCTGTATAACAATGAAATGTAGTGTGTTTTCTGTCAACCTTTGTCTTGTGATCTCATTGGCTGTAGCTCAATTTCCAGATATTCAGCTTGCTTGATTTGTGGACTGTTTGCAGTAGTTTCAGATTTGTTCACCACAACCCTAGTTGCAGGTAGCATGCTTTCTGTTGTCATTATGATTTAAAAAGAGTAAACACAGTTGTTTGACAATAAATGGCTTCACCCAACCACTAACCATGAGTGAAAGAAAGAATTTTGTAATATCATTCATATTCTCTGATATATTCTCTGTCCACTAAATACTGTGCCTAAATGCATCTTATGGAGACACACATGAAGGACTGAGGCTGCTGCTGCCTTACTAACGTGCTCCTTTAGCAGCATGAGGTGTGTAGAAATTAAGTCATGTCAGACCCTTGGCAGGACTCGGTCACCCATGTGCACATGCATGAGAACAAACCCAAAATGTAGTGTGGTCCTCCATAGTGCTAATGTCCACATTTTAGAGAGGGGTTGATTTGAATTCTCAGCTAACAGGCTGCAATTTGTTTTGTTGTTGACTTCCATTATGTATACCGTATTTCCTCAAATAGTAGCCAGGGCTTCTATTAATGAAAAATCACTTTGGGACCCGGCTAATAATAGGGGCAGGCTGTTATTTGAAGGAGGATTTTATTAAAAAAAGAAAATCAGAGCAGCTCTGACTGGCACTTTTTAGAGTGTTTTACACAGCGAATTGTAGCCAGTTACCTGGATGTCAGCCATATTGGAAGTACTCAGATGTAAACAAACAATGAACAGCACGCTGAATGTTCATTTTAAGCAGGATTTAAAATGTCTAAACTACTAAAAAGCTCAGAAGAACGTGCGTAAATGGCTCGACTTTACAGAGAATGACTAGGACAGCGGGAGACTTTGACATAACACCGGTAAGACACCCGGCTTATAAAAGAGGCCGGCTTTTATTTACTAAAAATTGTTTTTACACCCGGTTACTAATTGAGGCCGGTCAGTAATAGGGGCCCGGCTTTAAATTGAGGAAATACGGTATGTATTGTACTGAGAGGTACTTTTTATATTTATTCTCCCCTCATTAATATTAAGTGAGTGCAGCCTCTGCCTCAGGAAATTAATTTACGAAGGTAGGCTTTAGAAAACGACCTGCATGTTACTTTGGTACTGACACATTGCTGTTGATTTTAAGGTGATCCCAACTAAAGATCGGTTGGAGGGTTTGACTGCATTCAAGGAGAAGAGGCGTCCTCACTTCAAGGGAGAGTGAAGCCACACTCCTTCCACAAATAATCCCAGAGTTCTGCCTTCTGCTCTCCCACTACTCCACTGCTTCCAACATATATCTGGGTCAAACTGTACACGTCAACACATCAAGCTGTACACTACCCAGAGGACTTGTGATTGACCGCAGGACACTTGAGTTGTTCCTGGCTCGTGTGTTTGCAGGTGACTTGAATGCTCAGTGTAAAGCGCTTGCTGGGAGCGTCGAATGCCTGGAAGAAAAGTAACCAATCATTGGCCACTGATAATACTATACAATACTATACAATTTACAATACTAAAAACTTGTATAACTAACTTAAAACAGCAGTTCAAATGACCTCCAGTGGTTATTGCCCTTTGCATTATGAATGACAGCTGGTCACTAACCTCCCTGACTAATGAACCAGTCCAGAGCCATTGACATTTCTGTGAATGCTCCACATAAATGATGTATCAGACAATTTATTGGTGTTTTAATTTGGTAGAAATGTACCACTGTGCTCACATAGCTGAATAACATGAAATCATAAAACGTGTTTTCTTTTGCTTGATTAATAAGATCAAGAAGGTGGGATTTTGGATTGGAGCCTTAGTGCCACTGTGTGTGTATGGTGTTCTGACACCTCTTCCTCTCCATGGTAGCAACAATAAAAAGACACTGTGACCCAAGACAAATTGGCTAAAAAAAACAAACATGCATTGCCTAAATCTAAACAGAATTGTTATATTTTTCTATAAGCCGATGCCTATTCCATCAGAATAATGTGAACATGCTATGGTGAAATGCAACCTGTGTAGAAATAGTGGCTTTAAGGAACTCAAAGCCATATTTCCCAAGTATACTTGGCACTCAAAACCAAGCAGTAATTGCACTTGCCACGGTCCGTTTTGGATATGTATATACACTTTTTTAAACATAAAAGTTAAAAAAATATATAAGAAATTATTATCTAGCTGGTGATTAAGTAAAAAAGTGAGATAAAATTATATTAGGACTAAAATATAACATTTCTTTTTAATAAGTCTAAAATTCGTACATCTTTGAATAGAGTTGTTAAACACTTTTAAATACACTTAAACAAAATCAATTTGGAAATGTTTATTCACTGAAAACTAAATATAAAAGCTGAAAGAAGACAACAACATTGTAGTTATTACACTGTTTCTGCATTACTGTTAGAATCTTTTACAGCAATGCAGTAACTACATTTTTGGGGTCAAAGGTCAAGTAAATCATGATTTTTGAGCATAAAAATGACATCATCAATACATGTCGAGATAAGAGTTGTATCACTTATCTACCTATAACCCATTTGGCTGGCCAGTTAAAAACGTTCAAAAACTTTAAAGCAATCTTTTAGTTTCATTTACACTTTAAAGTATACTTTCAGTAAACTACTTGTTTAATAGTTTTTATACTGCAAGCATGCTTTTCTTAAAGTGAACCTAACAAAGCACTTAACCAATGATGTATGTATCACATAAAAAGACTTTCTCCTTTTCCTATATCACTTATAAAGGCTTAAATAGAAAGAGAAAAATGCCAAATATTTATTTTATCTGTGTCGGTTAGTAAAACTGTGTAGTGTGTAAATCAGGTTTACTCCTCTCTATTCCACTCCAACATGTTTGTAAGTACTGGAGTATTATCTCAGCTGAGATATGTGAAAATGGTATTTATTACAAAATCATAATTTGTAAGGGGGGGGTAAATATGGTATGCCTTGAAAGTAATTGAAGAATCCAAAAAAAATAAAGAAAATTCTTGATGAATTGGGGCTGCAATTAACAGCAAAACTGTATTAAACCATTCAATTAAAAAGGCACACACTTAAATAGTCTGCACCTAACCTTTCTGTAGGCTATAATCTAAATATACTTTTCTGTATACTTGTTCATTTAAGCCATTTATTCTTGAGTATAATTTTATGAGGTATATCTCTTAAACTCAAAATAAGGAAATATAATTTTAGTTAATTAAAGAAGTATACTGATACTGAATGTTCTTCTTTGTAGAGGTTTTCAGTCTGCTGTGCTTCACCACTGTCTGGCTGTACTCACACATTGGCCCAGTGTGTAGTACATCATAAGTTTGTTAGAAATTATACATATGATTGGTTAACTCAGTGGTTTTCAAACTGGGGGACACACCCCCTAAGGGGGGCCCGGAGTTGTGATGGGGGGGCGTGGTGAGGCTAAATATAAATGATGCATTTTTCTTCTTCACTGCTAGCTAGCAAATCATGGAAAAGTTTGTGTAAGTACAGCCAGGTAAACGTCAAACAGAAGATGAATCCACATCAAATGTCACAACTATTAAAACAAAGACAAGAAAATATGACAAGGCATATCTGGCCCTCAGCTTCACCAGGACAACGATGGTAATGAAGAGAGACTGCAGTGTGTTGTGTGTCTCAAAATATTAGTTTCTGACAGTATGAAGCCAAACGAGTTACGACGCCACTTGGAGACTTCACATCCTGAACACAAAGACACGAAGACAAGCCCATTGATTTCTTCAGAAACTAGTCAACTGTCGTGCACAACAGAGTTGCTTTACTAAAGCAGCGTCTGTGCCTGTAAATGCTCAACTCCCCTCCTACAAAGTAGCGTACAGAGTTGCTCAGTGTAAAAGCCGCACACAGTAGCAGAAGAATTATACTATCTTCTGCTATTGATATGGTTCCAACTATGATTGATGAAGCAACAGCCAGCAAACTAAAGGCTATTTTGCTGTCAGACAATACTGTCACAAGGCACATTTATAACATGGCAAAAGACATAGAGGAGCAGCTTAAAGACAAAATACAAGACAATCGTTTTGCTTTGCAGATGGATGGGGGGCCGTGACAGTTTTTTATTTACAAGTGGGGCCCAGCAGAAAAGTTTGGGAACCACTGAGAGGTGGCTTTTTGCAGTGTAGACATGAGGTGTCAATAATCCTGTGGTGTCTGGCTGAGATGCATCATGTTGAGACTTCCCTCACATGCAGTAAGCTCAGTTAGCTCCAGTATAGGCAGAAGCCTTGGAAAATGAAAGCTGAGCATGCATCGCTCTGCAGGGACATTCAAGAAATAAAATGTGGAGGTGTAATAATCAAGACTTTTTTGAGTATTGATTTTGATTATTCAAACAGTTCTGAAATTTAAATCAGAAGACCAGAAATGTATTTTAGCTCAGAGTGCAAACACTTGGTTCCCCCTAATATCATGTCAAAAACAATAACAAAGAGATGACGACTATCATAGAATATAATATCAAATACTATTGTAGGTTACAAAAAGTACAGTCCTCTGAAAACCACAAGAGACAATTCAGTGATTAAAAATGTCCAACACAAAAAATGTGTCTTTCACCAGCTCACATGAGCATCGTCCAGCTCAAACCAGAACACACACATCTCACACACACCAGCACTAACCACTCTGTGTAATGCTGACCCTTCTCACAACTAAAGCCACATGAACTTAAACTCATATGGTCTCCATTTTTTACTGTCTTTCTTACTTAAATAATTGGATGTTTACTGACTTTTCTGATTACAAATGTGTAAGGCAAAGAAAGTCAAAATCAAACACAAAGTCCAGTGCACAGAGAGATTTTATTTTATTTTATGTGAATACATTTGATTCATTTTGAATGTTTGAAAGTATTTCACATAATGTGAAGAATCACTAGAGAGCACATGGCTGGGACAATGGCTGCAATGCTAACAATCTGCCATTAAACTGGAAGAAGACTTAGCGGCAAGAGACATACAGCAGATATACCCTCTCACCCGACACTTCATTAGGTACACTTGGACAATTACATTTATACAGACAATAAATGCAGCGTGGTAAATGGTAAATGGACCTGCACTTATATAGCGATTTTCTAGTCGCTTTGCGACCACTCAAAGCTCTTTACACTACAGACTGCGCTCATTCACCTGTTCACACACACATTCATACTGGTGGCAGAGGCTATCCTAAACGGTGCTACCTGCCACCATTGGGAATTCATTCACACACCGATGAATGCAGCATCAGGAGCCATTTTGGGTTCAGTATCTTGCTCAAGGATACTTCGACATGTAGGCTGCCATGGTCAGGGATCGAACCACCAACCATCCGATCAGTATGTGACCACTCTACCAACTGGGCCACAGCCGCCCCAGTGTAAATTTACTACCTCTCTTGAGTGAGAAAATGCATTAAAGATCAAGTCAAAGTTCCTTTTAGTTTTCTTTAGGTACCTAGGTACAGCAAAGGAGTACTTTGTCAATTTTACTGCTGAAAAAAGGTGTCCCCAAGTCCAATGAAGCCCTTGTCCTCTCTGGATTTTTCTGTCTTTGTCAGATCATTTAATTCAAATGTTCCAGCCCATACCCAACGCATGGGCACGTTTTTTACGGGAACGTGCATGCTGCTAAGTCTACTTTTTAACCTTAAAAGGAATTCAACCTATACTATTTATACGTATCTCTGCTTCCAAACGCCTCTCCTGTCTGACAAATCCTAGATCTTACAATTCATTATTCTGGTTTAAACTGGTTGTTACAGTTCTGTTCTCAACAAAAGGTCAGACTGGGGCCTTTTACACAAGAAGACTTACATTAAAAGTAACATAAATATACCACTTGTAACATAAAATATACTACAGCAGAAACAATTAAAATAAATAGAAAAAAGGGAAATATGTGGCTTTGATGCAACAGCTCTGCAATAAATTCTGGTATTACAAAGATTGGGTCTCTTGATTGACTGAAGTAGTGTTGTTGTAGTGTTGAACTGGACTGAGAGGCGGTTCTAATATTTTGGCCACCCCACATGACAGGGCTGAAGTAAGGATTAATCAGCAGAATCTGCTCTAATACAGCCGCACATTAGCGAGAGAATAAGATAAACCAAAAGGTGAAATAAATAATAATCTGATATTTTGACAGATGTCTTGGAGCCACATTTGCTTGTTTGAGCAATTCCTAACAGTCCATAGGCTTCTGTTCTCCTTATTTTAATTTGTAAAAAGTTTGGACTGCAGTGTGACGTCTGTCCTCTGTGTCTCTCTGTCCCACTCACTTACAGTCATGAAAAAATTAGGACACCCTATGAAAAAAGTGTTTTTTTTCTTCACATATTTGGACATATGAATATTCAATATCAATTTCAACAATACTGAGATATTCAAGCAAGATAGCTAAACAATTTAAACTGAAGAAAATACTTTTTAAAAACTGTAAAATATAATTTAAAAAAAAAGAAATTTCTGGTGAGGAACAAATTAGGACATCCCCACATTTATTCCCACTTTAAATGGCTAAAATCACACACAGGTGTATCAAATCAGGTGCACATGATTAGAACATCGTTACTCAGCATTTTGAAGGAGGCTTACCCTATTTAAACCTCAGACATTTAGTTTGGTGTGCTCCTGACTGTTGAAGTGAGAGTGAAGACCATGGTGAGATCAAAAGAGCTGTCTGAGGCCTTCAGACAGAAGATTGTAGCATCTAGTGAGTCTGGTAAGGGATTTAAAATGATCTCAAAAGAATTTGACATCAGCCATTCCACTGTCCGGAAAATAGTCTATAAGTGGAGGACATTCAAAACAACTGCCAACATGCCCAGGTCTACAATTCTACAATGTCATTTAGCAGACGCTTTCATCCAAAGTGATGTACAAATGAGAGTAATACAACACAAGCAAGGATGAAGTCAAGAAACGTATAGACTAAGTGCAGTGGGTTCAGTTTGAGTCCATTAGGACACAAGTGCTTTATAGGTCGCAAGAGCGGTCAGTGCGATACTTGTCGTAGTCGTCAGTGTAGATCAAGAGTGAAGGTATTCAATAAAGAGTTGGTCTTCAGTCTCTTCTTAAAGATTGAGAAGGACTCAGTGGAACGGATGGAGTTTGGAAGTTGGTTCCACCACCGGGGCACTACAGAGGAGAAGAGTCTGGTTTGAGACGCAGAGGCCTTCAGTGGTGGAGGAGCCAGACGTCTTTCACTGGAGGAGCGTAGTGGATGGGAGGGTTTGTGGACCTGAACAATGGAGTTCAGATAAGAAGGAGCTGTGCCCGTTACTCTTTTGTAGGCAAGAGACAAGGCTTTGAATTTGATGCGGGCTGTGACGGGAGCCAGTGCAGAGAGATGAGGAGGAGAGTGACATGTGCTCTTGCTGCTGTTGATGTGAAAGTGCCTCTACAATCAGAAAGAGACTACAAAAGTTTAGCTTTCATGGGAAGTGTGCAAGGAGGAAACCTTTGCTCTCTAAGAAAAACATAAAGGCCAGAAAGAAGTTTGCCAGCGAGAACATAGACAAAGACCCGGACTTCTGAAATAATATTCCTGGGACAGATGAGTCCAAAATTGAATTAGTTGGACACCAGATTTTATTTTTATTTGTGCAATAAAAACTTGTGTAAATATTAGGGCTGCAACTAACGATTATTTTAATTATCGATTAATCTGCCGATTATTTCAATGATTAATCGATTAGTTGTTTGGTCAATAAAATGTTGAAAAATATCAATCAGTGTTTCCCAAACCACAAGATGACGTCAAATCTCTTGTTTTGTCCCCAAACCAAAGAGACATTCAGTTTATTGTCATAAAGGAACAAAGAAACCAAAAATATTAACATTGAAGAGCTGAAATCAGAGAATTTGGACTCATTGTCTTTAAAAAAAAACTGCTCAAACCAATTATTCGATTATCAAAATAGTTGACGATTAATTTAATAATCGATTATTGTTTGATTAATCGATTAATTGTTGCACCTGCTGTGCTTCACCACTGTCTGGCTGTACTCACACATTGGCCCAGTGTGTAGTACATCATAAGTTTGTTAGAAATTATACATTTGATTGGTTAACTCAGTGGTTTTCAAACTGGGGGACACACCCCCTAAGGGGGGTCCGGAGTTGTGACGGGGGAGCGTGGTGAGGCTAAATATAAATGATGCATTTTTCTTCTTCACTGCTAGCTAGCAAATCATGGAAAAGTTTGTGTAAGTACAGCCAGGTAAACGTCAAGCAGAAGATGAATCCACATCAAATGTCACAACTATCAAGACAAAGACAAGAAAATATGACGAGGCATATCTGGCCCTCAGCTTCACCAGGACAACGATGGTAATGAAGAGAGACTGCAGTGTGTTGTGTGTCTCAAAATATTAGTTTCTGACAGTATGAAGCCAAACGAGTTACGACGCCACTTGGAGACTTCACATCCTGAACACAAAGACACAAAGACAAGCCCATTGATTTCTTCAGAAACTAGTCAACTGTCACAACAGAGTTGCTTTACTAAAGCAGCTTCTGTGCCTGTAAATGCTCAACTCCCCTCCTACAAAGTAGCGTACAGAGTTGCTCAGTGTAAAAGCCGCACACAGTAGCAGAAGAATTATACTATCTTCTGCTATTGATATGGTTCCAACTATGATTGATGAAGCAACAGCCAGCAAACTAAAGGCTATTTGGCTGTCAGGCAATACTGTCACAAGGCGCATTTATAACATGGCAAAAGACATAGAGGAGCAGCTTAAAGACAAAATACAAGACAATCGTTTTGCTTTGCAGATGGATGGGGGGCTGTGACAGTTTTTTATTTACAAAAGTGGGGCCCAGCAGAAAAGTTTGGGAACCACTGAGAGGTGGCTTTTTGCAGTGTAGACATGAGGTGTCAATAATCCTGTGGTGTCTGGCTGAGCTGAAATCAGAGAATTTGGACTCATTGTCTTTAAAAAAAACTGGTCAAACCAATTATTCGATTATCAAAATAGTTGACGATTAATTTAATAATTGATTATTGTTTGATTAATCGATTAATTGTTGCAGCTCTAGTAAATATAAAAAAAGATCATTCTCACTGTTCTGCACTTCAAAAATAAAAAAAAGTAATTGTGCACAAAAATGATAAAATGTCATTGTCGTACAAAAATAATTGTAATTGTTAACAAGCCTCATTGTTTCAACCAATGTATTTGTATCGTCCAAACATACTTAAATTCAATTTTTAAATAAGCTAAAATAAAGGTTTTGAATGCTTAAATATAATCTTTGCCGTTTTTTAATGGGCCCCTCTGATTAAACACTCGCCCCTCCTTGGCCCCCACAGGAACACTGGTCTAGAACCGCCACTGGTCTCACTGAACTTATTTCAGCCAAAGGGGGTAAGACTAGCTATTAGGGGGTAGGCTGTCCTAACTTTTTCCTCAGAATATGCATTTTTGTTGTTATCTTTTGTTTAATGAGTAAATCAAGGTTCATTTTTGTTGTTTAGCTGCAATTAAATCACTTTCTTAGAGAAGATTAGACGGGTATGTGAACATTTCTTAATAAAGAACTGAATATTTAATGGGGTGTCCTAATTTTTTCACATGACTGTATAGACCCTGCTGCTTGGTTTGGGACTGTCTCCTCCAGGATGTTTCCTACTGAAAAGCTGTGTGTTGCACTTTACTGGAGGTAGTGAAGATAACATTTTTGTGGACAGAATGTCCCCACAGTGGTTTCAGTTAGTTTCAGTTTTCCACCCCTGATGAAGCACAGCACACAGCTGCATCTCTAAACCCAGAGATTCTCAAACAGTCTGAATAAGATATACCAGTTCAGCAGAGCAATAAAGTAATGCACATCAGACAATAGGACAGGTAGATCGTTCTAAATATATGGCAACTTTACTCTGAACTTCTCAGAGAACACAGAAATGTGTTTTGTGAAGATTTACAACTGAAACTGTGCACACAATGCATACGCATTGTCAGATTTATAAAGCCACACGTAGGACTGATTCTCCTTTATACAATAAATCTGAGGGACATGATCTTGCTGCATGGACAGATAATTTCACTTGACAAGATTTCTTAGATTAAGATTGTTAACTCTAGAAATAAGCATGTTGAACGCCTAAAATATGAATATAAAATATGAAATTAACTCTTAAAACAAGATAAATTATCTAACACTATTTTTTTTTTTATCTTGGTAAGAAACAAATAATTGTCAGTGCACTCTGCTCGGGCCAGTTCATCGCTGCTTGCAGCTTTAATTTATCTTGTTTTAAGAGTTTACTTATTATTTTAAGTGTTCAACATGCTTATTTCTAGATTTAATAATCTTAATTTAAGAAATCTTGTCCAGTTCTGATCTGTCCATGCAGAAAGATCATTTTCCCTCAGATTTTAGTGTTTTTATCTTTTTTTTAGACACACCTTTTTTGCAGGGTATTCACAATTCAGGGAAATAGATGATAATTAACAGGGATATGAGGGTTTAAGTGTGAATAAAAGAACCATGGACCATCTTGCAATGGGACACACAAGCCACAATGCCAAACAGGCCGGGCCCATTTCCTAAACCCTTCTCTGGGCCCTTGCTCAGACCACACCCATTCCATTAAATTAATTTAAAGAGTTCAGAACTGTGTGTCTGGAAAGCTGAGACTTGTGACTTCAATGAGTCCAATCTTATTCATGTGTGATGACGTTAGTCTCCACAGTAGCGTTTCAATACAGTTAGAGCATTACTTGAAACTTGAGCTCACTGTCTAAAATAAGTTTCTGTGGCCTCTAGGATAATCACAGCACAAACTAGAGACCTAGAGCAATCTGAGGATGGACGTCTGTCCTGTGTATATTCCAGTTCCATTATTTTTGAAGGCAGTTTTATGTTCTGTGTTTTATGTTAAATAAAGATTGATTCACTGTTCCAATACAAATAGGATGAAAGCAGTGGCAGTTCTAGACCACTGTTACTGTGGGGGCCAAGGAGGGGCCAGTGTTTAATCATGGGGGCACATTAAAAAACGGTAAAGATGATATTTAAGCATTCAAAACCTTTATTTTAGCTTATTTAAAAATCTAATTTAAGTATATTTGGAAGATACAAATACACTGGTTGAAACAATGAGACTTAACAACAAAACAGTTATTTTTGTACGACAATGACATTTCTCATTTTTGTGCACAATTACTTTTTTTATTTTGAAAGTGCAGTACAGTGTGAATGATCTTTTTATAGAGATAATACAAGCTTTTATTGCACAATAAAACTATTATACAATGTACACATTCTGGGTTCCTTTTGTGTACAATGAGATATTGTTTGAACAAAAAATAGGTAACAATTGCTCCGTCGTTCATCGTTATAAATTGATCATTTTATTATTAATTTGACACAGGGGCCACAGCAGGGGCCGAGGGCTTCTTCACAGGGGCAGTGGCCCCTTGAGGTCCCTGTGAAGAACCGCCACTGGATGAAAGATTGTGATGAGTGATAAATTCAATCTCGAGTGACCTGTGGGGGAAATCACAGAGGTAGAGGTTGCCGCCATGCTTTTCCACACCGTGTTAACCATTCATCGGGCAAAGAACCCTATTTGGTAACTTCAGCAGACCAAAATGGGGTTCCATGCCTCTCTGTGAGGTCGTAGAACCACATGGATTTCTCTGAGCTAATCAGCGACGATCAGGCTACGTCCCAGATACTGACACCGTGGCATCTGACCAATCAGTAAAATAATAATGATGATAATAATAATACTCATAATACTACTAATAATAATGATAACAACAACAACAATACTACTAATAATACTAATAATAATAATAGCTCAATTGAGCTTGATTTGCAACATAAAAATTAAACATTTTGAAAAAAAATCACACGAGTAAATGTCTCCAATAACACTTGGTTGGGTTGAAATTTCCAAGTATTTCAGTGAATGCCCAATAAAGGGCTACAAAATGAATGTTGAAGGTAGACTCAGGCTGCTGTCAGGTTGAAGTAAGGGTTATCATCAGGACATGATATAAGTAGAAGGTGTGTGTGCGAGCCTGTGAACAGACTGTTGAGGCCCTGGTCGACGGTTGCGTGCAGACATGCCCTGTGGCTTCATGCTGCTGCACAGAACCTGAGATGAGGCTGTACATCCCCACTGTGGCTGGCCTCCTTCCGGCAGATGTCCCAGCAATAAGCCGGGGGGAATCCCACCACAAGGCAAGGTTGCGTAAAGAAAGAGCTGTTCCCCAATACTGGAGGCATGCCCCCCATCCGCCTCTCATGGGAAACGTTGAAAGGTGTCACTGTAACGGCATCCTTAACCGTATTTAATTTCTCTCTCTTTTTTTAGGAACAGTTTTTGTTAGCACAGGTCAGCCCAGACTGTCAGATGTGGCTCTTCCTCCATGGCCATGAAAAACAAACTCTTTCTCGATTTAACTCTTTCTCAACAAAAATGCCACAAGTGTGTGTGTTATTCCATTGCACAAAGAAAGTAGGGAAGTCTGTGTATTACTATCTGTGAATTAACATCGACCATTCATTTCTGCCAGCACCACAAAAATACCGTTCACATTTGGATGTTTGGACAATAGCGCAAATGACGTTGTTAACATTTACAATGGCTCTGTTCTATTCAAGCAGCAAAATGGAATTCAGCCATCATATCAAACCTGAGCTTTTCCTCCAGTAAAAGAACAAAACCTGGAGAAATAAAACTTCTTTACAGGTAGAGTTGTTGTTGTTGTTGTTGTTATTATTATTATTATCAGTAGTAGTAGTAGTAGTAGCAGTAGTAGTATGTTAATATAGCACATTTACAGACCAGTGGTCAGAACCAGTCGCCCGTTGTTCCAGACCAGTCACCAGGTGGTCGGTACTTCCAGCAGGGTTTGTAGCAAATTCAGTTGTTTGTCCAGTCCATGGTCCAGACTAGGGCTGCACAATTAATCAAATTTTAATCGTGATCACGATTTTGGCTGCCACGATTAAATTAACCTGATCGTGGGTGATATTTCCATTTTAATATGCGGCTCTCTCTCTCTCTCTCTCTCTCTCTCTCTCTATATATATATAGTAGTGTTCAATATAATAGCAGCTGGATTAATCTGGTTAGTCACATTGGACTGAGTGATATGCACGCTCTTAAGGCTGTGCAATTGGGGAATTAGTTGAAAGGGGTGTGTTCAAAAATATAGCAGTGTCTGCCGTTGACTTTACAAACTCAAAACTATTTTGTACAAACTTTTTTGTATCTAGGATTTAGCAATCCTGTGATCACTAAACTAATATTTAGTTGTATGACCACAGTTTTTATAACTGCTTCACATCTGTGTGGCATGGAGTCAACCAACTTGTGGCACCTTTCAGCTGTTATTCCACTCCAAGATTCTTTAACAACATTCCACAATTCATTTACACTTCTTGGTTTTGCTTCAGAAACAGCAGTTTTGATGTCACCATAACATCAATGTTGTTGTTTGGAACCAAGATTTTGCTCATTTACTAGTGTGTTTGGGCTCATTGGCCCTCATTTATCAAACGAGCGTACGTCAGAAAGTGAGCGTAAAGTGGGCGTAAGATGATTTCTACGCAAGCCTCGGCATTTATCAATATGGACGTGAGCGGACGGTACGATCAGATCCCACGTCTGCTCTCAGCTCGTGTACGCAAATCTCAGTCAGCATGAAGTCCACACGTCTGAGTCGGAGAATTGATCTTAGACTATTGTATCGATGCCTGGAGCTGATAAAACTCTGTGGTGTTTTGATTTTTAATAGTGACAAAGCAAAACATGTTTAGACTACATAATTTATCATTAAAACATAATCCAAAAATAAATACACCCTGCGATCGTGAAATTCTTTAAACAGAATACCAGCCGAGGATATTAAATGTTGTTGTCTTCTGCTGTTTACTGTTATTATTATTATTATTATTATTATTATTATTATTATTATTATTATTATTATTATTATTATCCAGCTCCGACACCGGAGCGTCAGCGTCTCTTTCACCAGCGGTTCTGCCCGAATAGAAACATTTCCAATCAGCGCCGTCACACGCTCCTCTGACTAGGACATCATTATTAGTAAATGTTAAGAGGTGAATAATATATCTCCATCATAATAATAGCAATATTCGGATATTATATAGATTATTAGGCTTTATATATCACGATGTAATTACTCAAACCTCGCCGGGAGTTTAATAGTCCGCTACTCTGCTGACAGCAGCACTGATTTCCTTCTTTTTCACTTTTTATGCTGCCAAACAAAACCAGTTTGTTGTGTTGCAGCTGTTGGACGTCAGCGTTTCACTTTCTGACTGAGGAATTCCTCTTCTTTTAGAATTAAAACTTACTTTAAAACATTGTTTACCTCCTTCAACCAAAAAGCTGAAAACTTTTAAGTCCGTGCTACAAATGTAAAATATTCAGTGAACTTGTTTGAGTTTATAACTATAAGTACTTGTATTTCATAAACCTCCGTCGCTGCGTATTTCTTGGTCTATACTGCCCCTATTGTTAATTGTAACGGTGCACTTTGCTAATAAAGCTGAGTTTAGAGGGTGAAAAAATCCTCTTTTTGGCCGTATTGCGCCCTTCGGTGTCGTAAACTCTGAAGGCGAGTCTTCTGAATCGGGTATATATTAGGGCGTGGTATTTAAATGACGCTTGTTTCGAGCCGCCACATTTATCAACAGCCGATCATTCTTACGCTGTGATTGGCGAGATACGATCGTTTGATAAATCACACGTGGACCCTGTCGTAAGACAAAATATACACTCAGATCTGCGCTCGTTTCTACGCTCACTTGATAAATGAGGGCCATTGTCTTGTTGAAACACCCATTTCAAGGGCATGTCCTCTTCAGCATAAGGCAACATAACTTCTTCAAGTATTTTGACATATTCAAACTGATCCATGATCCCTGGTATGTGATAAATAGGCCCAACACCATAGTAGGAGAAACATGCCCATATCATGATGCTTGCACCACCATGCTTCACTGTCTTCACTATGTACTGTGGCTTGAATTCAGAATTTGGGGCTCGTCTCACAAACTGTCTGCGGCCCTTAGACCCAAAAAGAACAATTTTACTCTCATCAGTCCACAAAATGTTCCTCCATTTCTCTTTAGGCCAGTTGATGTGTTCTTTGGCAGATTGTAACCTCTTCTGCACATGCCTTTTTTTAACAGATGGACTTTGCGGGGGGGTTCTTGTAAATAGATTAGCTTCACACAGACGTCTTCTAACTGTCACAGCACTTACAGGTAACTCCAGACTGTCTTTGATCATCCTGGAGCTGATCATTGGCTGAGCCTTTGCCATTCTGCTTATCCTTCCATCCATTTTGATGGTTGTCTTCCGTTTTCTGCCACGTTTCTCTGGTTTTGCTCTCCATTTTAAAGCATTGGAGATCATTTTAGCTGAACAGCCTATAATTGTTTGTAC
This sequence comes from Centropristis striata, assembly GCF_030273125.1. Classification (NCBI taxonomy): domain Eukaryota; kingdom Metazoa; phylum Chordata; class Actinopteri; order Perciformes; family Serranidae; genus Centropristis; species Centropristis striata. The sequence goes on from NC_081535.1 coordinate 23,999,200, forward strand.
CTCTTTATATAAAGTTATGTACTTACTTGATTCCTGTGGTGTAAGGCTAGCACCATCAGGTTGAATACACTAAGTCGCTTAGGACAAAAGTGTCAGCTAAATGACATGTAATGTAATGTAAAAATACAGATGTAGCCTATAGCACATGCTATATCAGCCTGTGCTATGGATGATTTGCCATCTTGGCACCAGTGACATCTTATTTTACATGTTAGCCTACAGATGAACGTACAAATGAAAGTTAATACAACACAAGCAAGCCCCTTCATATAATAAATTATGATAATGTCCCTCGGACCATCTACATGGTTCGGTTCGATGGTTTTAATTGTCAGTACCATATCATTAATTACTATGATCTGGATCTCCTTTAACTATGCTACTCGTAATCAAGGATGAGGACTATTTCATCATACATGATGCATCATAGCCTTTTGCTACTGGTGGGGCTCCATGTTGTGCAGAATGTGCCCTTTTTATTTTTTCGCCCCTGCCCTTCAAACAGTCTGAGTCCACCACTGGCTGTGGGTTCAGTTTGAGTCCATTAAGACACAAGTGCTTTATAGGTCGCAAGAGCGGTCAGTGAGATACTTGTCATAGTCGTCAGTGTAGATCAAGAGTGAAGGTGTTCAGTAAAGAGTTGGTCTTCAGTCTCTTCTTAAAGATTGAGAAGGACTCAGCGGAACGGATGGAGTTTGGAAGTTGGTTCCACCACCGGGGCACTACAGAGGAGAAGAGTCTGGTTTGAGACGCAGAGGCCTTCAGTGGAGCCAGATGTCTTTCACTGGAGGAGCGTAGTGGACGGGAGGGTTTGTGGACCTGAACAAAGGAGTTTAGATAAGAAGGGGCTGTACCCATTGCTATTTTGTAGGCAAGAGACAAGGCTTTGAATTTGCTGCGGGCTGTGACCGGGAGCCAGTTAAATACCAATGCTGGAGATTTTATGGATTGTGCCACAAAACTATCAACCTCTGTAGCACCAGTGCTATCAGCAAAATAAGTGAATGTACAGCCCTGTAATGTATATATCAATGTTGAAAATAACGTTGCAACAGGCCATTATGGACCTATTTTATTTCAATCTTTGTAGCATTTTGAGAATGGGCAGCCTACCTTTTGGAGGTATTACTCCAAAAACACTCGCTAAAACAGCACCAGTCCGCTCCATGGCTACTGACAGTCCTGGAAGCTTGACGGGCATAGCAACAGTAACTAAGGGGGCAGGGCTTTTGCAAAGGGTCTTCTTTAGTGGGGCGGCAGAGCTAACCAATTGTTCATTTTGTGATAAAAGCACCAAATTTGGTACATCTATAGCTAAATATATTTGGAAAAAGTCTGGATATTGGGCCATCGCATATTTGCATTCTGATGACCATAGCCGGCAATTTTCCAAAATGGCAGCCAGCTGTTACAAGTAGATAGAACCTGGGCCTCCAAGCTGCTGTTTACATGTTTACAACACCACAAATATTAATTACATGAAAGTTCAAGTGAAAATATGTTTTTTGACAATGCAAAACAATAACAAATTAAAGAAAATGCGACAAAATGTTGAGATTTCCTCTGCATGTTATTGTAATAAATGAACCCCTTGGCGTTGTGATGTTCTGTCCACGGTACATTGGGCTCATCGGCCAGCTGTCGGGCTCATGGGGCTGTAGCAGGCTTAATTTTTATTTTCTTTATTTTTTTGCACATCATATCTATCTTATGAATATATCTTATGAAAAAAGATCTAAGGAATCCAATGGTAAAGAGCATGCCAGGATATCATATCGGAAGTTGAAGTAATACGGTGCAAAATGAGCCTATTTAAAATATGGCTGCCACGGCAACCAGGGTCTGAGTTTGTGATGGCCCAATACCCAGTTTTATTCCCAATATATTCATCAACACATCTGCCAAATTTGGTGCTTTTATCACAAAATGAACAACTGGCATAATATATTAAGCTATGCCACCCCACTACTTCTTTTCCTTTCAACATAGACTTCTGTTGGATATTCTGCAGTTTTTCAGGTAAATTACAGTTGGATGCATATTTCAGGACAACAATCCATCCTAGTGTTCGGAGAAGAAAAATCTGAATAAAAATTGACATAGTTTCTTTAATCCATTTTATTAGCTGCTGTTAACTGACACCTCTACCTGATCCTGATGATTGTTTAAAAGCACAACCAAAAGCTTTAAACCAATGCCTTTGCCTTGAAACTTTTCATTAAAAGGTTTGAATTTCAATGGATTTCATAGACCTTCCTTTGGCCATATATTGTATAATACTGACAGGTGTTCACATGAATTATGAGTCACAGTGACAGGGCATTTATTCATATGTGAGTACAGAACACACCCACCACTGAAAGCCTTCAGGTGTGAAGACTAGAATGACAGTGCAATGATGCAGCTATAGCCTATTCAATAACAGAATTATAACATGTCTACCAAATGAATCTGTTTGTTAGCTGTAACATGAATTTTGAAACTTGTATATGTTTATTACAACTTCAATTTTGTTTACATTCAGAAAAGAAGAAAAAATAAAATAAAATAAAGAACATTTGCATAATATGTTTAAAAGTTAGAATATATCCTCTGAAATTAATTTTCCAATCTCCAGTCTATTAGAATGCAGTTTTTCTCATCAAACAAGGGTTTGCATAATCTCATGACATCCATGTGAAGAATCACTGTGCAATGTCGTAATAATAGTCTCGTAGTCTTGGCTCAACAACAGAAAATCCTGGCCTTTCTTCTCCCCTGGAACACATGAAAACAGCAACAAGTTATCAGACTGAGCTCAGTATTGTTCCAGTCTTCTGTAAGAGTGTTTGTGAGCAGCCATTACCATGCCATCACTTACTTGTATGTCCAGCAGGTCCTCATGAGGTCATACATCTCTGGTGGACAGTTCATGGGGGCATCCATACGTTTTCCACTTTCTATCATCTGCATGACATCATTTCCTTTCATTCCCTGTAAACAGTGAGACAGTGAGATTAACGGGACATCTTTGAAAAGAAAAGCAAAATGGTTAAATTGATGCAAAACAGTGAGAGATTATTTTTGTAGTATTATCATTGAGAAAAGTAATAATTATAGAATCCTTACAAAGTTATCTTTGTTGTTGAGTGATCAAGTGTTTTTCTTAATTTTGAGAATGTTAACCCTGAAATGAGGGAAACTGAGTTTTCCGTTCCAGAAAGGGAGGTAACATAAACTCTGGCTAAGTTGCCGCGGTAACTGACTCGGAGAACCTAACCTGCTCGCAAGTAGGCTTTCTTCAACATACTCTGAGTTTCTCTGTATCTCCACCCTCTTTCAGAGACAGACACAGCGTTTCATTTCCTCATTGATTCAAAGCGTGCACCCAAACACATTAATCAGCGGAGGTTACTGTATGTCAGAATCCTACCCTGTTTGGATATTAGTTTGTTACTCACTGACTGTGTAAGGTTTCCACTTTTATGCACATGCGTCATGTATTTGAACCAGGCGGCAACCCCCGGGTCTGAACAGTGAGGCAAACCAGGAAGTGCCTTAAGCTGCATTCTACCAAAAATTCCAGCAGGGGGCGCTTACACCGGCAGAAGCTTTTGTGTCCATTCATTTCAATACAAAATGAGAAAACTTCTTTCTTGATTTGTTACTTCAGAATTTTTTTTTAGAACAATTCTATGGTCTCAATCGCAAGTAAAAAAAATCTTCAAGACAATTTGATGTTTTGAAGATTTTGAAGAAAATAGAAGATAAAGAACCGTTTGATTTGGGGGGTGACTACCTTTGATTGACAGGTCACTAACAAGGCGAGCCGTCATCAGGAGAGAAGAAAAGCAATGCGTACGTTTTTATATATTTGAACGTTTTGTTCAGTAAAAATGTCTTGTTCAGCATTTGGTTGGACTAACAGACACTCCAAGGAGTCGCTGCTCAGATTTCTGAGGTAAGTAACATACATTTAGTTTTTGTTTTCTGCTACATACCAGTTAATGCTCCAGTTAATGGTAAATGGACTGCACTTATATAGCACTTTATTCCAAAGCGCTTTACACTACAGACTGCGCTCATTCACACACACATTCATGCTGGTGGCAGAGACTATCCTAAACGGTGCCACCTGCCACCGTTGGGAATTCATTCATACACATGAATGCTACTGGATGCTAATGCTAACATGAATTAGCAGCAGCTTCTCTCAGTCAGGTTGAGGTGTAGAGAGGCTGTAGTCAGTGATCAGATCCCTCTCACTCCTCCACATTCCAGATATGGTCTGCTCCCCGTATCAGAAACAAGATGGTGATGCAAGATGGCGACGAGTGTAACGCCGAACTCGATGCGTCAAACAAGCAGGCCACAAACCAATGGGTGACGTCACAGTGACTACGTCCATTATTTATATACAGTCTATGATTTGATCCCTCCACTTTGACTCGGCCCTTTTCACACTCCATAAATTAATATGTAGGTTTTCTAGAAACCCTCATCTTTTCCCGTCCCGTAACTCTTACTGAGTACTTTGGAGTTGTGGTTTTCTTTATAATATCGGTGATGCAGAGCATATCAGAAAAATTATAGTTTGCAGAGTGAAAAGGAAAGTGGCACTGAAACATCTACTGCACATTGAAATAGCCACTGGATTATAATTACTTAAATCAGTCAAATATGAATAAAATTAAATAAACCATACCATAAACCACCTATTATAGCCTATTGTTACCTCAGTCCTACCTGTTTGAACAATGTTCATATATTTAATTTCCAGCTGCTTCCAAGTCCCTCTTTCGCCGGCAGGATTACAACTAAATGAATACAATTTGGATTCAATACCACTTCACCAGTTTTCACCTCTAATATACTTGTGATTAAATCTTATTCTTCTCTCTCCTTTGCAGCTGCAACCATGTTGCTTTTTTTTCTAAAAATGTTTTCCAACTCACCATACGTTCGTGTGAGGATTTAAAATTCAAGTATTTGTTTTAGCTGTTGCCATGGCGAATCATAATAACGCGGCTCCATTAATGCTGCCTTTTTATAGGAGTGGTGCACGCGCATAGATTGAACTAACTCAGATCAGCTTTTCTGTAACCAAAAACTCCCATCTGAGGGTAATCAACTCAGGGTTCAAGGATAGACTCAGAGGTTGTTGAACCATCTACTTGGAAAGGGGCCCTAACTAATGAATACTGTAACAGACTTTTTTTTACATTTGAGGTAGTGTGATTTGTTCTTAGAGGTAAGAACAGGATGAGGGAATTATTGAGGGGGAGAAAAAGTCATTTTGTATGATTGTGTTCTTTGTGTTTCTGAGAATAACCATAATATACTAAAAAAAAACAGCAGCTGTGAAAAATGACTGCAAATAAGTGTGCTTGCGAGAGTTCATACCTTGTATGGTTTCTGGCCATAGGAGTAGGCCTCCCACATGAGCACCCCAAAGCTCCACACATCACTTTTGGATGAGAATTTAAAGTAGTTTATACACTCAGGAGCGTACCATTTCACCGGCCACTTCCCATGACCCTTGGCCTGGAGGAGGAGACACACAAAACATCACAAGACATGTTATATTGGTCATTTGCAGCCTCATATACTCTGCTCAGGGACTCTGTCAGTATCATTTTCTTTTGTCTGATGCACAAGGGAACAGTGAAAACTGTTTATAAATTAGCTACATCATTTGATGATTCACAATCAGCTTTAATGATTTTAGTGTTGGTCACAACAACAAACAGTATGCTGACATAGATCATTGTAATAATTTGGCAACACAGAAATGCTAAAACAGTTGAAGCTACACTATAAAAAAAATGTATCTAGATTTTACGGTGAAAAACTGCTAAACCATGACAGTTAAATACCGTAAAATGATAAATGGGTTAATTCAGTTTCAGTAACAATGACACACCGTGTTTTTTTACAGTTGTTTTTTTTAAAAATACATTACTCTACTGTAATATACACTATATATGTGTATACATATACACAAGACATCCCTATACTTTTTCTCACTGTTAAATGTACTAACCCCATATCTCTAACAAAAATATACTGTAAAACATGGAATAAAATGGCAATGTTAAACCTGAAATCAACAGTGCTAATATCATTTTACTGTAATATTACGAAAAGTTTCACCGTATTTATTACAGTAAAGTTTTGGCAACCACAGCTGAAATTTTTTACCGTTAAAACAACAGTTACAGTGTACTTCATACTTTTCATTTCAATTCATAAAACCATTTGATTAAGTATTAGGATAGCTTTGAGCGATACTGCACCGCTTTACCGTTTCACTGTGAAAAACTGGAAATAAGCCATGAAATATGACACATGCACAATGGGCCTGGGTGGGATTTACAACCATTAACTGTATGTATCACTGTTAGTCCCTGTCAGCAGGTACCTTGTAGTAGTTTTGCTCCTCAGCAACAGCTTTGGAGAGGCCAAAGTCACTGATCTTGGCGTAGTGCTGTGTGACCAGCAGCACGTTCCTGGCAGCAAGGTCCCTGTGGACAAAGTTATGCTCCTCCAGGTACTTCATCCCCATGGACACCTGGTGAACCAGCTCTGTGATGTTCTTTATGTTGGTTTGCCTGTTTATGATCACTTGTTAGTAATTGTTCATGGTCAACAGGCTAATTCTCAACACAGGTTTCACTTCAACTTGAGAAGGAAAAATAGCAATATCAAGTGTGAATAGTTTTTAACCCTCTGAAATCTTTGGCTATTATGTCCTTTAAAAAATAAGTTACAAAATCTTTACTATGCCATCTTGGTATCAGTTTTCTCAGCGTTACCTCACCTATATGTCCTGATAATTAATTTTTAACTTTGACTTACTTGATAAAATGATGAACCCAAAACAAACAAAGGAAAACATAAAATCTGATCTTGAAAATCATATTTCAATATACAGAATTTTAAATGTTGCAAATATGAATACAGGTTGCAAATATAACAAATGAGGACAATCTCTAGTTCTATATTTTTAAACTAAATATTTTTGACATTATCTCTGGTTTTACTTGGCCGAATATAATCCTAAAAACATCTGGCATGGAGTTTCAAGCCAGAACTTTAGAGGGAAGCTGATGGCAAGGCTCCACTTTGCTTTATTGTTATGTCTTCACGTCATGAAGAAGTAATGTGCCGGTGCTTTCAAGGACTCTAGAGGGTTAATAATAGCTATACCGTTAATTTCATCACCATCTTGAGCTAAAACTTTGAGAAAAAAGTTCCAATTTTAATGATGCAGGGAACTGAACAGCTGTGCTTCCGGCAACATTGTCACATTAGAGACAGTGGGGGCCGTTTGGATTTGCATTTTCTTGATGTTTCAAACCACCAAAGCGGTAATGATCATTACATCATGATCATTACAAACTAACAAAGGTTCAGGCTTAGCATAAATATATGAATAGGACACTTTTTAAAGGACACATCAACAATATATGATGATATGAATACGAAATTGATTGTGCAGCAAAATGGTCATAAAACCAAAATTTGGAGATGTTAAATTCCAAATTCTACTTGAAGAGCCCTGACATGTAATGACAAAGAAGAATTTCAACATTTTTTTTGCAAAAAGCGCTGTCCTGTCTCATCTTTTATTGATGCTCAGTTCACAGTAATATTGGATTGTGTGAGGTGGACATGTCCAGCACTCCACAGGGGACATCCAGACTGTTCTCTTTACTAGGTCGTCAAATACACACACTTTGTCACGGCTCTCTGCATCTGATACACACAGAGGCTTTCAACTTACTCTAATGTAAACACATCCAAAGCAAAGTTAGACGCTCATAGCAGGTATTACTTGCATTGCTTTTTTTCCATTAGACAGCTGTTTGTGTCCAGTTTGAAACCAAAAGTCAACATTGACTTATTTATGTGGTCTACTTAACTTACGTACATGACTTAATTTCCCTAATAAAGATACATATTTTAACTCAAGCCATGATCTTTTTCTAAACATAACAAAGTCATTTTGTTTGGATTCATGTTACTTCATGTTAACATTATTGCTCCACATGTATCATAGAGATACCTAGAACATTTAAAAGTGGCACCAGGGGAGCCTTGTAGAACCTGATAATGTAATAAATTCTCGATAATGTAATAACCCCAATAATGTAATAAAAATCTGCACTTCAGTCCATTGAAAATGTAAGAAAACCTGATTATGTAATAACTTACATGTGTAGAACCTGATAATGTAATAAATTCCCAATAATGTAATAACTCCAATAATGTAATAAAAATCTGCACTTGAGTCCATTGAAAATGTAATAAAACCTGATAATGTAATAACTTCCCGATAATATAATAAAGTGCATTTCCCAATAACGTAATACACTTTTTACCAATAATGTAATAAAGTATAACATTAATGGGAGGTTATTACATTATCAGGTAAGCTTTAATTTCGCAAGTCCTGATAATGTAATATTTCCCCAATATTGTAATAATTTAACAGCAGACCACCCATTACTTGGGTTCAAGTGGTGATACTGTGTAGGCAACACTAGCTCAAGAGCTCTAGCGCCACCAACAGGTCAAAGTTGAATGTTTATTAACTTTTGATCTGTTCATCCATTTTTCACAAAGGATGAATCACTGGAACCCTTGGGCCAATCCGAGCTCAATGCATCCTCAATGGGGTTTTTCGGCCATATTGGATTTTCCGCCATCTTTGATTTGATCAAAAACCTTTAAAAGGCCTCTCTTATCACAAATTTTGACTTGCGAAATGAAGGCTAACCTGATTATGTAATAACCTCCCATTAATGTTATACTTTATTACATTATTGTTAAAAAAGTGTATTACATTATTGGGAAATTCACTTTATTACATTATCGGGAAGTTATTACATTATTAGGTTTTATTACATTTTCAACGGACTCAAGTGCAGATTTTTATTACATTATCGGGGTTATTACATTATCGGGAATTTATTACATTATCAGGTTCTACAAGCCTGATCAAGTGTAAAAAAGTTGGGAATGAGGAGAACCTTTGCCAAGGGGAACATACTTGTTTTTCTGCAGGAACTTGTTGAGCGGTCCCAGCTCAGCCAGCTCCATCACCAGCATCAGGTTCTCTGCCTCACAGATACCAATCATCCGAACAATGTACGGGTTGTCCAGCTGCTGCATGACATTGGCTTCTCGCAGCATTTCCTCATGGACTGACTGGTTGTTATCATCATTCTTTAGGATTTTCACTGCAACTGGTTTCTCTGTCCTAATATACAGGGAGGAGAAGACTGTAAAAAAGGTGTGTCTAAAAACAAGATAAAAACACTAAATCTGAGGGAAATGATCTTGCTGCATGGACAGATAATTTCACTTGACAAGATTTCTTAAATTAAGATTATTAAATCTAGAAATAAGCATGTTGAACACTTAAAATAAGAAATTAACTCTTAAAACAAGATAAATTAAAGCTGCAAGCAGCGATGAACTGGCCCGAGCAGAGTGCACTGACAATTATTTGGTTCTTACCAAGATAAAAAAACTTTTGATTTAGAAGTATTAAATAAGAAATTAACTCTTAAAACAAGATCAATTATTTTAAGCGTACAACATGCTTATTTCTTATTTAATCATCTTAAATTAAGAAATCTTGTCAAGTGAAATTATCTGTCCATGCAGCAAGATCATTTCCCTCAGATTTAGTGTTTTTATCTTGTTTTTAGACACACCTTTTTTGCAGTATATAGCAGCACAGAATTAAATTGATTGATATTTGGAGTATTGTGGAGCATTAAGGATGTGAGGGTTACAATAGATGCAACAGGAAGATAAATAAAATATTAGGAAGCTAGTTAACACGAGTTAACAAATGTATCTAGTATTTTGCCTATTGAATCGGCAAGCTCAGAATGCCACTGTGAGTCATGGGTTTGATTTATTATTTACTTATTAAGTAAGGTATGGTGTGTGTTTTGTATGCAGTTGTAAGGTGATGTCATGCCATTTAGCATACTTTCTCATCTTGTAGATGCCCTTCATGACGGTACCAAAGTTCCCAGAGCCCAGTTCTCCATCCTCCAAGAAGAGCTGACTGCGATCCACTGTGGAACTCCTCAGTTCATCTGGGTCTGCATACGGACTCTCATATACCTCTGTGTCCATTGGCATAGACCCTGATGGAGAAATGACCATGTCATTATAATGAATGAAATCATTTGCTATTAACAACACTTGATAGTCAACTGGTTGTTAGTTTGAGTCTGCTGCCCTCATGTGGGTTTATTGGGACGTTTCCTTATGCTAATTGAAAACAGCATAAAACTTGCATCCAATATAAAAACACTGAAAAAAAGTTGTGTCTAAAAACAAAATAAAAACACTAAATCTGAGGGAAATAATTTCAGTTGACAAGATTTCTTGAAATAAGACTATTAAATCTAGAAATAAGCTTGTTGAACACTTAAAATAAGAAATTAACTCTTAAAACAAGATCAAGTAAAGCTGCAAGCAGTGATGAACTGGCCCGAGCAGAGTGCACTGACAATTATTTGTTTCTTATCAAGATAAAAAAAAAACCTTTAGATTTTGAAGTGTTAGATCATTTATCTTGTTTTAAGAGTTAATTTCTTATTCTAAATGTTCAAAATGTTTATTTCTAGATTTAATAATCTTAATTTAAGAAATCTTGTCAAGTGAAATTGTTGTGTTTTTGTTCTTTTTATTGTAGTGTTTTTATCTTGTTTTAAGAAACACCTTTTTTTTCAGTGAACTAATATGATTCAGCAACAGATTTGTTTCACTCTTCTTGCTTTGTGTAAGAACAAAAATAAGAATATATTTTTGCACAGGGTGGGGGTGGCGGGGGGGAATGTTATAAATTCCCTTCTTTCAGTAAACTGGCTAGGTTCAATACCACAAGGACACAAGACAAAGGCAATAATAAAAAAAATGTTTTTTTTAATTTTGTTTAGTTTTTCTTTAAGTTTAGTCAACTAAAACTCTGTGATTAAGGTTAAAGAAAAGTGATCAATTTAACATTTAGAGGGAAACTTATTTTCTCCCAGATTACAGTGACTGTTAACATTATGTTTCAGTAATGGTTCAGTAATTAGTCGACTGAAATGTGCATCATAGCCTATGACAATCTGGCTCTTCACCATTTATATTCTTCTATACATTTTTGCCAAAATTAGCTTCAACAGAAAAGACAGATTCATTTACATTCACTACCAGTGCTTCACGCTGAGTGATTTGCAGCAAGAAATTGGCAAATTACTTTCATTATAAGGCTCAAAGATACGGCTCCAGAGGGAATTTTCTTTCTGTTTTTTGGCCAAAAATTGCTCTTTTCATGGAAAAGGTTGCCGACCCCTGATCGAGACGAACGAATGTCCTTTTATTTTAATTTGATTTCTGGGATTAAATAATTTTTTCCTATTTTTGGTGGGTGAGAGTAGTCTTACCAGAATAAGAAAGAAACATCTTGTTTTCAGGGTTAGTGTTAATTGTTCGTCCAATGCAAGGAAACATTAGTTTTACATTTGAGAAACCTAAAACATTCTAATATCATATAATCGGTAATTGAGATTATTCTACAAAATCCAATCTATATATTATAGATGACCATTTTTATATATTAGATGATTGTAGGTTTCAGCTGGTCTTTGATTTTCACTAGTACTGATGTCTGATCTGGAAAATCCCATGTTTCATTTGTTTAACTTGAGTACATCAATTTCACTAAATTAACTTTTGCTTCTTCATCTTTTTACAGTCTTGATTTGGTGCCATCTCTCCAGTTATTTGGCATTTGCCAGAATATTTGCACATGACACAAACCCTGCCCTTACAGTATGTTGTCTAGGTGGTGTTACCGCTGCTAAACAATTATTATCCAGTGGGATTTATCATTCACATAACAGCACATTGATTAAGAATGTTTGCAGCATCTAGAAATCTTAACAGCAAATAAGAAAAAATATCAGAGAAACGCAAGAGACTTTTGCTGCATGTGGTCCAATGTGTTCTTTTATCGAGATAGCTTGACCCTTTAAAGGAAGTGTGCACTGTAAAAAAAGTCTGTCGATTTTACGGTGAAAAACTGCTAAACAGCAAAAGACCGTAAAATAATAAATGAGTTAATTCAGTTTCAGTAACAATGAAACACTGTATATATATATATCTCAGCCATAACAGTATTTATTACAGTTTTTTTTGGTGTTTTTTTTTATAAAATTGTAAAATTCACTGGCACCGTGTTTGTAACAAAAATATACTGTAATAAATATACAAGCCATCACTGTAATTTTTGCATTCATCTTTTGTAAAAATAATTTTTCTAACTGTTAAATGTACCATATTTCTAACAATCTATCTGTAATATTTAATGGTAAAATCTTTAATTTATGCAGCATTTATAAAGTATTTTCTTGTCAATTATATAGCAGAACAGCATTTGTTTTGATGGGGAAAAAAATATATTTATATGGTAAAAAATGGAATAAAATATATATTTTACCGTAATATTAAAAAAAGTTCTACCGTATTTATTACGGTAAAGTTCTGGCAACCACAGCTGCCATTTTTTCACCGTAAAAACAACAGTGTTTTTAACAGTGTGTATCCGTGCATTTTTACAGAAATCTAAGTAATAGTAGACACTGAAAAGACAGAGTGCAAAAAAGTTAGGAATCATGTTCTAGCAAGTTAGCATTGCAGTTGAACAGCTTTCCCAACTTTCAGTTAAATGCGAGGTGTGCTTTCATGTTTATTACACGCATATTTGAAGTCATTTACCTTTGCCGCCCTGATTGTTGGGCACCCTGGTTTCATAAGGATTGAGATCTGTGGTGTGTCTGGATCCCCGGTTCTGCAGTCAATTTATCAGAGAAGACAATGTTTGAGAGAACACAGAGAATATCATCTGCAATGAGTGAATTAAGCATGGTGCCATTCTTTATATGGACCCTGTATTATAGTGATAGACTTCCCCTCTGAATGTTTACGGCAAATAAGACATTAGAATTTGTTTTTAGGTTTTCATATCCATGACAGTTACAAAAAACTGAAATGAAAGACATTTCTGAGTCAAAAGGTTAGTATATTTGGGTTTTCAGCCAGCAGTCAGTATCACTGTAATACACATGGAGTTAACATCTTCTTTCATGTGTGAACAAAGGAGGGGTATAGAACAAGTTCAGCCACTGAAGTTCTGTCCAATGTTCTATGGAACATATTGATTTCAATGATCAGTAAACATACATTCTGTCCTACACCCCAGCTTTGAAAAATATGTGAAGATACTGTAGCATGTTCACATCCAAGACACTATTTTTAAATCTCCAGCATCATTTACACAGCCTCCTCTCCTAAAAATGACGTTCCTATAAAACCAAACTTTATTGCCATTATCTTTAGGTTTATGTATTTATTTAATTATTTATTTTTGATGTATCACAAGTATGTTTCTAATCAAAGCTCTGAAGTCTGCAGACAGGTGAAAAGTACCCTTACTACATAACTCATGTACATTGTTTAACCCAAACAAGGATCTTTTTCTAAACATAACCAAGTTTTTTCAAAACTGAATGCATTTTATGGGAACCAGGATTAGGTGACAAGACAAGATTATCATTCGACATGATATTGATTGGCCATAATAGTGGTTATGCATGTTGTGAATATTGTGTGTCTCTATTTTACTTTCTCTTTTGCTTTCTTCACCACATTCTTGCAGTGTATAAAAAAAGAGTTTACACTAGACCTTTTGTTTTTATGGCCAGTATGACCATTAATATTGCTGTTAATATTATATATATATATATATATATAGAGAGAGAGAGAGAGAGATGATATATACTGTAAATGACAGCCTGGAAATACACACATGCACAAGGCGTCTGAATCTGACAAAGCAGTTATATTTGACAATTAACAGATTGTTGTGTGTTCTTATTTGCTTCAGTTCTTATCAGTTGGTCTTTTCTGCATGAGGAAATACGCTGAAATAGAGGTACATCTGTATATTTTGTTGTTCCGCAGCTGTGTGCAAGCATCCATGGCATTACATTATTTTGTTTTTTTGCATATTTCCTAAAATAATTGTGTATAAAACCAGTGTTTGGTGTGAAACAACTTGTACAACAGTAGTGGTCCCTCTGCTCATTCACTACCTCTCTCCACCACCACTGCTCTCTCTCTGTCTGTGCCGTCATCGACATCTAACGACAGTTCTAATCTAATGAGATCGCGCAATGAATATGATGTTTAACCCTCTGGAGTCCACGAAAGCGCCCGAGCGCGACTTCTTCATGAGGTCAAAAAAAGACACAAAAATGACCAAAAAAGACACAAAAACACACAAAATGACTAGAAAAAAGACACAAAGTGACCAAAAAAGACACAGAAGACAAAAATGACAAAAAAGACACAAAATGACCAAAAAAGACACAAAATTACAAAAAAAGACACAAAATTACCAAAAAAGACACAACAACAGACATATAATGACCAAAAAAGACACAAAATGACAAAAAAGTTTGAACCAAAATCTCCTGGACTTCAGAGGTTTAAACCTCTTTCGATATGGACATGTTATGTCATAAGATTATAGAAATTCAGTTCATTTCATAGAAACCAAGAGCGCCAAAGAGTAATAAAGTCAGATTTACAGATTTACCGGCATCTAAACAAGAGAGAGGGACAAGGAGACTCCCTAATGTTAACTTTAAAGCCTTCATAAACTCCAAATGTGTGTCCATTCAGCAAAAATTGAGGCTCCACCAATCAAACGAATAGAAACCTTTTTTTTTTTATTAAAATTAATCCAAATTGTGTAAATTGCCAAGTCCATCCTCACTGGGTGCCATAAAACGAGCATCATTAACTGTCACAGTTGTGAAATGATGCTCATGTTAAAGTATCATGATGGCACAGAGAAAAAAGTTTCGCATGAGTCAACCTTTCCAAACTCTTGATAAACAACCTCTTGCAAAAATCTCTTTTTCTAAGGTAGGCTACTGGTGATTAGCTACTTTAGCTCTCTCTCTGTCTGTCTGTGAGTTTACAAACACCAGCGTACATTGCAACAGAATATACTTGCAACTGATGTATTAATTCAGCATATATTCCAATCAGACATTTTTGGTGCGATCTGCACTATGTGACACACGTGTAAATGTACATTCTGTGTATCTCTCGCTTTAATTTTTTTCAGACGAAATATTGTATTGCCCAAGGCTTATAGGAACATCATTTTTAGTAGACAGGTTTATAGGTTGTGAGAGTTCAGCAGCTGCATTTATAAAAGCTGGACATTCTAAACTCAAAAATCACAGCAAGGCATGAAGTGCAGAAAGTCATAACAGGCTGACAAGGCTTTTCAAATCTTCCTTTAGGCCTCTCCCACAGATGTCTGCTTCTTTTGCCCTGAAGGACACAACCAATGCATCTTTAGAAACCTTCAACATCCCACATAGCATCAAATAGGACAAAGCACCAAATGGTAACATTTTAGTTTATGGGCCCCAGTGTTTAATAATTATTTCCTTAAAGAACATATAGCAGTTTATTTGGAAGGTTTCTGGAAATGACTATGGAATTTGGTATTAATTAAGAAAAAAGGCTCACACACACACACACACACACACACACACACACACACACATTCTTGTACTTCTATCTCTGTGAGGGCCCTCATTGGAATAGTGAATTTCCTAGCAAGGTTAAAATACATTTTTCATCAGTTTTAGTTTTAATTTGTTGTGAACTTTTGTTTTCAAATTCAGTTAGTTTTAATTAGTTTTTAGAGTGAGTTTGCTAGTTTTAGTTTAGTATTTATTTATTTTTAAATGCTTTAGTTTTAGTTTTTTTGTAATGGGGTTTGTTGGGTAGGAGATTAAAAGAGTTCACAGTAAATTTTGCCTTTATTTCTTTTGCCTTATCCATCTTCGTTATGTATGAAAAAAGTTGACAAAGAAAAAAACAAAGGACATTTTCACTATAATTTTAGTTAGTTTTGTAACCACACAATACAGTTTCAGTTAGTTATTTTCTATAGGTAGTCATTTTTATTTTTATTTCAGTTAACAAAAATGTTTTTTCAATTCTAGTTTTCGTTGTTTCGTTTTGTATTCATTAACCCTAACTATAATAACCTTGTTCCCTAGCCCCTTACCCCAACCCTAACATAAACCTGATTGTAACCTGAACCCTAAAATAAGGTCTGAAATCTCAAAAAAGCCTTTAAAGAAGTGAGAACCGGCCGAAATGTCCTCACTTACACGCACGCACGCACGCACGCACGCACGCACGCACGCACGCACGCACGCACGCACACACACACACACACACACACACACACACACACACACACACACACACACACACACACACACACACACACACACACACACACACACACACACACACACACACACACACACACACACACACACACACACACACACACACACACACACACACACACACACACACACACACACACACACACACACACGTCCTGAAGTGGAACATACAAATCATTCAAGAAAATGATAATCTATCTGTGGCCTTTTTGACTTATGAGTCATAGTGCCTCTTGAATCACAATTTTTTTGAGGATAATTTACCGACTGACCATAGCTTTATGTGCTTATTTTAAGAACATGTGTCTTTATGTAACTAAAATGAGTGAATAACCTCTTCACAGGGATTTCAGTCTTGTGTAAAGACTTCTTTTTAGGATTGATATTGTGAGCTTTTTCATGCTTTTCAAGCTATTCATCAGTTGAATATGGTGAGTTTTTACCTAAAATATTGCCTCCAATTGAGAGTTTTAGTTGCATGCAGTTTAAATGCTATTACAAAAGCATTTTCTACCGCCAGTATCTACCCACAGATACTGAAATAAGGAAAAATGTGCTAGTTTCAAGAATTGCTGGCTTATTTTAAAGTATATTTTGATTTATTTTAAGACATCATTGGTTTTTCCAGTGCCTAGATATTTTAATTATTTAAAGAATTCTTACAAAGAAACATTTACTTAATGCACTGGCAGATAATTTTACTTGTTTCAAGCATGTATTTGCTTAATTCTAGTTATTTATTTCTAATTTTTTGTCAGTTGGTTTTTGCAGTGTACATCAGGAGCACTTTGCCTCAGAAAGACCTGTTTTAGTATCTAACTAAATTCCAGCTCTTTAGTCTTGTTCTTCTCTGATGATTTGTTGTTGGCAGCTTATGAACAATTCATTTAATTGTTTTGGGTTCCCTTGCTGCTGACACTGCTACAATTGATCAGTTTTTACAAATACACTAAAATGACTTAGAATACTGAATACTGTCTCAGAATCATGCCTCTAGTTTTCCTATAATTAGTACCAAATTAGATTAAGTCTTTCCAGGAAACATCCTTGTAAATGTTTGAAAATGTTTGTTTGAAATAACAGAATCAGTAAAATAATATTCTTCTCATCACAATAAACTTAACCCAAGTGACCAGTGAACAGTGGAATATAGGCTTATTTGAGGATGCAGTGGTTGTGTCTCCCACTTTTGGACAAAAGACCATGTTTGGGGGGGACAGGACAGACATGTTGACCCATCATGACACGTCAACATATTTGGTGTTGACTTGCACTCTGGACAGTGTTAGATTGTAATCACAAATAGGCCAAATAGTTGTACCTGTGATCAGGGATCTGTCAGAAGGATAGAGGTGGGATATGATAAGGAAAACAACAAAGTATGCGAGGAGAACTGCAGGGTGTTAGTAAGAAGCAATCCACAATGAAGCAGGGGTATGGGGGGGGGGCACTGTGACCCAGAGGTTTATGAGGAGTGTTAGTGCACCTTCTTTATGCCAGGTATGGGAACAGTTCTGAGTTTGGAGAGAATTCCACCTGCTGCACTTTGCTAAAACCAGAATGTCAGAGAGGTTATCAGAGTCATGTTATTGTCATGCAAGTGATCATTATAGTAAAAACAGATTCAAGGGAAAGGTTAGCTCCAAACAAGGATGTGTCAAGATTATATCTCATTTTACTGTCTTGTTCCAACTCGTTCTCTTTCCCAGTTTATCACATACAGTGGCTGTGGCTCCGTTGGTGGAGCGGTTGAATACTGATCGGAAGGTTGGTGGTTGAATCCTCAACCATGGCAGCCTACATGTCGAAGTATCCCCAAATTACTCCCGATGCTGCGTTCATCAGTGTGTGAATGAATTCCCAATGGTGGCAAGTGGCACCAGTGTGCCCTGGTAGCCCCTAACACCAGTATGAATGTGTGTGTGAACGGGTGAATGAGTGTAGTGTGTAGTGTAAAGCACTTTGGATGAAAGTGCTATATAAGTGCACTCCATTTTCATACAGAATCTTGGTGCAGGAGTCCTTGGCGTCACTTTTTAATGTACTGGGTATGCCCTGTACGATAACTATGATGCTGCACTAGGCAGTTTTAAACATGTGTTTAACATTGTTTATTCAAACAAAATGACTAGGTTAGATTTAGGAAAAAAAATATGGTTTAATTAAATACATTTGTTACATATATTAGGCTACATAAGTAAGTCAACAAAAATAAGTCATTTTTGAGTTTTGGTTTCACAAACAGCTGTCTCCTGGGTGTCTTTGTCAGTCTTTATACTCTTTATCATCTGACTTATAGAGTATTTATTGTGAGCGTCTAACATTGCTGTGGATGGGTTTACACTGGAGTAAGCTTAAAGACGCAGAGAGCCAGTATGTGACAACCTGGGAATGAGAACCGTCTGGTCATTCTTATGTAAACCTTAACACAGAAAGAGACACTGTTCACACTGTACAGTATGATATGTCTGTATGTACAGTATTCCTCTACCTCCCTCTAGTGGTGTGTCCATATAAATATTCATCTTTGAGATACTTGCCTCAATTCCCAAATTCAGTAAACGTGAATGAACCTGTAGTACTCAGTACTACAAACAGAAAGATCTCAGTGAGCCAGTTAACCCACAGAACACACTGTCAACAGTTTTCATAGGGACTATTTCTTTGGTAGAAAAAAGTTCCACTAAAAACTGTTGACAAAGCATTCATTGTAGATTCCTCAGAGTATCGGGCGTTTCTTGAAAGAGTTGTTGCTCATTAACTTTTCATATACATTTTTTTTTCAATGCTTTGAGCATCCCATAAAGTTCTATTCAACAAAATTCCATTTCCATCCAATTTGGGTGCTCAATGAGAAATTACTTGCGAATTGTCATGTATTTAACAGGAAACTTGGACCTGTGAATAAAGAGTTTGTTATCATGCCTCTAAATGAACTTCATATTATTTTCCTGGAAATGTGTTAAAGGTAGTTTAGTGAGCTGTGATTAAATAATGTTGGGGTAATTTATTTTTTCAATGCTTTGAGCATCCCACAAAGTTCTATTCAACAAAATTCCATTTCCATCCAATTTTTACGTATTAGTTATTTTTTGTGTTACTTAATAAACTTTCTCTAATAATTATTAATCAAGAATTCAACCAAAGAGTACATAATTCTATTCTGCTGACACTGATGATGTGATAAGTTATTTAATATAGTTCTACCAAGTTAATTGATAATATATATAATTAGGCTCACATAGGAATTATATATGGTTCTCAGTTTTGATGTTGACCAGTACCAGGGCTTAGTTGTCTTGCCTGCTCCTTACATTTACATGGATGCTGTTATAAAATAACAAAGCAGGTAACTTCAGTAAATTCTTTTTTTTTTTTTTTTTTTTTATTTCCACATTTTTTTCCCCCTCTACTCACATTGATTTCTATACATTTTCCTTGGATCAGATCAGAAATTTAAAATGGGCTGAGACCATTTACTTTACATAGAGACCCCACCTGTTTATTTCTCATGTTATTTCTTACATATTCAATTATGTAAATTGTGTACATCACTCTGAATATAACTGCGTTTTTGCACTTTTGGTTTAATTGCAAAACAGCATTTCATTGTCTCCATACCTGTACTCTGTTTGATGACAATACAGTTGAATCAAAGTAATATTTTGCATGTGAGCCTAATTATGCTGCTCGATTATCAGTAGAACTATATAGAAACAGCTAAAATACACAACAATAGAAATGTTTAAAGAAATTACTTGCAAATTGTCATGTATTAAACAGGAAACTTGGACCTGTGAATAAAGAGTTTGTTATCATGACTCTAAATGAACTTCATATTATTTTCCTGGAAATGTATAAAAAGATTGCAGTGAGCTGTGATTATTAAATAATGTTGGGGTGATTTCTGGAATAAATTTAGGTAAATTTGGGGGTAATTAAAACATTTTGAATACATGACTTGCTAATTATTACCTAATTACCATGGAATTGGCAGACCTGTAAAGTGAATGTATTAAACAATTAAACTTATAAGCTACTTATTAATGTACTTACTTATGTTAAGCAATGTATAAATTAATACGGTAGTTAACATGACCACTATACGTAAATGATTAAAAGGCACATCGTTAACTGTTAATAACCTGTTAGTTTATGCTTATTACTGCATTCACGTACCCTTATTGTAAAGTGTTGCTAACTGATCAATAATTTTGTCCATGTCTTATTGTCAGAAAAGTTAGAATAACAACCTGATTAACCGTTTTCAGACAAAAGGTTGTAACTGGAAAAAATATGTTAAGATGAGGATTAATACATGAATCTGTGTTGGCAGCGTTCTCATTTCCTCTAGTGAGACATATGTCATCACGGATGACCCCACTTCTTGTTTTTAAACACACTGTAGGCACAGGACCATAACAATATGCAAATTGTTAAATGACACTAAAAATAAACACATACACACACACACACACACACAGTACTTACTAAGGCAGAACTGAATCCAGGGGAGCCCCCTGGGAGTAGTGACCGCTCTATCAGACCTGAACACACAACATGTGACAGATGTGGATCACATTTAAATATAAAGTGGCTTGAAAAAGTTTTCTTTTACACAGGAAATCAATATAATTTGGCCTTTTTAAAAATAATTTGCAAAAAACCCTCTTTAAGCCTTTGGAGTTTGGGGCTATTCTGTTGGTTTTGGACTCCTTTTCATCCTGCCTGTATAAACCACTTAAAAAGTGTTCACCCTGCCACGTTGGTATCATTGTTTTCAGTACAACCTAACCTATATGACCTGATTATTATTTTTTCATTTTGACTTACTGGATCAACATTTTGAACACAGAAACACACAAAAAAAACAAAAAAAAACACACAAAAAACTCAATAAAATTACAAAAAACACACACAAAAATTAAAAAAAAAAACATATCAAAAACACACATAAAAATGACACAAAAATTACAAAAAAACATATCAAAAACATACATAAAAATTACACAAAAATGACAAAAAACACATAAAAATATTAAAAACAAAAGATTGCATTTAAAATGCATTGAAGTGCTGAATGCACGCTGCAAAATTAAAAAAAAATCTCTTCAAAAACTAAAATCATGTTAGACTTGGTCGAGGTAGTTTTGACCTTTGCTGAAAAAGAGTTGACGCGCTAAATGGGACATGGAAACTTCTAGAAAAGCCAAAACTTTAGAGGGAAGCTGACAGCAGCAGGGCTCTCCGGCACTTTTGTGGACTCCAGAGGGTTAATATCAAAGTGAAAACAGATTTTTACTAAATAATGTCAATTAATTAAAAATATATATGGTAAAATAAATGATTGCATAAGTATTCATCCCCTTTAAAGTAACTGAACTAATTCAACAGAGTTCCAGCTAGTTGATGCAGCAGAATCTCTATCAGTAAATGGAGATTACTTGAGTACAGTTGATGTGTGTCAAGTGATTATAGTATAAAAACATGTGTGTCTGGGAGGTCCAGTCTCTGGTTCATCACTATTCCTGCTACAATTGTAGCCATCTCCTTGACTTCTACTTTTCTTTTCTCTGAGTTACTAGGAGTGTTCTTTTGTCTTCATGGTACAATGTAGCAGGAATAGTGACGAACCAGAGACTGGACCTCCCAGACACACATATTTTTATACTACGATCACTTGACATACATCAACTGTACATCAACTGTGATTCTGCCTGCATCAACCAGCTGGAACTCTGTTGAATTAGATCAGTTACTTTAAAGGGGATTAATACTTATGCAATAATTTATTTTAATGTATGTTTGTCATTAATTGAAATTCTTTTGTAAAAATCTGTTTTCACTTTCATATTAAAGAGGGTTTTTTTTTGCATATTCTTTTTAAAAAGGCCAAATTAAATTGACCATGATTTCATGTGTAAAGCAACAAAAGGGTGAAACATCCAAGGGGGAAGAATACTTTTGCAAGCCACTGTATTCCTACATTTGTTAGATAGTAAATTATATGCATTACACATCAGTTTGAAAGGCAGTTTTGCTGTAGACATGTTTCGTTTAGTTGTGAGAGTTTTTACCAATGTCTCCGTCAGGTCTTGGACAGGGCTCTGTTAGCACTCGCAGCAGGCCGTCTGGTTTGTATGAGTAGTGCTCCACCAGCTGTGGGAAAGACAGAAGCTCACATATCAGACACCAATCAGGATAGTCAGGACTAAATACATGCATCAAGAAACTACACTGTAAAAAATGTCTGTAGATTTTACAGTGAAAAACGGATAAAACCATGACAGTAAAAGACCGTAAAACAATAAATGTTTTAATACAGTTTGTAAAAATGAATCACCGTAAAATGTAAATATCAGCCAAAACAGTATTTTTTACAGTTTTGTTTTTGAAAAAATACATTACTCCACTGTAAAATACAAGCCACCACTGTAAGTTTTGCATTCATCTTTTGTAAAAAATATATTTTTTTAACTGTTAAATGTACTAAACACCATATCTCTAACAAAAATATACTGTAATATTTATTTTCTTGTCAATTATATGGCAAAACAGCATTTCTTTTGATGGAAAAACCTTTTACTTATACAATAAAAAAATGGAATAAAATGGCAATCTTAAACATGAAATCAACAGTGCCAATAACTTTTTACCGTAATATTAGAAAAAGTTCTACCGTATTTACTAGGGTAAAAGTTCTGGCAACCACAGCTGCTGGTTTTTTACCCTAAAAAACAACTGTTTTTTTTTTACAGCGTACACAGATTTACAGTGCAGTGAAAACTGTGAAGTAACATACCTCAGAAGCCAAAAATGTTCATTTTACCCCGAAGATGATTGTTGATTACTGGGACTAAACATGAAATGTCCCTGAGCTCTGCCTCTGATAATCTGCTAAGCATGCTAGGCTTGAGACACAGAGTATTTGTTGCTTGAATTGTTTTTTAAGAATGTGGGTTTTTAAAGAAATAGTACATTTTGGTGTATTTATGGTCTCTTGAGATGTTAATATGAATATCAATCTCATGTCTTGTATAAAAGTCACTCTCTAGACACGTTTTAAAGTATTAAGAAGGGACTGCTATGATTCATATTTTTAACATGCCACAGGTCAGGCCACTCCTCCAGTCTGCAGAGGCTGGAGAAGCACACCTGAATCCAGTCTCAATCACTGAGGGGTATATAGAGCTGAGGCCTCAGGTCTCTCTCTCTCTCTCTCTCTCTCTCTCTCTCTCTCTCTCTCTCCTCTCATCTCTCTCTCTCTCTCTCTCTCTCTCTCTCTCTCTCTCTCTCCTCTCCTCTCTCTCTCTCTCTCTCTCCTCTCTCTCTCTCTCTCTCTCTCTCTCTCTCTCTCTCTCTCTCTCTCTCTCTCTCTCCCCCCTCTCTCCCTCTCTCCCTCCCCCTCAATTTTCAAGGATTCCTAAAGCTATTTTTCTAACAAATGATAGTTTGTGGTTTTAGGGGTGGGGGTTATGTGTTGTTCTTCATTGTGGATTTGACCTATTGATTCTCATGTCAATTTTAAATAGGCATCAGTGTTTTTTAGCAGTTAAAAGTAGCAGGTGACCAACAGGCCACAACAATGGGCACACTGTTAGTCAAGAGGTGATAAACCTTTCTTTACATGACCAAAGGAACGCTTCACATTCCACAATTACACACAACCTACCAAGCTCACCTTGTTAACATCAGAGTCAGCATCTTTACATTTGACTATTACTACTGTCGGGAAAACATCATTGATTATGAAATAAAATAAAGGGTGCTGGTATTTCCCCAGCAGATCAAGGTTGTAATTAATAAAATTAATGTAATAGTTTTAGTTTAGTTTTTATTAGTTTTAGTTCTCGTAATGGGGTAATTGTTGGGTGCCATCGTTTTTTTAAAACTCTTTTTATTTTTATTTCAGTTAACAAAAATGTTTTTCAATTCTAGTTTTCATTATTTTATTAGTTTTTGTTAACTATAATAACCTTGCAGCAGATACACAGTCGCCCATAAAGTTGGAATAATTTTGTTTCCAGACACAAGTTTTGACCAGACGTACACTTTATCTGTCAAGCATAAATCGCACTGTCACAATCATTTCATGGAGAGAAGCAAAAAATATATATATTTCATTACAACTTTATTAGGCAACTGCTTTTTCCGCATTGCCCTGACAATGCGGAAAAAGCATGAATACATAAAATGTGAAAATAAAAAAAATAATCCAAAAAGCATGAGCTCAGCTCAAATGACCTCAGCACATTTCAAGACTGTGTCTATAATGGATATCTATGGAACTACAACAACTATGAAATACATCATATTATTTCTGAAAGAATACAATGGGTGGCACTCACTGAGCAACACTTAAGACCAGTACTACAAATTAGGGCTGCAGGATTATGGCCAAAATGATAATCATGATTATTTTGATCGATATTGTAATCACGATTATTGATCATGATTATTGATCATGTTAGGGAAAACATATGTATTTTTATTGCACTACTTTTAAAAAAAACAATAGGAACAGTTTTTATTGTGTGTACAGAGTGTCTGCTGCTTGTTGTAAACAAACAGAGATCACTAAGTGAACACCTCCTGCAGCAGCAGCACATACACACTGTACTGCTACAGAGCTAACTGTTAGCCTATTAGCAATTTGCAGACTGGACCCTAAGGGGTTAACATCCCCTCTGGCTCTGCAGCTGGGAGAGACTGCTGCAGGAGGACTGTGCCGCTTCAACTCCTTCTGACTCTTCTTAACGGGGGCTGGAGGCTCGTTAAGAAGAGTAAGAACGAGTCTCTAAAAGTCTCCAATACCAGCAGAAAAAGTCGCTGGATTTGTTGCCAGTTGCTTTTTTTGAAAAATCGTCGCTAACGGCATCTGAAAAGTTGCTAAATATAGCAACAAAGTTGCTAAGTTGGCAACACTGCTTCGCCGGCTTTTACAAATGCCGCGTGTTGTTGTGGCGGTCGAGTACTGCGTCACATCCTGCTTAGCGCTCGCTCGTTATTTATTTAGGCAGCTACATGAAACCTTAACTATGCGTTCGCCCCCTGGTGTTTGGTGGACTACTGGTGTAGAAAGTGTTTGATTAGATATGCAGGAGAGCCGCATTTTTAAATGGAAATATCGCCGACAATCAGGTTAATTTAATCGTGCCGCCCAAATCGTGATCACGATTAAAATTCGATTAATTGTGCAGCCCTACTTGAGACATCCTGAAAGTCATAGTAATAAAGATCAACATTAAAATAATAAGATAGAAAGTCATTGTTTACCTGCCACAGAGTGTCAAACTTCTTGCCATCTGGAATAGAGAGCTTGCTAGTCCGGTCCCTGTCAATGCGGTAATGCATGACTTGTCCTTCATGGAGTAAACACAGTGCATAGGATCCATTCAAGTCTCTCTGTCGGATCCTGCACTCACAAGAAGAAGAAAGTTAATGAAACACAATGAGTGGGTGAATACAGTGTCATTTATACTTTTGCATAAAGTGGTGGCAAACATAAATTGTGAAACACAAAGCCCATTCTAAAGACATTGCTCATAAATGCAAGGTCAGCAGTTTGTGTTTTTCCTATCTACTCGTTTCATGTTCAGCAGGGACTGAACAGGTTAATCCAACCTTGAGCCATCTCATAAACTCTATATAATGTAACCTTTAACACAGGACTGTGTGTCAACATATCTTACGAAAGCTTATACACAACCATTTGTATCTTTTGAAATATAACCTTGGTATTCAACATTGTGAAACGGGACTATGTGTTCAAGCTTAGGCACCTAAACTACTTGGTTAGGTTTAGCAAAACAAAACAAAACAAGTACTTTTGTAGATCATCGTTGATGATCTGTTTGACTTGTACACCCTGACTTCCTGTGGAATTTGTTGGTCTTTATAGTAACTTCCCTCTTCACTCTCCTTTACTTTCATTATGATAACTGTGGGTACTAGAGATCACAGCCTAACAGCTAACATCAACATGGGTGATAATAAGCTGGGGCCCCTGGCTCATGATCACTTGTGTCATGTACTGTATAAATAGTAGAGGAGGGAATCACCAGAGGCCCCATGATACTTGAGTCACAATACAATATTATTGCGATTTTAAGCATTTTGCAATATGGTGAGTATTGCGATACAATATATTGCGATTTAACTGTTTTACTGCATTTTGTGTCCACAAAATTCAATTCAATCAAGAATTGATTTGTCAAATAGGAGAAAATGTGTGCCATGTGTGTCAAGAGGAGACTTGTGGGAACCCAGTGAGCCTATTTTCAATGAAATAGCATGAGGTCAGAGGTCACATGACCAGAGGCGGTTCTAGACCAGTTTTACTGTGGGGGCCAAGGACTGGCCAGTGTTTAATCAGAGGGGCACATTAAAAAATGGCAAAGATGATATTTAAGCATTCAAAACCTTTATTTTAGCTTTTTTTTAAAAATCTCATTGAAGTATATTTGGAAGATACAAAAACATTGATTGAAACAATGAGACTTACTAACAATAACAATTATTTTTGTATAACAATGACATTCCTCATTTTTGTGCACAATTATTTTTTTTATTTTGAAAGTGCAGCACAGTGAGAATTATGTTTATATATATATATATATATATATATATATATATATATATATATATATATATATATATATATTTATGTTGTGATGGATGCATAGTGTGAAAAAAGTTTATTTTTTTCACACTATAACCAGCTCTTTCTCATATTGTTATAAATTACTCTGGTTTGCTCAAGTAGAAATGATTGGCCACAACCTGCTGCAAGAGTAGAGAACTTAACATAAATATAGTATTTACCCTATTAGTTTCTGTGTCACCTAGTGACAGAAACATTCAGACTGTATATACTGTATTTTCTGATGTACCTGTTCATTCATTCATTATTCTAACTGCTTATCCGCACTCGGGTCGCGGGGGCTGGAGCCGATCCCAGCTCACATTGGACGAGAGGGGTACACCCTGGTATACCTGTCAGGTTTCGGATTTGAAAATAAGGGAAATTTTCCAGCGCCTGCCGCGAACAGTCCCACCACCCCAACCAAGCTCCAGTATCCCTTACATTTGAAGACAGGTGTACAAGAAAGCTACAATCACCACTTGTCAACCACTTATAAACTACAATTGGCTTTATGCACAGCTGCACTACTTCCTGAACTTCAGCCAGTTCCAGTTGCTTCCTGTCTGCCATTATTGGACAAACTGATTCATCCAGGTGTGTCTGACCTCAGTTGTCATAACAATAATCAGACACACCTGGATTAATCAGTTTGTCAGAACCCTATGGGTGACGTCACAGTGACTACGTCCATTATTTATGTATTTACCCTGGACAAGTCGCCAGACAGGGCTGACACAGAGACAGACAACCATTAATACAATACTACAGGCAATTTAGAGCCACCAATTAAACCTAAGCTGGATGTTTTTGGACTCTGGGAGGAAATTGGAGAACCCAGAGAGAACCCACGCTGACACGAGGAGAACATGTAAACTCCTCATAGAGGAGCTGCAGGCCAGAGTCGAGCCAGCCTCCCTCTTGCTGCGAGTCAAGAGTACAAACTGTTGAATTTTTTTTTATCATTGTTTGACATACATTTTAAATATGTGCATATGCAAAGTCTCAACGGTTTTACCAAGGCCAGGCTGGAGAACTGGGTGCCAAGGTATAGATAATGAAAACTAAAGAAATAACGAAAAACTAGAATTGAAAAAACATTTTCGTTAACTGAAATAGAAATAAAAAGAATTTTTAAAAAATTGATAACTAACTGAAACTGTATTGTGTGGTTACAAAACTACGTAAAACTAACTAAAATTATAATGAAAATGTCCTTCGTTTTCGTCTTTGTCATTTTTTTTCATACGTAAACCTTTTTTGGTTGATATGATATCTATTTCATCTATCTGGTTTTATGACTTCATAAACTAATCGGGGCTGAGATGGATAATAAAAGGAAATAAAGGAACATTTATTGTGACCTTATTGAATCTCGCAGCCAACAAATACCCCATTACAAAAAAACTAAAACTAACACTAAAACTAAGCATTTTCAAAAAAATAAAAACTAATTAAAATGAGCAAACTAACCCAAAAAACGAATTAAAACTAACTGAATTTAAAAACAAAAAATCACAACGAAATTAAAACTAAAACTAATGAAAAATCCAAAACTATTATAACCTTACTGGGTACAGAGAAAAATTATAAAGCGGACATACAACACTTATTCCAAAGCAGTTGGGACGCTGTGTCAAACATGAAAAAAAGCATCAAATTCAGAATTCAGAGTGTAAATTATCACATTCTGTATTATTTACATACTTTTTTAGGAACCAGGGATAAACGTCACGACATGTAAAACCACATATTCGATTGAATAAATCCATACAGGCACATGTGGTTTATCACATGCGATGAATCACCACGGCTGCTGTGGTTTCCATATTAATATTTGAAATGTGAAATAATGAATTGCACATTTGCTTTTTTAATAGTATTTACAATTGACAAACACATACAATTTAAAATGTGCATGTGTGCACTGTGCCCTTTGTTCTCTGCAGTCCATCCCTAGTGTGAAAACAGTCTTGTCTGTAAATGAACACCAGACTTTGATGCTGTTTGAAACAGAAAGCTCTCATGTGACGGGGATGGAGGAGGGGTATTTTAGGACATGCTGTTGCCAGACTGATCATATCACTCCTTTTTTACAGATTCTACTGATTACAGTTACCTTCATTCTGTATGAATACTGAAAACAAAGTACAGTCCCATAGTCATAGCTTTCAGTAATGGCTGCAGCAACCTTTTTTTTTTTAAGACTGTGCAGTCCAGAGAATATCAATAAAACTGGTGTGGTTCATAAAAAAAGTAGGGCCGTGACTCGATTAAAAAAATTAATCTAATTAATTAGAGGCTTTGTAATTAATTCATTGAAATGAATCGCATTTTAATCGCATATAAATATTTGACCTGAGAACAGTGAGAAGTAATTTTTTTCACATGGATTTTTAGTATACCACTGAATTATGACTGAATACATAAGCTTGTCCAACAGACCAGTGCAATTTTTGCCATTAAGTGTAGCAATAGCATATTTAGAAATATAGTACATTTCAGAAATTCAGGCAGCCTATAGGTAGGTAGACCTTCTGTAAACTATAATACCTTGGTTTTTTTAAAGTAAAACACAATACTTTCAAGTACATTCAGAACATTGGAAACCCTGACTATTAGAAAACATCTCTCTGTTGCTTCAGAGGCCACAGCAGACTTTGTTGATTTACCAACAGCTGGTTTAAAAAAATAAAATTAATCGACGCTTCCATCCATTGGTTTTGTGTAACAAAATGTCCCATCATCCACGGGGCCAACCAAAGCGCTCTCATCAGCTTCTTCCTTCATGTTCACTGTGGTTTGTTGTTGTCTGAACTCATGAACGCTAGTTGGTGCTCCAGTATAATCGGTCCGCCTGAAACTCATCCAGTGAGAAATGTTCCGCGGTGCAAAAATAAGTGCAATTAAAATGCGTTAATTTTTGTGTAATTAATTAATCTTAATTAACGCGTTAAAGTCCTCATTCATTTCTTCTTGCAAATGCACTTGTCATTGGAAATAGCATGTATAACTTCAACAATATTTCTACACAGTAAAATGAGTTAAAGCAGATTCTCACAGTTCTATTTAAATATGTTGTAACCTCTAAATAAAGCTTGTAATAATTTAAAATTAAAAGCTGCATCTTTGTGTCTGTAATTTCCAATGACCTGTTGTTATGTTGTTAAATGTTTTTTAATTGTATTTTTACCACATCTGATAAATATCAGCTGATAAATGGGTGTAACCACATTAGGATCTGACGAAGCATTGACATTTTTGGCGACAGTTTCGACACTTAACAGGAACTGAAATAGATGGTCTGTGTGTCATTATTTATGACTAAGCCTATCCCTTTTGTGACTTTGTCATTTTAAATACATAGAAAATGCATAAAATATTCCCAATATTAGTAGTGTGTATGTAAGCCATTTTTGGTCACTCTTGGTAGCCAGAATCTAAACATCACATTAACTCTGTATTCTCGCCATGAGTACCGTGTCTGGAGCTGTTAAACATCACACTACGTTGTCCAATTATAATAATTTAAAGCCATAAACATAATGTTTTCCAGTGGAAACAAAAGCTTGCTTTCTTTTCTTCGTGAGAAAGGGGGCCCTGCTGTCATTCTTCCTCTTGTTTGGCTACTTCAGGAAGTCCTTTGCAAACTGCCAGAGCGGAAACCACAGTGTGCGTGTGTGTCTGTGTGTGTGTGTGTGTGTGTGTGTGTGTGTGTGTGTGGTGTGTGTGTGTCTGTGTCTGTGTCTGTCTATATGTGTGTGTGTGTTACTCTGTGGTTCTTCAGCTGAGACCACTCACTCTTCACTTCACTCACTTTGTTCAAATGGCAAAGCAAAAGACACATTTTAAACATAAAATCTATTTAATTAACTATAATATACCGTAGTTATATACTGTTGTAGTTGTTGGTTTAGGATGTTGGCGTTTACAACATTTCTATTATTTTCAGAACCTATACTGTTACAAAGCACATCTACAGAACAGCACTGAGGGAACGCTGTATCTCCAGTGTACCGTCTCACTGGACTTCAGTGAGTCACAATAGCAAATCATTATAATGAACATAATGTGAAACAATCAAGAGGATCTCACTGGTTGTTTTTGTAAGATATTTCCTATTGACACAGACATACACATTTTGTCCCATTTCTCCGAAGTTTTCTAAAAAAATCAGCTTAAGCAGTCAAGACAACAATAGGAAGTAGCTATCCTAACTACACTGTAAAAAAAAAAAACCTGTTGTTTTTACGGTAAAATTACGCTTAAATTAAGATTGTTAAATCTAGAAATAAGCATGTTGAACACTTAAAATAAGAAACTAACTCTTAAAACAAGATAAATTAAAGCTACAAGCAGCGATGAACTGGCCCGAGCAGAGTGCACTGTGAATTATTTGTTTCTTACCAAGATAAAAAAAACTTTAGATTTAGAAGTGTTAGATAATTGATTTAAGGGATTTGTAAACAAATCTCTTAAAACTCTTCAGTTGGTCCAGAATGCTTGTGTACTGACAAGAACCAAGAAAAGAGATCATATTTCTCCTGTTCTAGCTTCGCTGCACTGGCTCCCTGTAAAATCCAGAATTGAGTTTAAAATCCTTGTTCTTACTTACAAAGCTCTAAATGGTCAGGCACCATCATATCTTAAAGACCCAAGTGCCATATTACCCTTCTGCACTACGCTCCCAAAATTCTACGTTACTTGTGGTTCCTAAAGTCCTTAAAACTAGA
The DNA here is from genome assembly GCF_030273125.1 of Centropristis striata. Lineage (NCBI taxonomy): Eukaryota > Metazoa > Chordata > Actinopteri > Perciformes > Serranidae > Centropristis > Centropristis striata. Next base: position 24,030,915 of record NC_081535.1, read on the forward strand.
TTTGGAGCCAGAGCCTTCAGTTATCAAGCTCCTCTCTTGTGGAATCATCTCCCAGTCTCAGTACGGGAGGCAGACACCCTCTCTTTATTGGCGCTTCATCACCTGCTGCTATGCCCCTCCCAGAACTCCTGCTCCTATCCATCCTCCCTCCCTCTCCCCCTTCATCCTCTATCTTGATCCTGTACAACGACATCTATTGACGTCTGTCCGTTTCTTCTTCTTTTTCCCCTGTTAAAAGGGTTTTTTGAGGAGTTCTTCCTGGCCAATGTGAGGGTCTAAGGACAGAGGATGTCGTACCATGTACAGTCTGTAAAGCCCTTTGAGGTGAATCTGTGATTTGTGATTTTGGGCTATATAAATAAAATTGACTTGACTTTACTTGAATCCATGTCCCTGATCAGATGCCCATAACTGCTATTTGTGTGCTTCAGAGATGGTGCAGCTTTTTGAAAATTAATCTCTCAAGAGTATGCAGAAATAGACCCTGCCATGCATACTCTACACAGCGCTAGCGGTGTCAGCAACCTTGTTTTTAGTGCGTAAGTACAGAAACATCATAGTCTATACCAGGGGTTCCCAAACTTTTTTAGCCATGCACCCCCTTCTACGTCCCATCCGAGTTGACGCCCCCCCCAATCCCCCACACCTTAAAAAAAAAACAAATCCAATAAGCTTTTTTATAGCCATATTAAAGGCTGCATGTTTAATCATGCTCAAATGACCAGAACACACATATAATAAAATAATCACAACAATGAGCTCTTGCATTTGAATTAATCTGAAACACTGTAACACAGTTTCAATATAATGCAACAAAGTTATGCACAAACTTCCACTTTTAAGAGCAAAGAGGATGATGACAGGCTCAGGATCAGAGGCAGAAAGCACACAAGTTGAGAAAAATGTTATAATATTTGGAGCCGCGTTGAACAAAAATTGCAGCAAGTTTAAAAGACTGTGGAGCTAACACAACCCCGTCATCATAACACAGGTTGGAAAAAAGGAAGAAGATTTTTTATTTACACGTCTATTTTGTGTGTGGGGGGGAAATGTAATTGTGTAATTATCAGACTGCCATTACAATTTTCATCTCGCGCACCCCCTAGCGGCAGCTCATGCACCCTTGGGGGTCCACGCACCACACTTTGGGAATCCTTGGTCTATGCCATATCGGTTCATACAGTTCTGTTTCTTGGACATGCTGGGCTACTTTTGAGGGTCTGTGCTTACTGGAACAACACAGGACTGGTGAGGAGGGGTGTGTGTCAGTCATATTACACCCGGTTCCCCTCTGGGTGTGACAAACAACATGTTCCTGTGCTCCCTGATGACACAGGGAATGTGGTGTGCAGGGTGTGCTTGTCTTTCGCCCCATACAAGGTTAGGCTATGGCACTACCTGGGTCCTAATAAGCTGCTTGAACAAATGTATGTATGAGGTCAGTTACTCCATGTACTTGAAATCCAATAACAACATAATGAGTGCCATGTCTTCAATTGATACACTAGAGAGGGACAAACAACTGTGGATGTGAATTTTGATTTTTTTTTTTTGCTGTTTATGAGTATTCTTTGAGCATGTTATGGATATTCTGAGCTTTAAATACATTTGCAAGATACTTACACATAGTGAAATAATTGGCTAAATTTGGATGGATTTTGACAGAGTTTATATCACATTATTTACTATAAACACAGCCAACAGCTATACAAAGACAGTAAAAATACTCACAGGAATTTTCCATTTGTACGGGAGCCATTTTGAAGCCTGGGCTCAGAGTCTTCACGTGTTATGGATCCATGGAACCAGGGCATTTTTTCATGTGCAGTGGTGGAAATGAGCTTCTCCAGCTGAGGTCTCTGGCTGATGATGGCCTGCTCCAGAGCTGCTCCCTACACACACACATGAGCTATGAGAAACACTTGTAGTAAAAAGAATATGCTGAACAAGTGTTGTCTGACAGGGTCTCAACAGGGTCTCAACTATAATAAGCAACCTCCTTAACTTACCATTTTTACTTATGTTTACTTGTGCATTATTGGAAATACTCAGAGAACATTTTGTGGTGTGGTCCAGGGCGCTGATCTGCCACCCTATGGGATACACTTTTAAATCATCCAGGTTCACACAAAATATGCAGGCAATAGTTGCATGACTTAAGGGGAGGGACAGGGTGGCTCCCACCCCTCACCCTCACCCATTGTGGTACAGTTCCAGGTCTCATGTAATACCACCAGTATTAGGCCCAGGCAGCAACCTCCGTGTCTGAGCATGGAGGCAAACCAGGAAGTGCCTTAAGCTGCATTCTACCGAAAATTCCAGCAGGAGGCGCTAAGTTTGGCTGCAAAAAAAATCTGCCCATTCATTTCAGTGCAAAATTTGAAAACTTCTCACTTGATTTATTACCTCAGAAATTTTTTCTCAGGACAACACTATGGTCTCAATCACTAGTAAAAAATCTTATTCAAGACAATTTGATGTCAATAGTTCTAATAATGGCCCCATTTAGAAGAAAATATAAGATAAAGAATCATATGATTTGGGGCGTGGTTAGCTTTGATTGACAGGTCACTGACAAGGAGAGCCGTCATCAGGAGAGAAGCAGAGCAATGCGTATCCACGGCAACGTGTCAATAAAGTTATATATAACGTTTAATAGATAGAAAAGAGGACGTTTACCGATTTGGTCTCATAACTTTGACCCTTTCACTGTATTTTCACTAAATGACTTATTTATTTTTATTTATTTTATTTGAACGTTTTGTTCATTAAAAATGTCTTGTTCAGCGTTTGGTTGGACTAACAGACATTATCTATATACAGTCTATGATTAGGCCACAGAACACTGCACAAGAACCTGAAAATCATGCCCATTTTTTCTCTGCCAATTTCCAATGCTGTATTGTAGAATTTTCTGATTTCCCAGGAGTAACAAGAAGTCAGGGTTAAGAATTACAACAATTAAACTTAACTTAAATATCCATCTTCACATTCTAAATGTTCCAATTGACCTTTCTTCTACTTCTAGTTGTGACTAACCTGTAGATTCCATGTCTGCTTTACATACTCCCGGATCAGTTTTTCCTTCAGGTCCTCAAACGGTCCCACCTTTGGCTGCATGTTCTTGGGCCTGTTGCAGGGCTTCTTTAACAGACACACCAGACCATCCATCTCTTGGGAGTGGTAGTCAATCACATCCACCGGGGTCCTGTGGCTCTTACCACCAGCGATAGCATACGTTTCATTGGGTTCTCTTTCAATGGTGTAGTGGTAGCACCGGCTTGAGTACAACACGGACAGTGCAAAGCCTCCAAGATAGTTTCGGCTTTGCCGTAACAGGTATAAGCCGTTGCTGCTGCCTGCCTGCCGCAGGTAGTCCTCTGCCTCCTCCCTGGTGATGTTGCCATAGAAGAATGGCAATGTATTCACTGTGTCAGCCATGTTGGCTTCTGAATGGTGGCTCCCTTAAGAAAGTCCTCTGATGAAGTTCAGCCACCAGGGTACAATTAACCCTAAAAAACAAAAGTAAGACAAAATAACAATCTACATTATTATCATTGCTGAAAAAACAAACTTGCAAAAACAAATATCTTTACATGAATCAGTATGTAGCATAAATAATGAAATTTGAATATTGAGATCCAACAGGATCCACCGCAGTGGGGCAAATCAAATTATTTTTTAAATATTGCTTTCAAATGTCTGCAACAACATTTTTTTTCATTAAAGTTCCTCAAGAACCATAATTTAACATTAATTTATGTTTCATGTACAAAGAACGCTTGTTTTAATTCCTAGCATCACAGAACGAGTAGGTACAGTTAGTGAAGTTTTATGGCTATACCCATCCATACAGGGGCGGCTGTGTTGGTAGAGCGGGTTGTCCCCCAACCCAAGGGTTGGTGGTTCAATCCCTGACCATGGCAGCCTACATGTTGAAGCATCCTTGAGCAAGATACTGAACCCCAAATTGCTCCTGATGCTGCGTTCATCGGTGTGAGAATGAATTCCCAATTGTGGCAGGTGGTAGCCTCTGCCACCAGTATGAATGTCTGTGCAGTGGCGGGCCCAAATTAATAATAAAATTATCAATTTATAACAATGTAACAATTCTAACCTTTTTTTTGTTCAAAAAAGGAACCCAGAATGTGTACATTGTATAATAATACAATATTGAAGATGTTTAAATAAGCTAAAATAAAGATTTTGAATGCTTAAATATAATCTTTGCCATTTTTCAATGTGCTAATGTGCCCCTCTGATTAAACACTGGCCCCTCCTTGGCCCCCACAGTAAAATTGGTCTAGAACCGCCACTGTGCATGTGAAAGGGTGAATGAGCGTAGTCTGTAGTGTAAAGAGCTTTGAGTGGTCGCAAAGCGACTAGAAAAGCGCCATATAAGTGCAGGTCCATTTACCATAACTCGCTGGCCAGCTAAAAAACAAACTCAGGGAGCATAAGATAGCCCTTATAAACCAAAACCAAAACATGGCTGTCAAGGAAGCCTTTAAAGAACACAAAGACCTGTTTAATAGTAATGACCCAGGGTAAAGAAGCAACACACTAGAAGGTGAAATAAGCATGTTGAACGCTTAAAATAAGAAATTAACTCTTAAAAAAAGATCAATTAAAGCTGCAAGCAGCGATGAACTGGCCAGAGCAGAGTGCACTGACAATTATTTGTTTCTTACCAAGACAAAAAAAACCTTTAGATTTAGAAGTGTTAGATAATTTATCTTGTTTTAAGAGTTGGTTTCTTATTTTAAGCATTCAACATGCGTATTTCTAGATTTAATCATCTTAATTTAAGAAATCTTGTCAAGGTAAATTATCTGTCCATGCAGCAAGATCATTTCCCTCAGATTGAGTTTTTATCTTGTTTTTAGACACACCTTTTTTGCAGTGTGGAAAGCCAAGAGAAATGTAACTCTTTCATTTTTCAACTTCCAACGTCTCCAGTCTGCTTTTTATTCCTCTCTGTCTGATACTATAATATAAGAAACAGTCATACTTCGAGAGCAAACAAAAGACTCTGCAATTATAATACCTAACAAATGCAAGTATGTTGGGACAGTTGGCAGCAAACTGTGTTTTGTTCTTATGTTGAATTTGTATTTGAGAAAGTCTTAAATATTTTGGATATTTTCTCCTAAATATCTGTTGAGAGAAAAAAAAAAAAAAGACAGTCAACTCCAAAAGCAGAAAATGCACTGAATCATCCAAATGTGCTTTTACCAGGTTTGCTGAATGATGAATAATCATCATAATAGTTTATTACCAGAGGTAACACCACCTAAATACTATAAGGCCAGGTATTGTGCTGTGTGCAAATACTGTAGCACAGGCCCAAGAACTGAAGAGATAGCAATCATAAAAAGAAGAAGAAGCTGTAAGAAGAAGAAGTTGAGCAGTAGTGAAATCGACAAACTGTTAAGTAAACAGGGTTTTTCCAACACATTCTCATCTCAGCTCAACTTAAGATGCAGACACTTTCTTGTGGCCTTGGGGTGTGATAACAACAGTGTTGGTACTTTAAAAGCATATTTAAGTGAAATAACAGTAAAGCTACCATGTAGGGAGAAATCTAGTTCAGTCAACTAAAGCTACTGAGAAGAAGTAGTTCAAACTACTAGGTAAAAAAATGATCAAATTGATAATGTACATATATCTCAAAGCTCATACTGCCTAATAATTCTCAGTATACAGGTTAAGAATGTTTTTGAGCTTATTATCAGTAGAACAGCAGAAAAAGGAATGTGACACATCGTACTTGACTATATGCTATATGCTTTTTTCTGTACCTACAGCATGCCATTTAGTACCTCGTCTTTACGTGTGTGTGTGAGTGTGTGTGTGTGTGTGTGTGTGTGTACAGAGTTTCTGTGCCCTTGTGTCTTTTTTCCATCCATCAAATATCTTAATATTTCAAAATTAAGTAATCAGCGGTAGATATTTGTGAGTGAGTGGAGGGTGTGAGTGTGAGTGTGAGTATGAGTATGAGTATGAGTGTGAGTGTGAGTGTGAGTGTGTGTGTATGTGTGTGTGTGTGTGTGTGTGTGTGTGTGTGTGTGTGTGTATATACAGACTTTCTGTGCCCTTGTGTCTTTTTTCCATCCATCAAATATCTAAATAATTAAAAATTAAGTAATCAGTGGTAGATATTTGTGAGTGAGTGGAGGGTGTGCGTGTGTGTGTGTGTGTGTGTGTGTGTGTGTGTGTGTGTGTGTGTGTGTGTGTGTGTGTGTGCGTCCGTCCGTGCATGCGTGCGTGCGTATGTGTGTGGTAAGGTAGGATAAAAGTCATGAATTTTCTTACCAAAAATAAAGCTGCTGTCTATAGTCGGTAGTTCCGGTAGTTTAATGACCCAAAATGTAACTACTTGAATCACTACACAAATCTAAATTTTGTTGAACCACCTGCAACCTACCGCAAAATGTAGTTAAACTACTACTTCAATGACATGTAGCTCACTAACTCTCCAACACTAGATACCAATACACATAGAAGCCCTTTACTTCAGATCTGCATGTGTCAGGGATGCTGAGTCACTTTTCTCTAGTTAGATGGATAGAGGCTCAAAATAAACATCCTCGTTCCCAGGAAATGGTTAATTTTAAGTCATAATACCACTTGACTAAGATGAGGTAAACATTTAAATAATCTAAAGATTATATGATATTCTTGCATTGTTTTATGCACCTCAAATATAAAACATATTTCCTTGTATTCCTTATATAGTGGGCTGTGAAAAAAAATGTTTTCTTATCTTATAGACATTGGTGGGCAAAACATTGGGTACTAACAAAACAACAAACAAACCATGGATATGAACAAAAATAAGAGGACTTTTGTTTGTATATTGCTTCCAGCATGAGGTCCACTGTACTTGTGCTTTAAAAAAAAACTCCTAATGTTTGTAGCTCCAGCATGACTCTCTTCTCTTCCAGTTTTATCAGATCTGTTGAATTTTTTTGCAGATGGTGAACTCAGCCTGTCCACTAAAAGAAAGCAGCAGTACAATGAGTAAGTCCTGATCTTGACCTCCTCCAACCTGGTCCTCACTTAGACTCACTAATTATCCTTTGTTTCTGTTGTCACAGTCATATTCCTATTATTCACAAATAACTCATTTGATTTCAGATTTCAGTTTTAGAATCCCAGTTCACTGCAGTGAGGGCATTTCTTGACTGTATAAAATGAGCTGCTGTGCTCCAGGATAATCACAGCCTGTGGGGCTGTGCTACAATACTTGCACACAGCACAATGCCTGCCCTAGTATTTACACTGCAAAAAAGCCAACTTGTATTTTTTGGCCTGAAACAGTGATTTAAGTTGGTAAAACTTGGAAATATAAATTATTGACATTTAGGGCAATAATGTAAGTTAGCACAACAAAGCAAGCCAGTTGTATGCCCAAAAAAAGCTGGTGAGTTATTGTTACTTGTATCTCTATGTTGGGGTTTAAAACAAGGGACAATTAGTTCTGCTAACTCTTATTTCTTTGTTCTGAAATGCGGGGAAGCCAACTTTCCGAGTTGGCACTGCACTTGAAGTCTCTGAGCTTGAGTCCACACAGGTAATCGACCCTTAATTAAATGAATTAAAATGATACGGGAATTTTATTCTGAGCTGTGTTGTGCAGTGTTGTACGTCTTTTGTTGGAGAAGAGAATCCACACACTTTCAACATTTAAACACAAACAGGTATTTGGTCATTAGCGAAAGCTAGCGGCTAACTGATGCTTGTTACAGCTACAAGAGTAGCCATTAACGTATCAAAGCTATCTCAAAATTGTGGTCGCAACATTAGCTGACATTTCATAGCAGCGTTACAATAGTGCCAATTCAGCACATTGCAGAAGTAAGGATTAAAAGTTATTACAATAAAAAATTATAAGTTAGTACAATTTACGGACGCAGTAATGTGCTGCCCACTGCTCCTTGCATGGTGTGTTCACTTGTGTGTAAAAAAGGGTAGGTTAAATGCAGAGGTTGAATTTCCCCATTGTGGGATTAATAAAGTAATCTTCTTCTTCTTCTTCTTCTTCTTCTTACAGTTGAGTTGAGCAAACTCAAAAACAAAACTTAAAATATTTAGTTTAATTGTCCAACTTAAAATTTTATTGAAGTTTGTTGCCTTGAAATTTTGAGTTCACCCAACTTTTCTTTTTTTGAGTACAGGGTTCGTACACTTTAGCAGTGGTCAATTCAAGCATTTTTCAAGGACTCTCAAGGCCAATTTTCAAGCTTTTCCAGTACCTTACACCGGTTGTAAATTGCATGTTTTAGATGAGTACTTACATATTAAAAGGGGGAGATTTCACTGAAACCATACCAACAGCGATGGTATTACACCTTTAGGAGGAACGGTCTTCATTTCAGATAGGCCACTCATTACTTTTTACATTGAACATGTGATTATCTATAGTCTATAGATGGATATAGTCAGATTGCAAGAGAAATACAGTAAGAATTTCAAGCATTTACAAGCACTTCATCCAAAATCCAAGCACTTTTTAAACCTTGAAAATACAACATTTAAATTCAAGCATTTTCAAGGATTTCAAGCACCCGTACAAACCCTGTATTTAGGTGGTGTTACCTCTGGTAATAAACTATTATGATCACTTCATCATTCAGCACACCTGGTAAAAGCACATTTGGATGATTCAGAGCATTTGCTGCTTTTGGAGTTGACCGTCTTGTTTTTTTCTATCTCAACAGATATTTAGGAGAAAATATACAAAATATTTAAGACCTTCTCAAATACAAATTCAACATAAGAACAAAACACAGTTGCCATTTGTCCCAACATACTTGCAATTGTTAGGTATTATATAAGTCTTGTGACAGTTTGCTCTCGAAGTATGACTGTTTCTTATATTATAGTATCAGACAGAGAGGAATTAAAAGCAGACTGGAGACGTTGGACCATTTTTATCCATTCTTGATCTGAATAGAATTGCATTATTCAGCACGAAATGTGTGTAACAAATTGCTGCAAAAAATTGCTGCAACAACTTATGGGACATAGCTGAATATGGAAATAGACTTCAGATAGCATAATATTAATTTAATTTTATGACCCTTTATACACCCTAATATGTTTCAATCAATAAATAATAAATTAAGTCAGTCATTTTTGTTAGATATCTTTGACCAGAACAACTTGACACACAGTGCTGAGTTCAAATTAATCTTCAGGTTCACAACTTTCAGATGATGTCACCACTTCTATGTGGCATTTATTGTTGACCGGCTATCTCCCCCTAAACACCCACTGCTCACAACCACCAATTCTAAACAAAACAAAAAAACCTGAATGGTAAGTGGTTAAAGAAATCTTAACTACTCCTTTAATGTAAACTGACAATTTAAAGTATTTTGGAAAAAAAAGGCCCTAATGAGTTAAGTCGGCTAATGCAGGAAAGCTTAAGCTGTATGTTTCATACTACAGAGCCTATCACATGCTTCTTCATCAGGGTAGAACAATGAATAAACAGTTTAATCTGTGTGTTTTAATAGTTAAAAGTTAGTAATAAAAATAATATAATAATATTTATTCTCAGTCATAGTTTCTAAGAATGTGTGTATTCTTAGTCACCTTCTCCAGTCGCCTATGCTTGCCCTGTCTTTCATTAAGAGAGACAGCGCAGTTTTGTACAGCAACAAACCACACACAGAACTGCAGTACACCATAAAACTACAGCCAATATTATTATTTAATAGTTGTTAAATTATTAGTATGTATGTAGTATTACTGGTAATGATTACGTTATTGGGGATTATGTTGAACGGCAGTGCATCGTTTCCTGTTGAAGCAAAGCAATTGTTGAAATTTAATTTTAATTTAATTTAGTTTTTTAAGTTTATGGGGAGGACATGTTGAGCATATTTGTATATGCTCAATATATATATATATATATATGTGTGTGTGTGTGAATATTGTGAATATATGAATATGTGTTATATATGTGTCCCTAAAACAGGACATAGTACAGGTCATTATTTTCCAGCACTGATAAAGACCTGGACAAACTTTTGAACATGAAAGATCCTCCTGGTCCTCCGAGTGTACACCCAACATGTTACAAGTCCTTTCCAGAAGCCTCATTTATTAATTTAATTTGTTAGAAAACTCTATCAGAGGGCTAAGTTAATAACAGGGCAATTCATTATTGTTATCTTGGAAACATGATGTTATCATATAACTATTAATTTCCTGTCACCCCCACTGGCAGATTTCTTTTTTGTTTTGTTTTTAAATAAAACTTAAGGTTTATCTTAACCAGACAAAAAAATACTGCACTCACTGTATAATGTGGGGAGTAGTTCCAGTGTGTTGATCCTCTTCGTGTTCGGTTCTTTAGTCCGTCAGCAGTCTGGACAACAGGTGAACAGATCATCTCACATTCAGACAGCTCCTGATAAATAAAAAATGTGCTGTGAAAACCACATAAAACTCACAGTTGAGGCTGGCAGTGTTTTCAGGCTGGACCATATGAACAGTGAAGTGGTACACAGTGAGCCGGTGGAGCACTCAAGCTTCCTCATTTCAACGACTTCCTTGAAATATTTTATTTTTTTACTTCCTTTTTTTTTTTATGAACACTGACCAACATGTCTGCTGTGCACAGGAAATGAGACAGCTGCAATGGTATTAATGTGGTTCATCTCTTATTATTGCATTTGTATTGAGAAACTTCTTTGTTGACCTTGGAAACAGTACTGTAGTTGGACAAAAATATCTAAATAAAAAAAGCAGGAAACTCAGTTTTCTGAGAGACCATGAGTTGCAGCTGAAAAGCTCCACAGAAATGACTGGACCATGAGTTTGTTTTTATTTTTGGCCTTTTGTGTTGTACATAGAGTGTGATTATTGGAGAGAACAGCATTACTCATTAATTAAAGTTAATTATAATTAATGTTTTTTCACTCCTAAAATTTTTTTTATTTTTGTATTTTTTTCCATTTCAGTATCTTATGTCCATTAGTGTTAGTTTTGGTGTCAAAAAAATGTTATACTGCAATGATAAATTGTGTATTTATCTGTTCATTTTATTTATCAGTTACGAAGGGATTCATATTTTATACTTATTGGTTTTCTGCATATCATGTAATGTTGTAGAAAAATGATTCTGTTTTACTATGCAAACAAATCGTATGTATTTGGAATCACAATGACAATCTGTGAAATCTTGTCATGTGTATGTATGATGTCATTGTTGGTAACAAGACTGAGCCACCAGTGTGTATTATACAATGACAATTTTTAGTTATTTTTATTTATTACATAGTTAAACAGAACATTTCTAAAGAAAACTGTGTAATAACTATTATGCCATTGAAAGTGCCAATACATTTATTTTATGCAAAAAAATAAAGTAATATCATTTGTGTTACTACAGTGGAAATCAGTTATATCACAAGTCATGTCTGGCATTAAAAATCTTGAGTAAAAATATTATCAGCAAATGTGTTTGAGTATAAAAACAATTAAAAGTACCTGTTTTGCAGTGTGTTCATATTCATAGTATTAGACTTTGTAGATTATTTGATTGATATTATATTTGTATAACTGATGCATTAACATGCCGCATTAGCTGGTGCTAAATGTAGCTATACCTAATATCCAGCCATCATACATATATTATATATATATATATATATATAAATATATACATATATATATATATATATATATATATATATATATATATATATATATATATATATATATATATATGTAGGCACTACATATGCCTACACATATGTAGGCATATGTAGTAAAAATTACAATATTTATTGAAAATTTTTAAATTCAAGTCACCCCAAATCTCTATTGAGTGTTTTCTGTGTGAGCAGACACAAGTATAGCCTGATGCCATACTTGATGGTAAAAGTCTTTTTTGTCTTAGGTTGTTACTCAACCGTAATTTACTTACATATTTATACAAAATCCCTCTCTTGCTTTGACTTATTTAAATGATTGAGATATTTATTAATTGGGTGGATTTATAATTACTGTTTATTAAATAATGAATATTCATATTCTAACTCACTGTCACTCACAGTTTCCCTTAAAGTCTCCTCTGTGTGACTTGTGTAATTCAAAATTAAGTGGGGTGTGTGTGTGTGTGTGTGTGTGTGTGTGCGCGTACCAATCAGGAAATACACATACAGTCAGTAAATACACAGAGCTTGTGGTTGATTGGTGGTCATGTTCTAAAACTTACTTTCAACTCAGTTTAACTGACAAATTGTATTTTTAAAGTTGTTTTGTTAAATGTTTCTCAATGTGAATGGCTATGCATTTATGTGTACTTCCTTAACTCTTACTGCACTTTGGAAACATTTCACTGATCTATTTGCATCATACGTGTGAATGCCAAGCTGTAATTTATTAGTTTTAGTTAATGTCGATTTAAGCAAATAGTAAAACACAATTAAGTAAAACAATTTTTAAACGAGTCAAGTACCATGGTTCTCCTACGGGTACCTGCATCTCTGTGTCACAGTAACAGCAGATCACCCTGCTGTTATATATGAAAGAGATTGTGCAACACTGACATTTCCACCCACATACAGATTGTAGTTGATCTTCAAGGTGAGAGTGAGCTTTAGGTTGCTTTGGATTCAATGCGCTGAGGAATGGAAAGTCTCATCATACGAGGTCTACTTTACACTCTGTGGTCTTCAAACTACAACCGCGCTCAGGTCTCGTCACACTAAAGGAAGTGACCTGTCTTCACTTCCTCAGCTGTGAAGAGCTTCACACATCTTAACGAAGAGCAGAAGTGAGCTTTTGTCCCCAGCCATTTAGTTTACTGTAACCCGTTATTTGCCTGACTGCCCCGGAAATCAGTCAAGCATCTCCAACTTACTAGAACTTGAAACTATAAGCTTTTTCATCTGTTGTCGCCTCACTTTACTGGTTGCAGCCACCTCTTTTAAAATATGCATTTTTATAAAATGGCTTCTAAATATTTATTTATGCTTTTATATATTGATTTACTCTGTTTCTATCTCTGGGCTGCATTGAACTTGTTTTATATCATGTCATTTGTGACAGTTTTTGAAATGAGAAAATAATGAGAAAATAGTCAAAATACTGAAAAAAAGTTAAAGTCACGAGGAAAATTCAAACAGAAAAAAAAGTCGAAATTACAGAAAAAAGTTAAATTAATGAGAAAATAGTCAAAATGATGAGAAAAAAGTTGAAGTCACAAGAAATTGTCAAAATGAAAAGAAAAAAGTTGAAGTCACGAGAAAAAGTCAAAATAACGAGAAAATAGTCAAAATAATGAAAAAAAAGTTGAAGTCACGAGGAAAAGTCAAACTGAAAAAAAGTCGAAATCACGAAAAAACGTTAAAATAAAGAGAACATAGGAGCATAGGAGCAGTCCTGCACTGCAAAAAACATGAAGCTTACAAAGTATTTCCTTCTTATATCTAGCAATAGTATCTTAATTATATTGGTTTGAGTATAATTTATCTACTGACCATAGCTTTATGTGCTTATTTAATTATTAGTATTATTATTATTATGTGCTTATTTAATCATCTTATTGTCTAAAGACTTCTATTTAGGATTGACATTGTGAGCTTTTTCATGCTTTTGAAGCTATTCAATTGTTGAATATGGTGAGCTTTTACCTAAATATTGGAGTTTTGGTTGCATGTAGTTTTAATGCTATTTCAAAATCATTTTCTACCACTAAAAAAACATGCTTGTTTCAAGTATTGCTGACTTATTTTAATATTACTACAGTTGGGCTATTCAAGCCACAATTGCTCAAAATAATAATATTTGGATTTATTTTAAGACATCACTGTTTTTTTTCCAGTGGTCACTGGTATAAGTTTGCCCACTTATGGACAAAATGGTAAAAAAATAAATAAATATTCAAATAGTTCAAATCTGTTTTTGTTTTTTTAGACCAAATATTCAAACATCAGCCCTAAATGAAGTACACAACTTTGTCAGATTTTTGTCTTAAAAACATTTCTATATGTGACTTGACATTCAACTCTAACGGTATGAACATGGCTCTTCATTAGTCACGCCGCTCAGCAGGATCACAACTTGCTCCAGGAGTCCATTGTCCTGAGTTTGAGATTTAACATGCTAATGAGAATATATTGTATTATAATTATAATTATAATTATTATTATATTAGGTGAACGTTCAACTACGGCTGACAACAACATTCACCCATAAAGTTGGAATAATTTTGTTTTCAGACACAATCCTTTGTTAATTGTGGTTTTATTTTCATTGTCATATGTTTGGAAGAGATTGATTGGGGCGGAAGATTTCATTTGACCTTTAGCTTTACAGCTCCATCTTGTGGAACAACAGAGCTTTCACAATTAATGACATTTTTCTACAATCAGAAAAATGATTGGTCATGGGTGAAGCAAAGCCACTCCCACTGGAACATTTTCCTGTTTCGTCAGCACCAGACAAACAGTTAGTTTAAGGAAGGTGGATTGTGGAGCTTGGATTTTTTTTAAGTGTGGTTACATGGGTCTTATCCAGTCAGTATGTTACTCGTTTATTACTATAAATAATTTTTCCTTTTCAATACAACAAAGATTTGTGCAAAAAGTAATTTTAACTTAAAATATTCAGTCAATAGCAATATTCTTTGAGTTAACTCCAGTGTCTTTGTTGTCTTGACATAAAATTCTTTCGCAGCATGGACACTCAAATATTTAAGTTGAAACAACAAGTTGGGTTTTACAGTGTACAGTATATGGTGGTCTGCACGTCTCCAGTTGGCAGGAGCAGGCGGGGAATATATATATATATATATATATATATAAAACAAAAACTTTTATATACTTTATTTATGTAAAATATATATATATATATATATATATATATATATATATATATATATATATATATATATATATATATAAAGTTTTTGTTTTATTTTGAATATTTCACAGCTTTACCTTGTTGTCAGGCTACCTTTTCTGAGGCTGGTATCTATGATCTCTTAAAGCCACTACACTCCTTTCACAAAAACAATAATTTTACAATTATTATAAAATTGATCACACAACAGGAGTGGCTGTTCCCCCTCTGCCTCCATACTTTGGTCTGTTTCTGTTATTGTGTGATGTTGATGATGTTGATGAATCCCAACTAAGCCTAGTTTATTCTCTGCACTTACTATTGAAAAAAAAAAACATGCATCACTGGGTGCTTTTGATGGTTTCCTTCCTAAATGTTTTTTTATATACATTGTATAACCCTTTTATTGCAATGGACCCTCTTGTGGGTCTGAAATAAAGTTTAATTTAATATACCATTTGTTATAATAATATGATTTGAGAGGAGCGTCAGTGTGGATCTGCTGATGCAGGACTCTTTAGAGCAGTGATTCCCAACAGGGGGGGCCCGACACCCCAAGGGGCGCGCCAAAGATCCAAGGGGGGGTCGTGAAGCCCTCTTGATTTTAAGGGATGTAATAAATCTAATGTGTTAAATATAGATGAGTCAGCATTTAATTCATTAGTGGGACAGAAACAACTAAATAAAGGCTACATTAAACATTTATTAATTTATTTAAATAGAAAAATCACAATAGAAAAGTTTCAAAATAAAGGCTCAATGGTAAAAATGTGGGTCCCTCAAGAAAAAGGTTGGGAACTCCTGCTTTACAGGATGTACTCCCTCTTCTTCTTTTTTTAAGTTTAACCACATTTTCCATCTAATAGCACAGAGTTCTCTGCAGAAAAAGATGACAGCCCACAATTTTACACATGAGTAAGTGTCATGGGTCAGGCAGTGTACAGAGCCAATGCAATGAGTGCATAGAAGAACTTTAATTCCCCATCATCCATGTCCATGAAGTGTAAAGGTGCTCAGTAAAGAGCTGGCTCTCTAGTCTGATCTTTAACACAGAGGGACTCAGCAGACTGTAAATGTTACCAGCTCCACATGTTTTCCTATTATGACAAGTCAAATTGTCTTCTATCATGGATGGCATTTTTTTATTTAGTTGGAGCAAAATAGCTATGCAAAGGGAATATATACCAAGGTTTTAATAGTTAACGAAAACTAACAAAATAACGAAAACTAGAATTGAAACTGAAATAAAAACAGTAACTAACTGAAACTGTATTTTGTGGTTACAAAACTAACTAAAATTGTAGTGAAAATGTCCTTCGTTTTCGTCTTTGTCAACTTTTTTCATACGTAAACCTTTTAGGTAGATATGAAATCTATTTCATCTATCTGGTTTTATGACTTAATAAACTTATTAGGGCTGAGATGGATCAGACAAAGGAAATTAAGGAAACATTTATTGTGACTTTTTTGAATCTGGCACCCAACTACTAACTAACTAAACTAAAACTAAGCATTTTCCAAAAAATAAAAACGAATTAAAAGTAGCAAACTCACTCTAATAACTAATTAAAAACCATCTGAATTTGAAAACAAAAAATCACAAAAAAATTAAAAACTAAAACTAATGAAAAATCCAAAACCATTATGTGTGTTCTAACTACTTGAATTGCAGTTCTCTTTGTGCTTCTGTCAGGTTCCTGTTTTCTATTATTATAAACTGACCTTAAAGACAACTCAACAATTGTTATGCTGTCTACTTAGATTATTGGAAAAAAAAATTCTGACAAAAAGAGACAACTTAGAAAAAGCTTTTAGCTGGTACTACACAATGAATTAACTGTTATTAACTCCATTTAAAAGTCTGTTAAGCTTACGTTAACTAATTCATGTTTGTTATCAATTTAATTTTCATTCCTTTCATTTTTAGGAGCAGAAAGCAACACTGTCACTCAGGACAGTTGTAAGTTTTTTTATTCGATAACCTGACTCAACACTTTGATCATCAAACAGAACAGAATATGTGATGGATGTTAACAGTTTGTCCCACCACCCACCCACTAAAGTCAATGAACAATTAATTCCCTTAAAAATAAAGATAAAGCACATAACATATTGTAGATATGGAAATGAAGATGTGGGGGGACAAAAAGACAAATTCATTTTTTATTTCAGATTTTATTGCACTCACACCTCCACTTTATAGGCAGTTTTGAACAATTACTGCACTGATATTTGAATAGCATTGCTGATATTAATTCCCTCACATTACACAGCATGGTTAAATTAAAACTCTCCTAACTTTGTACCTCTCAAATGTTGACACAGTTCAATTTATATTCTGTGTAAATTATGTGACAAAAAAATGGCAAAAAAAAAAGACAAAACACAAGTGAGTGAAAAAAAAAACACAGTATAAAATGATGAAGTCAAATAAATCAGTGGTGTTATGGGGTAGGGCTGGGCGATATGGACCATGGCTATATGGTGAAGAATAGTCGGGAGAGCCTGTGATGGCGTTGCATTAACCCTTTGATGCACAACATGGGTCTAAAGTGACCCGACAGATTTTTTTATGTTCTATATCGTTGCAATAAATTATTTTCATCATTCAGTATTCCAGGTTTTCCTCAATGAGTTTGTTTTTGATCATCATACATCCTAATTTTATGTTTCACTTTATTCATTTTTTAATAAAATCCCTTTTTGTGTCACTACTCTTTTAATGCACAACATGGGTCAAAAATGACCCATATCCTTTTTTTTAGCTTAGTAGCTTGCTAAGCTAACTACTTAGCTAACTTCTTGGCTAAGTAGCTTGCTAAGCTAACTACTTAGCTAACTTCTTGGCTAAGTAGCTTGCTAAGCTAACTACGTAGCTAACTTCTTGGCTAAGTAGTTAGCTTAGCAAGCTACTTAGCCAAATAGTTAGCTATGTAATAATACAAAACCTTTTTTTCTTCATAAAGTATGAATGGCAAAATGGAAATAATGATCTGTTGTTATCAAAAACAAGATATTTAAAGAATATTTGGAATATTCAATCATAAAATAACTTGATATCAAAAGATAGAGCACAGAAACACACAGTAAGCATTAAATATCATTTTTGACCCATGTTGTGCATTAAAAGAGGTGTCAATATGTTGTGCATCAAAGGGTTAAATGGGAGCTTTATTTCTCCTGTGCAGCAAACACAAAACAACCCCTTTATCTTTTTTTAAAGCATGCGCTTCACTGTGTGTGTGACACCTGCTGATTTCAGTATTTTACCTCTTAAAGGGGGAGGCTCGGCTGGTAACATTATGGAAAATGAGAACCTTGTACGTTTTCCTTTTGTTTCCAGCAGAAAAGTTGTCCTGAAGCTGTGATATGAATATTGCGCTTGCACACATCACAATAGTGATGCTGAAACAATCATGCAGACATACTTTTTTTAAAATTTCAGCTGATAGCTTGATCAAGATTAATATTTCAGAAAAAATGTACTGCATGTGCAATATTTTACACAAACTAACTAGCACACATCAAAGCAGCAGCTAGGTATTATATCAGCTGAAATACTGTAAATGCAAAATACAATGTGAAGTAAAAGAATCTTCTTTGTGCTCTTAGCCTGATACTATTCCTTGATATCTGCACTCTGTACTCTATAAAGAACCTAAAACTAAGTATATCTAAACTCCTCAAGTCAAACAATATCTGCATTGGATCCTTTTTGTACCAAGATATGTGAAGAGATTGACTATTTGTATTGTTTGCTTGCAGCCAATCACTGCCAATGCAATGCAACATGTTCAGTTCAGTGTGCAATGTATTTGTTTAAAAGTAATTTAGTTGAGGAGGAGTAGTGGTGGAATTTTACGCAACTAAAGGCTTCAATTGCCATGACAGGTATCAATGAAGTAGAAAAAGGGCGGTTGAGCCAGTAAGTAAGAATATTGAATTTTGAAGCCTTTTACACAATGCAGACTCCCACAATTCATTTTTTTTGCCCCATTCAATCTGCTTCTGTGTGATTCTCATGAACATGCTACAGCTCATAGCAAAAATCCAAGAGCATTTAATACATATTTTATTTGACCCTTTATAACATATACAATCTAAAGTTACTGTTTAACATGAATTTATAATCTATTTTTTAAAATGTAAGGTATTTTCTGACATTTTTAGACACACTGTGAGCAAAATTCATTACCGTAACACATTTTTAACTAAAAAGAACAACAAGAGGTATTTTTTCTTTTTTTTTCTTTGGCAAGCACTTAAATTTGCTCAAGGGTAGCTGGTATCACCAAAATGTATTTTATTATAATATACACATATTTTAATGCAAACAATTCTATCATTACCGTAACATCTAACCATTTTTTCTCATCAATTTTCATTCAGATTTGTTCTTTACACATTGTTAAAAACCATTATATTTGATTATATTCTGTTAAATTATACATTTTTAACCAAATGTATATTTATTTTTATAAAGTTTATTAAATATTTATTGTATATAAGTGTGGGGAAACCATGACATTTTTATCTGGACGCATTACAGTAATGAATTTGTGAATCAAAAATATGTTTAAAATGTAGAAAATATTATTTTAACACAAAACAATAAATTGTGCCTCATTATGGCTATATTGTTCATTCATTTAAAAGTGAAATATATTTAGTTTAATAAAGTATGTCCTTATAATCTTCACAGACAGCTTAGACTGGCTTCTTCTCCTTCTGCTCCATATTTATATTTATACAGTGGCTTGTAAAAGTATTCTTCCCCCTTGTATGTTTCACCCTTTTGTTGCTTTTACACATGAAATCATGGTCAATATAATTTGGCCTTTTTAAAAATAATTTGCAAAAAAAAAACCCTCTTTAATATCAAAGTGAAAACAGATTTTTACAAAATAATATCAATCAATTAAAAATCTATAAGGTAAAGTAAATAATTGCATAAGTATTCATCCCCTTTAAAGTAACTGAACTAATTCAAAAGAGTTCCAGCTGGTTGATGCAGCAGAGTCACAGTTAGTGAAATGGAGATCACCTGAGAACAGTTGGTGTGTCAAGTGATCGCAGTATAAAAACATGTGTCTGGGCGGTCCAGTCTCTGGTTCATCACTATTCCTCCTACAATTGTACCATGAAGACAAAAAGAACACTTCTAGTAACTCAGAGAAAAGATCATTGAAAAGTATACAAAGAGCTACAAAGAAATGTCAACTCACGAGACATCCTACAGAGTTAAACCATCAATAAGAAATAGAAGCAGTATGGACCTTGTTTCAATCTGCCTAGAGCTGGCCGTCCACATCAACTGTTCTCAAGTAATCTCCATTTCACTAACCGACTCTGCTTCATCAACTAGCTGGAACTCTGTTGAATTAGGTCAGTTACTTTAAAGGGTATGGAATCATTTATTTTACCTTATATATTTTTAATTAATTGATACTATTTTGTAAAAATCTGTTTTCACTTTGATATTAAAGAGGGGTTTTTTGCAAATTCTTTTTAAAAAGGCCAAATTATATTGACCATGATTTCATGTGTAAAAGCAACAAAAGGGTGAAACATCCAAGGGGGAAGAATACTTTTGCAAGCCACTGTATAAATATAAATATGGAGCAGAAGAGTGATTCTCATGAAGCCAGTCTACGTACTGTCTGTGAAGATTATAAGGACATATTTTATTCAACTAAATATATTTCACTTTCATATGAATGAATAATATAGCCGTAATGAGGCACAATTCATTGTTTTGTGTTAAAATAATATTTTCTATATTTTTAAACATATTTTTGATTCACAAACTCATTACTGTAATGCGTCCAGATATAAATGTCATGGTTTCCCCACACTTATATACAATAAACATTTAATAAACTTTATAAAAATAAATATACATTTGTTTAAAAATGTATAATTTAACAGAATATAATCAAACATAATGGTATTTAACAATGTATAAAGAACAAAATCGGAATGAAAATTGATGAGAAAAAATGGTTAGATGTTACGGTAATGATAGAATTGTTTGCATTAAAATATGTGTATATTATAATATAATACAATGTGTTACGGTAATTAATTTTGCTCACAGTACTATTGCTTGCTAATACTTTTGCAAGCCACTGTATTATGAGTTATTTTGCAAGCTCATATTCACTGAACTGCGCCTTTAAACTCAGAGCAAATGCTTCCACATGCACATTTATGCAGCAGCCTATGTCTCTGTGTCTGCGACATGATTTTACATCTTCCACTGACGGTCAGCAGCTCTCATTATCTCATTATCTCTTTATCTCCTCCATTAGCCAGCGGTACTTCCTCTCATCTCTACCGGGACAGCAGCCGTTAGCCTGCTGCAGCACCTAGCTTCATCCTGTTTACTGCTACAGACGCATACGGCGGGAACACTCTGCTGTGTTAATGAATGGATAGTGTCAGATACTCACCCTGTGTAGCTCAGCCTCTCTGTCTGTCAGCCCATTGTTACTCAGCTAGTCTGTAAGGTCGCCAGTAAGTTGAACAGCATGTCTGAGAGCTGTGTGTGATTGTGTACTGCTGACAGGACTGAGGAGGTCCTCACAGCTCAGCAGTAGCATCCTATCATCAACTTCTTCTCCTCCTTCTCCCTCTGGTTGTTTCAGGGCGGAGGGCATCCTCTCATCACTCCTTGGGAAGGTTTATGTGCTTCCGTTCGGATTTCTGGGTCACTTCCTATTGGTCCATAACAATAAAAAACAAGCTCAGTCAGCCGACCAATGATGTTATCTCATGCATATCATCATGTTCATAAGTCCCAGATATTGCCTGTTTTCTTTATTGTATGCATTTTTGTGATTTGTCCATTAATTATAAATTCACTGTGATCGAAAAAGGTAAACATTAAATCTATTAGATAATACCAGCAAAAATGTTTGAAGCCCAGTTCATCATGCATTAAACAAATATGACCAGCAGATGGTGGTGCTGCTGCATGAGGAGGTGATTACAACACACACACACACACACACACACACACACACACAGACACATTTATATGGTCCTCCTCTTTTTCTGACATTAACTGGAAAAGCAACATGGCTCCTTCCACATAAATTTGCTATCTCCAATAAAATTGAAGTTCAAAGTTCAATATAAAACTAGAAAATTTCTAAAGAAATTTTGATTGTGTGCTTGCCTCTGGCCCTTGATTCTGATTAAATCAGCAGTTAAACAGGGACTCTGTCCAGAGTTCACAGACACCTCATACAAGTTTCTAGGACAAACGGTTCATTAGTTAGTAAAAGGGGGCGTGGCTAATCAAAAGGGGCGGGGTAATCAACCGCCTATTAAACAGGAACTCTATGCCGAGTAATCTGACACCTTATACAAGTTTTTAGGACAGTTTATTAGTTATGAAAGGGGCGTGGCTAATCAAAAAGGGCGGGAATTTATTAAATATTGTTATGCAGAACTGGTCAGTGATGAACCATCATCATGCATGACAAGTTTGAGGCAGATTGGACAATGTATGGTCAACTTATAAGGTATCATGCTTTATGAAAAAACGCCTTTATATTAGAATGTCTGTCTTGGAGGAGGGGGGGTAGGGAGGTGGCCTTGGCCCCGCCCCCAATGTGTAAAGAGTCCTCGCTCCGCGGGAGCAGAGCTCCACCGCGAGCGAGCACGGGGGAGAGTCTGCTTCACTCAGTTGCTGAATATGTGCGCGAAGATCAATCAATGACTCAAATATGACGCTATAGTCCACCTCTGCCTGCTCACTGTGGCGTAACTGTCTCCACCAGCAGTTCATTTCAGTTGATTGCTCTGCTGTGATTGGTCAACTCCACCTGGCCAGGCCTCTTATGATTGGTCATTTTCCAGCCCTCCACGTGGGTGCCTTTTCAGTTTACTGCTGACAGCTGGTAGCGGCGGCATCAATTAAACAACAACAACGGTTGTTTCGTGACGTTCACGACCACAACTCTACGCTTCATCACTGATAATGAAAAGGTTAAAAAAAAATGCTGTTTCTTGTTTCTAAATGATCATACAGTAGTTAAAGTGTTAGATCCATGGGTTTGCCGTCACACCGAGCAGAGACCTGCAGTCCAGCGGTGCAGGCTGTCTCTCTGTCTCCTCTGAAGAGGATGGCGGTCGTCTTAATTTATGTCAGTCTTCTCAGACAGCCCACAAACATTGGAAGACTTTCTGATCAGAGACTGGAGCGGTGGTCCGGAGAGAGGAGCATGTGGAGCCCGAGCTCGTCTGGGGGGCGGAGCTCGGCAGCACCTGGTGTCGTTGTGTCCTGAGTCTGAATCTGCTGTCAGGAGGCTGACCTGGACCATACCATGCGTGGTGAAGCATGTGTAACAAATGTTCGCACATTTGGAGTACTGTGCCGGGAGGAGGACGTGCTGTCCCTGAAGGATGTCCGAGCTGAAGGATGTCCGAGCGGAGACACCGGAGCGTCCTGTCAACAGCAGGTAACTAGGTCAAGCTAACTAACGTCAGTAATCGCCGGTGGTTTAACGTAAAATATAATAAATAAACGCTAAACGTGAGACAGGAATATGATGGAGAAGATGCGAACAATGTTTCCATTTTCAATAGTTATCAGACGAAAACGTTTTAGTTTATGTCGCTCCATGCTAACGGTAATAGCTAATTACTAGCTAACATTAGCGTTAGCTAACAATGACATCAAATGGCCGGCTAGGTTTTCTTGTGGACGAAAGAGTGTGATGCAAAACATGTCTGAGAAGTCTCGGTGACAACATGATTTTTTTTTTTAGCTAGCTTCTGTCAATACTTCTGTTGAGCAGAAGCTGCTTTTTTTATTTTAAAAATCTGCCACTACACATGGAGACGCATTTGAAGCAGTTAGGCCAAGTAAAGGAATAGCGCATGCTAATTTCTTTAGAGGTTTGCATCAGCTGTGATGAGCTCCTCTGGCCAAGGAATTAAATGATGTTGATGTGGAATTATTTGGGTTTTAAGACAGGTGTTTTTTTTAATATTATTGTGGTTACTTTTTCATTTTTGACAGTTATTTCAGACCAATCCTGAGCTGCAGATATGTTAATGTTTAGGCTCAGAGTGGTGAGGGTATTTATGAGGGCTGCTGTTTGAGGTGAAAGGTGTGTTTAATAAGAGGCTCACAGAGGGACAGAGTCGGACAGCTGCGTTTCAATTATTGTGTTTGTGTATACGGTTTGTTTTGGAGTATTGACATAGTTGATGACTTAATACCTGCTGACTTCACTTGACCTGTCTCACTGCCTGTCTGTCACTGCGGTGGATTGATGCCGCTGTACTGTACTGAGTGTTGTGCTCTCGGTAGAGCTCCGGTTATAACGGCGGTGAAATTAAAAACACTCCAGCGTCTGTAGTTAGCATTTTCTGGAGGAAGATTTCATAGAGCAGAGTCCCTGGATTTGTCTCCAGTCATTAATGAGATGTTGATTCTCTTCCGGTTATATCACTTGATTACGCGTGAATTCGCGAGATTCACTGATACACTGCACTCTGTTGGAAGAGCATTTAATTGTTCTGCCTCGCACTTCACGATGCTCACTTAGAGATTGGATAATCTGATGTTTTTTTACGGCACACTTGTGTGCCGCAGAACAGCTGTTGGGAATCACAGGATTGGAGCACAGTTATGGGGCGAATCTGATTGGCTTCTTGTGTTTTGGCTTTGATGTAAATCCGACAGGATTTACATCAAAGCTGGCGGGACTCGGCCTCTCTGGCTTTTCGTCTGAGGTAAGAAGACATACTACTAGCATACTACCGTTACAATTGTGCCTTATAATGTTAGCATTTTCATATTTGAACTTTTAAACTACTGTCGAAAATTTTGTGAAATGTAGTTGCAAGTTATTTGAGTTTCATTTGGACGATGTTTGTCATTTTATTTTGCTAATTTATTCGCGGCTACTGGTTTTAGGTCTGAGCTAGCGCTCTCAAGCGAGCTAGCTTTAGCATCATGTCGAAGCAATTTATAAATGGTCTGTCGAGGCAGAATATCTTTACAGTAACTCCATGTTTCAGTTACAATGATGCTAACAGTTGTTATAACAGTAGATGTGTCTGGTGTTAGCAAACACTATTGATTCTAAGAGTGCATTGCATGGTTTGACTGATTTGATGCTACTGACAGACAGCCTATAATGCATTGTGGGTTGATAATCTAGGCCACAACAGTTTATGATTGCTGTGTTTTGTCTTGTGTCTATCTGGGAAGGTGTTATTATGCTAATAATAATATAATAATGCTAAAAAATTGCCAGCTTATGCTATTTTCCTTGATTAATGTTGTCTAAATGCCATTTTTAATGTAGGGTTTGTGTACAATGTTGGCCTGACTAATTTTTTTTAAAACTGTGATATGTAGCTAATTGTATGTGGATTTTGATGGTAGCTTCTTGATAATAGTCCTGTTTTTTGTGAGGATGTTTTGGTATTATTATGTAGTAAGGTGTAATAGTAATACCAATGTCATACTCATCAATGGCTAAATTTGAACATTCGGTGTATTTGGATAATATTAAACTGAAACTCATGTGACTTGGTAATGAGAGGTTAAAAAGAAAAGATAAACATGGGGATATACATTTAACCATGGAGTCAGGGCTGTAGAAATTTACTGTAATGATGAACTGGTAGTTTACTTCACCATTTAAGATTTACATTGTGTCAATGTTACTCACTACTGTTAGCAGACTATTACCCAAACTATTACCATTTCTTTTTTCCAATTTGTCATGTCAACTGGTACCTGAAGTATGTGCTCCTGTGACTAATATTAATGTACTCTGTGTGTGTGTGAGAGTGTGAGAGAGAGAGAGAGAGAGAGAGAGAGAGAGAGAGAGAGAGAGAGAGAGATTGGAAGTTGAAAATGTAGGCTTAAACAGCTTTGGATTAATTCGTGTGTGTGTCCTCAAGTGGTGCTGTGAAGCATTTTCATTGTAGGCTTTAATCCTGTTTTCTTCTGATATTAATACTGCAGTACTATTTTGATAATAGAGGTTATTATGTAATAAGGTGTATTTGTAATACCAGAGTCATAGCCATTAATGGCTTAAATTAGGCCTCATTTCAAGAGAGAAAAAAGTTTTTAAAAACCCTGAATACTTTTTTCAATAGTAATTGAAAAAAAATAATTCTTGATGGGAATGCACAGAGTAGGTCATGTCAACTTTTAGTGAAACTTATGTTTTGATATTTGTATATTTGAATAAAATTGACCAATAATAATGAAAAAAATATGAAAATGAAATATAATTTTTTTTGGTCATGAGTTACCTTAAAAGGTGAAAAAAAAGTTGGTAAATTTTTTTTCTACATTTCCTAAAACCAGTCTAATGTCATGAGGTCCTTTTTGACCCCTGAGGACCATGGGTGCTATAAAAATGTATAAAACACATAAAAATGTACGAAGAAAGTTAAAATTTATATTATCTATAAAGGATGCAGAGTGGCACATATGCTGAAAATTTTGCTGTGTTTCTAGAGGTGCTATGTGTGTATTTAATTCTAATGATTATATTCAGCTTCATACTGATTTTTATGAATAAGTGATACATTAATTCAGTTATTTAAAACATTAATTACACATTATTATTACATTGCTGCAATGCTCACGGTTGTCATCCTGTTCTAGATAAACACTACTTCTTGAGACTTGAGTATCCAGTTCTTCGTTGACCTTCAGCATTCAGTTGTTTGTCTTCACCTTTTCAGGTAAGCAATTTCAAAAAAATTGCTTTTGTAATGTTGAGAAACACTGAAATTATTTTTCATAAAGAACTTTCAACCACTGTTCTGTGATGTCATGTATAGTGATATACAAATATATCTGAAGGAAAGGTGTATTTGGGATAATCAATCTTATTAGTATTATTCATGTATTTATTCATTTTTAAATCAGAGAATGGGGGAAAATAGATTATTAGTACAAAAACTAGTAACTAGTAAAAAAAAATTGGTAACAATAATGTTTATTCATTAATTGACGCTTGGTCAAACTCTCATCTAATTAAGTATTGCTGTCTCATTAATGTATTAATGTATTTATTTATTTTGTAGGCTAAAACCTGAGAAGCCATCACCATGTTGTTGTTTCACATCAGAATAAGTATTTCACATGATGCAGATTTTTCAGCATGTGGTCCTCAATATATAGTATAGAAGTCACTGTATTTTCTGACTTTTCCAGGTTTCCTGTGTCCAGCATCTTCAAGACAGACTAAGCTAACTTTTCATATTTTTTGCACATTTATATTTAGGTTAGGTTAGGAGTAGGTTAGGTTTATAGTAGAGTATTTAGTTTGTATAGTTTAGCTTTTTATGCTGGTCTAGGGACAGTTAAGTTAGCAAATTAATTTAGTTCAGATCACTTACAGTTGCATATTATTGTTACAATTGTGTTATTTTGTGAGTTATTGTTGTACAGGCTATTGTATATTGCAGGACCAAGTGAGACGAGGAAGACCACTGCTTCCAAGATGCCGCGCTCAGAAAGTGTGTTGGACAAGTCTCGACCTTGCAGATCCTGCCCCACTTAGCCCAACCACTTCCGACCATGGGGTACCTCAAAGACCTCCGTCAACCAGCCGGCTGTGGATGATGGATAACACACCCACAACTCCTTCTCCAGTCTACAAGGTATGGGTTTGTTTTTTTCCCCATCACAGTGGACACAGACATGGCCTGATAATAAAATCTGCTGTCTTAACTACTTCCTTTGAATAATAAAATATTAATTCACAATTGAGTATTTATAATGTATGAATACATTTGGTATTGTGTGTCATCTGGTTCTGAAAATACAGACACCCCCACAGTCCAAGAACAGCTGGATGACCTCTGGACCCACCTGCCCCCGTTCACCAGTTGAAAAGATAGGCTTTTTAAAAAATTCTTCAATTGTTAATTCTGCAAAAAGTGATACACAAAACATTGTATGTCTTCCATTTCAACAAACACAAACATGAAATGTATATTTAAATACATAACTTAATGCAAATCAATCATACTAAACATCATCTTCTTTTTTTTTTAAACCAACCATTGCACAGACTTCCATCCAAGGAGAGGTTACATCTTGATGGTAACTTTTTAGATTAACAAAACTTTTGTGAGATTTGTAATTGTTGTTTCTGGGGAGGGGGCGGAGAGGGTAAGTCTAAACATTGCATGCAAGAGACCAACACCGGTGTCTCAGGGGAAAGCTATCTGTATACACAAGTATCAATCTACTTGGTTGCTTCAAAATTTTACGATAGTTTTGCAATTCCTGACCCAGAGAGAAGCACATCAAACAAACAAAAATAGATTAGATAGATAGATTTTCAAGGCCTTTCAATGACGTTAACATTATTTTCAATGACATTCATTTTGCAATTAACATTAGTTTTATCTTCTAAAACATAACTATAATGACATTCAAATGTAGATTACCACAAACACAATAATAAACTGTCTCATTGGATAAAATAAAAAAATATTGACAGTCCTGAAATGATGGGTTAAACATCCTTAGTAAGCCTACATTAATAATATATTAATTTCAGGTGAAATATTTATTTTTTACTTTGAATTCAAATCATTTAAAGAAATTTATACATAGTATTTTTCAGATGAAATTATGTAAAAACAAAGAGAAAAGAAAAGATGGTCTCAGTAGCAGTCGCAGGTTCGCATGGTCTCAGTGGCAGTCGGCGGTTCACATGGTCTCAGCGGCAGAGTTACTGGTTCGCATGGTCTCAGAGGCAGAGTTAGTGGTTCACAGGGTCTCAGCGACAAAGTTACTGGTTCACATGGTCTCAGCGACAGAGTCACCGGTTCACATGGTCTCTCAGTGACGGAGTCGCCGGTTCGCATGGTCTCGGCGGCAGTCGCCGGTTCGCATGGTCTCAGTAGCAGTCGCAGGTTTGCATGGTCTCAGTGGCAGTTGCCGGTTTGCATGGTCTCAGTGGCAGAGTTAGTGGTTCGCATGGTCTCAGCGGCAGAGTTACTGGTTCGCATGGTCTCAGAGACAGAGTTAGTGGTTCACAGGGTCTCAGCGACAAAGTTACTGGTTCACATGGTCTCAGCGGCAGAGTTACTGGTTCACATGGTCTCAGCGACAGAGTCACCGCTTCACATGGTCTCTCAGCGACAGAGTCGCCGGTTCGCATGGTCTCGGTGGCAGTCGCCGGTTCGCATGGTCTCAGAGACGTTTTTGTTGTTTAAATGTGCTATACAAATAAAGTGGATTGGATTGAAGTAAAATCATGTAGAGTGGTTGTCTTACTGCAGTAACTTCCTCATAGACACTGTGTAGCTTAAAGCTACAAGAAGTTATTTCTTCCTACAGCCGGCGGATTATCTCAACCATGGGGGACAGAAACCAATGTATATCTTTAAGAGTTTTGAGTGATGCTGTTGTAGCCATTTCATAGTGTCTCTGAGCTGATCTCTAAGGTACTCTGTATTTTGGACCAAAAACTCCTTTGTATTCCGGTATCCATGTTCCTGACTTTCATTAATGTCATGTCTGATTTCCATCAGAGGTTGATTTAACTATGGTATATGTCCCATTTAAATTTTCATGTCCCACACCATTACTTCTAGTTTGTGAACTGAATGTTGCAATTCTTCCAAGGGACATGGTCGCATGGTCTCAGCGGCAGAGTTACTGGTTCGCATGGTCTCAGAGACAGAGTTAGTGGTTCACAGGGTCTCAGCGGCAGAGTTACTGGTTCACATGGTCTCAGCGATAGAGTCACCGGTTCACATGGTCTCTCAGCGACGGAGTCGCCGGTTCGCATGGTCTCGGTGGCAGTCACCGGTTCGCATGGTCTCAGTAGCAGTCACAGGTTCGCATGGTCTCAGTAGCAGTCACAGGTTCGCATGGTCTCAGTGGCAGTCGCCGGTTTGCATGGTCTCAGTGGCAGTCGGCGGTTCATATGGTCTCAGCGACAGAGTCACCGGTTCACATGGTCTCTCAGCGACGGAGTCGTCGGTTCGCATGGTCTCGGTGGCAGTCGGCGGTTCATATGGTCTCAGCGGCAGAGTTACTGGTTCGCATGGTCTCAGAGGCAGAGTCACCGGTTCACATGGTCTCTCAGCGACGCAGTCGCCGGTTCGCATGGTCTCGGTGGCAGTCGCCGGTTCGCATGGTCTCAGTGGCAGTCGCCGGTTTGCATGGTCTCAGTGGCAGTCGGTGGTTCGCATGGTCTCAGCGGCAGAGTTACTGGTTCACATGGTCTCAGCGACAGAGTCACCGGTTCACATGGTCTCTCAGCGACGGAGTCGCCGGTTCGCATGGTCTCGGTGGCAGTCGCCGGTTCGCATGGTCTCAGTAGCAGTCGCAGGTTCGCATGGTCTCAGTGGCAGTCGGCGGTTCACATGGTCTCGGTGGCAGTCGCCGGTTCGCATGGTCTCAGTGGCAGTCGCCGGTTTGCATGGTCTCAGTGGCAGTCGGTGGTTCGCATGGTCTCAGCGGCAGAGTTACTGGTTCACATGGTCTCAGCGACAGAGTCACCGTTTCACATGGTCTCTCAGCGATAGAGTCACCGGTTCACATGGTCTCTCAGCGACGGAGTCGCCGGTTCGCATGGTCTCTCAGCGACGGAGTCGCCGGTTCGCATGGTCTCGGTGGCAGTCGCCGGTTCGCATGGTCTCAGTAGCAGTCGCAGGTTCGCATTGGTCTCAGCGGCAGAGGTACTGGTTCGCATGGTCTCAGAGGCAGAGTTAGTGGTTCACAGGGTCTCAGCGACAAAGTTACTGGTTCACATGGTCTCAGCGACAGAGTCGCTGGTTCACATGGTCTCTCAGCGACAGAGTCGCCGGTTCGCATGGTCTCGGTGTTCTATGTACAGCACTTTGGAGACGTTTTTGTTGTTTAAATGTGCTATACAAATAAAGTGGATTGGATTGAAGTAAAATCATGTAGAGTGGTTGTCTTACTGCAGTAACTTCCTCATAGACACTGTGTAGCTTAAAGCTACAAGAAGTTATTTCTTCCTACAGCCGGCGGATTATCTCAACCATGGGGGACAGAAACCAATGTATATCTTTAAGAGTTTTGAGTGATGCTGTTGTAGCCATTTCATAGTGTCTCTGAGCTGATCTCTAAGGTACTCTGTATTTTGGACCAAAAACTCCTTTGTATTCCGGTATCCATGTTCCTGACTTTCATTAATGTCATGTCTGATTTCCATCAGAGGTTGATTTAACTATGGTATATGTCCCATTTAAATTTTCATGTCCCACACCATTACTTCTAGTTTGTGAACTGAATGTTGCAATTCTTCCAAGGGACAGGAGGTTACAACTGAGCAGTTAGAGAGTCACCATCACATAAATAAATATCAATCAGAGCCATTGTGTTTGAGCGAACCTCTCATTCCCGGGGTCTGAAGAATTCAATATGTTCTTGTGGCTATCACCACGGGGAGCCTGTTGTCCAGGGCAGCTATTCTCAAACTTGGGGTCCCGACCGCAATTGGGGTTGCGAGATGATTTCTGTGGGTCGCCAAATCATTTTGGAAGTCAGCTCTGTCTCCACTGTGTTAAAGTGTTCATGTGTTTTAGTCTTTTTGGTCATTTTGTGTTTTTTTTCTATTCATTTTGTGTCTTTTTTGGGGTAATTTTGTCTTTTTTTTAGGTAATTTTGGGTCTTTTCTGGTCATTTTGTCTTTTTTAGGTAATTTTGGGTCTTTTCTGGTCATTTTGTAATTTTATGTAATTTTTTGGTAATTTTATGTCTTTTTTATGTCTGTTTTTTATAATTTTGTGTCATTTTGAGGTCAATTTGATTCTTTTTTGGGTAATTTTGTGACAAATTCCAAAGTAGCAAGTTATTACTTTCCAAGGAGTCTCTGGCTTGAAGCTGACTGTTACACACTCAGGAGGTCAGAATGAACCTTTAAACTTATAGCAAAGGACTTAGATTAAAACTAACAATAAAATATAAAAAAATATATATAAATGCACAGACAGAGAGATGTTTTAGTTGTTCTCTGCTTCATTATTTGTCCAAAATTTGTTGCATCAACTGAGTTTGTTTGATCTGAACTGTGAGATACTGTTCAGTGAGGGGGGGTCACAGACAACATGCATGTTAAATTTGGGGTCGCGACTCAAAAAGGTTGAGAACTACTGGTCCAGGGTATGGTAAATTACACAGCTATCTTTTTTTTGCTGAGTATTTAAAGAAGAAAGTCGATGAATGCCAGATTCCTATTGGCTTAACAAGGGAGAGTTGACTGGGGTGTGGATTTTGAACATGAAAATACAGACTCAAATAAAGCAGACAGTTTTTATGGCAGATTGCCACACAACATGGGCTACTGCAAGCAAAGGTGGCCCAAATCTGTTTTGTTTTGTTTTGTACAGTATGCAGCACAGATCAGATGGAATCAAATTTTTTTTCAAATCAGAACCGGGTCTCTTTGTGATCCTAAATCGGATATAGATCTGATATTTTCCAATGCGACCTCAGGCTGAACAGTCATGTCGCATTTCACAATGGTCACAATTCAGGACTGTAAGTTCACACGCAGTCTGATATGAACCACATTTATAAAACAATGTGAACACGGCTGCGAACGGCTGGCAGCTCAATCTTAAACAGTACAAGTTAACACTGGCTTTACTGGTTTCCACACTAACTGGTTGCCGTAGGCAATGATCTGTGCATTTTCTGTTACACTGTTTACACTGAGCAGCCAGAGGACGACAAAGTGGAAATTCTGGACTCGAACAGAAAGCATTTTTGGCAAAACCATAATACCTATCATTGATCCGACTTCACTTTGAGCGTCCTGAGTTCTTCCTCAACGTCTACATATGTTGTTTTTTTTTAAGAAAAATAAAAAAATGGCTTTGTCAGAGCGATCTAAAAAAACTGTTAGAGCTCCCTTTTTCAGAAATCTTCCTGCGTTTTTAATATGGGAGCGAATGAGGCAGTTTGTGCGTGTTGTTGGCGCATCTGTGCGTCCTACGCCCAAACTATAACTCTGACAGCTTTACCAGAGGATTGTGAGTGAGAGGACAAATTTTCCTACGTTTCTATGTATTAATTATTTCTGTAGAGTGAAATCTGCGGCCTGGAGCGCAGTTTTCAAATATATTTTTTGACAATTCGTTCTCTCTCTCTCCACTCTGCTTGATGACATCACCACTCTAGACTGTCCATAGGGTTACATTGGGGGGATGTTTTGACGTGTTTTTGCCCAATAATTTGAAAAAAGTTTGTCGAAACCCTTAGAAAAGTCATAGAACATTTGTCATGGGCGAGCCGGTCGATTTGATACCTTTTTTGTGTATGTGTGGCAAAAACTCTGGGAGGAGTAGTCGACCGAAAAATGACACGGAAGAATAAAAATAGACCCGGTGAATAGTAGTTAGTGTGCTTTTGCAAGCAAGCACACAAAATTATACATAACATTTATCCCACTAACAAACATCTGTCAAAAGGTGTCAATATTGATGTTAATCGTGTATTTTGTAATGCTGAAGTGGAAACAATCAGGCACCTTTTTGTTGAATGTCATTTTTCCTAGATTTTTTTGGAAAAAAATTGAAGTTTACATCACCTCACATTCCAACCTACAAATTAATCTGAAAGCCATAGATATACTTTTATATTATAGCAATAAAGATAGGAAAATTCAACAACACTTAATTAATTTGATTATTCTAATGGTGAAATTCCACATACATAAAGCCAAATTATCCAAAGGTCGACCTTTCTTTCCTGTTTTTGAAATTTAATTCAACAACTACCTTGAATGTATCAAAAGGATTGATAATAACAAATGTATACATACTGTTAACATAATTCAAGAAATATTTGGAGAAATCTAATTTGTCATGCCTTTTTCTTTTTTTTTCTCCTTCCTTTTTAATTATTTTTATTAATCTGTTTAATTTACACCTGTACTGACTTATGCACTTCATTCACTTTGTCTCATATTTATTTATTTTCTCAATTTGTGATGCCAGACTTTGTTTTGTTCTACCCAAGATGAATGTTCTGACTGGAATTGGAAGTTAGGAAAAAAAAAATTTAAAAAATATATACATATTTTTAAAAACTAATAAAAAAAGACCTTCAGTCAAGATAACACAACTAGCCTACAGCACACTTGCATACACACCATTAAAAAAAATAAGTCGATGGAGTAAAATTACTTTTTATCCTTTTCACTTCATTGTCACATTTTACATATCAGGTTTCATTGGAATGTCCATTTACCAGTATATAACATTTAACATGAAACTGTTTCTTCAGGATCAGCATACAAAAAAACAACCAATGATAAAAACATGTAAAAAAAAAAACAAAAAAAAACTGATCGCAGTAAAAGCTTAAAAGGGAATCGTCACTTCAAATGAGCTATTCTCTCTCAAAGCCAGAAACCATAGAAGTAAGTTTTGAACTTGTGATGTCAAGTTCTAATAGTAATGAAAAAACAGAGTGGAGTGACAACAATGTTGTCATCTTCTTTCAGCTTTTATATTTTGTTTTCAGTGAATAAACATTTGCAGATTGATTTTGTTATAAAAAGTGTTTAACAACTCTATTCAAAGATTTGTGTATTTTAGACCTAATATTATAAAGAAATGTTATTTTAGTCTTAATATAATTTTATCTCACTTTTTTTACTTCATCACTATCTGGAAAATAATTTCCCTTTCAAATGAACTTAGAATTTCTATTATTTTTATGTTTAAATTAGTATATATATCCACAGCAGACTGTGGTAAGTGCAATTACTGCTTGGTTTTGAGTTGCATTTTGTGTTTTTTTTATATAATTATTTCTCTGCAATAAAGCAAAAATGAAATCTATAACTGTTTCACAAGATAAAACAGACATCAGAAGTTCATTTTTAGTTATAACTCAATTTTGGCCAAACATGTAGTTACTGCAGTTAGACTTTGTAGGGCAGCATACACACCACTAAAAAAATAAATTGATGGAGTAAAATTACTTTTTTCTAATTTCACTTCATTGTCACATTTTACATATCAGGTTTCATCTAAATATAATTCAATTTACCAGTATATAACATTCAACATGAAACTGTTTCTTCAGGATCAGGATACAAAAAACAACCAAAGATAAAAACATGTAGGCTACAAATAAAAAACCTGATTGCAATAAAAGCCTAAAAGGGAATCGTCACTTCAAATGAGCTATTCTCTCTCAAAGCCAGAAACCATAGAAGTAACTTGTGATGTCATCAAGTATAATATGGAGCTAGGATGACTTTGGTACCTGTTCTATTATAGTGAATGAATCTAACCCAGGGATGGGCAACTGGAGGCCCGGGGGCCGCATACAGCCCGCAGCCTCCCTTGAAGTGGCCCTCAGTACAACAACATGCATTTGAGCATGAAATCTTAAGTGCTGTGTAAAAATGCACAAAATTACTTCTTGTAATTAATGTTGGTCTGCTGTTCTTGCACTGGAAAAAAAAAAAGAAATCACAGAAAGTGGTTATTTTTTATTTGTTTCAAATCTTTTGTATTCCTATTTATACTGTTATACACGCATTTGAGCATGAAATATGTGAAGTTACTGCACTGTAAACATATTTAGAATTGCAGTTTCATCATATCTGGTTAAGTGCACGGTCCTATATGTGGCCCTGTGGTAGTGTCCATGAAAAATTGTGGCCCCCTGCATCATTTAAGTTGCCCATCCCTGATCTAACCCATCATATCTGTGTTGTTTGCTTACATGGTCAACAGGCTGGAACATGGTACTGTCTGGCCTGGAACAAACCTTCTAAAGCTAAAAAAAATAAAGGAAAACAGCTTAGTTGATTCTTATTATGAAGATTAGATTAAACTTTTTTTGTCATGTCACATGTACATGTACAAGGACAACGGAAACAGAGAAAGCAACAAGGTTTATTTACAAACAATAAGCAGGCCAAGTGGTAAGTTATAAATGTCCAGGCTAGAAGTCCTTGGTTTAGTCTAAATGAGCTTTATTCATTTGTGGTGTTAATGTACACTTACTCAGAACATTCCCCTGGACGCTCCCACACTGTAAAAAAAAGAAATCAGTTAAATTTACGGTAAAATACCGGCAGCTGTGATTGCCAGAACTTTGCCGTAAAAAAAATACAGTGAGTGGGTTTTCTACCGTAAATTTAAATGTAAATATTATCAAAAACTGTACTTTTGACTGAATAGTCCCTTTATATTAAGGGTAATTGTGTCCTTGTGACAATATGGTATTTCTCCTTTAATTTTACATGAAAGAAACTGTGTTTCTACAGTTTAAAAGTGTTGTACTATTTCTTAAGTTATGGTAATTACAAGCATCTACTACGGTGATACTCAATTTTTAATTTTACGTCTACACTGTAAAAAAAAATCTGTTTAATTTATGGTAAAATACCAGCAGCTGTGGTTGCTAGAACTTTGTCGTAAAAAAATACAGTGAGGGGGTTTTCTACTGTAAATTTAAATGCAAATATTATCAAAAACTGTTATTTAGACTGAGTAGTCCCTTTATTTTTACGGTAATTGTGTCCTTGTGACAATATGGTATTTCTCTATTAATTTTACATGAACATTTTTATATTTTTACTGTAAAACTGTGTGTTTTCAAAGTTTTTCAAAAGTTTTGTACTATTCCTTGATTTATGGTAATTTAAGTGTCTATTATGGTGATATGCAATTTTTTATTTACGCCCTATTTCTCATGCAATTTGACAGTGTTTTACTGTAATTTCTACAAATATTTTTTACAGTGCAGTGTTGTCTCTCACACCTTCCTAAAATCACTGTCTATGGAGTATTTCAAGGTTTTATACTTGCGTTTAAGTTTTTGGATTTGGGAGAGAGTTGTTCATGTTTATTGATATTTTTGGACAGTCTGAGACCATAGGAATGACATATATGGCCGTTGAACTCAACAAAATGCACATATTCTGGAGCGAAACCCCCCCCAAAAAACATCTTTATTACTACAAAAAATGTGGTGACTTATATGTGTATGTTTGTGCTGAGTGGGTGTATGGGAACTCTCACCTGGACTACATGTTTATTATAGCAGGGGCTCATAGCTCATTGGCGACTGACTTCATGGTGTTAAAAGTAATGACATGTAATTAATCCCTAAAACCAAAGATATGATTGTTTGGTAACACTTTACAATAACCATCATTTATACATGGTAAACAGATAGTTTATTAATGTTTAATCATCATTTATATACCATATATAGGCTATTTAGAATGGTAAATACATCATTTATTAATGTTTAACTGACTATATAATTTATAAATGGCAAATAGATGGTTTATTAATGTAAGTTTATAGTTACTTTACCATTAACAAACAATTAAATTATAATTAATAGTTTATAAATAGTTTTAGTTGCAGTCATTTTAACGTTTTAACACCATATTAAGTATCCTAATGATTTTGAAATGATTCATATACCTTTAAGAAATTGGTTAAACATTTCAAGACTAAATATGTATAGCACTTTGTAAATGGTTAATAATTGGTCTATAAACCATCTATAAACATCACTTAGTTGGTTATTGTAAAGTGTTACCGATTTTAATTTGATAGTACAAAAATACTTATTCAAGTGTAAAAGAGGATGGGACGAGGCAGGCGTGGCATTTTGTAAAAATGGAAAAAAGGGTCCAATCATCTTACACTGTTCCTATGAATAAACATGTTTTTATGGTCATTTCTTCTGTATAGTTTTATGATATTTTAATTTTACTTTTATATGTTCATATTTGCAACCCATGTTTACATTTTTAAGGTCCGAAACATTTGAGCATATTTGTGATTTTTATTGTCATAAATAGTATACTTTTATTTCAGATTTCATGACTTTTGTGTATTTTCTGGCTCAATATGTTAATAAAGTGAAAAAATAATTGTCAGGTCATGTTGAAGTTGTGCTGAGAAAATACCAAATACCATATAACACAGAATATATTAACAACAAGATATTGTTGATATTTTGAAATACTCCCAACCCCAAACAACTTTTCTGTCACTTTTAAGTGTTATTTAATTGTTAAGTACCTTCTTTGGGTACAGGGTCAATTGGGGTAAGAGTGAATTAATGCTTGTAAAATTAGAAGACTATGATTGGCTCAAATCACTTCCCTTTAAAGTGGCAATGTATAAATTCACCTATCTGGGGATTGTAGTTACGGACAAGTATAACTCCTAAACATTCAGTTCTAGAGGACTCTTCCAATTTCATTGAGGGCAGGGTAAATATCATCAAGATGGTCTTCCTTCCCAATTGCGCCATGATTCTCAAAATATACCAACATTTCTGACTAAATCTTTTTTTTCTTTTAAAGAAATTAGACTCAGTCATTCTCCCATTTGTATGGAATTATAAATCTCACACGGTAAAGAGAGATCATCTCTGTTGGCACAACTTACATGGAGGAGTTGCTTTACTTCATTTTATATACTACTATTGGGCTGTCACTATACCTTCTTTTGCCTCCATCATAGACGACACTGCTTTGCTTCCTAGTGGGCTAGAGATGGGGTGGGAAGACTGCCATACTCTATAGCAAATCATTCTATAACAACCCCACACTTCATAGAACAATGTACCACCATTGGCCAGTAGTGATGGTGAGTGTAGAGTGGACCAGGAGAGGAGCATTCCCATCTGGGGCCCAACAAGATCCACAGCAGTGAGACCAGCAGGAGTGATGCCGAGCAGGACCACAGCTCCACACCCTGTGAAAGAGAGAGCAAAGAAAAGTGCGAGTAGTCTGAGAAAGTACAAGCTTGTGACATGTATTATTGGGACATCAGAGAGAGAGGAAAAAAGAGGGACCCGGTGTATCATGTCCCCCAACACATTGGGCCTATAGCGGCATAACTAGGGGCTGGTCCAAGGCCTCAGCCAGCCTTAACTATAGGCTTTGTCAAAAAGGAAAGTTTTAAGTTTACTCTTAAATAAAAAGAGGGTGTCTGCCTGCCGTACTGAGACTGGGAGATAATTCCACAAGAGAGGAGCTTGATAACTGAAGGCTCTGGCTCCCAATCTAGTTTTAAGGACTTTAGGAACCACAAGTAACATAGAATTTTGTGAGCGTAGTGCTCTAGAAGGGTAATATGGCACTATGAGGTCTTTAAGATATGATGGTGCCTGACCATTTAGAGCTTTGTAAGTAAGAAGGATTTTAAACTAAATTCTGGATTTTACAGGGAGCTAGTGCAACAAAGCTAGAACAGGAGAAATATGATCTCTTTTCTTGGTTCTTGTCAGTACACGAGCCGCAGCATTCTGGACCAACTGAAGAGTTTTAAGGGATTTATTGGCGCAGCCTGACAGTAAGGAACTAGAAAATTTCCTCTGGGGAAATTCTGAAAGGGTCACGGAGGCTACTGCCGGTGTGTGTACACTATGATGAGATTCTTCAGAGATTTCAAACTATGCCCTTTAACCTGTAAAGGGCGAAAATCACATAAAGTTACCTGTGTGTGTGTTTGAAGCATGTATGCGTGTGTGCGTGTGTATCTGTAACTGTAATCACATCAAAGATCAAAAGCAATCAACAGAATTAACTGCCACCTTTTCCGGCATAGTGACAGCAGAGGTAGACAGACTGGAATTTCTGGCCTCGAACAGAAAGCATTTTTGGCAAAACCATAATAAATATCATTGATCCGACTTCACTTTGAGCGTCCTGAGTTCTTCCTGAACGTCTACATATGGGGTTTTTTTTAAGAAAAATGAAAAAATAGCTTTGTTAGTGATCTAAAAAATCGAATGTTTTCTAATGATATTACCTAGAGGGAGCATATAAAGGGTGAATAAAATAAAATATGTACATGTACACCTTCCTCAGTTTAAGACTGCAGGACCAGATAGGTTAGATGAATGTTTCATCAGGCCTTCAGGGTCTGTCCATGCAATTTTATACATTGCATTCCCTTCAGGGAATTAGTAGCCCAACTACAACCACCATAAAGACAAATGGGAGAAATAGCTAGGCATTGAGAGACATGATGACATAGAATGAAAGTCTATATTATATACATGCACTGTTTAATTGAATTTAAAACCATGAACAGATTACAATATTCCAAAGAAAATACATATTATATACAATATTTCCAGAACTCTCTCCATTGTATGAAAAATGTGATACAGCAGAGAGTAATTGTCTTTATTCAAAAATAAAACACGACTGGAAGGATATCTTAGCATTTCTGTCAATTGCAATGGGTGTTCAGTTAGACCCTGACCTGGTTTTAATAATTCTGGGGGGAAGACTGTACCCTATATTCTACTAAAGAATTAGAAGTGATAGCTTTTACCTCAGTTATTGCTAAACGTCACCTCCTTCTGAATTGGAAATCCACAACAGCTCCTTCCGGCACGCAGTGGGTTAAAGAGGCTACGTCCTTTTTAAAAGTAGAGAAAATTAGATATTCAAGAAGGGGAAACTTGAGCAAATTCTACAATCAATGGCAACTGTTTATGGACTTTTTTGTGACGAAGTAACAAACCCCCCCCCCCCCCCCCCCCCCCCCACACACACACACACACACACTCCTTTGTCTAAATATCTAAATTTTGTATAGTTTATTTGGTTTCATTTCATGTGACCGTTGTTTGTTCTTAAAATTATACAAATTTAAATCTAAGGATGTGTACAACATGTTTAATGTCGACACCAATGTACCCTGTTATAGGTATGTCCCTCTGTTGTTATGTATACACATCAATTAAAATATGAAACACAATAATTCTGGGGATATCCAGCGATATAGGAAAACAGTCACAACAACCCTTTCTGCCATAAAAACGTATTACTGCTTAAAAAACTACTACTATTTTTTATTTTTACTAAAACGAAAGAAGTTTGAAACTATGGCTCTCTGAACTGGTGAATATACTACGTGAGGATAGCATGGGCGGGGTAGCGGGTAACTAAAAATTAACCCCTTGATGTCTGTTTTATCTTGACATGACGTGACAAAGTAAGATTTTGATTTTCAAATTTGAAATTTAAGATTTCAATTTTGCTTTATTTCAGAGAAATGTAATTACACTTACCACGGTCTGCTTTGGATATATATACTAATTTAAACATAAAAATAATAGATTAATAAATTATATGTTTATTTGAAAGGCAAATTATTATCTAGATAGTGATTAAGTAAAAAAGTGAGATAAAATTATATTAAGACTAAAATATAACATTTCTTTATAATATTAAGTCTAAAATACAAAAATCTTTGAATATAGTTGTTAAACATTTATAATAAAAAAACATACATTTATAACAAAATCAATTTGAAAATGTTTATTCACTGAAAACAAAATATAAAAGCTGAAAGAAGACGACAACATTGCTGTTACTGCACTCTGTTTTTGCATTATCATTAGAACCTTTTACAGCAAAATCAGAGTGCAGTAACTACATTTTTGGGGGTCAAAGGTAAAATAAATCATCATGATTTTGAGCAAAAAAATGAAATCATCAATACATGTAGAAATAAGTGTCATATCACTTACCTACCTATAACCCATTTGGCTGGCCAGTTAAAACACGTTAAAAAACTTTAACGCAGTTTTTCTCAGTTTTACCTTTTGCGTAGTTACTGCAGTTAGACTTTGCAGGGCAGTGTAATGAATATTAAAAAAAGAAGTGCAGTTTAACATACAGGTTATTGCAATTAAAATTAAAATGGCACAAAACACACAGTGTACATCTGACACAGACAGAGTAATTAGCAGCAATACAGGGTATTTAGCAGCATATATTTGTGCAGGTTGGTGAGTGATTGGGGTGATAGTGGTGGTTGGGAGGGATTCATAGGTAGATGTAATTGTCTGAGGGGATGAAACTGTTGAGTCTGGTGGAGGGTGCACAGATGATGAAGTGGATGTGGGAGGGGTGGCTGGGATCCTTCACGATGCTGAGGGCTGAGGTGCACCTTGCATCATAGATGACCTGGATGTAGGGATTTGCAGTCTGAGGCCTTGCAGGTCCCGTCCCAGATGATGCTGCTGCTGGTCAGGATGCTCTCTTAGGTGCCAATGCAGAATGTGGTGAGGACGGGTTGTGGAAGACTTACATTTACATTTACATTTTAGTCATTTAGCAGACGCTTTTATCCTCTGAAGAGCTGGGTCTTCAGGAGGTTTTTTGCCTTCTTCAGGCGCCGAGGCTTCTTGGACAGCGCAGTGACATGCGAGGACCAGGAGAGA
Source organism: Centropristis striata (assembly GCF_030273125.1). Lineage (NCBI taxonomy): Eukaryota > Metazoa > Chordata > Actinopteri > Perciformes > Serranidae > Centropristis > Centropristis striata. Next base: position 24,073,003 of record NC_081535.1, read on the forward strand.
TCCTTTGTGATGTCATACCCTAGAAATACGTGCTGCTGGCTCTCTCCATGTCCATATTATCCATGGACAGGGGGAAGGGTTGGCACCAGTCTTTCAATCAATCAATCAATCAATCAATCAATCAATCAATGATGACCGCCTTGGTCTTCTTTATGTTAAGGGATAGGTTGATGAGCTTGCACCATGCTGTCAGTTGGTCTACCTCCTCTATCTACTGTAGTGTCAGCATACTTTATGATGAGTTCAGAAGTGGACTATGCTGTGCAGTCATTGGCCAGCATGGTGAAGAGCAGTGGACAGGTCATCATTAACCCTTGAGGCACCTTCAGGACCAAACATGTACATTCAGCTAATTATATGATTTTGATTCTTAATATTGGTCAGTTCAAAGGCTAATTGTATGAAACTTGGCCAGGGTTTGTTTTTTATTATAATTTTAAATAAATCCCAATCCCTCTTTTACAAGGTGAATAGAATAGGAGATACGCATGGCACTCACACTTTGACCCTTCGGGCCCGTTTTGGTCCCATTGACTCCCGTTATAAACACATATTTTTGATAAACTGTAATCCTGACATAATAGAATGCCTTTCCCATGAATACCTAATAAATCTAAGCTTCTCCCTTCAAAATACATGGAAAATGGGTTTTAGGTTTGATGACCCCCCTCAAACCACCAGGGTCAGCAGAGCTAAATCACATACAGTTTTAATGGAGGCCTGGTTCACTTACCATGCAAAATGCATGGCAATTAAAACACCTTAAAATGGTCTTGGTGTGTCGGGATTAATATAAAAGTAGTTATCAATTATTAACCTAGTCAAGGCTGTAATAACCTCACCCCAAATATTCCACTTTATTCCACCATATTTTTGAAAATATTGCATATTTTGTGTTTTTACACTTGAGAGAATCAGGGGTTCTTATGACAAAAAGGGCATTAAAAATAAAAAATAAAAATAAAAACATTTTTATATCTATGGTTAGATCGGAAGCTGCTTAAAGGTTTGATGCGGTGAAAGTGAAAACAAATATTTATACATCACATTTTTATGACACTTGTATTAGAGGAACCGTTTAGGGACCGGGTGTAAAGTGTAAGGTAATTTTAAAGAGGCCTTGAGGGTTAAGGGGGGGTAGTCTATTCCACCGGCACCTGGTTCAGTCTCTCAAACCTTGCTTAGCAGTCATCACAGGACTAGGGGGGTGGTTAGGGTTAGGGAGTGGGTGAGGGCCTGTATGCCCTTCCACAGGCGCTGTGTGTCTTTGCTGTCAGTGCATTGCTAGGTCCTCCACAGCTCTGACTTCTGTTGTTAGACATGGCTTCTGGTTGGTCCAAGAAGAGATGATTTTGATGACTGTGACGTCATCCATGCACTTTCTGGAGGCTCTGTGAATTCCTCAAAGTTGATGTGCTCACCAGGAGGAGGCTACCACTTAGAACATGCCCCAGTTAGTGCTTTTAAAGCAGTCCTGAAGAGCTAAGACAGACCAACCTGACCAGACTTCAATCTGTTTCAGAAATGGCCTGTATGCTGGAATTAGCTTAATGGTGATGTGGTCTGAGTTTCCAAAATGGGGGTGGGGCAATGCCGTGTATGCTTTTTTTCTCAGTGTAGACATAGTGTCAAAAGTGTGGAGAACTGCCTTTTACTGGATATTTTCTCTTTTTTTCAGACAATTCTCTGTAACCCTTAGATGATTGTGCATGAAAATGCCAGTAGTTCAGCAGTTTTTTTCTAAACACTGAGAACAGCCCGTCTGGCACCAACAGCCATGCCACTTCAAAGTCACTTAAATCACTTTCTTCCCCATTCTGATGCTCACTTTTAACTTCAAAAGGTCGTCTTCGCCATGTCTACATGCTTTAATGCTTAATGCATTGAGTTGCTGGCATGTGATTGGTTTTATATATATGTAATACATATAAAAAACAATATCATAATATAATATATAAAAACAATCTCCAGTCAGTCTAGCCCTCAACTCCAGCTCCTACGCAAATGTACAAAAGTATATTATAGAACATTAAAGTATAACGGTTGATTTAAGGTTAGCGAACATACACAAGCAAAAATGCAGCTTACCTCTCCCATTAACAGTGACAAAAGGAGAGAGGTCAGCGCGACAGCCCAATATATATTATATATATACAGTAGACAGACACACAAAAATGACGTGGGTTACAGGAGCTTAATGTAAAACATTCCACAAGCAGACTAAGTAAGAATAACATGTCAGGTAAGAACTATACAGATTTTGGTTAATTACAATACAAAAATCACAACTAAATAATTATTCTCTTATTTGCATTACTTCTTCACAATTAGCCTTGTTACACACACACACACATATATCATATATATATATATATATATATGATATGATATGAAAAAAGTTTTAAGCCCTTTTGTGTCAGACTGGGGTTGTGGTAGATGTTCAGGGGAGGATTTCATCAAATCCTAGTACTGCCCCTGCTTTAATAGGCTCAATAACTTGATGTAACACATTTCTTCCAATAGCTACCCCCATTCCCAATAGCTCGCCACCATCTCCCTTGTCCTATTGCACGGGTAGGCAATCTGAGGCTCCAGAGCCACACTTCAGGCTGTCCTCAGTGGCTCCCTGTGGCAAAATGAAATGTTTATTTCTTTACATTTTAAATTTAATTTAGCATTGGTGTAGGCCCAAAGCATTTTGTATTCTTCAAATGTAAAAATGTGTATATTATAATGGCAGTTAAAATGTTTTAAAAACATTTTAGTCCACTAATATGTGCATCATAGCTCTGGCCGGCACCTTAACCTCTAAATTTAGCCAACTTCAAGTTGAGTTTTCCTTGCTCTCCTGAGATATTTCTTCGGTTTCCAGCCTCTCATCTGCATTCTGACAAAATCATATGAATAAATGCTCATTATGACCTATTATTAATGTTAATCTAGACTTAGTTTTATGTCCATTCTAAGACTCAAAATAAGGTTTGTGGCTCCATTCCGACTGTTTTCTCCTATTTTGGCAGACAATGGCTCTTTTGTTAGTAAAGGTTGCCGACCCCTGGTCTATTGGGACTGAAGTATACATAGACTATCAAAGGAGACTCTAAATGTGATATTTGTTTTAATTTAAGATGATCTAACTTGTGTGCACACAAAATAAAAAAACATCTTACAGGAATTGTGGGATTGTCTTAATATCATTGTATTATTCCATGTGTTAATGTGCTCTGTAGAAGTATTGTTGTGTACCTGTATCGCTGCCAGATGTTCGCTGCTGATGCAGTGTCAAGAGGCGCACAGTCGTGACGTCACCGTCGGGGTTTCCTAGTGAAGTGAACCTACGGCGTCATGGCGGAGGCCGGTTGTCGGCTTGAAATGAAGCTTTCTACAATCGCAGTTTGACCAACGAGCACTTGACTTTGCTTACATCTAAATCGGGAAAGGGGAAGTACTTATTTTTGGAGGGAGAGGACCATTAACATTAGAAAAACTCCACCGAGCTGAAGCGTCCAGGGCTGCTCTCCCTCACTGGGAGATAGCTGCTAGCGTCAGGTAGCTAGCGCTAGCTATCGCAGCTGCTAGCTCGCTAGTTAAATAAAAGAAGAAAGAAGCTCTGGAGTGGAAAGGCGGATTTAAGCACCGAGTTCATTGGAGTTTGTCAGGTAATAAAAAAACCCAGGTTACATGCTGTGTGGTGTTACTTGTTCCCTAGTTGTCAGAGAGTAAAGTAAAGTGAGCTAAGGCTGCATGTTGATGTGGTAAAAGCCGCGAGAAGTGAGCGGAATGAAAACAAGATGGAAGAGGCTGAAGTTAGGTTAGCTCATTTGGCTTTGTGGCTTTTAATAATGAATACTAATATGGCTTAGCACTTCACTCTGGTTCACTGCTTGCATAAATATTTGCATTGGTAAATATTGTTGACTGCTGATGACTCAATATGGGCTCCAACCGGGAAGGTAACCTCCAGCGGCCCCTGCTAACACCAACTACCAACTACCGCTAGCGCAAAGTTTTCTCATTTGTTAGCTTCCGTGCTAGCCTCGTGCTTCATAACGTGAGCTAACGCTGCTTTCCTTGGCAACCTCAGTAAACTCTGTATGGGCTAACCTTATCACCACATCATTAACATAATCACATCCATGTAAAACAGAAAATACATGGCACTGTATTCACCTTTGATCCCACTGGATTGTGGAACATTTGGTAGAATTCTAACGCCGACTGGTGCTTTTATTGTTTTACTAGTCTTGTCTGGTGTGTCATAATACTAGCACAACACACACGAGCTAAAGTTAGCAAACACTAACTGATTATACATAGGGGGCACTTATTATCCTGTCCCAATAAAGTGGGCAGCATTTATAAAACCGGCGATGGTATTAGGATAATAGTGGTTGTTGTGTGATCTGAATAAAAAGTGTGTGCATACATTAGTCTTGTACCCCGCCAAGCGTTAGCCAATTTAGCCTCATTAGCCGGTGTTAGCTGGCTAGTTAGCTACAAGCCTAACTGGCTACATGAAGACTACACCTACAAGTATGACACATGACCGGTTACTATAAAACGTGTTTGGGGCTTGGCTAAGGTTAACGTGGTTATTGTAGTGATTGGAGTGGCCGTGGATCTTTGTGTGGATGTTGAAACACGCTGTTGCTGCTGCAGGCCTGATAGGCCTCTGCGGTGAGGAACAAATACAGCCAAGTTAACAGTAATGTAGCTGCAGACATCCGCACATCTCCTTCTGTTCTCCTTCAACATGATCTATTCCTAAACCAAGTGCTTAGGTTAACAATGGAGACGGGTAACCATTCTTAAACCATATATGACTATTAACTTGTATTATCGTTAAAGTATAATTGTGCAAGTGTATTGACAGCTTCACAAGGACAGTTGATTGGTTGAACTTGGATGCTGTAGCTAAAGTTGGCCAGGGCTGTTATTCAATAATAATAATAATATAATAATAATAATAATAATACATTTTATTTGTAAAGCACTTTTCATAAAGAAATCTCAAAGTGCTATAGAAACCAGAAACAAAATAAACAAGACCAAGAGCAATATCACACACGATCAAATCAGCAGTAGATAAATAAAACACAGGTAATAAAGTACATTAAGAAAACAGCTAATGGAGGAGATTATGGTGCAGAGACAATAATAAAAACATCTAGGGACAACCTAAAGATGCCTGCCTGAACAAAAAAGTTTTAAGCCCTTTTGTGTCAGACTGGGGTTGTGGTAGATGTTCAGGGGAGGAGTTCCAGATGTAGGAGGCAGCGGAGCAGAAGGCTCCGTCTCCCATGGTGCCGAGTCGTGTGCGGGGCTGATGGAGGAGGTTTATACTTGGGACTGGAGGTTACGGGTGGATGAGTGAGGGCTAAGGAGGTCTTTGAGGTATTGCGGGGCGTTGCTCTCGATGCAAATGTGGGTGATGAGGGCAATCTTGTATTGAATTCTTGAGGTTATGGGAAGCCAGTGTAGGTTCTGAAGAATGGGGGTGGTGTGGTCGTATTTGCGAGTTTTCATCAGAGTTCGGGCAGCACAGTTCTGAATGAATTGAAGTTTCTAAAGGTGTTTGTTGGATAAACCGATGAGCAGGCTGTTACAGTAATCAAGCCTAGAGGAGATACAGAGCTGCAAATGCATTTAAAAGCATGAAGATTTGTACCTGAAGTGTGTTTCTTTGCCATGTTATGCCGGATTTTGACAAGCACAGGTTTATTAGATCATCTTTTTACATACTGCAAGGAATGTTTAATGTTTTTGGAATTAGTCAGCTTTGATGTACACACAATCTAAGCATTTCCCAGACAGTATTTCTAATATTGTTAATGTGTATCTTCTGTATAGGTTAACAACGTGGAATATAATACAACAAATTGTCAGGGGGAAGTCTATATTTTGGACTTCAACATGGCGGAACGCAGTGAGGATGAAAGTGTAAGCAACAGCAGTGGAGAATCAAGGTAAATCAACTGATCATCAAAATCTTTTCTTTTTGTTGAAGTGTCATATCTGATGACACAGTTGATTATATAATGATAATAGTAACTGTATATTGCACCGTTGTGTTTACACATTAAGCTGGAGCAGAATACTTTCATATCTCACAGATGCGTTGGGTTGCATTGTGCAAGATTAACCTTTATTTTATACCATTCATCCCTTCCAAAGTTGTCTCATTGAAATAAATGATAAAGCAATCTATCATTGTCTAAATAGATAAGCTGTAAGCATGCAATACTTGCACAAAAATCGGTAAAGTTTTCCTTTAAGTGTCCATGTGCCAACATGTTTATCCGTGCACAAAGCCAGAATTAATGTTAATAAAGTTATGTTTTAAAAGAGTCCAGTTTGTGTAACTGATTTGCTTTGTTGATTATTCATGTATAAATTACTAATGTCCACATATGTGCTTTTATTATTATCTCTTCATGTGTGATAAAAAGTAATTCCGATGATGAATCCGGTTCTGGATCGGGCTCAGCATCAGGGTCTGCCTCAGGCTCCAGTTCCAGCTCCTCCAGCAGCAGCAGCCAATCAGGGAGCAGTGACTCAGGTAGTGGCTCGGACTCTGGTAGTCCGTCAGACTCTGACACAGAGAAATCAAAGGAGAAGATGGAACCGCCAAATAAGTCAAACATCGATGGAGCTGAGGTAAAGTAATGCAATTACAAAGAACTTTGCATAGATGGGCTCCTATCTTTTACTTGAACTGGGCATGTGGAAAAATGTGGATTAATTATTCTGACAAGAAAATACTCAATCATTAGGTGTTACCTAGAAAGCAGCTGTTATATAATCTGCATCAAAATGGACTCAACCTTTCCTTTTATCTCTGTAGCAACACGACATCTAATGTAGATAGAGTTCATATGGTTTGACCTTTGACCTTCAACCATGATTCAAAAAAGTTGGGACACTAAAACATGAATATAAAAGGAATGCGTGCAAATTCAGAGTGTATAGTTACAAAAACAAAAGTTAATCACGTTGAACATAAAATATACTGTCTTGGTAGAGTTTTCATATAATATTTTATATCACATTTCACAAAGGATTAGTAAACTCTCACATTTAGTGTTATTTAGGTTTTAGCTACATGGTTCTTTTGGGGTGTTTAACACGGTGATCAACTCTTGTCATGTGAAAGCTTTTTAAACTGTTAACACATTTTTGTGTTTTGTACTCTACTTCACTCATTGATTGCAGTTCTGGAAGTCCAACCCAAGTATCCTTGCAGTGCAAAGATCTGCTATGCTCAGGAAACAACAACAACAGCAGCAGCAGCAGAGACAAGGCTCTTCAAATAGTGGATCTGATGAGGTTTGTTTTGCATCTCCAATACACTTTTTCTGTGCTGTTGTACTGGAAACTAATCAACACAATTAGAAGATGTCATTACTTTACTTAACTGGACCGTCTGTATTTGGTGATGGACACAGAATTGAGATTCATTGTCTTGAATCTGATTACACGTGACCTTTCTATCTTTGATCTCTTTTAGGACTCGTCAAGCAGCGATGGATCGGACTCATCAAGTGAATCCAAAAAAAGAAGAAATTCAGGATCCTCTGACTCTGCATCTGGTTCTGGATCTGGAAGTGGTTCTGGATCGGACTCGTCAGCAGAAAACAACAGTGACGAAACAGCATCAGACTATGAGCCTAGTCACAAGATCAAAAGCAGAAAGCCTCCAACCAAGTAAGTCCTTAATAGATTCCTGGATAAATACTTTTTTACACTTTTGTAATAGTCACTCAATATGGCAACTGAGAATTTGGCTTTTTTTTTGTTGTCATATCTCAGGATGAATTTTCGAAATGGGAAGAAAAGCAACACTCAAAGAAAGAAATCCCAGAATTGTTCTTCTTCTGAGGATGAGAACGATAACTACAAGAAAGTGGCCTCAGCGGGGCCGCGGCGGCAGGCCACAGTCAACATCAGCTATAAGGAGGACGAGGAGCTGAAGACTGATTCAGATGACCTGGTGGAAGTTCTGGGTGAAGATGTCCCACAGCCTGAGGAAGACGAGTTTGAAACACTGGAGAGAGTGATGGACTGCAGGATAGGAAGGAAAAGAGGTAAGGAACATGGTGCTGAGATTAATGGTTGAACTGTGACTATGGACAGGTATTTATCCAGGTATGCATTGTCTGTGTTAGGAAGACAGGATTTACCAGGAAGACTGCTTAGAACTTTGTAACAATCACAGCTTGAACATTCTGTTTCTCTGTACAGTTCACCTTCAGAACAAAAACAATATTTTAACCCCGCTCTAAGGATGAATACAGAAAAAATGTATTTTTATTTTTTTGCTTTATTTTTTTCCCAAACAGCAACAGGAAGTGTAACCACTGTATACGCTGTAGAAGCAGACGGCGACCCCAATGCCAACTTCAGTTCCAACAAAGAGGCGGGTGAGATCCAGTATTTGATAAAGTGGAAGAACTGGGCTCATATCCACAACACATGGGAGACGGAGGAAACACTCAAGTTACAGAACGTTAAGGGCATGAAGAAACTGGACAATTTCAAGAAGAAAGACCAGGACAAAAAGAGATGGTGAGAGCTTTTTTTTTTTTTAAACAAAGAGCTTTTACTTCATTAAACTTGATCACAATATTACAAACCGTTTTACATACAGGAAAGCTGCCCCCCTCCTCTACTGAACAGGACAAATCTGGTGAAAAACTACATAACAGACAAAAGTAATCAAAGTCTTAGGCCCCGTTTACACGAGGACGCTTGCGGGTAAAAACGACAAAAATATTTTATGGGAAGTGTTTTTCATTTAGACGGTGACGGCGTTTTTGGGGCTTAAAAACACAAAAATCTAAAGCCACCCTCCAGAGTGTAAAACTGTAATCCGCTCCGCCGTAGCGTGTCCGTCTACACTGCCAAGACAATAAAACTCAGATCTGCTCACGTCACGTACACGTTTACGTCACATACATGCTCCAGTACAGGGAAATAAACAAACATGTGGGATTATTTCCATGCATGGGACCTTCAAGCTGCTCTGGCAGCTCTAATAAACTTCCAGGAGTCTTTCCACCAAATGTACAGGATATGTACACACACACACACTTTTGTGTCACCGTATGCATGCAGATTTCCTCCTGAAAACGCTCTTCTAAATGCGGAATACAAAGTGAAGACACAACGCCACTTTTGCGTCTTCTGTTCAGACCGTCATCATGTTAACGTAGCCTTAGTGGCCAGTCGTCCAATTGAGCTTATATTCAGTATGACTGGCATTGTAACTCATTGACGTTACCACCATGCCACAAGACCCCATGAACCTCTTTGTAAATAAAAATGGAATGGCCTAGTCTCTCCCCTTCTGAGGGACGACCATGGGACCTTATTTGGTAAAAAAGAAATGTATGGTAGATTGTGGCGAGAGACTTCTTTTTAATTCTTTGAATCCCTTCGAATTGCACCTGAACGTTTCAGTCACGGCACTGATACCTGGGCTTTGGCTAACAAAGTAATCAAAAACTAATATAAATTATTTGTCTCTTGCTGTTGGCTGCAGCACTTTTTTCCCCAATATAAGGTCTCATGAAGGATACCGGAATGGGGGACTTATCCTCTCTCTAGCCCTCAGCCCCTTGTTAGTGATGACATTGGTTAAGATGTTAATCACATTTGGTCCTGTAGTGTTTCCTGAGCATTTATTTCCACTTTAAACCGGTCATCATCTTGTGCAGATTAGAAATGGATACAGGCATTTGCTTATTATCTAATGCTTTTTGTCCTTTCCCCAGGTTAAAGGCGGCTTCACCAGAGGATATAGAGTATTTCAATTGTCAGGAAGAATTGATGGATGACCTGCACTCTCAGTACCAGCTTGTAGAGCGAATCATAGGTGCGCTTTTTACACACTGTATCCCTTGTTTGTATGAAGCATTTTACTCTGAATAAATTTGACGTCACTAAATTTGTCTAACCAAATATGTCCCTAAAATCCTTTGAGCAGGGCATTCAAACCAGAAGTCAGCGGCTGGTTACCCAGACTACCTTTGCAAGTGGCAGGGTTTACCATACTCGGAGTGCAGCTGGGAAGATGGTGCTCTGATTTCCAAAAAGTTCCAGAAATGCATCGATGACTACATGAGCAGAAATCAGTCTAAGACCATTCCATCCAGAGACTGCAAGGTAATGCAGTTCCCAAACTCTGCCATGCCAAGGACACACATTTAGCATTGGGGACCCCACTGTTACAACATGGTTTAAAGTAACCTCTACATTATGATGTAAATTTAAAAAATCAAACAAACAGCTTTTTAACAATTTCCTTATTTATTAAAAATGAATAATCAGTCTTTTGCTATAAACATTCCTTGTCATTTCTGCCAGTAATGTTATCGGTAAACATATTTTCTTTTAGAATTTTTCTCTTTGAGTCAGGACCCCCACTTTGAAGTACAGTGTATTATGATATATTGATTCTCAAGAAAACTATAGGATATTTGCTGAAATCCCAGTCTGCCATGATACAGTTTTTTGAGGATGCTGCATCCTCGGGTAACTTTCCATATTTCAGAGGCTGTAGCAGAGGTGGAGGGAAAGATGTATCATTACACCCCTTCACTGCAAAAAAGGTGTGTCTAAAAACGAGATAAAAACATTAAATCTGAGGGAAATTATCTTGCTGCATGGACAGATAATTTCACTTGACAAGATTTCTTAAATTAAGATTGTTAAATCTAGAAATAAGCATGTTGTACGTTTAAAATAATACATTAACTCTTAAAACAAGAAATTAAAGCTGAAAGCTGCAAGCAGCGATGAACTGGCTCGAGCAGAGTGCTCTGACAATTATTTATTTCTTACAAGATAAAAAAACTTTAGATATAAAAGAGTTAGATAATTTATCTTGTTTTAAGAGTTAATTTATTCTTTTAAGCGTTCAACATGCTTATTTCTAGATTTAACAATCTTTATTTAAGAAATCTCATCAAATGAAATTATCTGTCCATGCAGCAAGATCATTTCCCTGTTTTTATCTTGTTTTTAGACACACCTTTTTTGCAGTGTAGGCTCTGTTGGCAGCGGCAGTATGTTTGTAATGCGTTTTGAATTTAGTCTAGTTTGGTGTGAGCTCTTCTGTGTCCGTGAGTTTAGACTTAATCACTGAACTCACCTGTTCTTTCCTGCAGGTGCTCAAACAGAGACCCAGGTTCGCGCCTATGAAGAAACAGCCAACTTACATAGGAGGTGATGGACTGGAGCTCCGAGACTACCAGCTGGACAGTTTAAACTGGATGGCCCACTCCTGGTGCAAGTATGATTTAAGCAATACTTTATCCTTGTGTTTTGAATGTCCATTTTGTAATTGGGGGGTGGGGGCGATATCATAGTAATCCAGCATTTCCTGGATCCCAACAAAGCACCATCACTGGGGCTTGAAATGCTGTGTACGTGGGATTTTTAAAATGACATGCACCAAATGTTTTTACTTGCACCTACCTCATTTACTCCCCTGTTTGGTGTATTTGTTCCTGAAACCAAAGTTAAATATCCAATTAAAACTTATTTCATCACAGTGTGTCTGGCTTGACTGCAGTCTTTACATGGTGCTGCTGTTGCACTGTGTTCTATGTTGTTTGTTTGTGGGCTCTCGGTTTCCTCTTTCCATGTCACAATATTAGTACTTCTAAATTTGTTTTTCACTGTGTGACAACATGACAAAATTGTCGTGTGTATGTGACAGCTGATGTGGGAGACTTGGTAGCCCCATACAACGTATTTTCTGTACCATTTAAGGTGCACCGGTGCATGTATTAGTGGAAATTATGTGCACAGCTCCAATTTTATTTACACTTATGAGCATATGCATATTTTGAGCCCTGGCTGTTAGGGCTGCACGATTATGGCCAAAATGATAATCACAAATATTTGGATCAATATTGTAATCACAATTATTAATCATGATTATTCATCATATTAAGGAAATCATCTGTATTTTTATAGCACTACTTTTAAACAAACAATAGGAACAGTTTTTAGTGTGTGTACAGAGTGTCTGGAGCTTGTTGTAAACAAACAGAGATCGCTAAGTGAACACCTCCTGCAGCAGCAGCACATACACACTGTACTGCTACAGAGCTAACTGTTAGCCTGTTAGCAATTTGCAGACTGGATGCTAAGGGGTTAACATCCCCTCCGGCTCTGCAGCTGGGAGAGACTGCTGCAGGAGGACTGTGCCGCTTCGACTCGTTCTTACTCTTCTTAACGAGCCTCCGTCCCCCGTTAAGAGTAAGAACGAGTCTCCAAAAGTCTCCAATAACAGCAGAAAAAGTCGCTGGATTGGTCGCCAGTCGCTTTTTAAAAAAAATTGTTGCTAAGGGCGTCTGAAAAGTTGCTAAATATAGCAACAAACTTGCTAAATTGTCAACACTGCTTCGCCAGCTTTTACAAATGTCGCGTGTTGTTGTGGCGTTGAGTACTACATCACATCCTGCTTATCGCTTGCTCGTTATTTATTTAGGCAGCTACATGAAACCTTACCTATGCGTTCGCCCCCTGGTGGTTGGTGGACTACTGGTGTAGAAAGTGCTTGATTAGATATGCAGGAGAGCCGTATTTTAAAATGGAAATACCACCGAGGATAATTTAATCTTGGCAGCCAAAATCGTGATCACGATTAAAATTAGATTTATTGTGCAGCCCTACTGGCCATCACTCAGCAGTGTGTTGCAGGCCCTTAATCTGAGTTTTTTTTGTTTCTCTCTTTTGCCCTGTCTTCATTCATAGAGGAAACAGCTGTATTCTTGCTGATGAAATGGGTTTAGGGAAGACCATCCAGACAATCGGCTTCCTGAACTACATGTTTAACGAGCACCAGTTGTATGGACCCTTTTTGCTGGTTGTGCCCCTCTCTACACTAACCTCTTGGCAGAGAGAAATCCACCTCTGGACACCTCAGATGAATGTTGTGGTCTACCTGGGAGACATCAGCAGCAGGAACATGGTATGATGGTTCAGACACCTGTAGGGGGACAATCACTTTCTACCATGATATTTTTTACAATTTCCTAAGATTAAGATGTATGAATACAAGCAGAAAAGGCATCAGTTTACTAAGGACTGTCTTCACAGTTTTCATGTTTCCTTTTCCCCTGTCTTCTTATTTAATAGATCAGGACACATGAGTGGATGCATGTCCATAACAAGAGACTGAAATTTAACATCCTTCTCACAACATATGAGATTCTTCTCAAAGACAAGGTAAGCAGCTACTGCCCTTAATCTGCTGTTGCTGTTATTTATCACTTGACTGAACAATGTATTTAACGCACATTTCAAAGGTTAGGAAACCCTGTTGGTTCTAAATCTGTGCAGTATAACATTGCACATGTAAAACTAATAACATGTATGTGTCTCCAGTCATTTTTGGGCAGTGTTAACTGGGCCTTCATCGGTGTGGATGAGGCACACAGACTGAAAAACGATGACTCCCTCCTCTACAAGACCATGATTGACTTCAAGTCCAATCACAGGCTTCTGATTACAGGAACGCCGCTGCAGAACTCTCTGAAAGAGCTTTGGTCCCTGCTGCACTTCATTATGCCAGAGAAGTAGGTCATATCAACTATTATGCTTAAATACTAACTTGTCCTGAATTTCTAATGCTTTGTACAGCTTGGGTCAACTTGTGGTACCAGGTATTTTTCGAAATTTTGTTTTCAGCTGCAGATAGTCCCCCCTCAGTGTAGGTAGGATTCTTACGCGATTGTCATAGTAACACTGCGTAAAACTGCTGTGCATCAAGTTCAGTGTAACACAAACACAGGTTGTTGTCTTGCTGGATCCTTTTTTCTGCAACCAAAAAGGGAAACATCTTTACTTTAATTATATTCATCACAGCGCCTTGTTATTGGCTGCCATTTTTGAAAACCTTGATGGAATGAATAAAGAGGGAGACAGGGATCATATGAGTATGGATTTAAGATTATGAGTATGGATTTTTATTTTTTGAAAGTGACAGCTGACTCATAAATGTATCTAACGGTATTAAGTCTCTTTATAAACCACAATAAACTGCCATCTCACTCCCTCTTCCTCTTCTTGCACAGGGTAGCCACTGGGGTTTAAAAGGTATTAAAAGGTATTAAAAGGTAGAAAGTTAAATTAGCCAAACATAAGGCCATTAAAAAGTAATAAACGTCATTTGAGGAGGTATTACATTTTCGAACCATCCGCCGCAAAGTGCCAGCAGCAGCACCGTCCTAAACACCGCAAAGGGAGCCACACACAGCAAACTCTGTGCGCATCAACATTGGGAGCTGAGGTTCTGGAGTTTCCACTATACTCATTTGGTAGCAGTGACCCGCCACTGCTATATTATACCCTCTGCTACTTCAGAATAGGGGATTCTTTTATTTTTTTAGGTGCCCCTCATAAATTCTAATGTCTCTATTCCATCTTAATCATTGCATAGTTTAATGAATTATTGTAAAAGAGAATAAGGGTTCTGTTTTATTTAAGGCAACATATTTTGACAGTCTCATATCCATGTGCTCTTATTTTCAAAGCTACATGTGTTTGCTTTTATTTTGAGGCAAAAAGTGGAAAACAAGTGGAGAAAGAAACTAGAGTAATACTAACGGAGTGCTCGCACTGTAGCAGTTGTCACGACATATCTAGTGTTTGACGGCAGTGTTTCATCTACTCTTCCCCGCTGTGGGCTGCCACTACTAAATGAATATATCGGAAAGTGCATTAAATGGGTAAACATTAGATTTCTCATATGGTACGTGTCTGCTGAATGACTCAGGGAGGGTTTGCTGAGTGTGTTGTGCAGATTTACTCAACTTTTCTTTAACTGTAGTTGTGCTTGTGGATGTGGAGTCCCAATGTTTCACACATTCATACTCTTTCGTGTGGTTCGTTCCCAAGTGGTGGAACAGATTGTCGTTGAGCTGCTCTTTACAGCCGCAGTTTTTCAGCATATCTTGCAAATAATGTTATTTTGACGGATGTCATTTCTAGGCTAGTGAGGCAGACACGTCTCGCCACTAAATCATCTGGTGAAGTCATTTCTGAGACGTGAGATTCCTATTTCCTCCATGTGAGACTATCCATCATGGTGTTTTCTCTCACACACTGCGTGTGGGAGATCATGTGATCATCACATGACTGAATCCTGCCCACTGATTGGCTTCTGAGGCTCAGATTCAGCAAATGAAGACTTTCATTTCATTTGTTTTCTTTTTGAGATATTATAAATACTTGTCAAATCCCTGCAGAATACCACATTAAGACACCAAGACTTTTAGGACCACTGTAGAAAAATCCATGCTGATTTGAAAATGTACCATGTATGTAAAGAGGATACACATGGGTACCCACAGAACACATTTTTCCTTAGGTCTTTCATCTGTTCCAGTTTAATCAGATATCAATTCCTTCACTGTGATATTAAAACTGAGCCTGCTACATCGCCTGAAAGCCATAAAGTCAGCCGAGGACACAAGCGTCCTCAAGGAGTTGAAGAGGTTAACCCTTTAGTGCTTGCGGAACATTGGAACTTTTTTGCTGACTTTCTTCTTTCAGAGAATTTATATATAATGGCATTTAATTAAATTAGAGGCCAAGTAATCCATTGTTACCAACCATGTCATGATATCTTTTTGGGAAGGGGGTGAATTGTTCCTAAATTTTTATTTTATTTTTGTTTGTTGCTGCTGGAACTCTGGAAATTTTCCTGTTGGGACTAATAAAGAAAATCTTAATCTTAAATGGCAGTCCTAAGTTCGTAACTGCCAGGGACATTTTCGGGGGGGGGGGGGGGGACATGGACCTAGAGTTTTCTCTGAATGAAAATGGGTTCTTTTGGTACAGACGAGTCACCCCTTTACATTACAAGTCCTTTAATGTTAATCCCATTTTGAGGCAAAATCCATTTTGAATGTAGTTTTTCTCATGCAGTACAACTGTGTTTCCCTTGTTTATTGCATTTGATTATTAATTTTTTCTACTCAAGAAATGCCCAGTTTGTTTTCCTTACTGAACTGATTTTTATACAATAAAACGGCATATTAAAAGTCTATACAAAGTGGTTTTCCAATATATGAATATCAATTGCCTTATGATTGGAAAAACACTTTGTACAAAGTAAGAATAATGAAACGTGTAATGCTCCACCAAAACTGATGTGTGCTGTATGTCTCATTTCTCTAGGTTCCACTCTTGGGAGCAGTTTGAGGAGGCGCATGGTAAGGGCAGAGACTCGGGCTACGCCAGTCTGCACAAAGAGCTGGAACCTTTTTTACTACGCCGAGTCAAGAAGGATGTTGAGAAATCTCTTCCTGCTAAAGTGGAGCAGATCCTCAGAGTGGAGATGAGTGCTATCCAAAAACAGTATTACAAGTAAGAGCACTACCTTTTAAAATCAATCATTATTATAATAACACATTTTATTTTTAAATTGCATTTCATAGTACTCAAATACAATTTACAACATCTGAAATTATCAATTAGTTAAAACTAAAAATATATAGTAAAAAGAAAACATTGATCACGCATTAAAGCAATTCTGAAGAGATGAGTTTTGATTGATCACTAATATCTGATGCTGCTTTCTTTTACAACAACAACAAGAGCACAGACGGTTCATCTCAGGTCATTTAGTGAGTAACATGATAGTTAATGAATGATAAAAAAATATGTTGATATATGATGTATTTTCTACATCAGTTTACCTTGTGCCTTATTAAAATGTAGGGGGATCAGGGATATTGTACATCTGAAGAAATTGTTAATCTAATTTTGCTGCTAGAAAGTTTAGGAAGTGAGTTTGCTAGTTTAAATTAGTTTTTATTTTTTGAAAATGCTTAGTTTTAGTTTAGTTTTTATCAGTTTTAGTTTTTTTGTAATGGGGTATTTGTTGGGTGCCAGATTTTTTTTAAAAGTCACAAATGTTTCCTTAATTTCCTTTGTCTGATCCACCTCAGCCCCAATAAGTTTATTAAGTCATAAAACCAGATCGATGAAATAGATTTCATATCAACCAAAAAGGTGTATGTATGAAAAAAGTTGACAAAGATGAAAACGAAGGACATTTTCACTGTAATTTTAGTTAGTTTTAGTTAGTTTTGTAACCACAAAATACAGTTCCAATTAGTTATTTTTTTTATAAAAACTCTCGTTCTTATTTTTATTTCAAACTAAAATGTTTTTTTCAATTCTAGTTTTCGTTATTTCGTTAATTTTCATTTACTATAATAACCTTGGTGTGTGTCTGTGTGTGTCTGTGTGATCGATCAGATGGATCCTGACCAGGAACTACAAGGCTCTGAGTAAAGGTACCAAAGGCAGCACGTCAGGCTTCCTGAACATCATGATGGAGCTCAAAAAATGTTGTAACCACTGTTACCTTATCAAGCCCCCGGAGGACAACGAGTTCCTCAACAGAGCTGAAGCCTTACAGGTCTGTTAAAAGCACAGATTTTTTTGGAGTTGGAGATTTTCCAAATCTGTTTGTGGTGTTGTGAGAAAGGGGAAAACAATTTTTTTTGTCTTGCCTGCCATTATGTCCTTTATGATCCTTCAGAAATAAAGTAATGTTTTGGTCGGACGTGGCCAAAACTTTGCTGGTTCTCACCTTGCTAATGGAACTTTTTACATGTTTAAACATGAATGTACAGTTATCTTCTGCTATTTTGACGAACAGATTGATGCTGTGCTGTTGTTACATTTGTATCAAATCTGCACTAACTGAATCTTTTTATCTTGGCCATTCCGGGATGAGATAAACAAATTGTGAACACATTGAGATATATATATATATAACTTTCATGAAGCTGCTTTAATTTCAGACAATACTATTATTGAATTCTGTGCATGAGGTCACAGAAAAGTGTCTGTCTGTGTTATGCGGTTGTATGTTTGGATGATGGAGAAGGCTTGAATATATTTGTATCTGCAGAAGAAGAGCCTGATTGGTTCCTATTCTTGGAACAAATCACTCGATGTGTGTAGTTAACACCAGCAGTATACAATTTTTTATTGATCCATAATATTTCTTTTAGAGGATAGATCAGTGACCTTCTTTTTCTCCAACAGCATCTAATCCGCAGCAGTGGGAAATTGGTTCTGTTGGACAAGCTGTTGGTGCGTTTGAAGGAGCGAGGCCACAGAGTTCTCATCTTCTCCCAGATGGTACGGATGCTCGATATCCTGGCTGATTACCTGAGGAGCCGACAGTTCCTCTTTCAGGTATGTTCATGCTGTTCTTACAGAACAATTGGAAATACTGAGTTTACATTCAGTTTACATATGCTCCACAAAAGCGAACTATGTTTCTGCTCTAAATTTCTGAATTTGAAATGTTGTATCTTTGTGTAGAGACTAGATGGCTCCATCAAAGGGGAGATGAGGAAGCAGGCACTGGATCATTTTAATGCTGAGGGCTCAGAGGTACGTTTTCTGTTGTGTGTACAGTAAATGACATTGGACGGTATTTGAATATACTAGGACTTTAACATGAAGTTCTCCTTCATTTGTGCGCCCAGGATTTCTGCTTCTTGCTATCAACACGTGCAGGTGGTCTGGGTATCAATCTGGCCTCAGCTGACACCGTGGTCATCTTTGACTCAGACTGGAACCCCCAGAATGATCTCCAGGCCCAGGCAAGAGCCCACAGGATCGGACAGAAAAGACAGGTAAGCCACAACTGTCATGAGCCTCGACCCATTTTTACTTTGTTTGTTGTAATGTATTTTGTGGCAGTATGACAGCTGTTGCCTACAGAAGGCAACATGGAGTAGACAGTAGATATACTAAGCTCTCGTGCTTCGCAATAAATGCCTGACATTAGTTGGCCATTGAACACTGAAATTATGAAACAGTGACTAGAATTTTTTTTTCAGTATTTACGATAACTGCTTTACTCGAGTTAGAAAATGACGATCGAGAACTCATGTTCCACAATACGAACGTAAACCTCAGCACGTAGCATTAGACAGTTTTTTCAAATCAAACCATATACGAGAGGGGCAATATCTAAACTCTATGGAATCATACAGAATGTGAAAAACACATTGTCGGACACATTTAAAGAGGCTTGGGGGAGAGAATTGGATAGGGAAATTTCAGTTGAGATATGGGAGAATTGTATCAAGAATATTAATTCCATGGTAGCTCAATCAATGCAAGACATAATTTGATACAATTCCAGGTAGTACATAGACTACACTATTCTCCCTCCAGATTGCAGAAAATATTTCCGGGTGTCTCACCCCAATGTATTAGGTGTCGAGTGAAGAGGGAACACTGTCCTACTTATTCCTGTCATGTCATAAACTACAACCATTCTGGGGCTCATTGTTTGAGTTCTTCACTAAGGCCCTTAATCATCCATGTAACCAAGACCCATTCACCGTGTTGTTCAGGGTGGCCAATCCAGATGGTGTCAAAAGTAGTTGTGAAGCTATGGCTATCTCCCTTTCAACATTTCTATCCAGAAAGTTAATTTTACAGTCTTGGAAATCTGAAAGGGCTCCTACATTTGAAATGTGGTTGAGAGAGCTGGGAAATGTATTACACTTGGAGAAAATCAGGTACATTATATATGCTAAAGAGGATATCTTTTTAAAAATCTGGCAACCTTTTCTCGATTACATGTCTAAAAACTGAATTAGAGCTATTCTGTTGCTGTGCCATTTATTTTATACCCTTGTTTTGTTTCTCATGTCAAAAACTCTGCACGGTTCTGTGTAGCTCCACCAACTATTTCTAATTTGTATATATTTTTCTGTTATGAAAACAATAAAAATAAATACCCCAAAAAAGAAAATGACGAATGTTATCAGCAATGTCAGCTTATTACAGATGGAAATAATTGTTTGGTTAACATTGCAAGAAGAAGCGCTGTTGACTCTATGACGATATTCATGCAACAAGTAGCTGATGCAAGGCTGATGATAAGCCAGGCCTATAACTGGTTGATCCCGAACAAGCTCATCAACTTTGTAACCCTAGTTGATATAAATGATCTACTTTATCCAAAAGCACTGCCAGAACATGTTTACTATTCCATTGTTACACAAAGTAAACTGTATCTCACACTGTTTGCAGGTGAACATCTACCGTCTGGTCACAAAGAGCTCAGTGGAGGAGGAAATCATTGAGAGGGCAAAAAAGAAAATGGTGCTGGACCACCTTGTCATCCAGAGAATGGACACTACAGGGAAAACTGTCCTCCATACCGGTGCTGCTCCCTCCAGGCAAGCAACACCTACCCTTTCTCCTTTTAACTTTGTCCCTCTTGAACTAAAATTGACTTGAACTTTAATTAAATCCACCTTGTTATTGACAGATGAGTGCAGTTTTTTTTTTAAATCCCTAAAAATAAAATCGAGAGATATCTTTTAAAGCATACCGCGACACTTTTCTGTTATCTCACTTTAGTGTGTTTTATTACATACAGTTCAGCACCATTCAATAAGGAGGAGCTGTCTTCCATCCTGAAGTTCGGTGCTGAGGAGCTTTTCAAAGAGCCAGAGGGTGAGGAGCAGGAGCCTATGGTATGTACTTATGTTTTGTATAACGCACAGACAAATCAAATTTTTTGTTTGAAATACATTGGAGTAGCATGTCATTGCTTTTCTGCTTTGTAGGAAATGGACATTGATGAGATCCTCAAAAGAGCTGAGACCAGAGATAATGACCCCGGGCCCTCCACAGTGGGAGAAGAACTGCTCTCTCAGTTCAAGGTATAGAGTTTAACTTTAATTGAAATCACCTTGGGCCACCAGCCCTAAAAGGGTCTATATACACCACATTTAGAATTACTGCATGTCACACAAGAGCACCAGATTACAAGAAATCTCTGAGCTGAACCAGTGGCGTGGTGGGATGTGGCTCATCAACGAGGTTGTGGTGTCTCTTGCTGCCTTCAAATTAATTCATGAATCTTGGTTGAGATATGGGAAGGCATGTACACACAAGTATTTCAAGTGTGAAAACTCAGTTGCTAGGCCACAGCAAACATTTTCCTCATACATACTGTTAAATTAGGAAACTATGACTAAAATTACAATATTTTTAACTAGGGCCGGGACTTTAACACGTTAATTAAGATGAATTAATTACACAACAATGAACGCATTAAAAAAATTGACGCATTAAATCGCACTTATTTTTGCACCGCGGAACGGTTCTCACTGGATGAGTTTCAGGCGGACCGATTATACTGGAGCACCAACTAGCGTTCATGAGTTCAGACAACAACAAACCACACAGTGAACATGAAGGAAGAAGCTGATGAGAGCGCTTTGGTTGGCCCTGTGGATGATGGGACATTTTGTTACAAAAAACCAACGGATGGAAGCGTCGATAAGAGCATGGTTGTGTTGCTATGCAACAAGGAATTCACATATCACCACAGCACATCCAGCCTCAAGTATCACCTCAATTCAAAACATATAGCAGCTAGCGGCTAGTGTGGTAGCTAGCGTGGATTGTGTTTTACTTTTAAAAAAAAAAGTATTATAGTTTACAGAAGGTCTACCTACCTATAGGCTACCTGAATTTCTGAAATGTACTATATTTCTAAATATGCTATTGCTACACTTAATGGCAAAAATTGCACTGGTCTGTTGGACTTGAACAAAAATAAACAATATTTTTGTTGTTTAAGCTTATGTATTCAGTCATTATTCAATGGTATACTAAAAATCCATGTGAAAAAAATTACTTCTCACTGTTCTCAGGTCAAATATGCGATTAAAATGCGATTTAATTAATTACAAAGCCTCTAATTAATTAGATTAATTTTTTTAATCGAGTCCCGGCCCTATTTTTAACTTATCATACACCAAAAAATCAACATCTTTGCCCTTTGCCATTTCTAAAAACTTGAGCAAACATGTCTCAACTCATGAGTTTTTAATGTCCACTTGTGATGTTGTGAATACCAAAGGGAGGCTTTTGCTCTCTTCTGAACATGACCCGATTTGAAGGCACCATTTGTCCCAGTCCAGTGTGTGTGCAGTGATGGAGACCGTCCAGAGAATCTCGATATTTGGAGTTAAAGGAATCGAACACCTACTATTTTTTGTAATGCTGATGGAGAGCAAGAACATGAGATGGGTCACCTATGTTTACAGTAAAATAGTTCAGATAAGTGTGATAAATGGAGAAATGTGGAATCAAGAGGCTCTTCACAGTTGTTTCTGACCTGTGCAGGTGGCCAACTTCTCCATGATGGACGATGAGGATTTAGACATCGACTCTGAGCGTAGCCAGCGGAGTTGGGACGACATCATTCCTGAGGAGCAGAGGAGGAGGATGGAGGAGGAGGAGAGACAGAAGGAGCTGGAGGAAATCTACTTGCTGCCACGCATGAGGAATTGTGCCAAACAGGTACACAAGCAGTCATGCCAAATATAAGGACTTTAGATTTAATTTTTCTTTCTGGAAAAAATAGTCTCTAGGATCCGTGTGCTATTCAGTGCTACTACGTGTTTTGGGTTGTTAATGAACTTTCAGGCAACTTTCTGTGTTTGTGATAACAGATCAGCTTTAACTCCAGCGAGGGCCGGCAGAGCAGAAACAGGAGGTACTCTGGGTCTGACAGCGACTCGCCCTCAGATCGAAAAAGGCCAAAGAAACGAGGACGGCCTCGTACCATTCCACGAGAAAATATCAAGGGCTTCAGCGATGCTGAGATCCGGAGGTGACTAGTATAAATATTTTTGGGGGTTACTTGAAAAGTGCAATATAAATTGAAGTCATAATTTATACATATGATTTCCTATTGTCACTATCTCCTCCTCCTCACATTTTCCTGTTTCCATCTCCATGAACTACTTATAGGTTTGTCAAGAGTTACAAAAAGTTTGGAGGACCACTGGAAAGGTAAGCTGCATCAAATTTTAATGTTTTAACGATTAAGACTACAACATGGCACATAGTATGCTCAACATACCTTCATCTCTCAGATTGGATGCTATTGCTCGTGATGCTGAACTTGTGGATAAATCTGAACATGACCTGAAGCGACTGGCAGAGACGGTTCACAATGGCTGTGTTAGAACACTGCGAGAAAACCCCTGCGGACCAGAGAAGACTTCAGGTAATTAAACTTTATACTCATTAAAGATTCCATTTACGCATGATGGGAATGTTTTCTTTGTATATGTTCATTTGCTTTTACTAGAGCTGCAACAGTTAGTCAATCATCAGTTGTTGCTCGCATTGCATCACAGGATATTGCTGCATGCTGTAGTGCCACAGCCTAACAGGGAATATGTGAGAGTGGCCTGTAGCCTACATTCAGGCTAGATTACATGCAAAAAAGTGTTTTGCAAGTTTTAAATTAAACTGTACACTCTCTTTTTAAATGACCAATGTTGTGGAAGAATTGTCTAGTGAGTTGTGAGGTTCAAGATGAGTTAATCATTAGAGATTTAGAGTATAACATTTTATATGCAAGAATTTCTGCAACATAAAAGAATACATTAGTCGCACTGAAGCATACGATTATTTTATCAAATGTTTTTCATACATTTATAATTAATCAATTTAGTCAATCAGATAATTGTCAAATTCATAAGTTATCATTTCTCCTAGCCCAAAGGGATGTCTTCAAATTTATTCAATATATAATGATTTCTAACAGAAAAGGTGCGAGTGTCACTTTGAAGGGGGAAAAAAGCCCTTTTTTTTTTTAAATAAATGACTTGAAGAGTGCGGCACTTTACATATAAACACTACATTCAAGCCCTTGCCAAATAAGTTCACACACCGATGATCATCGCCAGGGAAAGCTCTGTATTTCACTGTATACCATGCTGTCTGTGGCGAGTTAATTGTGCTTGCACACCGTAACTTTGTTACTGCTCTTGAACAGGTTGGTATATCTAAAAAAAAAAGTAGGACACAAAACAGGCCGGTTAAAGAAGTATTTGCACAGGAACACCAGAAGAGAGCGCTCTTGGGGCACGGGAGATGCCCTCAAGATGGAAAGTCATGTTCAACACCCTAATATAGGGTTGGAAATTGGCACCTGCCACATGGTTAATGAAAGTAGTGCATTGTGATCTAATCCACAATGCAGACTGAATCGGGGGGGGTGCTTTGGTAGCCAAGCAACCAGGGCCAGGTGGCATCCACCAATCAGAGCAGAGCAATCAACTGCTGCTATGAAGCCAGTGGAAAAGAACGGAAAACAGGTGTAGAGAGTACCCCTCGAACAGAAAGCATTTTCTTTGGCCAAACTTTGGCTTTTATGATTGATCCGACTTCGCTTTGAGCATCCTGAGTTCTTCCTGAACGTTAACATATGTGTTTTGTGAAGAAAAATGAAGAAATGTTTTTTTAGAGCGATCAGAAGAAACTGGTACCTCTGCTTTCCTCCAGAAATTTTCCCTTCTTTTTGCGGCCTTTGACAAATTTTTCTCTCCCTCTGCATCCTAGCGATGATGTCATCACTCTAGCCTCTCCATAGAGTAACATTGGGGGGATTTCTTGGCGTGTTTTTGCCAAATAATTTGAAATCCGTTTGCCGAAACCCTTAGAACAGTCATAGCACACTTGTCATGGCCGAGCCGGTCAATTGATTGATACCTTTTTAGTGAATGGTATATGGTGCGCTTTTTCAAGCATACTCAATAATATTAAAACTGCATTTAAACAAATTAAAAAACAACCTTAAAAGGAGATGGTAGTAAAAGTAGTGACATTAAAACATCTAAATGTTATTCCTGGTTATGTCTCTAACAATTGCTAGAAAATGTAAATGATCCCTGGAAAAGAGTGGGAACCCTGGCAGTGTTGCTGTTTCCCAGACAGCAAATAAACTGGTTGGTACTCATAGCAGTAGGCCTATAATCCGTAGTGAAGTGAAAGATTTCTCAAGTGCTGTGTTTGGCAGCTTTTCTGGCTCAAAGTATGAAACATGGAAGTTCTTTATTGTTGATCTTCAGGGGGCAGAAGAGGAAAGGTGAAGGGCCCAACGTTTAGGATCTCTGGGGTCCAGGTGAATGCCAAGCTCGTTATCTCCCATGAGGAAGAACTGGCTCCACTTCACAAGGCCATTCCTGCTGATCCTGAGGAGAGAAAGAAGTAAGGTTCCCCATACACTCCATACTTTTTTTCTTATCAAGCAACCTTTACTAAGTTTGTCATGAATAAATATATTTAAATGTCTTTCTTATTTAAAGGTATATGATTCCATGCCACTCGAAGGCAGCACACTTTGACATTGAGTGGGGGAAGGAGGACGACTCAAGCCTCCTCATAGGAATCTATGAGTACGGTTATGGCAGCTGGGAGATGATCAAGATGGATCCAGACCTCAATCTCACACATAAGGTGAGTTCAGGCTCACCATATAGGGCTGTTTCCACTACCAGACGATGCCCAAACAATACCTGGAACGAGGCAGGTCTCACTTGCCGAAATGCCCCTAATTTGAATACAAGCAGTCCAGAGCCGGCTTTTGTCGGGACTCTTTTAGTCCCTGTTGAAGAGCAGGGTCTCCCCTGAAAACAGCCTGGTTACTGATTGGATAGATCGCTAAGCGGGATGTGACGTAGTACTCTACAGGGCAACAACACACGCCATTTGTAAAAGCAGACAAAAAATTTAGCAACTTTTCAGACCCCCTTAGGACTATTTTTCAAGAGGCTCGTTAGCGGCTCCTTAAGAAGAGTAAGAAGGAGTCGGCTTGTTAAGAAGAGCCACCGTTGGCGGCAGTTGGCTACAGTTAGCTCTGTAGCAGTACAGTGTGTATGTGCTGCTGCTGCAGGAGGTGTTCACTTAGCGATCTCTGTTTGTTTACAACAAGCACCAGATACTCTGTGCACAGTTAGTGATGTCGTTAACTCACAATCACTATGTTTATGATCAGCGGAGACTCTGTGCATAATTAGCCATGCTGCTTTCAGGTGCTGATGTTGTGCACAGTTAGGGATGGCGAAAACCATACGTCACCTCCAGAGTCTCTAAATCCCTCTGGGGGCTAACTTGTAGTGGAGACACGCAGAGTGAGTGGACTTTTGAGAGGGTGTGGCCTGAGACTTTCCCAGTGGCCACTTTCCCCCCCTAGTCGAAACACGGCTAATGTGTGAGATAAATTTCTCATCTCTGTGTGTATATTGTCCTACAGCCTTGTTCCTAATATGACACGTATGATGAAGTGTTTCCTTTATTCACCTGTATATTTGTGCAGGCCAGCCAGATAGATTTGCCTAAAAATATTTGTGTGATATTTTGTGCATATTTATTCCTTCCAAATATCAATAGAGAAGCAAAGGCAAGCATATGTAAGTGTGTGATGTCATTGTGTGCAGTTATTTATGAAGGTGTTTACCGTGTCCATTGTTGATAGCTCCTTCCAGACGACCCTGACAAGAAGCCACAGGCCAAACAGCTCCAGACCAGAGCAGACTACCTCATCAAGTTGCTAAGCAAGGACCTGGCCAAAAAAGAAGCCCAGAAACAAGCAGGGACAGTAAGTCTCACAGTAGCTCTACACATCAAGCTTCTTCTGCATCACCAACCAGAACGCTTGTGTGTTGTAAATGCTTTCATTTGATATGTGTGTATGTACATATCGGAATCTACCATGTCTCTTTGTATGCTTGCAGGCCAATTCACGGAAGAGGAAGCCAAGAAGTAAAAAGAGCAAAACTCTGAAGCCAGCTAAGACCGAAGAGGTGCTGAAGAGCGCCTCCTCAGATCCCCCTTCGGACAAGAGATCAGATGATGAGGATGACATTGAGGAGGAAAAGGTACCACTTGCACTTCTTTGCTTCAGCATGAAATATATGTTTACTGTTTTCAGTTTGGAGCTGATGCGTCAAGTATTTTGACCTTTTTCAGGAGGTCCCATCAGTGAAGGCAGCGAGCAGACGGGGCCGAGCAGACAGGGTGGTGGTGGTGAAGGAGGAGGAGGAGGAGGAGGAGGAGGACGACGACGACGACCCTGAGCAGGAGGAAGTTTCTTCATCAGGGGAGAGGGAGGTCAAAGAAAAGGAGATAAAAAAAGAAGTCAAAAAGGAGAAGGAAGAAAGTTCGGACACTAAAGAGACAAAGGAGCCAAAAGAGAAAAAAGAAACAAAGCTTCTGGAGGCAGTACATAAACAAGAGGAGTGTAATGAAAAGGTGAAATAATAATTCTTTGTGTGAAATATTCATGTACCTTGATTCACTAAATGATTGGACAATTATGTTTAATGTTGTCAGCATAAATTAGATTAGGAAAAAAAGATGAGTCTTTTGTCAGGAATTAATTTTGAAATTGCTTTCATCAGAATGAAGTAAAGTCTGAGGTACGAGAGCGAACAAAGAAAGCCTCTGATATGCCGGTTCATATAACAGCAAGTGGAGACAATGTGCCAGTGTCTGAGGAGTCTGAAGAACTGGACCAGAGGACCTTCAGTGTGGTATGTTTCACTGATTACTAAATATTCACAAAGAAACCTTAGTTAGTTTACATGTGTATTATATGGTGTACAGTGACTAAAGGAGTAGCCGGGTGATTCTCATGAAGCCAGTCTAAGTTATGTCTGTGAATATTATAAGGACATACTTCCATCCATCCATGCCCTGCTTAACCTGCTGTCCCCGCGACCCGGCCCCGGATAAGGACATACTTCATCAGACTAAATATATTTCACTTTTATATGAATGAACAATATAGCCATGATGAGGCACAATTCATTGTTTTGTGTTAAAAAAATGTTTTCTATATTTTTAAACATGTTTTTGTTTCACAAATTCATTACTGTAATGCATCAAGATAAAAATGTCACGGTTTCCCCACACTTGTATACAATAAATATTTGATAAATTTTATAAAAATATACATTTGTTTAAAAATGTATAATTTAACAGAATATAATCAAACATAATGGTTTTTAACAATGTATAAAGAACAAAATCGTAATAAAAATTGATGAGAAAAAAATGGTTAAATGTTACGTTAATGATAGTTGTTTGCATTAAAATATGTGTATATTTGAAATGAAATGAAATACCTTTTGGTGATACCCGCTACCCTTGAGCATATTTAAGTGCTTGCCAAGGAAAAAAAAGAGAGAAGAAAAAAACCTCCTTTTTATTTTATTTTAAATGTGGTACGGTAATGAATTTTGCTCAGTGTCTCTAAAAATGTCTGAAAATACCTTAACTTTTAAAATAGATTATAAATTCATATTAAACAGTGACTTCAGATTTTATGTTATAAAGGGTCAAAGAAAATATGTATTCAATGCTCTTGGATTTTTGCTATGAGCTGTAGCATGTTCATGAGAATCACCCAGCCGCATCATTTAAACAGACAAAGATGAGGTGAGAACATGTTGTGTCTGAATGATTGAATGAAGTTGTGGATTGGAGTTGACTTTAGTTTGAATGTTGCAGTGTAAGGAGAGGATGCGGCCGGTGAAAGCAGCGCTGAAGCAGCTGGACAGACCAGAGAAAGGGCTGTCGGAGCGGGAGCAGCTCGAACATACAAGACAGTGTCTCATAAAGATCGGGGATCACATCACTGAGTGTCTGAAGGAGTATTCAAATCCTGACCAGATCAAACAGTGGAGAAAGTAAGTACACACATACACACAAAGCCAAGCAGAGCATCAATGCAGATTGAACCCGGTTAACTGTCAGATTGTTTGAGTTATTGCTCAGATATTAAGCTGCTGGTGTTTGTCTTTACAGAAACCTGTGGATATTTGTTTCCAAATTCACTGAGTTTGATGCCAGAAAACTACATAAACTATATAAGCATGCAATCAAGAAAAGACAAGAGAACGCCCAGGTATGTGAAGTGCCTCTAGCAATTCTTGATTTGGATTACAGCATGACATCCTTCACTGACACTGATTCTTTCTTTTAGGCAATGGAGCAGAACACTAGAAGTATGAACACCCACGGCTACAAGCATGCAGGTACATTCAGTTTTCTTCTGTTGTATTTCGAGAATAAGATGAGCAAGTTGTTACTAGGGTTGTCAAAAGTATCGATACTCAAAAAAGTATCAATATTAAAACATTGTATCCGGATAGGATACTCATTTTCAAAAATATCGATCCAACAACTTATTAAACAGCTAAACCATACAACCTCAAAATATTGTTCTAATTAGGGCCACGGGGCAATCCACGGGGTCTTCCTCTTCCGGACGCAATTTCGTCCGGCTACTAGTCCTATAACTTGAAGAGTTGCAGGACATATTACATATCAAAACGTGTTGTTTGATCGGGATCGATGTGCTATTACTTTTCTCTACATAATACGAATTTTTCGCGACGTAAGTTGCGAAAAACTGCCCAAAATTTTGCATTGAAATGAATGGGACGGCTGAAAAAAATGAGCGAAAAAGAACAATAATTGGAGATTTTTAAACGTCTACTTCTCCGGCATAATTTCACCTAGAGACTTCATTTAAACTTTAAACAGTAGACACAAGTCTTGTGTATTGGTGTATTAATCCACATTTCGATAGGTTATATAGTTTTTTATCAATCAAAAATGACCATGATCATTTTTGGAGAAATTCTAAGATTATAATGGGTGTGTATTGCACGGAATGTTCGTGTCACAGTGTGTGACATCATCGCCAGAGTGTAGAGGGAGAGAAAAAATTGTCAAAAATAAATTTGAAGACTGCGCTCCAGGCCGCAAATTCCACTCTACAGAAATAATTTATACATAGAAACGTAGGAAAATTTGTCTTCTCACTCACAATCCTCTGGTAAAGCTGTCAGAGTTATAGTTTGGGTGTAGGACGCACAGATGCGCCACCAACACGCACCAACATCCTCATTGGCTCCCATATTAAAAACGCAGGGGGAGATTTAACAGTTTTTGTAGATCGCTCTAACAAAGCTATTTTTTCATTTTTCTTAAAAAAAAAACATATGTAGACGTTCAGGAAGAACTCAGGACGCTCAAAGTGAAGTCAGATCAATGATTGGTATTATGGTTTTGCCAAAAATGCTTTCCGTTCGAGGCCAGAGATGTCAGTCTGTCCAACTCCGCTGTCACTATGCCGGAACAGGTGTCAGTTAATTCTGTTGATTGCTTTGATCTGATTGCCTTTATGCGATTTCCGCTACACACACACACACACACACACACACACACACACACACACACATTTTGAGGTTAAAGGGCATAGTTTGAAATCTCTGAAGAACCTCATCATAGTGTACAGACACCGGCAGTAGCCCCCGTGGCCCTTTCAAAATTTCCCCAGAGGAAATTTTCTAGTTATTATTGTTTATTGTCTTTATTTATTTTTTGCACTACCTCAGACCTGAAGCTTGTTATCATAGTTGCAGTTCCTTTTTGCAGAACTGTTTTTATTTTAAATATTTAACCTGTGGTTCTGTTAATTTTTGCATGTTGCATTTTTCTTGTTAATTAAAACATTTCTGTTAAATTTTGGGGTCTTTGTTTTTATCCTTGTGGTATCGAAATTGGTATCGAGTATTGAATATTTTCCTGAGTATCGGTATTGAGTTGAAAATTGTAGTATCGTGACAACCCTACTGTGTACTGATGAATTTCTGGTCTTGGTCCTCAGATATCGAAAGGCTGAAGGACAACTCTCACCAGGATGATAGCAGCAGGGACAGCTACAGCTCAGACAGGCACCAGCCTTCAGCCCGACACCAAGAGAGCAGCAGCAGTAAGGAAAGACACAGCTCAGAGTCCCACAGGAAGACAACAGGAGAGTCCAGGAAAAGACCGTACTCCTCTTTCAGCAATGGCAAAGACCACAGAGACCACTACAGACCAGACAGCAGGGACAGGGAACGGGACAGAGACCGGGATCGGGACAGAGACAGAGACCGAGACAGAGACAGACAGGACAGGTAAGTGATGGGTGCCCTGTCCAAGAACTAAATAGACTGTTATAGTCACATTATCTATCCTCTGATATCAGCGGGGATTAAAATGCTCTGTTGCTATGGCAGATGTCCATCAGTGAGATTCCAGATAGGGTACAGGTGCCATCTTGGCTCAAAAGCAAATTAGTGCTGAAAAGTACTGATGGACTGTGTTCACCTACTGCACTTTAAAAACCTTTTCCAGGTTAGCCAGAATATAAAACCTTTCTAAAACAAAAATATGAACAGAAACATTACACTGTACAATTTTGTAATTGTCTTCATGGTTGCAGCTTGTTTAATGACGTTAAAAGAACAGTAAGTTTGGATAAACTGGCTTGTGTTCAGCGGCACTGGTAAATGTTTTTCTGTAAATCTAGAAATGTAATAAGTCTCGTTCTGTTCAAAGTGCTTAAGTTGAAGCTATTTGGTTTAGTTGAAGTGATTTAGCTTCATTCAGCCAGTTAACAGGTTGCAAGATCACGCCTGGTCTAAAGACCACTTTTTCAGAGGTTATTTTTTAAATCCCAGATTGCAGAGATTTCAATAAATAACCTGAGCTCTGAATCTTGTGATTATTTCCATGGTTCTATCAAATGAAATGCTGCACACTGCTGTACTATGTGACACTGGGCAGAAAGTTCAAGAAAGCAAAACCGAATGCTGGTTTGTTTTTAGCTCCTCTGTCCCTGGCTCACTCAATCTTTGAACTTCCACAGAAGTATCTAACAACCAATCACATTCAATATGAATATTTAAGTGTGAACAAAAGAAATGTACTATATTGTATGTTGTACTATATAATTGTGCAGAATATCTGCAAACACTTAGTATAGAACTGAAGAATGACCTGAAAGGCCAGATCATTGGTCACAGTTGTAAAGATGAACAATGCAATATATGTTTATAGTATGCATATGCACAATAGTATGATAGGTATGCAGACTATGTTTCAGAGTATAAAATGAATAATTTCTGCTCTAAAAATAGCTTTAATCCCCATCTCCCTGTGTTTGGTCCCTTAACCAAAGTCATGCCTTTTAGGGTATTAAATACCCAAAGAATGTGTCAGTCTGTCTCTTAATACTTTGGCTTGACTCTAACTAGGGTTGGGTACCAAACTTGGTACCCTTTTTTAAAGCTCCACACTGACAACGCTTGCTGCAATATACTGTAATAAAATGGGTGAGGGGCGAGCTGAAAGCACTTGCATGTACCTTTTAGTAGCCTTCTGGTGCAGCACAATATGCCCTGGTGACAGACTGACGGGCAGGTTAAATGACAGGGGGAGGGGTTTTATTTTGTGTGGTGTGTAGAATGTTTATAAATAATAATGTTGTAAATAACAATATTTTAAACATAACAATGTTGAAATTGTGAATTATCGGCTTAATTTTACAACTGAAATAACATTTTTATTATTACTGAGAGAGTAAAGTACTGAAAAAAAGTACTATCGGGTACCGGTATCAATAGGGCTGTTTCCACTACCGGGTAATAGCCGGAAAATACCTGGAATGAGGAGAGTCTCACCGCCGAAACGCCCCTAATTTGAATATGAGCAATCTGGAGCCGGCTTTTGTCGGGACTTTTTTAGTCCCTGTAGAAGAGCAGGGTCTTTTTTTCTCCCCTGAAAACAGCCTGGTTACTGATTGGATAGATCGCTAAGCAGGATGTGACGTAGTACTCTACACGACAACAACACACGCCATTTGTAAAAGCTGGCGAAGCAGTGTTCCCAACTTAGCGACTTTGTTGCTGAATTTAGCAACTTTTTAGACCCCCTTAGCGACTATTTTCAAGAAAGCGGCTGGAGACAAATCCAGCGACTCCTTACTCTTCTTAACGAGTTAGCCGTACAATACAGTGTGTATGTGCTGCTGCTACAGGAGGTGTTCACTTTGCGATCTCTGTTTGTTTACAACAAGCACCAGACACTCTGTGCACAGTTAGCAATGCCGGTTAATTCACAATCACTATGTTTATGACCAGTGAGACTCTCTGCATAATTAGCCATGCTGCTTTCAGCTGCTGATGTTTTGCACAGTTAGCGAAGGGGGAAACCATGCGTCACCTCCAGAGTCTCTAAATCCCTCTGGGGGCTAACTTGTAGTGGAGTCATGCAGAGTGAGTGGACTTTTGAGAGGGTGTGGCCTGAGACTCTCCTGGTGGACACTCCCTAACCCTAACCCTTTTTATGTGGAATTATGTCAAAATAAAAGATGTCTAGTTTCCATGTACAGATGTGGGGTGGATATTTGTTGATATTTATTAATGTCAGTAATGTTCATCATTGATGTTTCAGACTCAATTTATAAAAAGAGAAGAACCATGCAAATGAACCGAGAACATGTTAGCTACAAGCTTATAATTGTTTTGGATTTTTCATCAGTTTTAGTTTTAATTTCATTGTCAATTTTTGTTTTCAAATTCATTTTTATTTTTATTTTAGTTAACGAAAAATGTTTTTTCAATTCAAGTTTTCGTTAACTATAATAACCTTGCTGTCCACTCCCATTGAAAGTGCTCATTAGTTGTTGTGTGCTCTGTGGCTCTGTGTTTGTGCAGATACTACAATGACGGTAAGCACAGGAAGCTGGAAGAGTTCCGGCCCAGCAGAGACCACCGGTTGGATGTGAAGGATCATTCCCATTCAGACCACCGCTCCTCCTACCGCTACCACTCAGACTGGCAGACAGAACAGCGAGCCTCAGCCAGCGGGCCCCGCTCTCCCCGAGACCAACGATCACCCTACGACTCCCGCTCACCCATGGGACACCGCTCACCTTTTGACTACTCGTCAGACCACAAGAGCACACCAGAGCAGATCTGGAGCAGCCGCAAGACATAACAGGAGCTGCCTGGGTCTGCTAGTAGCAGCCATAGACTCAGCAACACAGCAGATGCCTTACAGGGACTGTGGACTCCAAGTGGAAGCTGTTTGAAGCACTGTGTATCAGTCAGTTCAGCATGGCTGTCATCTCCTCGCTTCAGCTGCAGCTCATCTCGGGAACCTGGGAGCTGAACGCCAGGGAGCGGCTCAAACTGGGCAGCAGATAAAAAGTCAAAGCATATTTTTGTATTAAAGAGTTTAAAGCTGCACCGTTGGGTTCAACAGCATGCGGCTACATTTTTGTTATTTTTATAAACTTTTTTTAACTCTGGAAACTGACACAATTGACCCTGAGTGCTGCCTCATATTCCCACCAACCAATGACACTGGATCCTGTTTATGACTGTTCTCTATGTTTGTCTGTCTGTCTCTGTCTCCCTATCATGCCTAATGTGATTACCTACCTTATTTAAGTGTTAACTCAGTCAGTTGTCACATGAATCGCATTACAAGTTGATGTAAAGGTGTCTGGTTGAATCCAGTCTGGGCTCAGGCTCACCACCTGAAGTACCTCATTTACAGCATTTCTCATTTCCTCAGCAGGTTTTCTTTTTTCCCCACCAGGCGTGAATTATTTAATAACATATCTTAGCTGTAAAAATAACCTGGATTGTTCTTCTGGAGAGCGAGGTGTATCATGTTTTTTCCTTCAGTAATACTGTTGTAAATTT
Organism: Centropristis striata; assembly: GCF_030273125.1. Lineage (NCBI taxonomy): Eukaryota > Metazoa > Chordata > Actinopteri > Perciformes > Serranidae > Centropristis > Centropristis striata. The sequence continues at coordinate 24,107,427 of NC_081535.1, forward strand.
TTGTAAAATAGTAAATCAGTGGTCTTTTTCCTCAGGCTTTTTGGATTTATTATGACTCTACTTTTCCCCATCAACTCAGGCTTTTTTGTTCTGTGAGTGAGTTTCTGTATAATAGTTCTTTCATGATAATGCTTCAGAATGTAACTTTTGGTAAAGGGAAAGTTGTTTAATGATAACCAGTTTTATTCACTAGAGCTTAGTTCTTTTGCTTCAGTGTGTCGAAATGGGTAAGTTGGAAGGAACTGACTTTTGAAATCAGTCTGAAAAAGACAGTTGTCTTTCAATAGAAGCACCTCTTAGATCTTAAAGAAATGACTTTTTACATATTTTTTTCTTTACCTTTCAGTTTTCTTTTCTATGTAGGCAATAATGTCAATGTTTCTATGCAGCCAAGTATATTTGTGGTGAACCACCCAACTGAATGAAGTCACTGTTACGGTTCGCACTGTACATAAATTTCCTCTATATTTCAAAATGAATTTACACTGAAAGTGCATGAATTTTTATGAACTGTTTTATATAGTTGTTTATGAAGCCATTAAAATCAATCACTGTACTCACTCGTACCAACTCTCTTCAACAAAGTGTCACATTTTTTTGATTTGCCCGAAGTCAGACATGTTTGGAGGACACCAGGTTGGTTGATGTCATCACACTATCAGAGGCCACTGGGCCTCATGCTGGAGGGGATTTACCAGCAAATGTCCTTTTATTTTTAAGTTTATTTTTCAAAATATTTTTGTCAATTTCCGGGCTGGACCCTAATCACGTGTGTGAAATTTGGGACAGATTGGAAAATGTGTGGTCATTTATATATAGTCTCGTGTTGTATGGCGAGGTGCCATATTTTGCCGCCATGTCACGCTCACATAGTGTGACGGTCAGTAAAGTTTTTGATAACGTTTGTTCCCAAAGGGCTTGTACTGACCAAGTTTGAAGTCAATAGGATTAAATCAGTTGGAGGAGTTTGTTAAAGTATGCAACATGCTCAATTTATGAAAGGGTGTGTGGATAAAATATAAGGGGCGGGGCTTTATGAAATATTGTTATTTAGAAGTGTTAAGGGCTCTGAGGAAGCATGAGAAGTTTGGAGCAGATTGTAGAAAGTATGGAAAAGTTACAACAAGCTTGTGTTTTATGGCGAGTACATACATTCCTGTGCGGGGGGGCGTAATTTTCTTGACTTTCGAGGGGGCGCTGTTTAGTCATTTTGCCACACCCATTCCCGGGACCACTGGAATACGTAAATTTCGGTGGAGATTTATGGGTAAAGACTCCAAAAAGGTGATTCATTTTTCTAAAAAAAAAAAGTATAACTAGGCCTGCAAGCAGGACTGAACGGGACCGAGCAGAGTGGAGCCGTCGGAGGAGGCCACGTCGGGCGCGGCGCTGTGGGCTCAGTCCCTATGCATCCCAAATGGTGTGTACCACATTTCATGTCTCAACGTGAAGCCTACTGCTAGGGCTAATTATAAAACATGCGACTACCTGTTGCCAGCGGGGGGCGCTCTGACTGAGTGTCAATATTGATATGTGGGTGTGTTCAGGGCTGGACCCTCATCACATATGAGAAATTTGGGACAGATTGGACAATGTATGGTCAAGTTATACGGTCTCGTGTGTTGTGGCGAGACGGCATAATTTGCCGCCATGCCACGCCCACATAGTGTGACGGTCAGTAAAGCATTTGATAACTTTTGATACCGAAGGCCTTGTGATGGTACTGACCAACTTTGAAGTCAATCAGGTTAAATCTGTAAGAGGAGTTCATTAAAATATGAAATGTGGTCATTTAATGAAAGTGGGCGTGGATATAGCATAAGGGGCGGGGCTTTATGAATTATTATGATTTAGATGTGTTAAGGGCTGGACTCTGATGAAGCATGAGACGTTTGGAGCAGATCGGACAAAGAATGAAGAAGTTATAACGATCTCGTGTTTTATGGCGAGACGCCATATTTTGGCGCCATGCCACGCCCACATAGTGTGACTCTCGGTAAAGATTTGAATAACTTTTGATCCCAAAGGCCTTGTGATGGTACTGACCAAGTTTGAAGTAAACTGATTAGGGTTAGGGTTAGGGTTGTGGCTAACCCTAACCCTAACCCTAATTAGGGTTAGGGTTAGGGTTAGGGTTAGCCGCAACCCTTACCCTAACCCTAACCCTAACCCTAATTAGGGTTAGGGTTAGGGTTAGCCGCAACCCTAACCCTAATTAGGGTTAGGGTTAGGGTTAGCCACAACCCTAACCCTAACCCTAATTAGGGTTAGGGTTAGCCACAACCCTAACCCTAACCCTAATTAGGGTTAGGGTTAGGGTTAGGGTTGCGGCTAACCCTAACCCTAACCCTAACCCTAACCCTAATTAGGGTTAGGGTTAGCCACGACCCTAACCCTAACCCTAATTAGGGTTAGGGTTAGGGTTAGTTTACTTCAAACTTGGTCAGTACCATCACAAGGCCTTTGGGATCAAAAGTTATTCAAATATTTACCGAAAGTCACACTATGTGGGCGTGGCATGGTGCCAAAATATGGCGTCTCGCCATAAAACACGAGATCGTTATAACTTTTCCATTCTTTGTCCCACCTGCCCCAAACTTCTCATGCTTCATCAGAGTACAGCCCTTAACACTTCTACATAACAATTTTTTCATAAAGCCCCGCCCCTTATGCTTTATCCACGCCCCCTTTCATAAAATGACCACATTGCATACTTTACATAACTTCAACAGATTTAATCCCATTGACTTCAAACTTGGTCAGTACCATCACAAGGCTTTGGGGAACACAATTTATCAACACCTTTACTGACCTTCACAATATGTGGGCGTGGCATGGCGCCAAAATATGGCATCTCGCCATAAAACACGAGATCGTTATAACTTTTCCATTCTTTGTCCCATCTGCTCCAAACTTCTCATGCTTCATCAGAGTACAGCCCTTAACACTTCTACATAACAATTTTTTCATAAAGCCCCGCCCCTTATGCTTTATCCACGCCCCCTTTCATAAAATGACCACATTGCATACTTTACATAACGTCTCCAACAGATTTAATCCCATTGACTTCAAACTTGGTCAGTACCATCACAAGGCTTTGGGGAACACAACTTATCAACACCTTTTCTGACCTTCACAATATGTGGGCGTGGCATGGTGCCAAAATATGGCGTCTCGCCATAAAACACGAGATCGTTATAACTTTTCCATTCTTTTCCCCATCTGCTCCAAACTTCTCATGCTTCATCAGAGTACAGCCCTTAACACTTCTACATAACAATTTTTTCATAAAGCCCCGCCCCTTATGCTTTATCCACGCCCCCTTTCATAAAATGACCACATTGCATACTTTACATAACTTCAACAGATTTAATCCCATTGACTTCAAACTTGGTCAGTACCATCACAAGGCTTTGGGGAACACAATTTATCAACACCTTTACTGACCTTCACAATATGTGGGCGTGGCATGGCGCCAAAATATGGCATCTCGCCATAAAACACGAGATCGTTATAACTTTTCCATTCTTTGTCCCATCTGCTCCAAACTTCTCATGCTTCATCAGAGTACAGCCCTTAACACTTCTACATAACAATTTTTTCATAAAGCCCCGCCCCTTATGCTTTATCCACGCCCCCTTTCATAAAATGACCACATTGCATACTTTACATAACTTCTCCAACAGATTTAATCCCATTGACTTCAAACTTGGTCAGTACCATCACAAGGCTTTGGGGAACACAACTTATCAACACCTTTTCTGACCTTCACAATATGTGGGCGTGGCATGGTGCCAAAATATGGCGTCTCGCCATAAAACACGAGATCGTTATAACTTTTCCATTCTTTTCCCCATCTGCTCCAAACTTCTCATGCTTCATCAGAGTACAGCCCTTAACACTTCTACATAACAATTTTTTCATAAAGCCCCGCCCCTTATGCTTTATCCACGCCCCCTTTCATAAAATGACCACATTGCATACTTTACATAACGTCTCCAACAGATTTAATCCCATTGACTTCAAACTTGGTCAGTACCATCACAAGGCTTTGGGGAACACAACTTATCAACACCTTTTCTGACCTTCACAATATGTGGGCGTGGCATGGTGCCAAAATATGGCGTCTCGCCATAAAACACGAGATCGTTATAACTTTTCCATTCTTTTCCCCATCTGCTCCAAACTTCTCATGCTTCATCAGAGTACAGCCCTTAACACTTCTACATAACAATTTTTTCATAAAGCCCCGCCCCTTATGCTTTATCCACGCCCCCTTTCATAAAATGACCACATTGCATACTTTACATAACTTCAACAGATTTAATCCCATTGACTTCAAACTTGGTCAGTACCATCACAAGGCTTTGGGGAACACAATTTATCAACACCTTTACTGACCTTCACAATATGTGGGCGTGGCATGGCGCCAAAATATGGCATCTCGCCATAAAACACGAGATCGTTATAACTTTTCCATTCTTTGTCCCATCTGCTCCAAACTTCTCATGCTTCATCAGAGTACAGCCCTTAACACTTCTACATAACAATTTTTTCATAAAGCCCCGCCCCTTATGCTTTATCCACGCCCCCTTTCATAAAATGACCACATTGCATACTTTACATAACTTCTCCAACAGATTTAATCCCATTGACTTCAAACTTGGTCAGTACCATCACAAGGCTTTGGGGAACACAACTTATCAACACCTTTTCTGACCTTCACAATATGTGGGCGTGGCATGGTGCCAAAATATGGCGTCTCGCCATAAAACACGAGATCGTTATAACTTTTCCATTCTTTTCCCCATCTGCTCCAAACTTCTCATGCTTCATCAGAGTACAGCCCTTAACACTTCTACATAACAATTTTTTCATAAAGCCCCGCCCCTTATGCTTTATCCACGCCCCCTTTCATAAAATGACCACATTGCATACTTTACATAACTTCTCCAACAGATTTAATCCCATTGACTTCAAACTTGGTCAGTACCATCACAAGGCTTTGGGGAACACAACTTATCAACACCTTTTCTGACCTTCACAATATGTGGGCGTGGCATGGTGCCAAAATATGGCGTCTCGCCATAAAACACGAGATCGTTATAACTTTTCCATTCTTTTCCCCATCTGCTCCAACTTCTCATGTTTCATCAGAGTACAGCCCTTAACACTTCTACATAACATTTTTTTCATAAAGCCCCGCCCCTTATGCCAAATCCACGCCCCCTTTCATAAAATGACCACATTGCATACTTTACATAACTTCAACAGATTTAATCCCATTGACTTCAAACTTGGTCAGTACCATCACAAGGCTTTGGGGAACACAATTTATCAACACCTTTACTGACCTTCACAATATGTGGGCGTGGCATGGCGCCAAAATATGGCATCTCGCCATAAAACACGAGATCGTTATAACTTTTCCATTCTTTGTCCCATCTGCTCCAAACTTCTCATGCTTCATCAGAGTACAGCCCTTAACACTTCTACATAACAATTTTTTCATAAAGCCCCGCCCCTTATGCTTTATCCACGCCCCCTTTCATAAAATGACCACATTGCATACTTTACATAACTTCTCCAACAGATTTAATCCCATTGACTTCAAACTTGGTCAGTACCATCACAAGGCTTTGGGGAACACAACTTATCAACACCTTTTCTGACCTTCACAATATGTGGGCGTGGCATGGTGCCAAAATATGGCGTCTCGCCATAAAACACGAGATCGTTATAACTTTTCCATTCTTTTCCCCATCTGCTCCAAACTTCTCATGCTTCATCAGAGTACAGCCCTTAACACTTCTACATAACAATTTCTTCATAAAGCCCCGCCCCTTATGCTTTATCCACGCCCCCTTTCATAAAATGACCACATTGCATACTTTACATAACTTCTCCAACAGATTTAATCCCATTGACTTCAAACTTGGTCAGTACCATCACAAGGCTTTGGGGAACACAACTTATCAACAGGGTTGTGGCTAACCCTAACCCTAACCCTATCTAACCGCCCAGTCGTCGGACGACGCGGGGGGAGTCATCGAGATAATTCTCACCATACCTAACCCTAACCCTAACCTTGACCCTAACCCTAATTAGGGTTAGGGTTGTGGCTAACCCTAACCCTAACCCTAATTAGTTATGTTAACTCCACACCGACCAGCCCTGTGGGTGTTGGAGGCGTGTCCCCAGCTCCATGTCCCCAACGCCCACAGGGCTGGTCGGTGTGGAGTTAACATGTTCTCCCCGTGTCCCCCAAGGTTCCCCTTACAAAAACATGCATCCTAGTCGCTATAGTGCCTAACTCTGGTCGGTCGGGGCGCCTGATGGGAGGGAGAGGAACCGGTGGGAATAACGTGATCCTCCCACGCGCTACGTCCTACCGGGGAATCTCCCCCTGTCAGTTGACAAGAAGCGTTCTGCTAACTGCTCATGTCTCGGAGGAAGCATGAGTCCAGTTCAGGGCTCTCCCCAGACTGACAGGGATGATATAGATCATGATATAGGAAAAACTGGGTGATAAATAAATGGGTTACAAAATCGTGGGATAAAAATTTAGTCAAAACATTCTGACATACACAGAATAGGTACTCGCTAACTACAGTTCCAAGTGCTCCAGGATAGGTCTCCATACACCATAGCATTTCTGTAAGTTGCCAGATATCTTGTATCTCAGTTTTTCAATGTGAAGGATTCCCACCATCTCTGAGCCAGGTTTCGAACTTAGGTGGTGAGTCAGATTTCCACCCCTTCAAAATGCATCTCTTTGCTATGACCATGCCGTAGTAACATTTTGACCCATGTTGTCCAAAGTGTTAGAGAAGCCAAGTAAAATGGTTTCAGGATCAGGGTCCAGGTTTACTTGAAGTGCATGGAAGTACTATCTGAAAACCGAACACCAGAAATTCTGAATCTCAGGGCATAGCAATAAGCTCGTGTGCAAGTGTGCTGTCTGATTTCTTGCATCTTTCACACGGGAGAAGTTTGGGGGAAGATTTTATGCAGCTTAACCTTTGAATAGTGTAACCTGTGTATGACTTTAAATTGAATCAACTGTAACCTAGCATTAACTGAGCAATGGTGAATATCATTTAAAGTTTGTTTCCATATTTCATATTTTGAATCATGATGTTAAGATCAGCCTCCCACATTTGTTTAAATTAAACGGCAGGTTGTGCAAGTTTGTGAGAGAAAGTACAAATTAAACCTTTTGCTTTTGGTGGGCCAAGTAAGAGCTTAAAATATTTCAACATCTGACTCCTTGCCAGAAGAAAGTACTATTTTTGTCCACATCCACAATTTGTTATTTTGTTAGTGTCATGAACCGGCTCATAGATCATGGCAAAACAAGGGAGACCACACATGTATTCAACTTATAAGAAAATAATGTTTATTTCATTAATTGAAAACACAAAGAAACTTAATTATTAGAGAGAGAGAGAGAGAGCGAGAGAGAGAGAGAGAGAGAGAGAACTGAGGCCTCAGCTCCTCTACATAGCCTCAGTGATTGAGACTGGATTCAGGTGTGCTTCTCCAGCCTCCTCCAGCCCCTGCAGATTGGAGGAGTGGCCTGACCTGTGGCTCCTCCTACAGAGGAAGGAAGACAAATAAAACATGCCACAACACACAGAGGGGGAGGGGGTCATCACAGTTAGTAAACATTGATTTCTGGGATTCACCCAATTTTTCAGCAAAATGTTATTTACATGCCAGCTTTTATAGTTGAGAGCACTCCAAGATAAATAAAAATAAAAATCCACATATCCACTAATTGTTTGTCCAACACAAGGAAACATCTTTATTTGAGGAACATAAAAAACAAATGTGCATAATTATCATGCAATCATTTAGATAATATATTCTAGACGGTTATTTTAATATATTGGAACATTACATGTTTCAGTACAGTTATATTAAACAGTTCTTGAGCATTGCACTGCACACACCTGACCTTGTATATTGTTTAGGGGGAGTTACCTCTGCTAATAAACTATTATGATCCAGTGGGATTTATCATTCAGCACACCTGAGGAAGATTACATTAGCTCAGATCATTTGATGCTCCTGAATCTGAGAGAGTTACTGAATGAGGCCTAATACCTGCATATCACTTCGGATAACACTGTCATGACATTTGTTTCAATAAAAACAGGAGATAGCTTTTGACTTCAGTGGTGCCTCCTACAAGGTCCTATAAATAGTAAATGGACTGCACTTATATAGAGCTTTTATCCAAAGAGCTTTACACTACACTGCCCTACAAAGTGTTAGAAAAATTGCATGAGGAAACCTTGAAAATTGACAATCTGTCACCGACAGAAAAAATCTGTCACCAACAGAAAAAACCTCACCATTTTTCTGCGCATTCATTGATGGGGAAATGAAGAGCTGGAGACGTCCAAGTTTCTCAGTTTAACAAAAGTTTTATTACAATACGTCAAAAAATGTGCACTTTACAGAGATCTCCGGGTTCAAAATTAACTCATGTCCCTGAATACAAACAGACGTGTTTCAGTTCGTGAAGTCTGAACCACGACTCCCTCCCTGGAACCCATTAAAATACTAACATTTGTTTACAAAACATGCTGGTCGATTTCTTCCAGGAAGTTCCGCCTTGTTGATCCGCTCATTCGCCAGTTTTAATGCATACAACGGCACGTCATGCCACCTGGTTGCTTGCTGCCGAAACCAGGCCTTGCCCTGACCTACTAACAAACTTGTTAGCACAGACATTTTTCCTTGTTATGACTTACAGAGATTCTCACACGGGATTTTCATTCGGCCTTCTGTGGTCTCCCCTCTCCAGACACACATACACACACACACACTCACAAATGCACATACACACACAGCAAAAACTGTGCATCAATATATCTGTATGTCATTCTTTGTGCTTTATAGAATCTTAATCAGTTTAAGCAAATGGCATATATGTAATTAAAGTAATCATAGTTTTCTTCATCAATATTAACACACAAACACAATCAATGTATCAAATCATATTGTCTGACTTAATATAAATGCATAGAGATATTTATTACAGTCAAGGTTTGACCTTTGATAGTGACCTGCGTTACTCACAGAGAACAAAGACAGAGAAGCAGAAATAAAGCATAAAATAATTTACCAATATAGAAAATAATCAATTATTTTAACAAAAGTCTTAATGCAGTAACTACATTTTTGGTCAAAATTGAGTTATAACTAAAAATGAACTCCTTGATGTCTGTTTTATCTTGTGACAAAGTTTTAGATTTCAATTTTGCTTTATTTCAGAGAGATAATTATATTAAAACCACAAAACCCAACTCAAAACCAAGCAGTAATTGCACTTACCAAGGTCTGCTTTGGATATATATACTAATTTAAACAGAAAAATAATAGAAATTATAAGTTTATTTGAAAGGGAAATTATTATCTTGATAGTGATGAAGTAAAAAAGTGAGATAAAATTATATTAAGACTAAAATATAACATTTACCTGCATAATATGCTAAATAGGAAAAAATGTAACAAGTTGTGTTTATTTCTGAGGATGTGTTTCTAATATTAGTGTTTGAAAACCTTTGACAACCACAATATTTCACATAAGAGGATTTACATAGAACTGAGATCCACTTGTAATGTAATCCACTTTGATGACAGGCTAACTCAAAGCATCACTGGATCAACTTTACACACACCGTTCTGAAAAAAGTTACAAAGCAACTAGGGAAAACTGATTATGACTGGAAAGTTAAGAAATCATAACTTACAGTGCTGAGACAACTGGCAGAAAATAGACACACACACACACACACACATATACCACAACATTAAATATAATAATTAATTAGTAGTAATTAATTCTAATCTAATTTGAAGATTGAATTATTTTCTGAAGAAATTAGAAATTTTGTATGTGTAAAGATCTTTAAATACAAAATACATATATAAATATAGTCTATAAATTATAATAATATCAGTAATAGTAATAATAATAATAATATAATAAGCAGAGGAGAAGGGGTAGGAATTTATAAGTGTACACTTCTTCTTACTCCCTTTTGAACATATATGATTTAATTTAACCTGTTAAGAGAAATGAACAACGGAGCTGTTGCATGTACAGGTTTGACCTGTTCTCTTTCTTTTTCTTTCTCTCATTGTATATTTCTTTTCTTTTATCATATTTTGTGTTTTTCTTGACTTTTACATGTTCGAAAATAATTTACATCACTAAATTCTACATTGCAATGTATCTGTTTCTGTAACCAAGTCAGATTCAAAGGAATAGTTCAGCATTCTCTTTATTATCAAGATCAATATTCCTGAAACCTCCTGCAAATGACCCAGAAACCTCATGATGATAATAAGACTCACACCATGTCAGTTCATTTATACCACTGATCCTGAATTGACTGAGGACTTGTGCATTCTTTCCACCTAACATTGCTGAATGATGTCAGTTGTCCTGGCTCATATTGAAGGTATCTGAGCTAAAGCTCTTCTAACACATTAATGATCTCCTTTATCTGTTCCACTTCCTCTACTGCTGTTTGTTCCTTCAAATTAAACAGTTTTTATATACTGTTGTTATACCGCTCTAGAACAGACGTGTTCTCTAGAACAGACGTGTTCTAGAGTGTTCATAATATTTATTCAGTGGTTTCAACCTTAAAATAAAGCAGTCAAGTTGGGTGTCTAGTTGGTGTAAATGATAATAACCTCAACAGGTCATAAGGTCAGTTGGTAATGCAGGACCCATCTTTGAATATATTGTGCTTGAGTGATGTGCAGCTGCTCTACAGTGGTACTAGTTCTGTGCAGGGGGCATTTATCCGTTTAAAAAAAATGTTGTCTTTGTACAGTTTTTAATTGAATATTTGTCACAGAAGATCATCTAGTTTTAATTACATTTTAGACAATATCCCAACTTATTTGGAAACTTGTTATCCTTTATACACATAACAAACAGGGGCTGCTTTGCCCCTCCCAGATCTCCTGCTCCTCTCTGTCTCTCTCTCAACCATCCCTCTATCCTCTCTCCCCCTTCAACCTCTGTCTCAGTGATGGGCAACTTAAATGCTGGAGGGGGCCACAATTTTTCATCAACACTACCACAGGGCCACGTATAGGACCGTGCACTTCACCAGATATGATGAAACTGCAATTTTAAATATGTTTACAGTGCAGTAACTTAACATATTTCATGCTCTAATGCATGTATAACAGTATAAATAGGAATACAAAAGGTTTGAAGCAAACAAAAAATAACCACTTACTGTGATTTCTTTTTTTTAGTGCAAGAACAGCAGACCAATATTAACTGAAATAAGTAATATTGTGCATTTTTACATGATTTTTACACTGCACTTTTAAGATTTCATGCTCAAATGCATGTAGTTGTACTGACGGCAACTTCCAGTGAGGGTGCGGGCCGTATGCGGCCCCTGGGCCTCCAGTTGCCCATCCCTGATCTATCTACTCTATTCTACTCTGTTGATCTGTCCTGTACAACGACATCTATTGCATGTCTGTCCGTCCTGGGAGATGGATCCCTCCTCTGTCTCTCCCTGAGGATTTTTTCTTCTTCCTCTTCCGGACACAATTTCGTCCCGCTACTAGTTGCAGGACAAATTATATATCAAAACGTGCTGTTTGATCGGGATCGGTGCGCTATTACTTTTCTCTACGGAAGACGAAAAACTGCCCAAAATTTTGCACTGAAGTGAATGGGACGGCCAAAAAAAATGAGCGAAAAAGAACAATAATTGGAGATTTTCAAACGTCTACTTCTCCAACATATTTTCACCTAGAGACTCCATTTGAACTTTAAACAGTAGACACAAGTCAGAGGGAGATCTGTCTCTCCCTGAGGTTTCTTCTTCTTTTTTCCCTGTTAAAAGGGTTTTTTGACAAGTTTTTCCCAGGACAGAGGGTGTCGTACCATGCACAGTCTGTAAAGCCCTTTGAGGCAAATCTGTGATTTTGGGCTCTATAAATAAAATTGAATTGAATTGAATTGAATTTTGTCCCCTGAAAATGAAGAGCCAGGTTGTTCTATTCAATGTGTAACTGTAACTGTCAGACACCATTTTGAAGCATGTCTTTTAATTGAAAATGCTTTCTACAGTTTGAAATGCTCCACTTGGAGATACCTACCTTACTGAACCTGATCTTGTAAGGAATCAGAGTTTAAGCACACAAAAGACTGAAAGAATCAACATAAACTTCAGCCAGTTTGTTTTTATTTGGTTCATAAAGAGCATCAGGGCCAGGATACAGTTGTCTTATAGCCCTCCAGAAGGCAAAGTTAAATAATTAAACTGACCTGTGAAATGGCTTTAATTTATACACGTAACACGTATAACATCTGATGAATATTAAGATTAAGTATTGAAATGGATCTGAGAAAGACAAACATTTTCAAGGCAACATTACTTCTGTAACACAGTTGGCTCCAGAGTCACTGGGACATGAAGCCTTCATCTTAAGAACTCTTCTTCTCCTCAAACATGATGTTTGCTGTGGCTCTCTTGGCTGTGGACAAATTACATACAGATGTCAGATATCTTTGTTATCTAGCATTTGACAGCTACAAGCACTGTTAACTTCAGCTTTGAGACATTTCTGTTCAATGCTAAACTGATGTGAGAGAAACTTCCTGCAGGTGTTTAACAATACAGGCCCAACAGAGAAGAGAGAAGAGCTGTTTGCACTGGAAGATAGATATCAAATAATATACCTTGTAAGGTTATAATAGTTTGGGATTTTTCATTAGTTTTAGTCTTAATTCCGTTGTGATTTTTTGTTTTCAAATTCAGTTCGTTTTAATTAGTTTTTAGAGTGAGTATGCTAGTTTTAATTTGTTTTTATTTTTCGTAAAATGCTTAGTTTTAGTTTAGTTTTTATTCGTTTTTTGTAATGGGGTACTTGTTGAAAGTCACAATAAATGTTTCCTTTTATTATCCATCTCAGCCCCAATAAGTTTATTAAGTCACAAAACCAGATAGATGAAATAGATTTCATATCAACCAAAAAGGTTTATGTATGAAAAAAGTTGACAAATATGAAAACGAAGGGCATTTTCACTATAATTTTAGTTCGTTTTAGTTCGTTTTGTGACCACAAAATACAGTTTCACTTAGTTATTGTTTTTTTTTTTTAAAACTCTTGTTTTTATTTTTATTTCAGTTATCGAAAATGTTTTTTCAATTCTAGTTATCGTTATTTCGTTAGTTTTCGTTAAATATAATAACCTTGGTACCTTGTGCTCTTTGCAGTTTAAGTGAATAATTAAGACCTTATGTTATTTACATACCAAATCTGGATTGCTAGCAAGTTGGTCACCAAACCATCTACACAGTCTTTACAATTTTCTCTTAATAAAATTGGACTGCAATTCAGATACTGAGAAATCTGCCTATTCTTTAAGAGACATTAGGGCAGCTATAACTTATGATTTTCTATATAGGTATATGACATTAGGAAACAAGGATTAACTAAGAGTGATGCACCGACTGAGAATTATTGGTTTACAAAGATTTACATTGATTTTCAGCAGGTTGTTCAGCTGTTAAACAGTTAAAGTGAGACAACACCAAATAATGTGGCTCATGGGCAGTGGTGGTTCTACACAGGGGCCTACGGGGGCCACTGCCCCTGTGAAGAAGCCCTTGGCTCCTGCTGTGGCCCCTTTGTCAAATTCATAACAAAATTATTGATTTCTAACGATGAACGACGGAAAAATTCTTACCTATTTTTTGTTCAAACAATATTTCATTGTACACAAAAGCAACTCAGAATGTGTTTGTTGTACAATAGTTTAATTGTGCAATAAAAGCTTGTGTATATAAAAAAACATAATTCTCACTGTACTACACTTTGAAAATAAAATAAAGTAATTGTGCACAAAAATGAGAAATGTCACTGTCGTAGAAAAATTGGTGGTGAGTCTCATTGTTTCTTCCAAATATACTTAAATGAGATTTTTAAAGAAGCTAAAATAAAGGTTTTCAATGCTTAAATATAATCTTTGCTGCTTTTTAATGTGCCCCTCTGATTAAACACTGGCCCCTCCTTGGCCCCCACAGTAAAACTGGTCTAGAACCGCCACTGCTTATGGGGAACCTGGGAGCTGAAAGCCAGGGAGCGGCTCAAACTGGGCAGCAGATAAAAAGTCAAAGCATATTTTTGTATAAAAGCTGCATCGTTGTGTTCAACAGGATGCGGCTACATTTTTATTATTTTTATAAACTTTTTTTAACTCTGGAAACTGACACAGTTGACCCCGAGTGCTGCCTTCACTTACCCTCGTCTTTGATCTTGTCAGCAGCTTCTGACGCCTTATCCTTGATGTTCTTCACCACGTCGTCAATCTTGGCTTCATTCTTGAGGAAAAATGGTCGAATGATGCGGTTATAGATGGTTACTGATCCGTTGGAGGCAGTTGGAGCCATGCACCACACCAAGAAGGCACACTAGGGAAAAAAGACAATAGCTCAGGACACACACATCACAATTACATGACAGGCTATACTACAGGTGTTTTTGATGCGACATTGGAGTTACTCAATCACATCAAATGAATCAAATCAAAATGACTTTATTTATCCCCGAGGGGAAATTATAATAGTAATTATAATAGTCTGATAACTCTGTTAGAATGAGACAGCCTGATGGCTGTAGGAGAGAAGGAAGGAGCCATCTGCTGCTGTTTTTTTTGGTCCATAAAGGTTTTGTGTAGCGGATGATCTGGGTATTTCAAGATGGACTCTAACATGTTGACAGGTCATCTCTCCACCACCTCCTCCAGTGTGTCCAACCTGGCTCCAACCACAGAACCAGCTCTTTAGACCAGTCTGTCCAACCGCCTTCATCTCTGTGTCTGATGCTGCCTCCCCAGCAGACTGCAGCATAAAACAACACACTACCACCACAGACTGATAAAACATCTGCAGCATCTTACTACAGATGTCAAGAGATCTGAGCTTCCTTAACCCTTTGATGCACAACATGGGTCTAAAGTGACCCAATAGAGTTTTTATGTTCTATATCTTTGCAATAAATATTTTTTATCATTCAGTATTCCAGGTTTTCCTCAATTAGTTTGTTTTTGATCATCATACATCCTAATTTTAATTTTTTCCTTTATTCATTTTTGAATAAAATCCCTTTTTGTGTCACTACCCTTCTAATGCACAACATGGGTCAAAAATGACCCATATCAATTTTTTAGCTAAGAAGCTTGCTTAGCTAACTACTTATCTAACTTCTTGGCTAAGTAGTTAGCTTAGCAAGCTACTTAGCCAAGTAGTTAGCTATGTAATAAAACAAAAAAAAATTTTCTTCATAAAGTATGAGAAGCAAAATGGAAATAATGATCAGTTGTTATCAAAAACAGGATATTTAAAGAATACTTGGAATATTCAATCATAAAATAAGTTGATATCAAAAGATAGAGCACAGAAACACACAGCAGCATTAAATAACATGGGAAATGAATGTGGGTCATTTTGGACCCATTTTGTGCATTAGATGGTGTGTCAATATGTTGTGCATCTACTTCCATTATTTATATACAGTCTATGACTAGACATGTTTCTTTCACACGGTCTCTCTCTCCCTCCCAGCCTGTCTGTCAGTCCTGTGTGAGGGTAAGGCGTCTCTCTGCTGCCTGGACTCTCAGATACTCTTTTATCATCAGTGTACTGTCCTCCACCCTCAACATGTGGTTAGTTTACTTAGCTGGGAAGAACTGAACATACAGTCCAGTGAGAAGAGTTCAGTGTGGGCAGAGTCCATTGTTTGACTCCACCCATATTTTGCTGCCTTCTTGTTTTTTTGTTTGTTTTATTTTTATGTCCATTTGACGCTTAAATCAAATGTCTAAACAAAAGCACATGTAAAATAGAAGTAGGAAGTTAACTACATCTTACAAGTAGATCTTAATAAAATACGTTCTGGGACAGCAATATAAAGTGAAACCATGTAAGTCTGTCATAATGCATAATTTGTAATGTCCCCGTTAGACCAGTGCACTATTGTAAATATACACTCATTCTTAATCTGAATTTGATACCTGCACATTCCAAAAAAGTGACATGATGATGATGCCATGGGCACTAACACATCACAGATTGCTTTTAAATTTTGCACTGGTATCAATCTGGTAATTTTCCTCTTGAGCCCAGAAGACACAATTTACAAAAACTAATTTAAATGTGGAGTTAGGATTTAAGTTTAAGGTTAGGCCTTGTAGAGAGAACTGTTTGGGGTTAAGGTCAACTTGGGCTCATGTTAACAACTTAAAGGAGGACTGGTTGGGGTCAGGGGTCAGGTTGGTGCAGGTTAAGGTAAGGGGGACACATATCGACGGGGGAACAGACTTTGACATAACACCGCTAAGACACCCGGCTTATAAAAGAGGCCGGCTTTTATTTACTAAAAATTGTTTTCACACCCGGTTACTAAATGAGGCTGGACATTAATAGGGGCCCGGCTTTAAATTGAGGAAATACGGTATGTAGCAAATGATCACATTTGCTACATATTATGTTTGCCCCAATGTTTCTATGCTTTGTTTCATGTATTCTGACTCTAAATGTGTGTATTGGGCAGGACGGGGCAGAAGCTGCTAAATGTGGGTAGATTCAACCATCACCCACTGCAGTGAGTGGCACTTGACTCTGGTGAGGTGCTGTCTAACAGGGAAGACAAAGTCATGAGGGGAAAGCTGCACACTCGACTCGATTTATTTTAGTTTTATAAATACATTTTTCAGCACATTGATTAAACACAAAAAAGCACAACAGAGCCCAGCTGGATTACCTTTCCGATGTAGTAGAATGGGAACCAGGAGAGGAAGATATCAGCAAAAAACTCTGCCACACTGAAGAGTCCGTACACCACCCAGTAGGTCAGCCATTTAGTATCATCGTCTTTGGTGGCACTTTCAATCGCCTTAATCCTGGAAAGAGAGAGGAACTTGTCAGAGAAATACTTTGATATATAAAGTCAACATTACTGTCTGGAAATATCACCTGGTCCAGCATGTCGGTTGTCTTTATTCCACTTGTTCTCTCCTTAAAGCCTTACATTTAAATGCCTTTTCCCTCCCATTTCTTTCCATTAAATGCCTAACTGTAAAATGAGACTGAATTGAGTCGTGCTACCTGAATGACAAAGTAGTGTGTCAATGACTTTGCATCACTCATCTGAATGTCTCCTGATCTGTCACCTCTGGCGTGACAGTTCTTGTGAGGAAATGACAGCTGTGGATTGATTGATGGGAACTAAAAAACAACCTCTGCTGAGTCACACAGTCAGAA
Organism: Centropristis striata; assembly: GCF_030273125.1. Lineage (NCBI taxonomy): Eukaryota > Metazoa > Chordata > Actinopteri > Perciformes > Serranidae > Centropristis > Centropristis striata. Next base: position 24,124,748 of record NC_081535.1, read on the forward strand.
TACACAGTTATTTACACACATCAACACCATCCCAGAGGGCTTTAAACAGCATCCTGCTGCTGACACTTCTGCACTTCAATGTGAACATGAGTCAATGCTGCTGTTTTTCTGGTGAGGACACTTCTTCTCTGCAGAAAAACCCTCTCAGAGATCTATTACATTCAGTATTTTCAGCCAATAAAGCTCTTCTAATGTTTTATCTGTGGCAAGGACAGGTCGACTTCAATCACCAGCTTCTTTCATTGGAAAAAAAGAATCCTCTGAATGAAAATGCACCAAATTTGATGGTGAAATGATAGCAACTGGCAAAACTGTAACAATAAAACTAGTGTATGGACACTGACACTGCATGTTATGGTGTAAAGCATTAATAAAACTGTAGTGTCATACAGTTCTACATTAGTGTGTTTGTGTATTTGTCACTTTATTATATATATCCTTTATTTAACCAGGTAAAAGTCTTGTTGAGATTAAAAAATCTCATTTCTAAGAGAGACCTGGCCAAGAAAGAAGCATAAAAAGAGACAAGTTACAACATCTAAACACAGTGATCATAACAATTAAATACAATTAAATACAAATACAGCATCACAACTAGAGATAGACCGATATATCGGCCAGCTGTTATATATCGGCCGATATTTGCGTTTTTTACTTGTATCCAACTGTTAATATGTTTTGTTTGTTTTGTTAATAAATGTTTCTTTTTTGTTTAAATTGAGATTTGTGTAACATTTGTTATCATTCTGTCATTTTTATCATGTAAATGGAGGGAGAAAAGGCAATATCGGCTTCAAGAATCGGCCCAAAAAAATCGGCCCAAAAAAATCGGGGATCGGTTAAGACTGATGTCAAAATAATCGGTATCGGCATCTGCATTAAAAAACCCGTATCGGTCAACCACTAATCACAACAACATTGAAGGAGCCTCAGTAGAGACTTATAAGGAGCAGTCACACTGACCAAGGGAAATTATTTCTTTGTCCTTTAGAATCGATTTAAATTTACCGATTGTGATCAACTCAGACAATTTTAATTCATTTTGCAAATTGTTCCATGATAAGGGGCGTGACTAAAAGCTTTCTTACCTAATTCGGTTTTCACTCTTGGCACCAGCATCTGTACAATGATTTGTGATCGTAGACCATGTTTAGTTTGGCTTTGACACATGTATGTACACAGGTAAGAGGGAAGCCGCCCAAGAATACATTTATAGATAAAAACGAATCAATGAGACTGCCTGCGAACATTTCATAATGTGTTATAACAGGTTAATCCTGGTGTTTGAAAGTATAATTAATTACCATATCCATATTAGTATTTGAAAAAGATACAATAAACAGGTTAGATAACATTGTATAAAGCAGTGAGGCTTTAATTGTATCTGCATCATTTTAACTTCCTCTTCCTCTTCCTCTGTGTGTGTTGACTCTGTGTAAACAGTTGCCACAGTCTGCTACTTCTCCACACTTTGAATTTGACTTCCATAACAGCTGTACCTTCAGTTGTTTGATTGACCCCACCCTCTGTCAAGTCTCTCTACTGTGGTCAAACAGACAGAACACTGTGCAAACTCAGCTTCCACTTTTTTGACCACTCCCTCTTTTCTACTGTGAAAAAGACCTGCACTGACAAGTAATATGATATCATCCACACCTGTGCCTCTCCTTATTCAGTTCATGTTTAAGCTATCAACACGAGTTGTGCAAACTAGAAACTGTTAGCATATGCTTTAGCACATTTAGCATCCAAGCTTGACACTGCTGGCAGAATAAGACAATGGAGACAAGTTGGTATGTTCCTGACAGAAACTTCATTTATGATCCAATAATGAATCATGTGTGATAAATCATCAGATCACCTTGGTTGTGCAATCATGAAATTGTGCTGTATAATATTATTATAATAAATACCTGAAGTTAGTAAATTATTATTTGACATACATTTAGATACATATACATTTAGATCACCATCTGAAGTTCATTTCTGTTGCAGTACATTTTTCAGTGAAACGCTGCAGTGAACTAAACATTACTGCAATGTTTCTTACAATAATCTTATAAAGGTGTACTCCAAAGAGCTTTCATAACGTTGGGAGACTCACAGGGGACACGTTAGAAAAAGAATGGTCAAAATCAGAACAGCAGAGGCCGAAATATCCTGATTTGTAGTCCCTTGACATGGTGTAACCTAGGGCTGGTCGACATATCGATATAAAAAATATATCAATATATTTTTAAATGTGATATGGATTTTGACCATATCGGATATATCGATATAGTTCAATTTTTTTTCTTTCTTTTAATGCTGCCCTTAAAAAAGGGACTTCTGTACAGTATTAATGTTCACTTAAATCAACAGTGTCAATAAAACTACGTGTGACATGTCATATTTGGCTTTGACTTTGACTGAACATTTGCTCTTACTTTGCAATAAAAATATCAGGATATATATCGCATATCGATATTCAGCCTAAATATATCGGGATATGACTTTTGGTCCGTATCGCCCAGCCCTAATGTAACCTGACAGTTAGTGAATTAAAACTATTTTCAGGACATGGGTAAAGAAAGAGCACAGGGACAGCTTCCTGTGTGTTATTTGGTCCACTCTTTCCCCCTAATGATCAGACAGGCTGCCAACTTGGGCCGGCCATCTTTCTGTTTTTCAGAAGCTTAAGCAGGCTCGGTTTCCATTTACCAACTGGGCCATGATGATTTCAGAGGGAGGCTAAATTACGCTCCAAAATCAGACATGGTCCCTTGCCCTCTGACCTCATAATATCTCAATGCTTCTATGGGTACTCATGAGTCTATAGTACCATGCAGTTTGGGGCAAAATACCACGCAGTTTTTCTTGTGCATTCATTTTGTTTTTTTGCAGATTGTGTTTCTGAATTATCCCTAAACAGTCCTGTAACTGCATACATTGGATACCACTACACTGCAAAAAAGGTGTGTCTAAAAACAAGATAAAACCACTAAATCTGAGGGAAATGATCTTGCTGCATGGATAGATAATTTCACTTGACAATATTTCTTAAATTAAGATTATTAAATCTAGAAATTAGCATGTTGAACACTTAAAATAGGTCTTGAAACAAGATCAATTATCCAACACTTCTAAATCTAATTTTTTTTTTATCTTGGTAAGAAACAAATAATTTGCGGTGCACTCTGCTTGGGACAGTTCATCACTGCTTGCAGCTTTAATTTATCTCGTTTTATGAGTTAGTCTCTTATTTTAAGCGTACAACATACTTATTTCTAGATTTAACAATCTGAATTTAAGAAATCTTGTCAAGTGAAATTATCTGTCCATGCAGCAAGATCATTTCTCTCAGATTTAGTGTTTTTATCTTGTTTTTAGACACACCTTTTTTGTAGTGTGGAACTGCATACATTGGATATCACTAGAAAGCTGAGACTCATTCATGTATTATGTTGTTAGTCCGATTTGTAGCCTTTAATTGTATAGAGAGCTTTTTTTTTTTTTTCCAAACTTGACCTCACTGTATAAAATGACAACCAAAACTAGAGACACAGAGCATTCAAGCATTTATGGCTTTCCTCAATATATTAACAATGAGGGGGTTTCAGAGCAGGAATGGCCTATATATATGACTATCATGACTTAAAAGTGCTGTAAAAGACATTCACACTATATCTGTGGTTCAGAGTCTGAACCAGGATTGCCTTCACAAGGCCCACGCCCCTCCACATGCCCACGTTACTCAACTCGTTCTTGGCCAACACTGGGTTTCCCTATGTAACTTACATGCAATATGCTGTTTTGGCCTCAATGTTCTCCATGAAGTGATGTTGCTGGTGCGTTTATGTGGCGTGAGCTCCGGACTAAAAATTAGCCATTTAATAGCTACATTGTTTGTCAACAAGTGGTCATATGGTAACTTAAGAGACAATTTGGCCTTGTCTGTTCTCATAAATTTGATAAACCAGTCATAATTTAGTTTTAATGAAAACTCAACTGGTCCTGGTGGTCGTCACCATTGTTTTGGAGGAAGGAAATAACACATGTAACAGGCGAACCAGATTTAATAGTGTCATATTTGTCAGACAACACTGAGTCTTTATCTTTTCCTTAGTACAGAAGCTCCTTTCTGTTTCAGTCACATGTTTCCACAGTGTGTTAGCACAGCGGGCTGCCAGCTTTAATAGTCCAAATACCAGTACTGACACACAGCTTCACTGTGCACCAGGTCATCTCAACACCCTCTGTGGACCTCAAAACTCAGCAACCCATGCCTGGGTCTTTCAGGGTTTGGGGCTGTCTAGGCTCTGCTGGTGACATAACAAAGTCAGTAAAGATGTGGGAAGCAAACATCTGAGTGGTGAGCAAACACTAAGGCCTCTAGTTCATAGCAATGTGTATGGCAGTGTGTGCAGGCTGCAGACCAGCAGCACCATGTGCAAAGATGGTGGTAATTAAAAATAATGAGCTGTGTGGGTTGTCCCTCTGTCAGACATCACAGCTACTAATATCATCAAAACTTACAGCAGACCCACTAGCCCATTTAGGCCTAAAACGCCTGGAAAAAATGCCTGGAAAACCTTGTTTTTAAAACAACCCCCTCAAACCTGAAGTTTTTCTCGAAATTCAACATAAGTGTCAACGCTTCCTACTAAATTATAGACAGATTCAGCCTCTGTAGCAGATAGAAATGAAATTCAAAAAGTATTTGAGAGCTTATAGCTGTTATATCTGAGCTCCCTCCGCTATAGTCGTCTTCCGCCATGATTTCAAAGTTCTGGAAAAGTCCCATGTTACATTGCGACACTCCCACATGTATTCTGATGCATTTCATTGGCCAAGAGACCGAAAATAGGTGGAAAAAACTACAAATACTACAAAAAGAGTATCTGCTTTCCCTGCTTTAATGGTAGAATAACGCAACAGCGCCCCCAGTTTTAATGGTAAAAATGCGATAATGCTTTCCTGGCTTAAAAGGGCTAGTATTTAGCTCTAACTGGGGAGAGATATCTGAAAACAAACACTTACTTTATCAGTTGAAAATTTGTCAATTTCCTCAGTTATCATGTGGCTTATTTATCTACTTCCAATTCTGTGTGCATACAAATAGCAAGCCTAAATGTCCCATTTGTTAATGATTATGCCCAAAAATATGCAGGAAGGACATGTGATACTAGGCAGGACTGCATGGGAAAAAAACAGAAACCAGTACTGAATCAAAAGGGAAATAAATAAAACAAACACTTAAGTTAGACTCCTTAAACATTACTATGGAGTTTTAGAACATAAATGGTCCATTTAGTTAATTAGTGAGCTCAACACACATGTATGTAATTTAAAGCATCATAAAATATTTTCAAGATTTTTCTAGTGTCTTTTGATATTTTACTGTCATCATTATTGTTTTTATACACTGTGACTTTAGTCACATTCAACTTTTTATTGATCATATTGTAACATAGTACATATGCTCTACCATTGTCTACCAACACTGTTAACACTACAGCATTTAATGTCATGAAACCAGAGGTGGTTCTTATATTTTGTCAGGCCCATTTATAGATGTAGGTAGATTAAAAATTACAAACACTACACACCAATATCTACAAACTCCAATTTGAGTATAAAGTTCAGGGAAAGTGGCCACCAGGAAAGTCTCAGGCCACGCCCTCTCAAAAATCCGCTCACTCTGCGTGTGTCCACCACAAGTTAGACCTCAAAGGGATTTACAGACTCTGGAGGTGGCGTATGGTTTTCACTGTCACTAACTGTGCACAACATCAGCAGCTGAAAGCAGCATGGCTTATTATGCACAGAGTCTCCGCTGATCACAAAACATAGTGATTGTGAATTAATAGTATCGCTAACTGTGCACAGAGTGTCTGGTGCTTGTTGTAAACAAACAGAGATCACTAAGTGAACACCTCCTGCAGCAGCAGCACATACAGAGCACTACAGAGCTAACTGTAGCTAACTGCCGTTAACGGCGGCTCTTCTTAACAAGCCGACACCTTCTTACTCTTCTTAACAAGCTTGTTAAGAACAGTAAGAAGGACTTGCTGGATTTGTCTCCAGTGGCTTTCTTGAAAAATAGTTGCTAAGGGGGTCTGAAAAGTCGCTAAATTTAGCAACAAAGTCGATCAGTTGGGAACACTGCTTTGCCGGTTTTACAATAGCGTGTTGTTGTCGTGTAGGGTACTACGTCACATCCTGCTTACCGATCTATCCAATCAGTAACCAGGCTGTTTTCAGGGGAGAAAAAAGAACCTGCTCTTCCACAGGGACTAAAAAAGTCCAGACAAAAGCCGGCTCTGGACTGCTCGTATTCAAATTAGGGGCATTTCGGCGAGTGAGACCTGCCTCATTCTGGGAATTGTCCGGCCATTACCCGCTAGTGGAAACAGCCCTAAAGACAATTTGAACAAAAACTGAGCATTAGAACCATTATGAAGGGAGGAACGACTCTGGCCGTTTTAGTTTTACCACCAGAAAAAAAACCTAAAAACTAAACATCAACCAAATGTATTTCAGGAACTTACGAATATCATAAGCAATTCTAGAGCTCTCAGTCTAGTTTATTATTATCTTTGATACATTAAGCATGCTTTGTTTTTCTCCTCATTGAGAGACTTGTTCCTCAGCAGAGATCAAGTCATAAAACTAAACAAATAATGAATAAATACTTTTTATAAAATCTGTTAATCAGAGGATATATTTAGAGATAGTAAATTGAGACCGTGCCCTACACTGATGAAACTGGAATAACCAGGGTGTAACCACTGCTCAAGGCAAATACAATATGCATGACTGATGAAAAAGTTAATCAACTCAAATTGAATCACAAAAGTGAAAAGAGCCAAATATGAAACCAATTTTGTGTTTAAGCTTGTGCTCCTGTGAAACATGCTCTGCAACCATAAGACTCACTGATGACATGAAACTGCTCCAAAAGTAATCCAATTATCCACATAATTGTTTGAAAATTAAAGTAAACCTGGGAACCTGGCACAAACTGCCCACACTTTAATTTTTATTTAATACATTTTTGGGGAATTTTAGGCTTCATTTTGATACTGATGGAAACAGATCAGAGAGGAGAGACAGAAGGAAAGACATGCTGAAACAGACTGAAACCCAGGCCGCTGCGTCATGACCACAGCTGTAGTAGTACAGACGCTGCCAGTCAGCCACACCCTGCATATACCAGGTTGCAACCTCCGTGTGTGAGCATGAGGCAAACCAGGAAGTGCCTTAAGCTGCATTCTACCGAAAATTCCAGTAGGGGGCGCTAAGTTTGGCTGCAAAAATCTTTCTGTCCATTCATTTCAATGCAAAATGAAAAAACTTCTCACTTGATTTATTACCTCAGAATTTTTTTTAGGACAACACTATAGTCTCAATCACTAGTAAAATCTTATTCAAGACAATTTGATGTTAACCCTTTGATGCACAACATGGGTCTAAAGTGACCCAATAGAGTTTTTATGTTCTATATCTTTGCAATAAATTATTTTCATCATTCAGTATTCCAGGTTTTCCTCAATTTGTCCTTTATTCATTTTTGAATAAAATACCTTTTTGTGTCACTACCCTTCTAATGCACAACATGGGTCAAAAATGACCAATATCAATTTTTTAGCTAAGTAGCTTGTTAAGCTAAATACTTAGCTAACTTCTTGACAAAGTATTTGGCTAAGTAGCTTGCTAAGCTAACTACTTAGCTAACTTATTGGCTAAGTGGTTAGCTTAGCAAGCTACTTAGCCAAGAAGTTAGTTATGTAATAATACAAAAACTTTTTTTCTTCATAAAGTATGAGGAGCAAGATGGAAATAATGATCTGTTGTTATCAAAAACAAGATATTTAAAGAATACTTGGAATATTCAATCATAAAATAAGTTGATATCAAAAGATAGAGCACAGAAACACACAGCAAGCATTAAATAACATGGGGAATTAATGCGGGTCATTTTTGACCCATGTTGTGCATCAAAGGGTTAATAGTGTAAATAATGGCCCCATTTAGAAGAAAATAGAAGATAAAGAATCGTATGATTTGGGGCGTGGCTATCTTTGATTGACAGGTCACTAACAAGGCGAGCCGTCATCAGGAGAGAAGCAGAACAATGCGTATCCAATGGCAACGTGTCAATAAAGTTATATATAACGTTATATAGATATAAAAAAGGACGTTTAGGGGTTTGGTCTCATAACTTTGACCCTTTCACTGTATTTTCACTTAATGACAGTTTATTTGAACGTTTTGTTCAGTAAAAATGTCTTGTTCAGCGTTTGGTTGGACTAACAGACACTCCAAGGAGTCGCTGCTCAGTTTTCTGAGGTCAGTAACATTATTTATACAGTCTATGGCATATATCCATATATCCACATTTGAACGACAAATGTATTGATGCATTTTTAAACTGAAGAAAGCTTCAGAATTATGTCTTAATGCACAAATTGTCACATCCATTAAGTGAGTGCTTTGTGAAAAATATTTCCCAGGTAGTGACACATTAGTTTCAGTAAAAGGACAGCAGAATGAGAGAGATATAAAGAGATGTTTGTCTTCTATGGGAAACCAGCTGCAGCTTAGAATACTCAGCTGTTTGTTTACCTTTACAGTCATAAGTGCACGAGGCAAGCCTGAAATAAACTGGTAACTTATAAGAACTGAATTGAGGTTTAGAATAATATTTGTTATGTCATAAGAGGGATTTCTGTTTTTATCCATGCTCATGAAGATCGATGTGTTGACATAGGAGCTTAGATGCTTTAGGATTTTATCCACAAACAAGTGAGCAAGCGTCATCCGCAGATGAAAATCACATTTTACAGTTGAAAGCTCCAATAAAAGCAAGAGGGTCGATGACGAAACTCTTATTTAGAGTAAGTATGTATTATAACCCTACAGCTTTGTTTATATACATACTGGTTATTAGTTACAAATATTTCATGTGAAAAATATATACTAAGAATTGAAAACACATTTTCGTGTGATTGAATGTACCTCATGTCACTTAGAGTTGTTCCAATGCTCCGGTACTGCGAAAATGCTGGCATCTGTATCGGCGAGTACTGGAGTCCAGGCACCGATCCGATACCATGTAATTTATTAAAGTAGTAATCTATTTACTGGTTCGCTCCATAAAGCTAATATAGTGGCTGCATTTTAATTGAAATATATTTCTAGATTTATTTATTTAAGTTGATGTTGCACTACTGTTTTGTATACCGTTTTATTTTAAAATAAATGTAAAAATGAATGGCTTGAATCTGCTGTATTTATTCATGTTTTATAAAGGGTTTAACCTGAGCCAGGCCTTACTACAATGATAATTATATTACAGTCATGCAGGTGTAGTATGATATATATTTTTATAACATATTAGCATCAGCCAGTACCCACAGCACAAGTATCGGAATCGGTATCAGGAAAGAAAAAATGGTATCAGAACATCTCTAATGTCACTGCAACTGAATGTTGCACAACAGCATGCGGAAGGAAGCAGAGAGCTTGTGGTTCCTATGTCCTTGTAGTTCCGATATGCAGGAGAGCCGCAATTTTAAATGGAAATATCACAGACGATCAGGTTAATTTAATCGTGGCAGTCAAAATTGCGATCACGATTAAAATTTGATTAATTGTGCAGCCCTAATATATCATATATCGATATTTAGCCTAAATACATCGGGATTTGACTTTTGGTCCATATCGCCCAGCCCTATACCAAAAATAATGGGCCTAAAGACATTATTCGTAACAGTGACGACTCAAAACTCCCATCCCTAGTAAAAAAAAAATGATAATGACAAGCGTGTGCGTGCGCGCGCGCGCGCGTGTGTGTGTGTGTGTTGGGTGGGGGCACTGGGCAGGCCCCTCCTTATTGAAGTGCTCTAATAATAAAACACTTACGATATGTAGGCTGGATAAAGGAAGCCGATAAGGTTACACAGCAGGGAGGCTCCGTAGCCAAAGACCAAGTACACTGCGATGACACCGATGACAGCTGTAAAACACACACACACACACACACACACACACACACACACACACACACACACACACACACACACACACACACAGAACAGATGTTTGTCACGCTATTATCACAAATATAGTATCCTGAACGTACAGCACTGCAGGAAGCAGCAACAACAGACACATTATGGAGGAAGAGACATGAAGCTGTGTGACTCCGTCCTCTTCCTGTGATGTATCGCTACTCTCAGTTTTTCCATCCCGACTCTTACCCAGAGAGATGTACGTCCTGCTGACTCCGGTTCTGGCCTCGATCTTTGCCAGACAATCTGTCATGAGATTCTTCTCATGGAGAAACTTTTCAAATCTTTCTCTGAGCCCCTGCGCCATGGCTGCACTTCCTTCTTTTAGCGATGCTGATTACGAAATGACTGTGAAGCGAACTGCGACAGTAGACAGTAGACAGCCAACACGCCCTGAACCGCTGTTCTCCGTCTGTCAGCCGTCATCAGCCCGGATGTACAACACAGCCTCCCAGCACCAGCTTCAAAATAAAAGCACGGGGTCGATGTAATGCTGTCATTTAAAATCGTCATTTAGTTCATAAAAAGCAGATTCTCATCCCCCTACTAGAGCCCAGAGTAATATCTTAACCCTTGTGTACTCCTAAAAAAGTATAATACCCATCCTCCTCAGGGGTCAAAAAGGACATTAGACTGGTTTTAGGACATGTAGAAAAAAAATATGACTAACTTTTTTCCCCCACCTTTTAAGGCAACTCAAGACCAACACATTGATATATATATATATATTCATTATTATTGGTCAATTTTAGTCAAATATACAAAATTAGGGTGGGAAAAAAAGTTAGTAATAATTTTTTTCTACATGTCCTAAAACCAGTCTAATGTCATGGGGTCCTTTTTGACCCCTAAGGAGCACAGGTGTTTTTTTTTATTTTTTATTTTTGCTGACATCTAAAAATGAACAATGCTTTCAAAACATAAGTTTCACTAAAAGTTGACATAACCTACTCTGTGCATTCCCATCAAGAAATTATTATTTCACTATAACTATCACTATAACTTATATTTGACTAAAATTGACCAATAATAATGAAAAAAAGAAGGAAAATGAAATACCAATTTGTTGGCCATGAGTTGCCTTACATGTCCTACAACCATTCTAATGTCATGGGGTCCTTTTTGACCCCTAAGGACCACAGGTGCTATAAAAATGTATAAAACACGTAAAATTGTATGAAGAAAGTTGAAATTTATATTATCTATAAAGGATGCAGAGGAGCACATATGCTGAACATTTATATATGAAAGTTAACCTATATTAATCATATGTTGAAAATGACTTGGGGTCAAAAAGGAGTCTAAGAGTACAGGAGGGTTAAAAACACTTTCTTTTCCAACACCACCTGAAATTATGGCTTCATTTACGTAATGGAATAACAATTTATCAACATCAATTTGGTTTAAATAAGGGATATACATAATTATCATCAGTGGCTAATTATACGTCATTCACATTTATATTCATATCAAAGTAGTATTTCAGAAGTAAGATGAGGTATTGTTTAAAAAATATTATATCAGTACAATAACAAATAAATAAGAAGAACTTTATTTGATACCTTTTATTCTACTTAATTCGATAATTTAGTTGTGTCAAATACAGCACTATCGACAGCACAGCAGTCTATCTAATATTTGAGACGGTGACTGTACAGATGTGCACCGTTTCGACATTATGGAAACAACCAAGAAGCTGCTATTGCATCAGTCATGAACAAACAGAATAGTTTGTTTTTCATAAAAGACAATCAAAAAAACTTGCAGATATTGCAAAGGAAAAAAAATGAAATGGCCATTTCCAAAGCAGACCGTTTTCCTCTTTCTTGACCTTTCTGCGAGTACAAGTCTCCTCTTGCATGGCAACATAAATTGTGATATTGTGGTCTATTGTATTAAAATATTTTTGCATACGGGTCTCTAAAAAGTCATGACATTACATAATTTGGCCATCCAAATTTCCAAACTGTTTTGGAAAACAAATCCAAGTGTGGCTAAAAAAACACATAAAAAGCATGGAAATAGGCCTAATATACTCATAATGTTCTGAACCTTTACACACTTTCTAACATAATTTTCATCAATGAATTGATTGATTCAATCATTTCTATTACAGATTTATGACTAGAACAACTTGACACATGGTGCTGAGCTGCATTTGAAAATAATCATCAGGTGTCCAGCTTTCAGATGATTTACATCAGTGCTATGTGACATTTACTGACATTTATCTCCACCTAAAAAATCATTGCCCCCCATTTCTCATTAGAGGACGGTGTTAAACAAAGGCACAAAAAGTACAACCACATTTTCTGCTTTGCACTTCGCTTACAACTGATGTAAAATGAGAAATACACACACACACACACACACACACACAAACATATATATATATAACACACATATACTAATTGAATTGTCAATGTACTTTTGTAAAACTATGCACCCCACCTCCAGGGCAAAACATCAGAGATGACCTCATCAGATCTTTTCTGTCATCAAAAACAAACCATTTACAATGAAGAAGCGGTACAGGGTTCAGTGTGTAAGGAGAAGCGTTGAGCTGAAATGATACTTTCCATGTCAATGAGTACAAATGAATTCACTTGATGTAAATTTCACACACAGAGGGATTACATGGAGGCTCTGTGCAGACATCCATGCACTTTCAATTTTAACCCTGAATCCTAAAAAGTTTGGATGTTGTCTCAAACATAAATAAAGACTGTGATAATTTGCAAATTGTTGTTGACACATATTTGACTGAAAGCTGTAAGAAGACATTATATTTTATGGTTAACGGATAAACTTCTGATTGTGTAAGTGTCCACTGAGTATTCTGAATTTGATGCGACCTGTTTACCCAGCTTTTTTCAATCAAGGTTGTTGTTGCCACTATGCTACAAGTAGTAATATCGTGTGTAGTGCAACAGTGGACTGCATTCTCCAAGTGGACTCCAGTTCTGTTCCAGTATGAACACAACTCCTATGCCTCCGTGGTGTCCATAGCTGTCCATGTATGCATCCACTTGGTAAGTATAAGTCACTGTACTATATTGTAGTACAGTAATGGCAGTTGAATGTGTCCAACTGACACTGACACTCACAAGAGTAATTTGTGAGCCAGACATGGGCCCCTATCATGGATGTGGGTCATTGGGGTTGTCAGAGGGCTCACCTCGCCTGTAGCAAACAGCTACTATAACCACCATAACCTCACAGCTGTTCACTTGCCCCCTTTCACCAGGCCACACTGCCCATCTCTTTGCATATTGAATGTTGGCCATCAATACAGAATGAATAAAAGCAATAAATTAAGGGATTATGCTTAGATACCCTAAAGAAACTGGCTTTGAAAAGGAAAGAGGAATTGTTAAGTTAAAAAGATTTTTCCCCCTCTTGGCTGTGACATATTCCACAGATATAGACATTGACAGTTTAGTGAAAGGTACAATGATGTGGAAAGTACTACCTCTCTTAGTGAGAAAGTGAATTAAAGATCAAGTCGAAGTTCCTTTTAGTTTTCTTTATTATTAGACATCAGAATACACTGCCTAGGTACAGCGGAGGAGAACATTGTCCAATCTCAAAGGCTGCTGAAAAAAGGGTCCTTCTCTAATCAAGCCTGAAGTCTCTCTGCCTTTTTCTGTCTGTGTCAGATCATTTAATTCAAATGTTCCATCCCATACCCAACGCATGGGCACGTTTCTCCCGGGAATGAGCAAGCTGCTAAGTCTACTTTTTAACCTTAAAAGGAATTCAACCTATACTGTTTATATTCAAATTCCACAGCCTCTAATGTCTGAAAAGGGTCAGACTGGGGCCCTTAAAGCAAAATACTTACATTAAAAGTAACATAGTAACATTAAATAGTAAGTAAGTGGTATAAAATATACCACATGTAACATAAAATATACTACAGTGTCAATATGACTGAAAAAATAAAATCAAAGCACACTCCTCATTTCTCAATCTAATTGAGGAATTATTTTCAGCCTGGTGTTGGGAAGTGTATGAGCCCAATCAGATGCCACCTGTCACCTCTGCTAGTAACAGAAGAGACATGGAGAGACATTGAGGAGGGGTCAGTCCAGGGTTTGATACGGTATGCTAGGACAGGATGGCATTGCATGTGATGTGGCCAGACCATAACACCATATAATACAGTAAAATGTTGTATTGATTAGATTTATGTAATTCTAATTTTCTTTGTGTTTTAGTTTTTTGGTTGTTTTAAAAACTTGCAGTGGAAAAAAAAACATGTATGTAGATGTACTTCTTTAGACCCACCTGTCACAGAGGCTGTATGAGACACCTAACCTGTCTGTGGCTGCATGTAGCACTAGCTGTAGTTAAAAGACTGTCTGTGTTCATTTCATGTTTTCATTTTTATATATTTAATATAAAATATTAAAAATGTTCGTCCCCTATGTCTTATGTCTGTTCCTTCGTCAATGTTATTTGTTTGTTTGTCTGTTTATGTGTGTGTTTGTGTATGTCTGTTTCTATATAGCTCATTCGTAAGCTGCAGACATCATCCTTACTGTTGTGTTTTTATTATGTACCCCTCCCCTTCCCCTCTTTCCTCCCTGTGTTTTTTTGGTCCTGGGACACCTCCTTCTGTCTCAGCATATTGTTTGTAATTTGAAAGAGCATCATGTGATGGTGCTCTGCCACCCTGTACGATTATTCTGAATAAAACCATTTGATCGAAAAAAATATTAAAAATGTTAATGTTGACGTTATAAGTGTCTGTGAGGCCTAAGGTTAGATAATGTTAATGCTAATGCCAGAAACTTTTTTTTATGGTGTTTTTATTCTGTAGCTGGTTGACTGATAATAATTGATATAACCAGTAAACCCAATCAATATGATAAAATTTTACTTTTTTTGCAAACCATGGATATGTAAAAACCCAATATCTACATTAAGTTAAAACCCCTTATCATTCAGCCATCTTTTATTGAGAATTTGGGGTTGGGGGCAGTTAATTTAAGATGCAACTCAGCACTGTGTGTCAAGTTTTTCTGGTCATAAATCTCTAATGAAATGTCTTAATTAATAAATGACTCAAGTAATTAAACCTATTAAGGTGTATAAAGGACATTAATGTATGGCTTCCTGAAGTCCATTTTGGAGATTTTTGTATGGTCAGCAATTGAATGAGGAGCACCTCTGTTTTCTATACATAGGGCGACTATTCATCTGAATAATCTAGATCTCTAGTTTGTGGTTGTAAAGTTTCACGAGATTTAATGTGGTTTTTGCCAACTGCGTTTCATCATCATAAATCGTCATGTCCCATAGCCTGTGGCGCGGTATTTTACAGCTTTTCTGAGAAGATATAATGACATGATAGCATAAAGGCTTTTGCACACTGTTTCACATTGTTTGTGGAAAAAGTTGGACTGAACTTTATTTTTGTTATTCCAGGGAACTTCCATGTAATCATGTATAGAAACTGAATAAGCTCTGTGCACTGCAAATGTCAGCTCTTAAACACAAGGGGAAAAAAGTAAAAAAATGTGGGTGTATTTCTGTATTTAGCAAAATTATCTGCCAATGGAACAAAAAAATTTGGCTTGTCAAGACTTTCCCAAAAAAAGTAAAAATATCTAATCTCAATGAACCCACAAATACCTTAGAATTAGTGTATTCTAACTAAGAACAAGTGCATTTTTCTTGATTCTAATTAAATACATGTTACCTATTTTCTCAATATGTTGAAAAATATTCTTGAATTAATAATAAGTAAATGCTAGAGCCATCATCTTGACATAATGATATGTATAGGCATTATATTTCTTGAAACCAGCAAAGTCAAACTAAAAACTAGTGAACTTTTCTTGATACAGCTACAAAGATTTTTATCTGTATGTTGAATATTTTTCTTAAAATTCTTGAAATTACGCAAAAGCCATGGAATCTTTATATCAAACAAGTGAAACAGTCTAAAACAAAAACTGCTTACCAAATAAGAACTATCATATCAGACAAAAAATAAGCATATATCCCCTTGATCTAAGATATTTCATCTTACTTAGATTTCAGTTTTTGTAGTGTGCGTTTGTATTTTTGCCCTGCATTGGTACAAGGCCCAGATTTCCAGGCAATATATTTTTTTTCTTTGGTTATGCCACTTTTTCATGATATATATTGAATATAGTTTAAACAGAATATTGTCATAGAAATGTAATTAAAAAGTGCTTCATGTTGTGACAGAGAATGCATTTTTCTGACTTGCACAAACACACACACTTAATATTTTGTCGTGAAAACTGGCAACATTTTCCAAATCCAAAAATGTATGCCAGTGTCACTGCTGACATGTTCTAAAACTAAGTGTGAACTGAGTTCCATAATTTAACAGCTGCACTGTGCTGTTTAATGATTACTGGTTATTTGTTTTATATACACCATCACTGTTCAAATGTGTTCGATTAATAACAGTTGAAACACTGAAGTAAATGAAATGTATTGTGTTATTTTTTGTATTTATATAGTACCTAATGATTAATTTTATAATCTATATTTTAGCAGCCTAACCCCATTCTGGAAATCCACGCCCAAATATGTGTTGTGTGCATATTTACTGTGAAGGTAAGTGGAAGTAAATGTAGTCTCATACATCTCATACTGTAACTGTGGCTAGCTTGATGCAGCTGGTGCTCAATAATTATAGAGAGCAGGATGTGTATTTTCCCTGATCTGAGTCTTACAGGCAGTGCATTGACCCATGTTGTATACTCCTGCCAAAAAGTCTCCTGGTCAAATCCTTCATATTCTGTGTTCCTAAGGTTACACAAGCTCATGTTTGAGTTTGGGAATGTCAGAGCAGCTGAACAACTGACTGTGTGACTCAGGGAAGGATCTCCTGAGAGGATAAAATCAGGGCACAAAGAGTGTTCAGTAACACTGAGCCCTCTGCAGCCACACCCTTCCTCCCTTTGATGACATTGCAAAACAACCGCTGGCATATAATGCAATGATTCCAAACATCCTGCAGTGTATAGCATCTGACTTTCTTTTTCTGTGTGCTTTAGCAATGTCAATTTCAGAATCGATGGTGTACTAAGCCTTTGCCTGTTGTTTTCTCTCTACGTGTTCTTAAGAGGTGCTTGCTGTGCTGCACGTGATTTGTGTTGTTGACTCTGTATTGGATTTATATGCTTAGTCTCAGCATTCATTTGACAATATTTACATCCATCTCAGATCACCAGGATCAAGATAGGACAAACTGGGTGATAAATAAAATGGGTTACAAAATCGTGGGATAAAAATTTTGTTAAAAAATAAATAAATATTTGGTCTCATAACTTTGACCCTTTCACTGTATTTTCACTTAATGACAGTTTATTTGAACGTTTTGTTCAGTGAAAATGTCTTGTTCAGCGTTTGGTTGGACTAACAGTTTTCTGAGGTCAGTAACATACATTTTGTTTTTTGATGAGCCAAAACTAACATCCCAGTTAATGCTAACATGAATTAGCAGCAGCTTCTCTCAGTCGGGTTGAGGTGTAGAGAAGCTGTAGTCAGTGATCAGATCCCTCTCGCTCCTCCACAGTCCATTACATTAGGCTACATGTCATTTAGCTGACGCTTTTGTCCAAAGCGACTTACAGTAAGTGCATTCAACCTGAGAGTACTAGACTTAGACCTCAGGAATCAAGTAAGTACATAACTTTAAGAGCCAACTGTCATTGCTACAGGAGTGCTATATGTATATGTGTATATGTATATGTATAAAGAAGAGAAGAAGAGAAAAGAAGAAGAGCATTTATATATATATATATATATATGTTAGGTGACCATGACTTAACCGAGGATTATTATTATTATTATTTTGGAAGAGATAGGTCTTCAGCCTGCGGCGGAAGATGTACAGGCTGTCTGAGGTCCTGATGTCTGTGGGGAGCTTATTCCACCATTTGGGTGCCAAGACAGAGAAAAGTCTGGAAGTGGTTTTGAGGCGAGTTGACCCACGCAGGGTGGGAGTCGCCAGCTGTTTGGCTGAGCGGAGAGGACGGACAGGGGTGTAGGGTTTGACAAGGTCCTGGATGTAAGTAGGACCTGAACCATCAGCAGCGGAGTACGCCAGAGCTAGAGTCTTGAAGCGTATCCACCGGTAGCCAGTGAAGGGAGCGGAGGAGGGGTGTTGTGTGTGAAAATTTTGGAAGATTGAAGACCAGTCGAGCAGCTGCATTCTGGATGATTGCAGAGGTCGGATGGCTTTGGCAGTCAGACCTGCCATGAGGGAGTTGCAGTAGTCCAGGCGTGAGATGACCAGTGCCTGGACCAGAACCTGAGCTGCCTTCTGAGTGAGAAACGGGTGGATTCTCCTGATGTTAGGCAGAAGGAATCTGCAAGATCTGGTGGTGGCGGTGATGTTTGTGGAGAGGGACAGTTGGTTGTCAAGAGTCACGCCAGGTTTTTGTGGAGACAACCACTGTGTTCTGGACAGTGATGTGGAGTTCAGTGGTGGGAGAGCCCTTCCCTGGGAGGTAAAGCGAGTGGATGAGAGAGCCAAGGGAGTTGGTGTATATCGAGAAAAGGAGCGGACCAAGGACAGAGCCTTGAGGGACCCCGGTGGTGAGTGGACAGGGTTCTGAAACAGAACCCCTCCAAGTTACACGAAAGGTGCGGTCCTTGAGATAGGATTTGAGCAGAGACAAGGCAGAGCCTGATACTCCCGGGTGGTGAAGGGTGGAGATGAGGATCTGATGATCAACAGTATCGAAAGCTGCAGAAAGGTCCAGTAGAACCACCACAGATAAGAGAAAGGGACACATAGACACATTTCCACTCATCTTTCCTCCACAGCTGGAACCTTTAGTTTTACTGTCATTAACTGCAGTTAAATACATAACAACCAACTATTCATTCCTTCATTATTTTGGAGGCGCAAACAACTGGAGGTATTCGTATACTGATACAAGAAAATGCATGGATCACAAATTCTTTAAGGTCATGGTACACTGTGTAATGGTTAGGTTCTGGTTTTTACAAGTACATTTATATACAAGTACAATTAATGCTTTTTCAAATCTACTCCTACAAGAAATATTACTAATCAAGTTTCAAAGCATTTGGTGCCATCTCGTAGGCCGTTGTTGTTGAGTGTTTTTCGATGTGGGAGCTGGATTATTGGGCAGACATTGTATCTTTGTATAAATGGGGAGTAAAATTGACCAGATGGCTTCGATAGAGGTGTGCTTGGCGCTGGCACAGACCCATTCGTCTCAACAACATCAGGATGTCTCTGTGAAATGCCTTTGTCAGGATAGCATAAAAAAATGGGTGCGCACAAGAGTTGAGAGGATAGAAAAGCACCAGCAGCACCTGCAGAGAAAAAACATAGATCAGACTTTATTTTAAACAAATGAAGAATTGGATTAATGCTCAAGTGGAAATCACACCTTAGAATCTGTGACAGTCATCAGTGGCTGGTGGAGAGCTGCAGACAAGCCGTAGAAGCAAATAGGAGCCAGACACAGAAAGTTGGTAAAAACTAGAACAGCCATGCGTTTCGCCATACTGGTATCCGATCTGCTGGACTGGTGCTGGGGATTGTGCACCATACAGTAGATGTGGAGGTAACACAAGCATACCACCATAAAAGCGATAACATTAACCATCAGTACAGAGACCACATAGGCCTGAGCAGCAGTTGTCTCAGTGTCCATGGGTAAGCAGATGCTTACTTTCTGGTAACTGCTCACACCAACAACTGGCAGCATGGCGAAGACCATACACAGCAACCAGCCAACGAACATCAGCACGGCTACATGGCGTAGCCTCATTTTTCTGTCTGGCCTCATTGCGTAGTAGATGGCATGCCATCGCTGAAGGCTGATTAAAGTTACGGTGTACACAGATAGCTCACTGGCAAACACTGATAATGTCCCTGCTAGACGGCAGCCACCTCCTGTTTGCCAGGCAACAGCATAGTGGTAGTAATGGGAGCGTGTATACAGGTCGACAGATGCAATGAGCAGTAAGTATATCCCCATACAGAAGTCTGCAAATGCAAGGTGACCCATTAGGAAACGGGTAGCGGACAACTTCTGTCGGCTGGTCAGGAGGATGAACATCACCAGGGCATTGGCTGAAATGGCTAACAGACTGACCACCCACACCAACACCCTCAGAAAGCCTTGACTCATCACATCCTCGCAGGGGTTCAGGGCATCTGGCAGGGGGGTGCACAAGAGTCCAGGATTCTCTGTATGAAGCTCATCACATAATGCAAAGTCAAAGCCTTCACTGAGATGTTCTGTAGGTAATTCCACATAAAGCAAACCCTCATTTTCAAACTGTTCAGTTGGGCAAATGGGGCTGTTGTAGTCATGATTATGATCCCTGCTGTCGGCAGTTGGGAGACCAATGTTGTCTTTCAGATGTTGATAGATTTTGTGTCCCAGATACCTCTGAGAGAGAGCTGCAGAGGGTTCCTGCACATTTCTCAAAGCAGTCCGGGTCAGGTTGCAGATAACTGCTTCAGAGTGTCTTGAACACAGATCATACAGATTATTAATCAAAAGATGATTATAAAACAACATTGTTTTAGATGCATACAAATGGTAAAATAGTATGAAATTAAGTTATTCCGCACCAAGAAGTTACCTGCTCGGGCCAGTTCATCACTGCTTAAAAGTTAATTTCTTATTTTAAGTGTTCAACATGCTTATTTCTAGATTTAATCATCTTAATTTAAGAAATCTTGTCAAGTGAAATGATCTGTCCATGCAGCAAGATCATTTCCCTCAGATTTAGTGTTTTTATCTTGTTTTTAGACACACCTTTTTTGCAGTGCAGGATTTTAAAAAAAACAGAGTAGAAGGATAAAAAGCATTAAGGCTAACTTGTAGTAACACTACTAATGATCTGCAGACCCTCAGACACATCATATACTCCCTATATAAACTAAAATCACCCATCAGAGCCGTCAGCAGCAACTCCCTGACAAATAAATTAAGGTCAATAAGTTCTCCCAATTGTACAAACATAGAACATTTTTCACATGTCAATAAACATCCAACAGTATAGTGTAGAATACAAGGGAGAACCAGATCATTTCAATGTCAAACAAGACATAAAATATAAATATAATTTCAATAGCAGTATTAATATTTGTTTTCAAGCAGAAAATGTGATAATATTTTGAAAACTAAAACACACTAAAAATTGTTAGTAGTATAAGCTGAAAAACAGTAACAAGCAATATCTGCCTGTCTCCTAGGAGAGAAAAAAAGAATGACCTAAGCTCATTATAATCACAAAAATATCAAAACAAATGTATATTGAGTGTTATACTGGAGGTAAGATGTATTATTTTTGATCTTATGGCTGGGTTCAATATTACATATCAAAGATCATTGACCTTAACTTGTATGGTTGCCTGGGATGCTGGTGGTAAAGGTCTAAGGACTGTAACATTGGACACTCCGCTCCTTGGTGAAAGGGTGTAGCATGGCCGAAGAAGAAGCCATTACATTTTGAAATGGATCCCAATCACAGGGCACAGTGGTTTGCAAAAGTATTCTTCCCCCTTGGAAGTTTCACCCTTTTGTTGCTTTTACACATGAAATCATGGTCAATATAATTTGGCCTTTTTTTAAAAATAATTTGCAAAAAAACCCTCTTTAATATCAAAGTGAAAACAGATTTTTACAAAATAGTATAAATTAATGAAAAATATATAAGGTAAAATAAATGATTGCATACCCTTTAAAGTAACTGACCTAATTCAACAGAGTTGCAGCTAGTTGATGAAGCAGAGTCACAGTTAGTGAAATGGAGATTACTTGAGTACAGTTGATGTGGACGGCCAGCTCTAGGCAGATTAAAACAAGGTCCATACTGCTTCTATTTCTTATTGATGGTTTAACTAAACTCTGTGGGATGTCCAGTGAGTTGACATTTCTTTGAACTTTTCAATTACCTTTTCTCTGAGTGTTCTTTTGTCTTCATGTTGCCATTGTAGCAGGAATAGTGATGAACCAGAGACTGGACCTCCCAGACACACATGTTTTTATACTACGATCATTTGACACACATCAACTGTTCTCAGGTGATCTCCATTTCACTAACTGTGACTCTGCTGCATCAACCAGCTGGAACTCTGTTGAATTAGTTCAGTTACTTTAAAGGGGATGAATGCTTATGCAATCATTTATTTTACCTTATATATTTCTAATTAATTGATACTATTTTGTAAAAATCTGTTTTCACTTTGATATTAAATAGTTTTTTTGCAAATTCTTTTAAAAAAGGCAAAATAACATCGACCATGATTTCATGTGTAAAAGCAACAAATGGATGAAACATGCAAGGGGAAGAATACTTGCAATACTTGCAAGCCATTGTACTCTTATTTTTCGTTAACACTGTGAGATATTTGTGCTGTATTCATATGGTGACAGAATAACTGAGTAAATTCATGAATGGGAGAATTTACATGAACGATTCCTCAAGTCAGAAAACATTAATGTTGTGATATCGGGCATGGCCTTGATGGAGATCTGCAATCTCTGAGTGTCAACGCGTTAATTAAGATTAATTAATCACACAAAAATTAACGCGTTAAAAAAGATTTTAATCGCACTTATTTTTGCACCGCGGAACGTTTCTCACTGGATGAGTTTCAGGCGGACCGATTATACTGGAGCACCAACTAGGGTTCATGAGTTCAGACAACAACAAACCACAGTGAACATGAAGGAAGAAGCTGATGAGAGCGCTTTGGTTGGCCCTGTGGGTGATATTTTGTTACAAAAACCAACGGATGGAAGCGTCGATAAGAGCATGGTTGTGTTGCTATGCAACAAGGAATTCACATATCACCGCAGCACATCCAGCCTCAAGTATCACCTCAATGCAAAACATATAGCAGCTAGCGGCTAGTGTGGTAGCTAGCATGGATTGTGTTTTACTTCAAAAACCAAAGTATTATACTTTACAGAAGGTCTACTTACCTATAGGCTACCTGAATATCTGAAATGTACTATATTTCTAAATATGCTATTGCTACACTTAATGGCAAAAATTGCACTGGTCTGTTGGACTTGAACAAAAATAAACAATATTTTTGTTGCTTAAGCTTATGTATTCAGTCATTATTCAATGGTATATTAAAAATCCATGTGAAAAAAATTACTTCTGACTGTTCTCAGGTCAAATATTTATATGAGATTAAAATGCGATTAATTTCGATTAATTAATTACAAAGGTCTGATTAATTAGATTTTTTTTTAATCGAGTGCCGGCCCTAATTTAAATATAAAAGTATTGAAATGCTAGATAAAATAACTGAAACTGAACTGAACTCACTAACTGAACTAACTGACATCACTCCAGGGAGTACCACAACAATAATAACAATGAATATACCAGGGGCCTGAGGGTAGTTTGGTATGTTAAGGACAATTACTTAACAAAAAGCAACCGTAGTGGAAAAATATTCCCCCACACTTTTGATTCACATACTTACCCTCTCCATCTTTTCAGTATTTTGAGACCACAACAATGGCTCGGGAATGTCAATTCAGCACTCTGTAAATGGAGAAAGGCTCTAAAAGGGGGCAGAGCTTTGAGGGCCCAAGTGTTTTTTGCTTGGAGCTTTTCAATGGTCTCCATACCGACTGAAGGCAAGGAGCTAACTTTGGTTTCTGAAAGGTCTCTGAAAAGACAAAGAGTTGAGATTATTCATCTGCACACAAACCTGAGGCTGTTCCTGTACCCCACCTCAGCATCTGCTGCAGCTGAGAAATGAGCTTATTGTTTAAAGTACGAAAACAAAAAGTAAAGTTTTGTTTCTTTTCTTCCAGCATTTTCTTTACAGTCACTCACAAGTGTGTTGGGCCCCGAATCACGCCATTAAATGCAAATTCATCTATTCGTTCCAAATCCACATTCCTGTTAAGATACCTGAAGAATGGAGAATTGATTAGTGGCAAAGTAATGTGGCAAAAAGTGATTTTTATTATGATTCTTATTCTTATTTACAAACATATAAAACCCCACATAACTTTATTATTTTAACAAAACATTTTGTAACACAATAGCAATTCAACCTGCCATCCAGTCCAGTTGTTAAAGCTCAAATATTTGAATAAAGAGACCAAAAAGAAAGTACAATTTTAACATTAATAAGTTACATCCTGTGTGGTATCACTTTTTTCATTGCAATTATTCATAATGGCATACAGTTCTTCCAGTCTGCTCCCATTGAAGGCATAGTGCTGGATCTCTTTCAAGCCATTGCTGTTCAACATGCTAAAAAAAGGTGGGAAAAGAGAATATCTTGTCAACCTTACTATTTTCTTTTGCCTACATTAAAGTGGTTCTTCTTATTTCATACTTACTAACTTATTTTATACTTACATGACCCTTTGTACTGTCATACACGGATATAGCAAAAACAAAATAAAAGCTAGATTGTACACAGATATGCCTAAAATTATTTTATAACTTAACACTGGTTTAATAGGAACTTTAAGAGGAAATTAGAAAAAAACACTATGAAATTGTCATTTAAATGCTGTGAATCAGTGACAATGAGTCTGAAAATGACATTTGCATCTACGTTTGATCCCACTTACATGGTCAGAGCATTCTCTGATATTCCAGTGAAAGAATTAGCAGGTAGAACTTGTATGAAGACATTCTCCACTATCTCACTGTCAGAGAAGTAAAAACATGGTGTATTTTACACCTGTTAAAAATGCATACATTTTTTTTAAAACAAAAGCCATTACAGTTGGGTCTAAATGTAAATGCTACTTACAGAATAAAATCCTCTTGGCTGGACTGAATATGTTGTAGTCCAGGAAAGGAGGTGAGACCTGTGTTGATGATCCCACTGGGTGGAGACAAATCTCAGTCAGCAGCCACTTCACGGTTACAGGGAAATGGCATAGATTTGAACAATTGATGCAATGTTGGAAACCATTTATAGAAAGCAACTGAAATTTTACTTACAGGTACTTTAAATTAGGCAGATCTTTAAATGCCTCCTGGTCAATGTATGTCAGTGTTTTGATTCCAGTTATCTGTCTAATGGAAACACAAGACACACACACACACACACACACACACACAATCGTCATAATTCAAAATATGCTTTGTAGGAAAATGTTCATAATTGTTGAAATATGTAATTTGTATCCATGGCCACATGCTCCACATTCAAGTTTTGCACAATTTACTGAATAATGCATATCCATAATGCAATCCATAATGCAGCTGCCTGTGACTCCGGTTTTCCATCTTATTGACTAGAAGGTCTAATACCCCTTGGCATATTGGCCAGTATAGTTAAAATGTATTTTAGCAGGAATTTATCTACAGTGACATACACCTGAGAGTTCATACAACACAAACAGTTCTTTGTCAGAAGAGAACAACATATTACTAGTATTACTGCAGGACAGAGGCAACAAAGTTTCGACTAGGGGGGGAAAGTGGCCACAGGAAAAGTCTCAGGCCACACCCTCTCAAATGTCGGCTCACTCTGCGTGTCTCCACTATAAGTTAGCCCCCAGAGGGATTTAGAGACTCTGGAGGTGACAGATGGTTTTCACTGTCGCTAACTGTGCACAACGTCAGCAGCTGAAAGCAGCATGGCTAATTATGCTCCGCTGATCATAAAACATAGTGATTGTGAATTAACGACATCACTAACTGTGCACAGAGTGTCCGGTGCTTGTTGTAAACAAACGAGATCACTAAGTGAACACCTCCTGCAGCAGCAGCACATACACACTGTACTGCTACAGAGCTAACTGTAGCTAACTGCCGCTAACATCGGCTCTTCTTAACAAGCCGACTCCTTCTTACTCTCCTTAACAAGCTGGCCTCCAGCTCGTTAGTGGCTCGTTAAGAAGAGTGAGAAGGAGTCGCTGGATCTGTCTTCAGTTGCTTTCTTGAAAAAAAGTCGCTAAGGGGGTCTGACAAGTCGCTAAATTTAGCAACAAAGTTGCTAAGTTGGGAACACTGCTTTGCCGGCTTTTACAATTGGTGTGTGATGTTGACGTGTAGAGTACTACATCACATACCGCTTAGTGATCTATCCAACCAGTAACCAAAAAGACGATTAGGGATGTTTCGGCAAGTAAGACTGGCCTCATTCCGGGTATTGTCCGGCTATTACCCGGTAGTGGAAACAGCCCTACTGTGGTGTAGTAAAGACACACTCGTGGTTGCCTACATGGGAAGTCTACGGTGGCCCTGAAGTGCAAAACATGCCAGCAATTCACACCAAAACACACCAGCAATTCACACAGCACGCCAGCAATTCACACAACACACCAGCATTTCACCACAGCACACCAGCAATTCATCACAGCACACCAGCAATTCATCAAACTGGAAAGGGTAGGTACATATTGGTCACTGATCCTCCTCCTGATTAGTTCCTGCCGTCATTCACTTCTCCATAGTAAAACCAGTCGCCAATGTAGTGCGCCCGTATTGTGATATTTATGGTAAATTCATTGAGCCGGTCCAGAGCGAGCTGACATGAAGGATAAACACTTTACTGTCATTCTTTTTCACTTTGCAGTATAAAACTCTTACCTGCAGAGAGGAGATGAAGTGTTAACTTTACATGGACACTCCACGTGACATAATCAAATTGCGTCGTGCCGAAAATGTATTTGTTGTGTCAGCGAAATTCACAATACAATGCCCTTGTATATTCATTCATTCAGCCTCTCCGCTTATCCGGACTCGGGCCGCGGGGGGCTGGAGCCTATCCCAGCTGACGTTGGGGGAGAAGCGGGGTACACACTGAGCAGGAGCCGCTGAACTGGTGACCCTCTTGCTGTGAGGCAAGAGTGCTAACCACTACACCACTGTGTAGCCCAGTAAATATTACATTACATTAAAAAAGAATCTGTTTCCAATCAATAATTCCAGTCTAATACCGGAGGACCTCGGGTCTTCTCACTCACAAACTCACAGAACGTGTCTCTGTGGAATATCAGAATAAAATGCCCTTTGATATTTACTGTACAGTAATTATCCAAGCGCATTTTATTATGAATTTCGCCGACACAACAAATACATTTTCGGCGCAACCCATGTAAAGTTAACACTTCATCTCCTCTCTGCAGGTAAGAGTTTTATACTGCAAAGTGAAAAAGAATGACAGTAAAGTGTTTATCCTTCATGTCAGCTCGCTCTGGACCGGCTCAATGAATTTACCATAAATATCACAATACGGGCGTACTACATGGGCGACTGGTTTTACTATGGAGAAGTGAATGACGGCAGGAACCAATCAGGAGGAGGATCAGTGTCCAACATGTACCTACCCTTTCCAGTTTGATGAATTGCTGGTGTGCTGTGGTGAAATGCTGGCGTGCTGTGGTGAAATGCTGGCATGCTGTGGTGAAATGCTGGCACGTTGTGGTGAAATGCTGGCGTGCTGTGTGAATTGTTGGCGTGCTGTTTGAATTGCTGGCGTGTTGTGTGAATTGCTGGTGTGTTTTGCACTTCAGGGCCACCGTAGAATTCTCATGTTAACCTCAAACAAGTTGCATTGCTAAAAGGTTACATACATGTGGGTGACCCTGGACAGGTTGTGGAAAGAATGCCTCTCAAGATATCGTATAGCAACATCATCAGAGATGTATCTGGAAAAAAAACACATAAAAAAAAAAAAAAAATACAGGAAAAATAAAATCTACTGACTAAAACAATTGTAGTAGTAGTAGAATAGTAGTTTTGCTTACATTGGCCCTCATGCATTAATAACTCAATCAAACACATTTGATGAGCAGATGTGAGAGATTCTTCTTATATTTTCTTTTACATTAACCAAATGTATTAATAATCCAAGTCCAAAACAGAGCCTGGCTTTCACTACTGTTTGATTTAAGACTGATAAGTAATCTGAAAGACTTCTTTAGTTCTTTATATTTACTTTGGTACTGATGGCATGGATTATGCTCATAATTACATTTTACAAAGCAGAATCACTCACTGATAGGGAGTATTCATCAAGTTGTAAAGAGCAATTTACAACAAACCTGTACTGTTGTGCAGCACCTGTACAAGCAAATTTTAAATGGGAATAAAAAACACTCTTGTACATTGTTACTGTGAAATAATTAATAGTTCAATAGATATTAATAATGTTAATATTAATCGAATATAGATATAATGTTATTTATTATTTATGAGTAATTCTTAATAAAAAAGCAACATCTTTTAATTTGGTGTTATTAATTTGGTGTAATCCTTACTAATGCTTTGAAGTCCAAATAATGAAATACATAAAATAAAATTGAAATTGAATGGAATTTTACTGAATTTGATCCGGTCTCCGGGTACTGTATCGTAATGACTTTTCCAATAGTTCCATGAGGTTGCACAATTGCCGAATCGAATTTCTATTTACGTACATATAATCTTGAAGAATGTCTCCTGAAGAATAAACTGTACTAAATACCAAAAAGACTGAAGTTTTATCACAAGTTCTTATGGAAGACATATCACACAAACAAGTCATTTTAGGTGGGTAGGCCGGAAGGTCACCAATGATGAGGCAGATTATTTTTGGAATTAATTAAAAATGCCTTATCCACTTTAAAAAAATAGTTGTAAGTCTAATTTTCCAATTCATGTTTTATTGTTCCTTAAGAATTGATTGTATGGGTGTGTGGCAGGAAAACACTGTTCTTTGTATTATGCTTGTACTGTGCTTTTGACAAGTTATATGGTAAGAACTTGGGTAACCATGCTAGATTATGATGATCCTGCATGAGCATACAGAAAGTGTTTTCCAATAAGTGGGAGGACCATTGGAGAATTGAATGCTGTCATAATTAATATGGTTCATTTTCAAAAAGGGTTAGTATTTATCTTACATGTGAGAAATGTTGACCAAGTTGGCAAATGCATTCTTAGGAATAGAAGAAAGTTTGGTCCCTGCAAGCCACCTGAACAGAAAATAAACAGCAGTGGGACTTCTGAGTCTTAACAACAAAAATCACGAGGTACAATCAGTTGAAAGAATGTGGTTACTTACACCTCCTGTGTGCTGGAATAGAAATCAGGCATGACCTCAGCTCCAAAACATGACACACTGTTGATGTCCCAGTCACACTGGCAACGAGTTGGACAATATTCCAAAAGGAGAGTGACCTTGACAGCACTGAACATGAAGAAAAGTAGATTAAAATCTGTCTTCATTGTGATGATTGAGTGGAGGAGACTCCCAGGTTGCGCTGCACAGTGAGAGAGGTTAACAAAGAGCCTGGGCTGTCCTGGAATTTGGCCAGAAGGAGGTGTCTAGCAAGATGAGAGGCTTCCACTGCTGCTCAAGACCTTCAAAATAAAAAAATGTTGTGTAAAACAAATGATCTCTTTATGTATTATTATTATTATTATTATTATTATTATTATTATTATTATTATATATCATATTATTTAATTTATTATTACATATTATATTATATATTATATACTGTACTACTATTATTATTAATATTATTATTATTTTTATTATTATTATTATATACTGTCTAGTCACTATAGCATTGTTGTCGTGATATCATCAGTATAATTACCATCATCTTGCCAACCTACGAACTGATCTTTTTTTAACTTCTTAAGTGTCCTTGTTCTATTCTGTGTTTTTTTCTATTGTTGTTTTTATTAATTCTACATCTATCTATCTATCTATCTATCTATCTATCTATCTATCTATCTATCTATCTATCTATCTATCTATCTATCTATCTATCTATCTATCTATCTATCTATCTATCTATCCATCCATCCATCCATCCATCCATCCATCCATCCATCTCAAGTCACATGGAAACTGTCTCAAGTCAACTTTCACCCTGGGCTTTTCTGCCATAAAAATATATTCACCATCGTTATTTGCAATTATTAGATTAATGTATAATGAATTGGCAGTTGTAACTTTTTTCATGGGTTGCGTTCACCAAAGTAGTAAAACTAATATTTCATTTTTATAATACACAGCAGTGCCAAAATCATAAAGTGTTGTTACCAACAATGTAATGAGTTGTACCATCTCAATACCATTAAATTATTTCAGATATTTTAGGGAGGGTTTGGCAGTTAATTTAATTGAGGGTACTGTCGTGAACCGACTCATAGATCACGACAAAACAAGGGAGACCACACATGTATTCAAGTTGTAAGAAAATAATGTTTATTTAAGTAATTGAAAACACAAAGAACCTTAATTATGTGAGTCAGTGGTGAGGTGTGTGCATGCATGCGATGTGTTGAAATGCAGGTGTATAAGCTGAAAGTAACTAAAACAGACCAACTAAAAACAGACCAACTAAAAACAGACCAAGGTGGTGGCTGTGGAGGAGAGAGAGATAGAGGAGAACTGAGACCTCAGCTCCTCTATATAGCCTCAGTGATTGAGACTGGATTCAGGTATGCTTCTCCAGCCTCCTCCAGCCTCTGCAGATTGGAGGAGTGGCCTGATCTGTCGCTCCTCCTGCAAAGGAAGACAAATACAACATGCCACAACACACAGAGGGGGAGGGGGTCATGAATTTCAATCATGAATTTGCAGTTAGGAAAAGTACAGACATTATTGTTAAAGTTGATTCAAATAGGAGAGATATAACCGGATGCGAAAGGTACCTGACTATTTGGAAGATATCCTACAGGAATGGGAGCTGGATTTTTTTGGCTGGGGCTCAGATTTTGAGGTGGACAATTTTTCTTCAGCAGTTCTTAGACAATGGGAAGTGGTGTGGGAAAAAGAATCACAAATAGAGCAGACTATGGTCTCATGACCAGTAAAGTTCCTGCTTATCAGGGCCATATCGACTTAAAAACAGTCTAGTTTCTGATTTAATTTTTGGATGTACATGGCTGCCTTTGAGGAAAATGATTTATGGTACTCATAGAACACGATTGCCAGATAGGTGTCAAGCTCTTCTCTGCGCTAGGGGTACACTTCGCATATTGTGTTTCTAAAAACACCAAAAGCCACATTGAATTCAGCCAGATTAAGAGTTTTTGACAGCCTTGGATCACTGTCTTTAAGGAGAACAAAAATCCCCACAATACACAAATCTTTTTTTCAGCTAATTCAGAGCCACACAAAAGAATCTTCACCAGATTTATGTCCTGGTCTGTCGAGAAAAGAGCAGAGTTTTTCCCAGAGAGGTATATTAATTAAACTATATGATTGTTAATTAATTACTATATTCAAATGAATTATGCATTTATGAAATAAGTGATGATCTTTATACAAATATTTATTAATTTATGCCAGCTTGTTATTGCTATTCAATGCTACTAAAAATGCTTATATAAAAAGTCCTTGTGCATTCGTTTAATGAAGATAGCAATAGATGTTAGAATTTGATTCCTATTTAGAGTCCTTCTGGTAGCCTTTAAGGCTTCTGAACGTCTCCCGGGTGCTTTAAACCTTTTTATACCATAGTTTAACAACTCATTTTAATATTAGCACATGAGCATTGTAGCAAAGCAGCTTACATGATTAATCTATTAGTGCACAGAGAGAGAGTACACACACACAGTCACACACAGACAGAGATGCACACAGAGACACATAGAGACATACAGAGACACACACACGGAGAGAGACATACACAGAAACACTCAAAGGTGCACACACACACACACACACACACACACACACACACACACACACAGAGACAGAGACACAGACACACATGATTATTCTAACAGTATCCAACCAAATGTCTCCCATCTGTTCCTGAGTTATGGCGTTAAAAAAAAGTGTTTATACAAAACTTTATGATGTCATAGTGATGTTGACCTTTGACCTTTGGATAAAAAATGACATGGAATGTAATAATACTAGACATTTTATCTTTGTACATTAGCAGATTAATTATTGAGTTATAGCAAAAAAAACTATTTTGTGAGGTCACAGCAACCATGACCTTTGCCCTCCAAAAATCAGCTTATCCCTGAGTGGGATAGTGGACATATGCGCCAAATTTGAAGAAATTCCCTCAGGCATTCCTATGACATCGTGTTCACAAGAATGGGACGGACTGAAGGACTACATAATGTCTCCGGCCGTGGCTGTCAGGAGGCATAAAAAACTGCATTATATTAATCAGCTCAATTAAATGACAAGCATTCAATGTAAACACTATATATTTGTATTCCTGAATATATATATATTTTTTAACTATAATGTGTGGCATTTAAAAAAAATGAATTGAATGCTGTTATTGGATTATTATGATTACTGTTATATAAATGTACCCATACAGAATGAAATGTGAAACATAATAAAATGTCTTGTGATTACTGACAAGATTGATTTTCATTGTATTGTTCAGAGGTAAGGTGGAAGAGCTGAAAGAACATTTTAACCAGAAATATGTGACACTGAGGCACGAAACACACAGCTGATTTAAAATTTAATAAGAAACAACAGCGCTGAAGGTTTTCATGGTGTATTTACATCATTTGAAGACACTCTTAGAGCAAAAAGCAATGCATTGTGAATTATGTTAAGCATACAAGTGACAAAATATGCAAGTAGTTATTTTTCTATTTCATACTAATGTAATGTAACCATGTGACAGATGGCTATATATATATTACATCTTTAATCATGTTTGTTAAAATATAAATGTGTATATTAAAATCAGTAATTAATGCTTTTAATGAGCAATAATTACCAAATAAATAATAAATAACTTGAATTTAAATATAAAATACAGAAGTATGGCCACAATTAAAACACTAACCATGGAGCTGCACGTCTATATTGTCGTTCTTACTCATATGCTAGGCTGATTGCTGATTCTACATACATACAATTTAACAAACTATGGTTGATTACTGAGCCCAATAATGGTTATTTATTAACTTTTCATAAATCTGTTTATTCTAGAGTCAAGAAGTGGTGACAATCTGTGACAGATTCATAAACAGATTATAAACTATGTTCTAGTTAGCAGATACTATCAAAAACTTTAAATCACACAAACAATGAGAATGCACATGTGAGTACAAGTCGAAAAAATAAATGCATACTGCTTGTATGCACTTTTTGGGAGGGAATTTTAACAAGTTGATTTTGGAGAAAAAAATGAATGTCTTTCATACCAAAGATATGATTGAAGAAACAAAACAAGTTAACCATTATGTGTATATTTAGTAACTCCTTGATCCCCAAAATGCATTATTCAGGAACACATGTATGTCCTCACAACGGACAAAATAAGCCATATATTCAGACATAATCCCTTCAGTACACACACGTAGAGATTCTCACATTTAAATATGCAATCAGTAATATCATACTGGTGATTGAAGTGTTCTTTTGAAGAAGTTGCTGGTCTCCATGCTAGAAGTTATATTCTTTGATGGCACCACCTTATCTGAGTCTGTTTGTACTCTGTGAACATGTGGATACCTGCCAGCATAGCAATAAATAAAACTTTCAAATAGATACGTTCAAGCGTTATGGGAAATAAGGATCCAGCATCGAACTTGATTCATTCTCTGAACTATAAAATCAGGATATTTAGGCCTCTGATGTTTCACTGACTTTATTTTTTTTTTTTTTATCCGGCTCTTGTACTGTAACTTTCTACACATTTTGTAAGTGCAATACTACACCACTGCAGTACCCCTGTAACATATAAATAGTAAACTTTAAATATGTATCAAATCCCAGTATAGAGTTCACTAAAAAGAAAAACCTACAGGGTTATTTTATGCAAAAAAAGTGAAAGTATCAGTAACACAACAGAGTCAGACTTTAGTGATTGCACCTTTATCAAACAGACATAATATTCATTCATTCTGGATTAGACAGTGATGAATAAAACCACTTTTTTCTAACATCGTCTCCATCTCTCATTACATGTGGGTAATGAGCTAGTCAATCGTTTATTCATAAACATCAGTCCAGGTGTTGAAATGCATTATCAGGTCAATTGGCTGGAGAGGAAACCACACACACTGCTCATGATTCCCTCACAGCATTCGGGACGTAGCATGCACCTTGTTTAGATTTTCATATCAAACTGCCGTGTCAGTGGAAACGTTCAACTGCAGGACGGTAAAAGCAGCCAGCAAGTAATTTTTGATTGTTAACTGGAATTTAGATGGTGAATATATGGCCCAGTATGCAATGCTGCAGTTCCCTTAAGCATACTAAACAGAAAGGCACCATTGATATTTTATCTGCGCTGAAATACTGTGAACAGTTGCTACATACTAGTGTATGGCACTTTACCTATAAGACATGAACACATTTGTACCTTTTTTTTTATTTATAAAACTCTTTATTTACTACATCACTAAAATAAAAGTTTCATTTTTCATTTATCTTCAGAATCTTTACAGCAAATAATTTATAGAAAATAAAGGTTTAATAGTGACTATTCCCTTTTTCCCTAAATGTAAAGGATTCTCAGCAATTTCTGTTGACTCTACACAGCAACTGGATGTTGTTTGGTGATGGAAATGGATGACATGTCTTGCAGGTCATCCTTTGTCGATGCTGGGTTAGTCCTGCTGCTGTCCATAGCCCTGAGCAACAGGGTTGCAGTGTTATCTGTAGTAAGGAAGGGTGCATGTTCCCCCTGAGGCTCCTCTGATTCGCTCACTAACATGCTATCACCACTGACATGACCGCTGGTGACATTGGTGCTGCAGTTGTTGATGTTATTGTTTGTATTTAGTATCTTCTCAGGTGATGCTGAGAACATGTGGCTGACAGCTGCGATGTCAGGGTCTCCTATGATTTGGTAGTAACCATTCTCCATAGTAAACAATGGGCTAGGTGGTAGGCTATCTACCACATGGCCATGGTTGTAGTGGGCAGAGGTCCTCTTCTGTTCATCTCGGCTCAAGGACTTGTGTGGCTGACATGTGTTTGACAACAGCAGAGGCCGCTCCTCCTCACCAGATGGGCTTAAAGCCACTGAGGGCACGGAGATAGCCAGGCTGGACAGGGGGGCTGACATCTCTGATGGAGGAGACCCTGGAGTTGTCGGACAAGTCCGGGACACCGGAGACAGAGGAGTTTCAGTTGTCATAGCAGGCACAAACCTACAACAGAAGCACAATGACAAAAGAAACACACTGTAAAAAATGTCTGTAGATTCTATGGTGAAAAACTGCTAAACCATGACAGTAAAAGACCATAAAATGATAAATGGGTTAATTCAGTTTCAGTCATAATGAAACACCGTAAATGTATATATCAGCCAAAACAGTATTTTTTACATTTAAAAAAAAAATACATTACTCCACTGTAAAATACACTGGCACCGTGTTTGTAGCAAAATATACTGTTATATATATGTACATCATTTTTGCATTTATTTTTTGTAAAAAATACATTTTCTTGCTGTTAAATGTACTAAACACCATATCTCCAACAGAAATATACTGTAGATTTTACGGTGGAAAAACTGCTAACCATGACAGTAAAAGACCGTAAAATGATAAATTAATAAAATTAATTCAGTTTCAGTAACAATTTGAACACTGTAAATGTATAAATCAGCCAAAACATTTATTTTTTTAAAAATACATTACTCCACTGTAACAAAAATATGATGTAATATATATACAAGCCATCACTGTAATTTTTGCATTTATCTTTTGTAAAAAATATTTTTTTCTAACTGTTAAATGTACTAAACACCATATCTCTAACAGAAATATAGTGTAATATTTAATGGTAAAATCTTTAATTCATGCAGCATTTATAAAGTATTTTCTGGTCAATTATATGGCAGAACAGTGTTTCATTTGATGGAGAAGCATTTTAATTTTTAGGGTAAAATATGGAATAAAAAGGCAATATTAAACGTGAAATCAACAGTGCTAATATAATTTTACCATAATATTACAAAAAGTTGCACCGTATTTATTACGGTAAAGTTCTGGCAACCACAGCTGCTGGTTTTTTACTGTAAAAACAACAGTTTTTTTTTTTTTTTTTTACAGTGCACACTAACTTA
This sequence comes from Centropristis striata, assembly GCF_030273125.1. Classification (NCBI taxonomy): domain Eukaryota; kingdom Metazoa; phylum Chordata; class Actinopteri; order Perciformes; family Serranidae; genus Centropristis; species Centropristis striata. The sequence continues at coordinate 24,160,800 of NC_081535.1, forward strand.
AAGATGTTTATGTGCAATGTTTAATTAATGCAATAGAGTTAAATTGCCTATGATACTGAATTACCCTGTTGGAGGTCAGGGGGTCAGAAACATTAAAAAATAATGAGCAACCCAAAAGAGTTGCATAGATTACTTTACTTACTTCATCGACATAGATATAAGTGATTACACAATTAAGATTAAACTGTATATTTGCACCAAATGTATGCATATTACCTCTTTAATTACATGATAATAGAACCAGAGCACTGACATGCAATTTGCTTGGTAGTGCAGTTTAGGGGTTCAATTTAGCCTTTGCAGGTGCTTCGAGACTTACATCAGGGATGGGCAACTTAAATGCTGGAGGAGGCCTGCCAGAGGGCCACATATAGGACAGATATGTTGAAACTGCAATTTTAAATATGTTTACAGTGCAGTAACTTAACATATTTTATGCTCTAATGCATGTAAAACAGTATAAATAGCAATACAAAAGGTTTGAAACAAATAAAAAATAACCACTTACTGTGATTTATTTTTTTTCAGTGCAAGAACAGCAGACCAACATTAATTGCAAGAAGTAATTTTGTGCATTTTTACACTGCACTTTTAAGATTTCATGCTCAAATGCATGTAGTTGTACTGAGGGCCACTTTAAGTGAGGGTGCGGGCCGTATGCAGCCCCTGGGCCTCCAGTTGCCCATCCCTGACTTACAGTTTGTTTTTCTCTTATTTGCGCATCTTTGATGCCCCTCAGTGTACGAATCGCTGACTGACTGATGCCGAGGCAGAGAGACAATCAGGGCTCCTGTTCACTCTACTATTCGAGTGTACAAATCACTTTTCACACATCTAGCGTTTATCTCTGAAATCAAGGGGAAATCCTTTGTGGGTGGGAGGAGGCGTCACATTGATCTGTTAAAGAGATCAAGGCTTATTGTTTCATTAATTGTTGATGAGATAATGCCACGGACAAAATATGAGTAAGTGTACTGGTGGTGGGTTGTGGGGACAGATATTGCTGACATGAGCCCCTCTGCAGAAGGAGAAAGTGTGCAGGAAGCAGGAGTTGGAAAGAGAACAGCTGAGTTGGATAAAGTTGTTGTGCATTATACCTAATAGAGAATTTGCCCTGCCTATTTGTCAAAGCTTTTTGCGATGGAAACATTGACTAAAGCAGTGGTTCTCAAATGGGGGTATGCATACCCCTGAGATATGTGAGATTTTAAAATATACATTTAAAAAGTAGCATCCATGCAAATATCCTTTAAAAAATAATTATTTCATAAATATTTTAAGAAAATATAAGTATAAGTTCATAAAATTAATTTTATATTCAGTAGGCTATTCAATTTAATTCTCCTAAAAACCCAGAGTGTCCCCCATACCATGATGATTGGACCCAACCTGTCATATGCCACCTGGCATCACCTGTCAATCACTGGAAAACTCAAAGATGGAGTCGTGGTTGAAGCGTAGCAGTTATAGTTTTAAATGGTTATATGCTCACTGTTTTTACTATATTAGTTTGAATCACTACATTTTAGTGATGAAAAATATTTGCAATAAATTTAGTCATGGAATATCTACCCAGTGTCAGCTGGGATAGGCTCCAGCCCCCGCGACCCGAGTGTGGATAAGCGGATAAGGATAATGAATGAATGAATGTTTGAAATAGTTTTTTTTTTTCAAATCTTTGAATTTTGTATGTGTTTATCAGTTCCAAATGTTTATAAATCAGACACTGATGGCACAGTGCTCTGTTTGTAAGTGTTTTTTTTTTTTTCAACCAAACATGCTTTGCCCTGGTTAGGGAATACTTGGCTGAAAAAATATTTCACAGGGAGTACATCACTGAAAAAAGGTTGAGAACCACTGGTTTAAAGGATGTATGTTGATAGGCTATGGTGCAAGGCGGGGGCGCAGAGGAAAGGGGACTTGAGTGAAGTGGAGGTTTGATGACTTATTATTGTTAGCTTTTCCCCCAAAATTTTTACATTAGTATGTATTGCACAGACTGTTCAGAGCTAGAGTGGCTGACATCACAGCGAGAGTGGAGAGGAGTATTCAGGTTTTTGAAAAAAAGATTTTAAACTTACATTTAGATATAGATTTTAAACTAAATTCATTTCCATAGTTTTGATTCTCCATACATAATTTCCAGCTTAAACCTTGGGAAATGTGTGCTTGTTATGGACAAGTATGAAAGTATTTTAAAAAAACAAACATATTTCAACTTCTTGCTTTGTGCCCTTCAGTGTGACAGGAAGTCCAAAATCTCTCCCATAGACACTAATGTTAACTGGGAGCAAAACATTCTGCAAGAAATGAGAAAAGGCAATTTTCTTTACTGTGCTCATGAAAACATTTGTTTGCAGAATCCACACACTTTCTCAAGATGCATCACACAGAAATGAAAGTGGAGTTGGAGTCATGGGTTTTAACTGAAAAGCATATTAATTCTTCCCAATTCTTCTTCTATTATTGTTAAGTATAATTTTGACATCTCTCTGTCTAGTTATTTATTCAGTTCTAATTTGCGTGAACTTTTTTTTAATCAACACTTTATCTATTTATTTATCAATTATTTAATGTATTCATCATAACAGTATATTGTGAGCAAAAAAACAGTGGTAGCATACTATTAAATTATTAAGCTTACATGTACCTGTTTTTAGATTCTGTGGAACAGGATAATTCGTTTCAAATTGCTTCTTGTGTGTCATCTGAATGTCTTTCATTATGTTGTCACTTTATTGTGTTATCGTGTGTTTTTTTGTTTGTGCTGCATAGTTAAAATGTATCAACTAATTACCTTAAACTTAAAGGCAAGTCCCTGTTGGAGCCGGGTGTGTACTTAAGTCTCTGCTGCCACCAGTTGCATTCAGACGACCCCGGCTGCCCTGTGTGGCACGCTGGCTATTCTCCACCAATGACATAACCGTGATAGACTCAGTGTCAGACAAAACACTGTTGCTCCAGTCATTACTCCGGCTGCAGAGACAGGGAAGGGTCTTTTACTTGGAGACAGGTTTCAGACAGGCCTCGGCCATGACATCAATATATTTGGGTCAAAATTGACTGTATTTCTTTCCAGCTTACTTTTAGTCTGAATGAGTTCAAAGTCTGATTTACTAATGCAGCAGTAAATTATATAATTAGCAACTAAAACCCATTTAGAAAAGGCAAGTACATGTTAAGCCGATCAGGAATGAGCCTGCAGAAACTCGTAAACATGATAATGGTGTCTTCATCGATGGATGAGACAGCCTAGTCATCCTGTCAAACTATAATGATTATAATAATGTTAAATAATGTAGTTAAGGATGACTTGGTGCAAAGGAGGCACAGAAAAGAACACAGGGAACAATAGTACACTGCAAAAAAGGTGTGTCTAAAAAACAAGATAAAAACACTAAATCTAAGGGGAAATGATCTTGCTGCACGGACAGATAATTTCACTTGACAAGATTTCTTAAATTAAGACTATTAAATCTAGAAATAAGCATGTTGTACGCTTAAAATAAGAAATTAACTCTTAAAACAAGTTAAATTAAAGCTGCAAGCAGCCATTAACTGGCCCGAGCAGAGTGCACTGCAAATTATTTGTTTATTACCAAGATTAAAAAAAACCCTTTAGATTTTAAAGTGTTTTAGAGTTAATTTCTTATTTTAAGTGTTCAACGTGCTGATTTCTAGATTTAACAATCTTAATTCAAGAAATTGTGTCAAGGTGTGAGGCCCAATGTCCTCACACAGGCTGTTCCTGGACATGTTGGTGTCCTTGGTGAGGCGTCCACTGGTTAACATCCATTACTGAGAGGATAGCTCTTGTCATTATATTTCATGACAAATATAAATGTTGTTATACCTTATTGTTTTAAATGGAACTTAATTCAACTTCAGTCAACTTGTGTTCTGTGTAATATCATCATCTACTTTGCATGCACACTGTAGCCCTTGTTATGTCTTTGGCATATTTAATCTTATTGAGAATATGATATGCAACATAAAAACATGGTTATTTTATATCTTTGATTTTCATATTATATAGGTTCCTGACCATCTCTGACTCCTCAACATCCCACTATATGTAATTTCTATTCTAAGCCTTGTAAATAGTCTGAAGTATTGATTTGATCTTTTTGACAAAAATAGATACAGAAAAGTGAAAAATTTGCATATATGAAATTCAAATTTGTATCATATTTGATCTTTTTAGCATCATTTTTCCATTAACTGCTGCATGTCTTTTGAATTGTCATGCTCAGAATATCTTGAAAACTGATATTTTGCTATCTACAAATACACACAATATATTATTATGCTCAGAATTTCTCCTTAAGAATTCTCTCACTTCTCATTAAATAGCAGATTGCACATATATATAGTTGTATAAATTGTTCTTAGCTTAACTCTTTCTAAATGAACAAAGATTTCTGTGTAAAAAATCTGCAGGTCTGTGAAAGGGCAGCAGGGTCTCGACTGCCTGCAGTGCATTTAACATCCGCAGGGAGCAGATAACCTGTCTTAGATTGTATACAACAGATTTTTCTGTAAAATATTGATCTTGTGGATGACATAGAGGTTGAAGAAAGTCATGTATTTGATATAATAAAAGTGCAGATAGGGTTCAGTATGATACTTTAACACATACATAATATAGTATACAATACTTAGGACGTATCAGTTCTCTAGTAGACACATACTTTTCCTCGGGTATCTGACTGATATGTCTGTTTTTCTTTAAAGCCATAATTCATCCTGTTTAAATGTGTTGTTGTTTGTCTGCTTTGTTTTCTTTTTCAGTTGTTTTCTTTTTTGTATGCAAGTTTACATTTGTGTAAAACCCTTATTATGTTGTTATACTAACTGTTCTGTAAAGCGGAAGAAAATAAAATCACTGTAGGTGATGTAATGGAGTTTACGTTATAATTTCTTCTCTGAGCTCGTTAATCAAAGTCTGAACCATGCCTGTTAAGCTCTCCTTTAATCACATCTGGAGGTCAAGGTGAAACTGGTCTCCCTATAGTTGAGGCATTTTTACCAAAAATTGGGGGTCAACAGCAGGGCCGGTTATTCCTACAGGCCACCAAGGCGGCTGCCTAGGGCGCCAAATTGGCAGGGGGCGCCCCCTTGTGGCGCCCTTAAGCATACATCTTTGTTTTAACAACATTGATTAACAAAACATTTTTTAAAAAGCATGGGCAATAAAACCCTCATTGAATTAAATGAACATGCCCCAACCCATATTTCGAATGAAAATGTAATATTATATTATATAAAATATGATACGTGCATGGGTGTCGTCACTCGTCATGACGATGCAGTTGCAAGTCACAAAACACTAGAACTAGATCACGCTAACGGTCGTAGAAGGTCAACTAGCAAAATGAAAAGGACCAAACTGTCTGGTGCACAGGGGCGAAAACGAAGAAAAGAGGAGGAGGAGAAGAAAGCACAGTATAGAGGTATGTATTTTCATCTCAGACATTAGTTCTAAAGTTTAATTAAAATTGTGTTTTCTTTCACTGTTCATGGTTGACGTTTCATTAGAAGCTAGCTATCACTGCATAATGTTACTCCGCTAGCATTAGCTATTTCTAGAAGGGGGGGGGGGGGCGCAAAATCTCAATATCGCCTAGGGCAGCCAATGGGCTATAACCGGCCCTGGTCAACAGCATACAAATTGAAACAAAAACAAAATTCACAGATTTTATATCCTGAATTTGATATAAATGAAGGGGAAAAAAAAGTTTTGAAAATGCATCTAGATCCCCTGCAGTTTTCACATGTTGGAGTGTATAGCCGTGTTTCCACTAGAGGGAAAAGTGGTCACCGGGAAAGTCTCAGGCCACACCCTCTTACAGTCACTAACTGTGCACACTGTCAGCAGCTGAAAGCAGCATGGCAGAGTCTCCGCTGACCATAAACATAGTGATTGTGAATTAACGGCATCACTAACTATGCACAGAGAGTCCGGTGCTTGTAAACAAACAGAGATCTCTAAGTGAACACCTCCTGCAGCAGCAGCACATACACACTGTACTGCTACAGAGCTAACTGTAGCTAACTGCCGCTAATGGGAGGCTGGCTCGTTAAGAAGAGTAAGAAGGAGTCGCTGGATTTGTCTCCAGATGCTTTCTTGAAAAATAGTCGCTAAGTAGGTCTGAAAAGTTGCAACAAAACTTTAGCAACAATGTGGCTTAGTTAGGAACACTACTTTGCCGGCTTTTACAAATGGCGTGTGTTGTTGTCGTGTAGAGTACTACGTCACATCCCGCTTAGCGATCTGTCCAATCAGTAACCAGGCTGTTTTCTGGGGAGAAAGAAGACCCTGCTCTTCAACAGGGACTAAAAAGGTCCCAACAAAAGCCAGCTCCGGACTGCTCGAGTGAGACCCGCCTCATTCCGGGTATTGCCCGGTAGTGGAAACAGCCCTTGTAAGCACAGGTCTTTTTGCATGTGCATCTGAGGTGCTGCAGTCTCACAGGGATGCTTGCAGGGAGGAGTAGGGGGTAGGGTTGTCTGAAATGGCACAAACACTTCATCACACTGCCATGCCTTCTCTGTAAGACAAGGTCACACTGCCATGCCTAAGACAAGGTCCATCTGTAGATCATCTCCATTCAGAACACATGCAGGCTGTGATACTTGATGTTGGTGGTTAGACCTGTGGCTGAATGTACTGCAAGTTGAGCTAAATGCCGCCTTCTCACAAAGCCAATTAGATCGGAGGGAGAACATTGTGTCAGCTGATTTTCCATTGCACAGAATTACCATCACTTTTTTTCCTGCTTTACCACATCATCTGAAGCTGAATGTGCATACAACACCTTTTTTCCTGCTTTACCACATCATCTGAAGCTGAATGTGCATACAACACCTCAGCCTGCTCTTGGAATATGTCACTCTCTTTCATTTGCTTCCCAATGCTGTGGAGACGGGATGTAGTGTTGCATCATGGAACAGCATGTACAAGTTATGATGACATTATGTCAAGTTGAAGCAGTTATTTTGTAGCTTGATGTTCCACATAAGAACAAGTCATGGGAGTCCCCCCCCTTTACCACAGTACTCTTGGTGGTGTTAAGCATACTGCCCATCTTTCTGAACCATCAGCAGGTCTGCATCTCCAGGTAAGTGCTATGTCTTACAGTTTGTTTTCTGTAGCCCTTTACTCAACATGGAGACAAATTGCGGCTTGTTCTGCCTGTTAGCCAGGAACTGTTCCTTCTGCATTGTGATGTTCATGTTGGCTCTAAATGTCACAGTGGCACCAATCTGTCTGCAACACCTGCAGCCTTACCATACTTCTTCCTTACATACTCTGTATACTGTTGGCATAAAGCTGTAAGAGTAGATCTACTGGACCATGGCTATGTGTCAAACCAACCCGTTCTCATTCCCAAAGCGTAATATACCGACGATTTGTCACACCCCTAGACGTATCATACTGACGCAAAGGGTATCCTTCCACGTCTGTGTGAAGCGCTCTGGGTTCGCAATTGACTCCAATATAAACCCGCTCGCGGCGCTGAGAAACGCTTAGAGCAGAGGCTACAGCCCTCTATTCACTCCAATAATATCCCGACCACGGCCCTCCATGACGCTGCGAGCGACAATCTGATTGGAGAACCGAGGACCCTGTGCACGGAAGTATTTTTCTCCATATTTTAAGGATTTCTTTCAATGACATCGTCAACATTTCTCAACACAAACACATCAAAGTCTCACTGATAATTCAACAATAAAATAGCTTCATGTTGTGGCTCTCAGTATCATTTTTTTCTCCTTCGATTCTGAGAAATAAACTTTTTTTCGTTTGTTTTACGGCACTCCGCTGGCGGACATTTCTCTCATTTTTAGTGAAAAAAAATAAATATTTTGACTTTGTTTCTGCATAAAAATGGATTTTGATTACATTTCTAGCGAGAAATATATGTTTTATTTTCTTAATATTCACTCAGTGAATGTACATAATCACTTTGTGGCGAAGATCTCGCCAAAAAAAGACGATCCGCTGTGTTTTATTTTGAAATCTGTTTTATTTTGTAATCTACCGCGATCATACCGGATGTGGTCCGATCCTCCCGGATGTGCTGTGCGAGAGCAGAGTCCGGGCCATTTACAGTGAAGCGCGATTCAATGAGATCTCATTGAATCGCGCTTCACTGTAAATGGCCCGGACTCTGCTCTCCTGTTTTAGTTATAATATCTTCATTAAACAAACATTGTTGTCTTTTTTTAGCATAGATAATATACATACAGTATAATTATTTATTAGACAGTGTGTGATATTCGATATATTGGGTAGAAATAGGTTTTCACAACCCTAATACGGAAGAACTACAAAACGAGAGGTCTAGGGAGTTGTAGTTTTTTTAATAAAACAGGTTTTCCCCTAAAATTGGAAGTTGGAAATACTTAATTAGTGGCTTTCCAGGGGTTTGAGGGGATGTCAATCACATTTTTGGCATCAAAATTTAAATATTGTCTTGTTCAATGGGGGATTTGTTATTTTTTCAGCATATCCTAAAGCCCCCCCACTCCCACCCCTTAGTGACTATGCTCACATTATAGTCCATGTCAACACCTTTCTATAACAGTAGGTCTCATGTCTGTAACCCTTTTTGTCTCTTAGTTATAATCATTTAAATATGCCCCAGGGTTAAGGTTCAAAGGTCAATATCTCAAAGCAAGAATATTATAGAACCTTGAAATTGATATATGTTACTCTCCAGGCCAAGACCTTTCCTAACCCTAACCCTGGGGCATATTTAAATGATTATAACTAAGAGACAAAAAGGGTTACAGACATGAGACCTACTGTTATAGAAAGGTGTTGACATGGACTATAATAAGCCAATAAGATCCCAGCGGCAGTAAGTGTTGGCTTGTTTGCTTCTTGAAACAGGAGAGAGAATTCAGATAGGGCTTGGGTAAGCTGTTTGTAATTCAGAGCTAACTTGACTTCTTTGCATTTCTGTGCCACTATGATCAGTTTCTTGAAGAGAAGCTGTGGATTGGCATGAATTTGATCTCCATTGGTCCTCTCAAGAGAGTGACAGATCCAATTTCTTAAAGGCACACGGAGCAGGTGTTAGTCCGTCCAAAGACCTCAGTATCAAAGTGTCAGCAGAATTTCTTGAATTTCAGGATATCCCCTTTGGAAAATGTAATTTGAGTTTCTGTTTGTCGGAGGATACAGTATTACATAAAAGTGGCTTGGGAACTGTGTATTGCTGAGCTAGATGACCCCCCTGTTTTGAATGATTAAAACCAAACTAGATTTACCAAATTGATAAAATATATTTGAAGTTTTTCCTTACCTTTGGCTAGAGAGCTGGGTGAATGTGGTGGGTTCATGGGTAGATGAAGCATTTTGGCTTGTGGAGAAGTTTGTTTCTGTCTCTGTCTCTGCACAATGCTGCACAGCTGTCCCATTACATTGCTATTAAAGGAAGAGCAGAAAACAGAAGACAATTTACATTTGTACAGATTTAACAGGTGTTGATGCCTTGTATTTCATACTAACAAGTAACGGCTTACATTGATAGGCTGCAAATCTTGAAGAGGCAAGTTAGAGATCTGATGTCCTCTGCCTGAGCTTGCCATGTTGGGACCAGTACCAGTATTGGAATTCTTTTTCCTCTTATTCCTCAGGCTCTGCCTCAGACGGTCATGGAGCTTCCTTCTCTGCTTCCTGTATGTGAAAAAACAAAGTAGAATGTGAAGCAGCCCCGATAACAACTGGACAACATGTCTAAGGGGGAATTAAAAATGTAGCTAAACAAGATCCATTTACCCCAATTTCATCTAATGTTATTATTTGATTGTAGTAATGACAATTGATACTTTTATATATTAAGGTCAGCATAAAATGCACTCCACCTATTTTTATTGTGTCCATTAGCACCACAAAATCCTCAAAGGTCTCATTTGGTTTGGTTGTATCTTTGATTATTTTGATGTGGATGATGTCTTGCTTTCTGTATGTATGTGAAACCCTGGAACGGTTCAAAACTGGTTTCTTACATTGGTAACTTATAATCTGAATGAGGTCAATACCTGAATGTCTCACAGTCTTCTGCAGCTACGTGTCTGTCCCCCCAATCAAACCTTTGAAATGTTTGATCAGGCCACCTTGCTACTAACTCAAAATTGACTTCCAAAAATGTCTGGGTAATTTTTGTAATTGAATTGTCAGTATTGTAGAATGTTGTATTAATGTTTAAGCCAGGAAACTCCAGCACAATAATAATTAGTTCAGAATTAAACACCTGAAAAAAAGGACATTTTTATATGGAATTTATAATATTTAGAATTTTTATTTTATTTCAATTTGTTGACTTGTATTTGGTTTCCTATATTTTTAATCTTGTCGTATATATTGTTGGGGATAGATTGATTTGATAAACTCTGTAACTTCAGTTCCTTTGAGTTAATTTCTCCACGTCAGCAGTGTTTGCATTATTGCTGGAAAACATGTTTATATGTCTGGATCGATACAGATGTTCACATCTGCACTGGCTAAAGAAACAGTGTCTCTACACTGTCAATTACTATGTGCTGTGTGTGAGTCTGAGTGTGTGTTAGTGTGTGTACGTGTCTATGTGCAGATGTGTATGTGGGGATGGGAGGGGTGGGTTTGTCATTTTTATTGTCTGTCTTTATCCTTATTTTTTGTAAACCACTTTGTGTTACATTTCTATGTATGAAAAGCAATATATAAATAAAGTTTGATTGATTATGCCTTGCACAAGACTTTCCCTCCCATTAAGGCTCTACAGGCATATTACATACATATCTGTGCTCAAGAATGGTGTGGCTGCACCCATTATAGTTCTGCTATGCAGAAAAACCCTCCAATCACAATTGTCTTGGACCTTGCTGAGCAAGGAAAGCAGGGGAGGGGAGTGACAGTGCCAGTAAGAGATGCAACCTATTGGCTTATACCAACAGATTACGTCTGGTGATCAGACTACCCTAGTTCTGGCTTCACTGGATGTTGAGCTTCTCAGTTGACCAGAACAAGATGCGCACACTGCAAAAAAGGTGTGTCTAAAAAGAAGATAAAAACACTAAATCTGAGGGAAATGATCTTGCTGCATGGACAGATAATTTCACTTGACAATATTTCTTAAATTAAGATTATTAAATCTATCTCTCTAATCTCTTTTTATCTTGGTAAGAAGCAAATAATTGTCAGTGCACTCTGCTTGGGCCAGTTCATCGCTGCTTGCAACTTTAATTTATCCTGTTTTAAGAGTTAATTTCTTATTTTATTCGTTCAACATGCTTATTTCTAGATTTAATAATCTTAATTTAAGAAATCTTGTCAAGTGAAATTATCTGTCCATACAGCAAGATCATTTCCCTCAGATTTAGTGTTTTTATCTTGTTTTTAAACACACCTTTTTTGCAGTGCATGGTTGTTTTAGGCTCAGAGTTCAATATTTGAAGTGACTAAGCTTTCGGTGTCCTGACCCTGAGGTTTTGGAACAGTCTCCCTCAGTCAGCAAACTTTGCTAAGTATTTTAAATCTCATCCTCACACTTATTAGCAGGCCTGCCACACTGCAAAAAAAGAAATGTTGGGTGAACTTGGGTTGGGTTTGCTCAACTCTGAATTCAGATTTTTGTCAAGTCAACTGTAAGTTGTACTAACTTATAATTTTACATTATAAATTATAATAACTTTTTATCCTTACTTCTGCAATGTGCTGAATTGGCACGATTGTAACGGCGCTATGAAATGTCAGCTAATGTTGCGACCACAATTTTGAGTTAGCATTGATACGCTAATGGCTACTCTTGTAGCTGTAACAAGCAGCACTGCTAGTATCAATTAGCCGCTTGCATCAGTTAGCCGCTAGCTAACGAAGACCGAATTTCACAACAAAGAAATAAGAGTTAGCAGAACTATTGTCCCTTATTTTGAACCCCAATTTAAAGATATAAGTAACAACAACTCACCAACTTGTTTTTGAGCATACAACTGGCTTCCTTTGTTGTGCTAACTTACATTATTGCCCTAAATGTCAATCATTTATATTTCCAAGTTTTACCAACTTAAATCACTGTTTTAGGCCAAAAAATACAAGTTGTTTTTTTTTGCAGTGCACGTCTTGTTAAATGATATATTGTCCCAGATATACACCCTTTCAAAGAGCAATGAACTTTTAAATGTGTGTGTGGAGGAGCTGCCTGGATCACACCAGTGGTGAAAACAATTGAATGGGTGTTATCATTTCCATAAGTATGAATAAGAAGGGTTACTGCTCCACCTTCTAGTAGGTTGAGTAGGTTGTTATCAGCACATTCAAAACTACTAGACGGTGAAGCAGGTCCCTCATCGCCCATACTGATGGTCATGATAACCAGTGATAATACCCTTTCAATCGTCTGAAAGTTTTAAAATGGTAGGGAAAGTCTACTGTTTTTTGGCATCAGGTTGACTAAAATCTTGGTGACATTCTTATATAACCAAAAACAATATCATATGAAATATCGACATGAACATGATACATCTTGCAGAGCTCTATAAGTTGATGTTCTTATTCTTTAATCAGTTACAATTAAAAATGCCTAGCATAAAAAGAAATTACTTGAAATACCTATATTTTTATATTTTCAAACACAATAAAGTTAACAGTTGAGGATTTGGGGACTTGGGGTAACTATTGTGGCCATAATAAAATCAGGGAGTGTACCTTTAAGTCATAAATGAAACATAAAAATGTGACATGAATTACTTTGTTTTGCAGTAGGCAACCACACACATGATTCCAACGACTAGGAGTGCAATGCAGATTCCTGATATTGTTAAAATGCGTTTCTGATACAGCTCCTCAGCTTCTGAAAAAGAGGACAGTCCAATCTTAACACTTCAAGTGTACAACACACACAGACAGACACATACACATACATACATTCAGACCATTGCAGCCAAAAACCCAAACAATGAGAAAAGGCTCAGTAAGGAGATTTCAAATTTACAGCAACCAACAGTTCGGATGCATCTTCTGATTGAACAAAGCATTTCCTTGAATGGCTAAAGTGGTAAGTGAATAAATAGAGCACTGCCACAAAGTTGGGGGGATCCAGTGAGAGGCAGTTCAAAAAGCATGGTCAAAAATGAATCAACTGTTTTGTATTGATAGCAGTATAGGCTTCAAACATCCTGTTTCAAGCTATGGGGAAATCAGAAAGAAATTATTCTAAAGTGCCATTCATCAACCATGCTTCCTGTTTTTTTTTTATTGATCCTTAAACCTTGAACATCATCTTTTCAGGGATGGACTCAGCCTGTGGTGTGTTCTTTTAAAGGAACAACACTGTAAAAAAATGTCTGTAGATTTTACGGTGAAAAACTGCTAACCATGACAGTGAAAGACCGTAAAATGATAAATGGGTTAATTCAGTTTCAGTAACAATGAAACACTGTAAATGTATAAATCAGCCAAAACAGTATTTTTTACAGTATTTAAAAAAAAAAATACATTACTCCACTGTAACAAAAATATGATGTAATATATATACAAGCCATCACTGTAATTTTTGCATTTATTTTTTGTAAAAAATATTTTTTTCTAACTGTTAAATGTACTAAACACCATATCTCTAACAGAAATATACTGTAATATTTAATGGTAAAATCTGTAATTTATGCAGCATTTATAAAGTATTTTCTTGTCAATTATATGGCAAAACAGCATTCCTTTTGATGGAAAAACTTTTTAATCATACAGTAAAAAATGGAATAAAATGTCAATCTTAAACGTGAAATCAACAGTGCCAATATCTTTTTACTGTAATATTAAAAAAATTCTACCAATATGTAGTACGGTAAATTTCTGGCAACCACAGCTGCCGTTTTTTTACCGTAAAAACAACAAAAAAATTTTTTTACAGTGAACAGTGAGTAAACTTAAGTGTGTCACCTTACTCTAATACTCCAGATATGCTTGCCTAAACACATTTATACTAATTTCAAAGCAGTATAATAGTATAGTATAGAGCTTACATGATCTCCCTCATGTAAGCTCTTATCAGAGCATGTGAGTGAAGTGGAGCAGAGCGTGAGTGAGCAGGGAGCGCAAGTTGGAAAATTTTGGATGAAGCGTGGAGCAGATTTTTCAAAAAGATGAACTTATCCCCCACTCCATCCCGCACCAGTAGCATGTTCAGGCCCGACACAGCACATCTGTGTGATGTGCACTCACAATATTTTCTGTCAAAATTTGTTTCCAAATGGTTTCCAAATGTTGGAATGAGCTGTGGGTGCTGGGTGAAGTGAAATCTGTATGCAACCAAATCATATAACTTAATGGCCACCTTGGTCCATGTTACTGAGGTAGTGAGGTACATACTGAGGTTTCTCAGTGAATTAGACACTTCCCATACAAAATGGATGACAGTAAATTTTGCGCTGTGAGTTGAGCACAGAGCCGGAGCAGCTTTGAGCAGGGGAGTGCAGGGAACCAACAGGTCCCTGAGCAGGAAGCAGACAATCACATCCCCCACTATGCTCACATGTTCTGGTATCCACCCATTGGCCTACTTACATTTTCTTTTCTTTCTAGAATATTCTTCCAGTGTTCATCAATGATTTCTGTGGAGCACTAAGCTTGAAACCCATAGCTGTATATTTCAGGGCTATATTTGTCTTTTTCTTTATTATATTTCAGCAATTAAGGAGCTTCAGTACAAAATGTATTTATTTTAACTTAGGGCCGGGACTCGATTAAAAAAAAATCTAATTAATTAGAGGCTTTGTAATTAATTCATCAAAATGAATCGCATTTTAATCGCATATAAATATTTGACCTGAGAACAGTGAGAAGTAATTTTTTTTCACATGGATTTTTAGTATACCATTGAATAATGACTGAATACATAAGCTTAAGCAACAAAAATATTGTTTCTTTTCGTTCAAGTCCAACAGACCAGTGCAATTTTTGCCATTAAGTGTAGCAATAGCATGTTTAAAAATATAAGAGTGTGGGTTGGGTATGGGTCCTTGTACTCGGAGTCGGGCTAACGTCCACGCTAGCTACCACACTAGCCGCTAGCTGCTATATGTTTTGCATTGAGGTGATACTTGAGGCTGGATGTGCTGCGGTGATATGTGAATTCCTTGTTGCATAGCAACACAACCATGCTCTTATCGACGCTTCCATCCGTTGTTTTTTTGTAACAAAATGTCCCATCCACATCCATAAGTGCGATTAAAATGTGTACAATTTTTGTGTAATTAATTAATCTTAATTAACGTTATTAGCGTTAAAGTCCCGGCCCTATTTTAACTACATTTACGAAATTCTGAAATACTTTTTGATTCTTAACAAAGGAACAGAAGCTAATTGCATTCTGTTGGTCAGTTGTCCCTATATTAATACTCTTCAGTCAAAATGAAGCAAATTGTACAAGCAATACAGAAGTCTAACTACACCAACATAGTTGGAGAATGTGGCATATTTTTTTTTTCCATAGTGGCATGACATTTACTAAAATGCAATTAAATATTAAACTCATTTTTATAGCGTAATGTCATGAAGCAGCTAGAGAGAGGGTCTTTTTCTCACTGCTTAAATTTAGTCCTGTGCATAAAACGGTTTAATTAACGTGTGGGTTCTTTAGTCTTATCAGCCATGACGGAGAACCTGAAAGGATCCAGTGGGCTCCATGCAATACTTCCCTACTCCTACTGCTGGTATGGTTAATGAATTTATTACATTCCATTTTAATTGAATTTTGTCATTGAAAAAGAAACAAAATATTGGCATTATTTCATATCCATGTGATATAAATGTGCCAGATTTGGCTAAAAGGCTACTTTTTATTTGCTTTCTTTTGGGCAGCTTAATGCTACCCTGACCCTGCCCTCAATGTGATGAGAGGAGGCAGAAACTACAGAGCTGCTAAAAGGAACAGGGGATATAAGGAACAGTTGGAAACATACATCTGATGGAGGTGGAAACAGGAAGGCAGATGGAAGGAGATGGGTGGAGTTAGGAGGACAGTGATGCTGCTCTGTGTCTCATGCTGAGCACTGGTTGAAACAGAAAATGCAGGAAGGGAGAGCTGAAGGGGAGTGAACATACAGCTTCAGAAAGGTACAGCCTCTTTGGCTTTCATGGTGTACTCAAATACATGAGCAGTGTTTGGACTGTTTTCCTGAATCAAAAAGGCACATATGACATTTGGCATCAAAATGATAGCTTGCAGATTCATCACAGTGTCATAAATAATGTTGATGTGCTGGTGCTATTTTTGATTGCAATATGTGTACAATGTGAAATCTTATTTGTGCTGAAGGTAAAGGCTGTATGATCCCTTCATCTGGCAAGAGAAAACTAGCTTCAGTAGAGAGTTTTAGCTCACAGTCTTACATCTGCAAACTAAGAGGAAGGAACAATCCATACCCATAAATTCAATCCCAAGATGTTCTGTCAGTGCAGAAAGGTGACAAGAAAAAGAACATTTGATTTTTCAGATGAGATGATAATATTTAAGTTCTCACATGTGTGTTTAATATAAAGAGATGTAGTCAGATTTAGCTTTAAGTATTAAGGGTTAACACAGGCATTAATCATACATTATACACTGCAGACTTTATATCTGAACTTGTATCAAATTTTTTCCAAAAGGTACAGGAAACAAATAACACCGAAAAATCACCAGGGTTTATTGTGATTAAGCACCGGGAAGGTAGGGAATGATACAGCTATTTGGTGTAGGTTGCTATTGCAATACACAAACATGGCACATATTGTAAAGGCAACACGTGAATCACACAGCAATAAACTGTAAGTTTGAGCCAGGTGAGATTTTGGCAACCTGCATTAAAAATATTTCAGTTTAACACAACAAGAAAGTTTGTTTGTGCTAAAGCCTATATCAGCAGCAGACTGCAGGCAACCTGATCAATGACACAAACTAAAGCATCACATACCATACATCAACAATGTCAAGAACTACTACTTTTCTTCATATCCAATGCCAGCCTTTTTTTTTTTAATTCATGCTCTCTACAGTAGCGAATGTGTATTGCAGGTCTCCTGCATGAAAGTCAGAAGTGCACAGCCATCCACTACCCTGACCTCCTCATAGGGCTGCACAATTATGGCCAAAATGATAGTCACGTTTATTTTGATCAATATTGTAATCACGATTATTAATCACGATTATTCATCATGTTAGGGAAAACATCTGTATTTTTATTGCACTACTTTTAAACAAACAATAGGAACAGTTTTTAGTGTGTGTACAGAGTGTCTGCTGCTTGTTGTAAACAAACAGAGATCACTAAGTGAACACCTCCTGCAGCAGCAGCACATACACACTGTACTGCTACAGAGCTAACTGTTAGCCTATTAGCAATTTGCAGACTGGACGCTAAGGGGTTAACATCCCCTCTGGCTCTGCAGCTGGGAGAGACTGCTGCAGGAGGACTGTGCCACTTCGACTCGTTCTAAGAACAAGTCTCAAAAAGTCTCCAATAACAGCAGAAAAAGTTGCTGGATTTGTCGCTAAGGGCATCTGAAAAGTTGCTAAATATAGCAACAAAGTTGCTAAGTTGGCAACACTGCTTCGCCGGCTTTTACAAATGTGGCGTGTTGTTGTGGCGTCGAGTACTACGTCACATCCTGCTTAGCGCTCGCTGGTTATTTATTTAGGCAGCTTCATGAAACCTTAACTATGCGTTCGCCCCCTGGTTGTTGGTGGACTACTGGTGTAGAAAGTACTTGATTAGATATGCAGGAGAGCCGCATTTTAAAATGGAAATATTACCGACGATCAGGTTAATTTAATGGTGGCAGCCAAAATTGTGATCATGATTGAAATGTGATCAATTGTGCAGCCCTACCTCCTCACACTAACTTTCACAAGCCTTCGGGCAGGGAGAAAAATAATTTAGATAGGCTAACAAGCTGTTTCATGTGATTGTACAAGTCGAATGGAAGCTACCACAGTAACTGCTCAATGTGTGGGCAACAAATAGATTGTTTCCATTTCATTTTTCATATCAGTGAAACTCAGTCAGACCAAATGTCTACCCCTCACTTCACAAAGGGAAAGCATAACTACACTGTAAAACCCAATGTTGCTTGTTTGTCTTTATAACCAATGTTTCCTTTATGATACAACAAAGATCTGTGCAAAAAGTCCTTTTTCACCTAAAATATTGAGTCAAATAACAAGATTAATTTGAGTTAACTCCATTGCATGGACACTCAACTTTTTTAAGTTGAAACAACAAGTTGGGTTTTACAG
Organism: Centropristis striata; assembly: GCF_030273125.1. NCBI lineage: Eukaryota > Metazoa > Chordata > Actinopteri > Perciformes > Serranidae > Centropristis > Centropristis striata. Next base: position 24,179,063 of record NC_081535.1, read on the forward strand.
TGTACTCTCTCAGTTCTCTCACTAATGACATGTCAAACACATATCAAAGGACACATCCTGGACCTTTTTGTGTGTTTAATAAACACTGCAAACTGGTTTAAATCCCAGCATGTGAACCAGGAAATTAAGATGAGAAAATCTAAGTACAAAATAACATGAAATGAACAGAAATTGATGACATCTCGTTTAGCATTTCAACACAATGTTTATTACAAATTCTCAATTTTGAGTTTCCTGTACCTCAAATACTGCCATGCTGGCCTTCATTTATCAAAGGAGCGTAGAAACGAGCGCAGATCAGAGTGTATATTTCGTCTTACATCAGGGTTCACGTGTGATTTATCAAACGATCGTATCTCGCCAATCACAGTGTAAGAATGATCGGCTGTTGATAAATGTGGCGACTTGAAACTATACCTGATTCAGATGGCTCGCACTGAGAGTTTACGACACCAAAGGACGCAATATGGCCAAAAAGAGGATTTTTTTCCCTTTTCTTTTTTTTAAAAGTCAGCTTCATTAGCAAAGTGCACCGTCACATTTAACAACAGGAGCGAAATAGACATTTTACAGAAATACGCAGCGACAGAGGTTTATGAAATAAAAGTGCTTAAACTCAAACAAGTTCAGTGAATATTTTACATTTGGAGCACAGACTTAAAAGTTTTCACAGCTTTTTGGTTGAAGGAGGTAAACAATGTTTTAAAGTAAGTTTTAATTCTAAAAGAAGAGGAATTTCTCAGAGTCAGAAAGTGAAACGCTGACGTCCAACAGCTGCAACACAACAAACTGGTTTTGTTTGGCAGCATAAAAAGTGAAAAGGAAGGAAATCAGTGGTGCTGTCAGCAGAGTAGCAGTGGACCATTCAACTCCTGGTGAGGTTGGAATATTTCATTTATACATTGTGATATATAAAGCCTAATAATCTATAAAATATCCAATTATTGTTATGATTATGATGGAGAGATATTATTCACCTCTTTACATTTACTAAGAATGATGTCCCAGTCAAAGGAGGGTGTGGCTGATTGGAAATGTTTCTATTGGGTCAGAAGAGAGACGCTGACGCTCCGGTGTCCAGCAGGATAATAATAATAATAATAATAATAATAATAATAATAATAATAATAATAATAATAATAATAATAATAATAATGATAACAACGGTAAACAACAGAAGACAACAACATTTAATATCCTCGGCTAGTATTCTGGTTAAAGAATTTCATGGTCGCAGGATGTATTTCTCTTTAATGATGTTTTAGTGATAATAATGATGTAGTCTAAACATGTTTTGCTTTGTCACCAATAAAAAACAAAACACCACAGATTTTTATCAGCTCCAGGCATCAATACTACAGTCTAAGAACAATTCTCAGACTGTCCGACGTGTGGACTTCACGCTGACTCAAACCTGCAACACGAGCTGATAGCAGACTGAGATGAGATCGTACCCTCCGCTCACGTCCAAATTGATAAATGCCGAGCCTCGCGTAGAAATGATCGTACGCCCACTTTACGCTCACTTTCTGTCGTACACTTGTTTGATAAATGAGGGCCAATATGTCCTTAAACATATGCTTCACTGAAAATACTTAAAATCATCTTAATACCAAATCATACGTTATGTATTTGACTTTAAAGCATGACTACTGGAATTACGTGGCTTGGTGCATGCACTTCCATTAGTGTGCTTGCATATCTAGACTGCCATGCCAAATAGTCATAAAGGGAAGGGAAACACTCAACAGTCAACACTTTACATTTAGCATGCTATGAGGACCATGCATCTTAACCAACACATGCAAAGGGCTCTCTCTCTCTCTCTCTCTCTCTCTCTCTCTCTCTCTCTCTCTCTTTCTATATATATATATCTTACTCCATGTTCTGTTCCTTCTTTTTACCTTTCACCCCTTCCTTCCTATTTATCCTTTCCTACACCAGTGTCCTCCTGTCCAGGATGGCCTGATGCCCTAATTTTATCCTTCTTTATGTATGTATGCATATGAACACTGTACACGTTTATGCATATTAATAATAGTAATCTGGGGCCTCATTTACCAAAGAGTGCGTAGAGAAATGGCGTACTCCCAAAACAAGAAAAGTACGTAAGCAAACTAACCTCCACATGTATCAACTGTGCTTACTCCAGGTTCTGTGCACCTTTCCTTGTTACATCCCAGTCAGCGTGGAACTGAACACACATGCAACCACGCCCCGGCTCCTTCCACAGATCAATACACAGATGACATGCAAATGACTATAAATTGCCGGCATGCTTGCTGATTATCTAAAAAACATTGCCAAATCAACTTCTGCCATTGAACGGAAGGTGGACGTGGTGATCTCCGAGGTGAAGGCAGGAAAATGTGCTTTTTGGAGCCTCAGCTCTGGGATCAGCAACAAGGTGTCACAGAGACCACCAGAAGTGCCCCTAAATACACACTCCCTCTAGACTGTACCGCTGACTATTTTCGCAAGCGCCAACAGAGCAACTTTTGCGTAATGCGTGCCAAAATCATCTTTACGCATCAGTTTATAAGCCACACTTTGCGGATCACTGTGCACCTGCAGCGTTAATATCTCCATGTTAAACCAAAGGGGAAACAGTCAGTAATCGTGACTTTAACAGTGATTAAGGCAGGTTATCTGTGAAAAATTAGTTTCACTAGCTTTACATTGCACTGCATAATAATTAGAATCAGAAATACTTTATTGATCCCCGGAGAGAAAGGACTTTTCAATTAAGCCGCGGTTTGTTCAGCTGATGTATATACGCTGCGTACGCACAAAAATATTGCATACGCTGCTTTTCCCGAGGGTAATTGCCGTGAGGATGTGCTGGTTTTTTTTTTTACCTCATTAACCAGTTCTAAATATGAGGGGATAGAAGATTTCTTATCATCTATTAATATAGTTTATATTTCACCTGCGTACTGCTTACTTGTGCAATAATAGTATGTTGAAGTCTGTATATTTTTAAGGCTGTTTATTTTTTTAAGATTGTATATTTTCTTAAGTCTATATATTTTTGCTATTTCCACTATTTTTACATGCATAGCCAATATACCGAAGTTCCCTCTGCAAATCTCGGCAAATCTACAAGAAAAAAAGTTGCAGATTTAAGAGATTTAAAGTGGCAAATCTGCGCGAAAAAAGTTGCAGATTTACGAGAAAAAAGTGGGGAAAAAACAACTTTTTTCTACATCTACATTTTTTTCTCCTAGATTTGCCACTCTAATCTCGTAAACTTTTTTCTCAAAATATTACCCCCCTCCCCTGGGTCTGTATGTTTTTTTACACATTCTGGCAGTATGTAATATCCTCAAATATTCTCTAGGGGTGAAATGTGGAATTTGCAAGTATTTCAATGAGTGCCCTATTAAGGGTTAAGGACACTTTTGCCATGATGCAGGTCTCTGTGACACCTTGTTGCTGATCCCAGAGCTGAGGCAACAAAAAGCACATTTTTCCAGAGAGCACCACATCCACCTTGCTCGCAGTGTTTTTTTTCAATAAGCAGCAGGCAAGCTGGCAAATTTATAGTCATTTGCATGTCATCTGTGTATTCATTTGTGGGAGGAGCCGAGGCGTTGCTGGTGGCTTGTGCATGTGTGCTCAGTTCCATCAACGTGGGTTAAGGAAAAGCCTGGCTTATTTTGATAAATCTTGCTAATTTAAGTGAGAGATGCGTTCCATCAAAGTGGCTCATGTGACTCCCCGCTCAGTAACCATGGTAACTTATACCGCCAAACTAGCCTGCTCTGGGCCAGACTAACAGACGAGCTAACTTTAGCTGTGTGTCAATTTATTTTGTTTCTTTTCGTGCGTGCGTCACTTTTGTCCATGCGTAAAGTTTACACTTAGTTTTTTTATGTTACAGTCTGGTTTAGACGTTGGTTAATCCGTTTTTTAATTCATGCAACTTTTGTTTTGGAGTGAACCCTTTTTATTTGAAAGCTAAACATGTATAAATTAAGAAAATTGTGCAAAAGTTTTTTTAGTAGTCCTTTATTTATTAATTTTGTTTTAGCTGCTCAGATTTCTCCTGTTGATATGTAACAGAATAATTAATATAGGGCAGAGTTACTTCACCCAGTTAGGCCAATTTACAGTAAATTCATTGTAGTTGTGAGTTTTCTTAAGTTAGCCTACAGTATAACTGTGAACATACAGCTGTTATTATCCAGCCTACTGATAATATAACCAGTCTTATTGTATCTAGTGATCTAATTGTTAATTTATTAACAACTACAAATAACACAATAAGTAGGATTGAATTACTCGTGCATTTTATCAGTCTGCAATTTTTTGCCATGCCATCTCCCTGGCTCTGTTAATGGAGCAGTAGTGTCTGTTTTTGTGACTGTCGCTTTATATTCTTCATAAAACACCAACAGCATCATTTGCTTGGCCGCCAAGGAAAAAGTAGCTGTTTTTCACCTTGTTTTGTAACCGTCACTTGATATTCTTCATAAAGCTCCTTCAGCGCTGATTTTCACAACTTTTTGCGACATCTTATTGGCTGATCCCGGCTGTTCCACAATCGATTAATTCAGGCTGCTTATATATTCCACACTCATGCACCATGCCGTCTTGTCTAGTCTGGGCTGAGTTAGTGCTGACTAGACAAGTTGAGCTGTGTTAGTGGAACAGCTTTAGCCTCAAGTTAAAGTTGGTGTTCATTCTAACCAGGCTTTTTCAAAGAAGCCACGGTTTGTTTAGCCACGTTGATGGAACATCCCTCTGTAAGGTCATTTTGTTTCACATACAACCTCGTATGTAGGCTAACTTGGCGTTAGCACTTATTTGTTGTGATGTGGTAATTGTTTTGAGGTCAGCTAGCCATCTTACACACATTTGGATGTGTGTAAGATGGGTTAAAACTAATCTGCTATCTTTTTTTGTGTGTGTAATAGGATGGAAATGGACACAGTTACAAACTACATCATGACTATCTACGTACTCAGTAGCTCTGTTAATTTTTTCCATTCCTAACTCTAACCCTCAGTTATTTAAACTAAGACCAAATGTTTGGTCATTATTATTTTGCTGCTTGTTTGCTGTCTGTGAATTTATTTAATCCTGCACACACATGCAATCCAGTGTCCCACAATTATCTGCCTTGTACGGTCACATTAAAAACACAAACTAAAGCAGCACTTTAACATGCCAACCAACTTTTTACATTTGCTTAATTTTTTATTGTTGTTTAGGAACACCATTGTCCCTCAAGACAACAGAAGAAAAGGCATATTTGTGTTACTGCCCTTGCCAGAGTCCAAAGCCCACACTAAACACACTCAAAGCAACTAACTGAAACACAGTTCATACTTTGAGTGCGTAGCTAATACTTGCTAGTAACTGCAACACTTAGTTTGCACTGCACTAAGTACATGGCAGTTCACTTGTATGAAAGGCACAGTACGATTTATAGGCCATTTCTGTTCCACAAAACACATGTAAACCTCATTTCCCATCAACTCTCACTTATCTGTGGAACAGTACCAAGCTTCTCAACTTTTGTCAAGAGTGGCCCTTTAATGGTTTAACAAGTGGTGAACAGAACCTAATGTCCAACAGAGAATGCTGGTAAATGTAGTAACATAAACTTTGCCCCTGGGTCAAGAGAGATGGTCAGACGAAGGTTTGGTGCCAAGTTGGGATAAACCTAAACTTCACACAGTCTATCTTTTCAGAAGGATGATGACCCCAAACATATATCAAAAGACCCCAAGAATGGATGAGAAGAAAACACTTGAATATTCTTCAGTTGGACATGACCCATAAACAGAAACAAGCAGTTGTCAGATAACACCCATCACACCTGTTAAGGTTTTCATCAGTGTTGTGCATAATCACGTTAAAAGAGCGTGCTCATTGAGTTTTTTTTTAACTTAACACATAATTTTGGAACAAATAATAATGTGACCCTTACCTGTTACTGAACAGTTTACCTGTCTCACCTATTGATATTTCATCAGTTATTATACACTCATGAAAATGACATAGATTGGCTAATGTCTACACCTGGAGCTCTAACCTGCTGCTGCTGTTACATTTCTCAGTGCTTGGTGGCAAAGGTTAGACTGGAACTGCATACAGTGGCAAGCAAAAAAAAAAGTGAACCCTTTGAAATTAGCTATTTTTCTGCATTAATTTGATGTGATCTGAAATATGCATCTAAGTCCTAAAGACAGACAAAAATGGCCCTCATTTATCAAACGAGCGTACGACAGAAAGTGAGTGCAAAGTGGCTGTACGATCATTTCTATGCAAGGCTCTGCTTTTATCAGTCTGGACGTGAGGGTACGATCAGATCTCAGTCTGCTCTCAGCTCGTGTATGCAGGTTTGAGTCAACGTGAAGTCCACACGTCTGAGTCTGAGAATTGTATCGATGCCTGGAGCTGATAAAACTCTGTGGTGTTTTGTTTTTTAATGGTGACAGAGCAAAACATGTTTAGGCTACATCATTTATCATTAAAACATCATTAAAAATAAACACACCCTGGGACCGTGATATTTTTTTAACAGGCAACTAGCCGAGGATATTAAATGTTGTTGTCTTCTGTTATTTAATGTTTACCATTATCAGGCTCCGACACCGGAGCGTCAGCGCCTCCTCCACCAGCAGTTCTGCCTGAATAGGGTTTCACATTTGGCGGTGCCACACACACCTCTTTCTGGGACAGAATTCTTACTAACTAGTGAATAATATCTCTCCATCATAATAATAACAATATTTAGATATTATATAGGCTATAAGGCTTAAATATCACGATGTATAAATTAAATATTCCAACCTCACCAGGAGTTTAATGGTCCACTGCTACTCTGCTGACAGCACCACTGATTTCCTTCCTTCCTTCCACTTTTTATGCTGCCAAACAAAACCAGTTTGTTGTGTTGCAGCTGTTGGACGTCAGCGTTTCACTTTCTGACTCTGAGAAATTCCTCTTCTTTTAGAATTAAAACTTACTTTAAAACATTGTTTACCTCCTTCAACCAAAAAGCTGTGAAAACTTTTAAGTCTGTGCTCCAAATGTAAAATATTCACTGAAATTGTTTGAGTCTCTATAAGTACTTTAATTTCATAAACCTGCGTCACTGCATATTTCTGTAAAATGTCTATTTCGCTCCTCTGTGTTTTATTAGGAACAGTGCCCTTTGCTAATAAAGGTTACTTTAAAAAAAGAAAAGGAAAAAAATCCTCTTTTTGGCTGTATTGCATCCTTCGGTGTTGTAAACTCTCTGGGCGTGGCCTCTGAACAGAGTATATAAATAGGGAGTGATATTTATAAATCAAGCTTGCTTCCAGCCGCCACATTTATCAACAGCCCATCATTCTCACGCTGTGATTGGCGAGATACGAAGGTTTAATGAATCACACGTGAACCCTATCGTAAGACGATATATACGCTCAGATCTGCGCTGGTTACTACGGTCGTTTGATAAATGAGGGCCATGTGCTTAACCTAATACCACACAAACAATTATACTATTTCATGTATTAGATGCAAATCAGATCAAATGTTATGACAAATAATGCAGAAAAATAGGTAATTTCAAAGACAATTGCTTTCCTTGTTTGATTCATCACATGTATATGTATGTCTTCATTATTGTAAATAAATTATAAATAAATAGATTGACAATTAAATCTACTAAGACCCAGTTCAGGAAAAAATATTTACTGTTAAAAGTTAATTGAAGACTGATGTAAAATAGCCAATTACTCAAATACTGTATATAGTTTGAAAACTACTCAGCCTACTTTGTTCTAATAGGAATGGAAAGAAATCAGTTTTTTAAGAATAAACTTCTTTTTTTTAAAGACAAAACCTCTTCACTTTAAGTCATATGAAACGGGCATATCATTTCTATAACTTCTACAATAACATGCAACTTTAACAGAAAATACACACATGCAAAATGTTCTGGGCTACATGAATCACAGATCTAAAGACCAGGTAGACAACACAAGAACTGTTAATTGAGCATGCTCCAATACAAGAAAAGATGGAAATAGAAAATAGACATACTGTAAAAGCTGGCCATTACATAGTTTTGGCAGCGATCCCCAGTAAATTCATTTGGACACCTGAGCATGAAGAAAGAAGAACACAAAAGTAGAGAGGGAGTTAGTTTATACAAGAGCTGTGCAAAACCCACAAAGTCATCACTGGTGTTGGCAGGAAGGGCCAGCTAGACCAATTAGTCTAGCTATAGTCTATTAATCATCTCAGATCTTCAAACACAAGTATGTTGAATTATGATGTCCAGTTTAGAGTGATAATATGAGAAACTGTTTTATTTTGCACAGCATCTCCATCAAATTGTAAATTTAAAAATGTCTTAGTAGCAGACTGAAATTTGCATGTACATATGTGGCCACCCAGGACAAGAGTCTAGTCTGTGACATCATCTTATATGGGGAAAAGGGGGGTGGGGGTGGGGGTGCGGGGACCCCACCCAGAAAGGCCCAGATGCAGCTTCCCAATCAAAAAGAGCACTGAGGGCTCCCAGTTACGGCTCCGTTAGTCATGATGCCAGCAGCCCAACCAGTGATCCCCTGGGTCTCTTGCTTTTTTTGTATTTGATACATCAAAATAATCACTTCTTTCCAAACACTAAGTGGTCAGTCTAGTTCTGATGCAGGGAATATAAATTCCAAGTGGGTTTTTTTTAAGGGGGATGGGGATGAGGTTGAATGGGAGGAGCAGTTGTGTTTTACCTCCAGATAAGACACACCACTTGGACTGGATGGATGCGGTTTGCTGCTCTGAACAGCATGGATGGGGTGTGATGGGATTTGAAGTACATGCAAATTTGAGTACACTACTCTGCAGCTGTGTGCTTAAGCCTTCAGACTCATTTAGAGGGCTCCCCTTGAGCTCATAGAAATAGAGTTAGAGACAACAGCAACAATGACTAGCTTATCATTAGAATTGTATCACTGCATAAGGGAAACATGGATTTTCCAACCATTTCTTGGAGAAAATATGACGGGTGAAACACCAGTAATGACATGTGGGGTTGAATACAGTCGTGTTCACATACGTTTTGGGTCTGAGACTGTCTTAAGCACAGCTTGTTCACATCGGTGCCCAGTGAATCCCGCCAAGCACCTGGTTGATGGGTAGAAAGGAAAGAGATCAACAGTACTGACATGATACACACAAGACATGAGAACACATGGACAAACACAAAAATAACTATAGTGTACAGTCACAACATGGCAAGACTGAGGAAACAACCCTATTGCCAACCAACACTGCTGTTTCGCAGACAAATGTTTTTAATGTCCAATTCCAATTTACCATTCGCAAAAGCTCCGCCCCCTTAGTTACTGTTGCTATGCCCGTCAAGCTTCCAGGACTGTCAGCAGCCATTGAGCAGACAGGCACTGTTTTTGGAGTAATACCTCTGCGAGGTAGGCTGCCAGTTCACAAAATGCCACAAAGATTGAAATTAAATAGGTTCATAATGGCCTGTTGGGACGTTGTGTTCAACACTGATATACATTACAGGGCTGTACATAAACTTATTTTGCTGATAGCACTGGTGCTACAGAGGTTTTTAGTTTTATAGCACAATCCACAAAATTTCTAGCATTGGTATTTAACTATATATATATATTTAACACTTCATCTGTAGGCTACACTCTAGAAAACATGAAAAATGTCAATGGTGCCAAGATGGTAAATCATCCATAGCACAACATCGGTCAAGCCACCCCCCAGTTCCAAAAATACAGTAAAGCCAGCCGCCACTTGTTTTCGCAATGCATGTATTTACTAGACATTACACCCTCAGGGTGTCACTCAGTTGATTTCAGGACAATCTATCAATTTGAAAACTTTTGAAAACGTGCGTAATACACTATTTTTATTCTAACTTCAGATTGCAATTAAAAGAAAACGTAGCATAATCAGAGACTCCACTTTCATTCCACCTCAGGTGGCCACTGGACATCCCCAGGGTGTCCCTCGTCTGATTTCAGGACATTCTGATGTATTATTTAAAACTTAAAGCCTTTTGAAATTTCACATGATCTGCTATTTGTCTTTTCATTAAAGATTGCAATAAAAAGAAAACTGTCCATAATCAAGTGTCATTCTACTTCAGGTGGACAATGGACAACCTCAGGGTGTCCCCCAGGTGATTTCCGGACTTTCTGATGTAGAATTTCAAAATGAAAGCCTTTTGAATCTCAGATAATCTGCTATTTTTCCTCAAATTAAAAATGGCAGAATATGTGAGATTTCAAAAGACTGAAATTATACATCAGAATGTATTGAAATCAACTGGGGGACACCCTGAGGTTGTCCAATGTCCACAAACCAATGGGTGATGTCACTGTCATTATATATACAGTATATGTGTCCAACTGAAGTAGAATGAGCCTCTTATGGGGGGGTTTTCTTTTTATTGTAATCCGAAATTAGATGGAAATGCAGTTAAACCGAAAAACTGCTTTTATTTTGAAGGTCATACTAACATGTTGGTACCATAAGTTCTAGTATATACATGCATCGCAATACGAGTGGTGACTGGCTTGACTGTGTTTTCTGAACTGACCGCAGTATAGCAGAGACTGATGTAGCATTTACTGTACTGTGACTTACTGTGAAGGAGTGATTAAATAAGGGTTGATAATGATAGTTGATAACGGTGATATTCATTTGGCTTACCCAGAAACATCCAATTTCCCCCGAAAAAATTGGCAGCCCCCATTGTTTTACAGCGAGGAGATGAAAGTGACCAATCTATGAAGACGATAGCGCTAGGCTAATTCACCATTCCCTTTGCTGACTTTGGTAAACCTGAGGCTAATGTACATGGTTAATCGCTATACGGTTTAAAAAGATAAGAAGTTAGACTCTAGTTTCTCTAGTTCTGCACTAGTAGTGGCAATGATACTAGTTGACGGGAACCTGGTTTGGGTTATCTCATCTAACATAGCTAGGCAATCACTAGTTAGTTCATTTTTGCTAGCTAATAGCTTAACTTGGGCTATGTAGGTATTTTGATCTTGGAGATATTAAGTTGGGAGAGGGGTCTTCCACACTGTTTAATCCACAGCTAGCAACGCTCCTCTAGCAAAAAAAGGTTTAAACCAGACTGTACACATAAAAAACTAAGTCTAAACTTTCGGCACAGACATGACAAAAGTGCACTAAAAGAAACGGGATGGAACTGTTTTTTGGGATTTTGTTTCCACCCGTCAGAAATAAATTGACACACAGCTAAAGTTAGCTCGTCTGTTAGTCCGACCAGGAGCAGGCTAGTTCGGCGGTATAACTTACCATGGTTACTGAGCCTCGAGTCACATAAGCCATTTTACTATGGAATGCATCTCTCACTTAATTTAGCGAGATTTCTTAAAATTAGCCAAGCTTTTCCTTCATCCATGTGGATGGAACACCCCTCTGGTCAGTAAGCATAGGGCTTGGTCGGGCACGACCCAAATAACAAAAACATGTTGGCCCACCATTCACAGAGATTGGCATTGTGGGAGGCTTGTGCTGACTGCTGGCATCACAGGGATATTGAAGTCCCTGGCTGAGCCCTGTGTTGTAGTTCTCCCTGGGGAACAAGATGATCACTTCTATGTAACTGTGAGCTGCTGAGAGGAAGTCTGTTGGTGGCCTTCTTGGAGTCTCCGGGTGGCACCTTCTAAATCATACTATCTCGGGACCTAAACGCTCACAGGCAATGATGGAGAAACCTGGAGGGAATGACTGGGAGGAACAACCTGCCCAATCTAGACCCAGTCATGGTTACATCATAACAAACACTGTGCTACTACCCAGGGCCTAAGATGATCAACTTTGTGGTCGAATCATATGTGTGGCTGTTTGTCTTGGACACTGGGGTGAAGAGAGACGCAGGTACTGTATCTGTTCAATCTGTGGTCTCAGAGGGAGCAATGTTTCATGCTGTTAAGCTACAAGCAGGGCAGATCTGCTGGTTAAATGATGTGCAAACAGTATCCTGCCTCTTGTGCTTATAAGCACACCACACTTGCTGCTTTGATGACTTATGTATCATCAATACAAAGTAATTTTTTTCAGAATATTGAAGGGAAAGTCAGCCCAAATTACATTACAACGTGTGTGTGTGTGTGTGTGTGTGTGTGTGTGTGTGTGTGTGTGTGTGTTTCATGATATTCTTTATTCTGGCATTATCCATCCATCCATCTATCCATCATCCATATATCCATCCATCCATCCACCCAACCACCCACCCACCCATCCATCCATCCATCCATCCATCCATCATCCATCCATCCACCCACCCACCCACCCATCCATCATCCATCCATCCATCCATCCATCATCAATTCATCCATCCATCCATCCATTCATTCATTCATTCATTCATTCATTCATTCATTCATTCATTCATTCATTCATCCATCCATCCATCATCTATACCCTTTTATCTTCCAGATGATGGTGACAGGATAATGCCTGTGTGCTATTAAATGATTACAGATTCACTTATCATTAGGCAGAAGTCATTGACCTGTAAAGAATTAGTCTCGATGTCTTATGCATGGAATATAATTAATTAATAAAACTGCTCAGGTTAACTGCTCTGTTTAGGACAGGTCTTGGGACGATGTCACATGTACAACTCTGGTTGCTGCTCTTCAATCTTTGTTGTAGCTCAAAAATATTCAATAAAAAACAACAACTATTGGCCTATCATATCACTGATGAGTTCAAATTACTAAAATGCTGCATTCTTCTGTATTTCTACTCTTATCTTGAATTGTTCTTGCACAATAAAATATTGTTTCCATCATATCTGTGATGTTTTCATGAACTCATTATTTTCAGGGAAGCTTTCCCAAGGCCTTTTACCAAAGTTACATTCTGTATGCATTACTCAACATATAGCGGATAACGTTAATCAAAGAAACTTGAATCAAAGTCATTTTTATTATCTACTTTCCATGTCATACCTGCAAAGGAACTTTGTGCTGCCTGGCATGATTTCAAGGGTGAAGCACTCTCCTCCATTAACACAGTAGTTCCTCTGTCTGTCACTGCAGCGTGTCACATGACTGGAGGTCTTGGCTGTAGTGGTGGTGCTGGTGGCAGCTGCAGAAGATACCCACAATTAGAGCAGTACGGGAATAACACAGGCACATAAGTTATACTGAGTTTGTAAAACGAAGCTAATTCTTATTCTGGGTGGATGTGAAGGTGGATGTAAAATGGCAGATGCAGTCAGACTGGATTCAATTCAATGGATTTTAATGGAGACCCAATTTGACTACAAATTCAAAATATCAAAATGTCAGAAGCATCTCAGACCACTTTGTTACTCCTACACTCATGAGTTAAGTGTGTTCCAAAAACTGGCCTTGGTTCGCTTGTTTCAGACCACAACCAAGAACCCAATTGAAACAGAAATAATATGTGACCATATTTTAGGTGCAGTATTTATTTGAACATGGGTAGTAGCATTACATTATGCAAAAAAATTACCCCCTTCACTAATTAAGTAGGGCAGCATCTAAGTAGCCTGAGATGTGAAGGAAAAAGTGTGCAAAGTGCTGATGACACTATTTGTTGATGCTAATGAGGAGCTTTTTTTTTTGGGGATACAGCAATGACTGGAGGCAACTTTCTGTGCTTTTTGGGCTTTCTTCCATATGCAAACTAAATATTACATCACTGAAAATGAAGCATAACTCCTTTCAGGGTGAAAAATTTCCAGAAACTCCGTTTTAAGTGTTGACATGTGGACAGGACTGTGTTGTTTTTGGCTTGAAACGTCAGAGTGTGCACCGATATCTCCTTCATTAGGCATAACAAACAAACGTGGCAAAAATAGTGCTGGTTCTAACCTGCTAAAAGGACTTACAAATAACAACAAATAAATGTACGGTTATTCTTTCACACAGAGATGGGCAAAGATACATGAAATGTAAAGTATCTAGTTAAAACTAACAAAAATGTGTGGTTTCTGTTGGGCGAAGCGACTACTGACTGAGTGAGTGAAAGACGTGATGTTGATGTACTGTAAAGATACTGTATCGGCATTCAGCAGATTTTCAAGAGCAATAAATGTAAGTACAGTGGAGTAAGTTTGTTTCTAAAATCTCAAACTTTACAAGAAAACAGCCTAGTGCAAAAGACTACTGTACCATAGCAGCAATTATAGGGCTGTTTCCACTAATAGCCACACAATACCCGGAATGAGGCGTGTCTCACTCGCCAAAACGCCCCTAATTTAAATACGAGCAGTCCGGAGCTGGCTTTTGACGGGACTCTTTTACTCCCTGTGGAAGAGCAGGGTCTTTTTTCTCCCCTGAAAACAGCCTGGTTACTGACAACAACACACGCCATTTGTAAAAGCCGGCAAAGCAGTGTTCCCAACTTAGCGACTTTGTTGCTAAATTTAGCGACTTTTCAGACCCCTGTAGCGAATATTTTTAGCTATTGTTAGCTCTGTAGCAGTACAGTGTGTGCGCTGCTGCTACAGGAGGTGTTCACTTAGCGATCTCTGTTTGTTTACAAGCACCAGACACTCTGTGCACAGTTAGTGATGCCGTTAATTCACAATCACTATGTTTATGATCAGCGGAGACTCTGTGCATAATAAGCCATGCTACTTTCAGCTGCTGATGTTGTGCACAGTTAGCGACAGTGAAAACCATACGTCACCTCCAGAGTCTCTAAATCCCTCTGGGGGCTAACTTGTAGTGGAGACACTCAGAGTGAGTGGACTTTTGAGAGGGTGTGGCCTGAGACTTTCCTGGTGGCCACTTTCCCCCTAGTGGAAACACAGCTTATGACACAGTAAAAATTAGTATAGCCTCTAACACTGCAGTCCAACACCGGACCCAAACTGACAAGTCATATGAGACACTTGCATGTAGACTGTCATTAGGCAAAGTGATCAATACACCACTGCAGCCAGGCAGCCTTCTGCTAGTAGCTGTTTTTCAGGTTTCTGATTAGCCAACATCTTTGTGTGATTTTGTATATATACTGCTTGTATACTGTTGGTTGAGAATGCTCTTGACAGCATTTCAATTGTGTTTTTGCATTTTCTTTAAGACAGGGAATTTTGTTTAAACAGTGCTCGTGTGGACAGAGTCTTCTTTTTGAAGAAGACATTCCCAAAAAGGTTTATCCATGAAGGTTTCAGAACTCTAATTTGGACTATAAGTGGACACTAAGATGACAAAGTTAGGAGAGACTTTAGTACGAAAATCAACCTGATCCATTAAACATTCACACAATTTAGTGTTTCCAGTCCATCTAATCAAATCAGCTCACTGAGATCTGAAACTTATTCATGTCATACAAAAGATGAGACAACAGATTTAATCCGTTTCCTTTCTAAACTATATCAAATCATTATAATACTTCAAGAGTGGTATTGCACTTTTTTTTTTTATTCATGATTGAAATATACTCTCTTTCATGAATCTAGATATACCACATCATTAATGTGTCCGTTAATGCTGGAGCTTCAACAAATAAATAAAGATGTGAATGGCGTTTTAAGAGAAAACTCATTGCATTTATCAGTCTTTTGTGAACTTGAAAACATCAAGTTTCCATCAAAGCCAGTATTGATAATGATTTGGAAGTACTAATCAGTAATCAGTGGATGTTTAACATTTTACAATCATCCATAAATAAGCAGCCTAATATGGACATTAAATCTTGTTATTTGGCAGCAGTTTAGCACAGTGCCTGCTCAGTGAAGTTAGGTCTATGAGTTAGCACAGCTGTGGGTTTCACATACACTGCTCAAAGCAGAACAGTCATCTCTGTCATTATTGTGCTTGATGGATTGCAGAGATTAATGCAGATTTCTCAACTTATTTTTTGCTGGTGGATCAGAAACATTAAACCAGTGAGCAGGGACACTGTGCTGGAGCTTGGCCAATAGGCCACTTCACTTCTCTGCTGTTCAGGCTCTTTGGGCAGAGCTGGGGTTGTCTTTACAGAGCAATCAGCCTGCTGCAGTGGATGGTGTTTCTGTCAAGTGTTGTCAAGGACAAACCGTGATGCACTGCAGCAACAGAACACTCCCTCTGCTCTGAAATAACAGCAGTCACATCAGTGATAATGAAAAACCTTTGGGCAAAATAGTCTAAATGTTGTTTTACTGCATGTAGTCCGTTTGCCTGGTTAAAACCTTTTTTAAAATCTTTTGGGGATCTGATCTGTGCTCCGTTAAAAAACTCTCTCTATATTTTTAATTGTCGATTCAGTTATTTATCTATGAGAAGGTATTCTTAGCAACCAAAACAATAAAAATCCCTGCAGAGATAGTCAATGTTAGCCATTCCACAGGCTACCCGTTATCGTGAAACAAACAAGAAGTAGTGACACTCTTAAGGTTGCAAACAAAATGGTGATGCAGTGACATTTATCCAAAAATTGATCCTGACATTTTTAATTCATTTTTTCCCCAATGTTACTATGAAATTGAATGAGTGTTCTTAAATCTTGACCAAAGAGGTGCACTTGTGTTTACTGCATAATTAAGATTTATCTCTTTTCTAGCCACCCTAAGGACAAGTAGAGGGCAGTCTGGACTCACAGCAGCTTAGAATTGTTTGTTAGGGCTTTATCTGCAGAAAATCATCTACATTAGAAAAGTACAACAGGACAAAAGGAAAGGTTTATTTATTTTATGTTTTTCTTCTACTTCCATACTGCCAATGATGAAAGCTGATAAGATTATTATTTATTCTTGTATATTTATCAGAAATATATATAAGCAGGAACAGAGTGGCTAATGAGAGAAACAGAAAAACTGACAGGTTCAGACAGGAACCGAAGTAACGCGAGGCACCACAATATGTCAATTCTCAATTGTACAGTTACACCGGAAGTGCATTTTTCCACACTGGTCAACAAGAAATTCTCCTCTGTGTTCCTTTCCAATCATCTGTGTGTGTGTGTGTGTGTGTAGGTTGTTGTATATTTCACATTGAACAAACCGCAGCTGAAGAAAATTCGTGAAAACTAGTTTTGACATAAACTGTCCATGTAAATAAGGCTGCAATCGAAAATATTTTCAAACAATGAGATTGATGCATTTAGTATAATGGTCAAAAATGCTTTGTAATATATGAACATCTAAAGTTCAACATCATTTGAACTGTCTCTACTCAATATTATTTTTGTCCTTAATGTTATTTACTATTTTTGCAAATGCCATAATTATAGAATTGACTTCTTAGAAAAGTATCTAATTTTCATTGTTTAATGTAAAGGTAGGTCCCCATTAGTCACCAAATAATCTGTGTGAAATATCCTAATTCATGTAAATGATGTTCCCTGAAAGCATGTTTACTGGTTTTTCCGGGTGTCCCCATAAAGCCTGATTAAAACATCACTTCATCATTTCAGAGGTTTGAAGACGTGTATAGGCTAACTAAGCTATGACAAGATTACTATTTTTTTTTCAGCTCTCTACAACTGGTCCTCACAAGTGATGATTAAAACTTGAGTCCCCATGATCTTTGAAAACCAGTATGTGTGTGTGTGTGTGTGTGTGTGTGTGTGTGTGTGTGTGTGTGTGTGTGTGTGTGTGTGTGTGTGTGTGCGTGCGCTCATCTCTCTCACTCTCTCTGGTGAAATATGTAAAAGTAAATATGTAATTTAAATGACACAATCACCAACAGCAGTAATACAAGGCTATTTCTCATAAATGTGGAGGCAAATTTTGAAATTTCATTGTGGGGCATAACAATCAGGGGAATTGAAACACCATGAGAACAGCAGGGACAGGGCCAAGAAAGGGTTGGCAAGCATGAGATGTATATTTTATAGTCCTAATTTAATTTAAATCCGATAAGTTATATCATGCATATCTTTTATATTGTTTGTCATAAATAATCTGTGTGATTTCTTGGTAGATTTGCTGATGGCTGGAGAAGAAAAGTTTAAAGTGTGTTTCATTCCTGACCACAGCCAGCATCACTGATGGCTTTCAAGTTTTATTCCTTGAATGCTCAACAAAAGTCTTCCAGGCTCATTTGTATTTTCTCTGGCAGATGATTCTGGTCACTCTCCCATTCAAACTGATTTCCACCCACTGTGGCCCCTGACAGAGAGAGAGGGGATATATGCAGAGAATGTGGGAATGTGGGTGATCATCACCCCCACAATCCACGATTGGGTACAAAGCCCCAGACGACAACTGCCTCAATACAAGAGCTGCTGACCTGAGAAGGAAGATGGTGAACCAGATAGAAACCTGGAGCCCCCAGCAAATGCCAAACTCAGTTGCCAAGTACCCTCAGAAGATCAGCTAGAGGACGTGAATGCTGCACTGAGAACCATACCGTACAGATTCTAGGGTACAAAATGGATACAAGGCAAAAGAGACAGTATCCCCCATGGAAGAGAAGGTGAGAGGCCGAGATAAAGGCAATAAGGGGATGCAGAGGAAATACAGCAATCATGAAATCATATTATTGGCACTTGAAACTGCCAAACAGAGACTATCAGCTCTGGCCACCTGGCTGAAGAGATACACCAGATAGGTAGAGGCCAGGAGAATAAACAAGATGTCCTCCACTGAACCAGCCAAGGTGTATTCTCAGTGGCAGGGAAATAACAGCAACCGGTCAGGCCCACCAAGAGCTGAGATGGAGAAATACTGGAAGGCCATGTGGCAGAAAGAAGCATCACACAATGTCATTGTCAATGGCTGGTGGATGTGAGAGCTGACCACAGCAAGCTCCCAGAACAAGAACCAGTAACCATTTCAATGGCAGACATCCAAGTAAGAGTGTCAAAGATGAAGAGCTGGACAGCACCGGGCCCCGATATGATCTACACATACTGGCTAACCTAATGGCACTCCATGAATGCCTAGCAGTGCAATTTAACCCCACCCACAGTGGCTGACTGAGGGCAGGACAGTCCTAATCATGAAGGACCCAATCCAACCCATCCAACTATTGCCCAATAACCTGTCTCTGCACAACATGGAAGCTTCTATCAGGAGTTGTGGCAGATAAGATGAGCAGTCACAGAACTGGTGCACACCATAAAACTGCATTTAAATGCTGGACACTTTCAGTAAAGCTGTTTCCGTAGAGTGGAGTTTGCGGAACCCAGACTGGAATGTCTCATGGATGTTATTTTGGTCCAGAAAAGATGACAACTGTTTGGAGACCACCTTCTCTAAGATTTTAGACAAGAACGGGAGCTTGGAAATAGACCTGAAATTATTTAGGTCTGTCGGATCTAAGTCTACTTTTTTGAGTAGAGGCTCCACTTTAGCATGTTTAAAAGCACTGGGAAACACACCAGTTGAGAGAGAGAGATTCATCATTTTGGTAACCCAGGGGCCAATTACATTAAACACAGAACCAAATAGCCTGCAAGGAAGGACATCGGATGAGCAAGAGGAGGGCTTCATTTTAGTCACTACTGCAGAAATATCATCAAGGGTCACAGACTTAAACGAGGACCACACATTGGAGACAGGCTCTGTACCAGCAGGGGAATCACACAACAGGGGCGGGATCTTATCCTTAATTGACTTAATTTTGTTAATGAAAAATCTTAAAAAATCATTGCTATCAGCATCACAGCAAACAGGGAGAACTGGAACAGTAGGATATGCAAGACAATTTATAGTGTCGAACAACACTTTGGTGTTTTTCTTGTTTACCATTACCAACTGACGGATATAGTCAGATCTGGCATTCTTCACCATCTCATTGTATAAGAACATAAGATCCCTGAGATAAAGCCTGTGCACCTCAAGGTTTGTGGATTTCCACAGACGCTCAGTCTTTTGACAAAGTCTCCTGAGATTAGAGATGCGTTCATTGATCCAAGGGCACCTTTTCTTCCGAGTTGACAAACTGGATTTGACAAGAGCCACCTGATCCAGGATTTTTACACAGTGTCCGTCAAAGCAGTGCATGAGATTGTCCACATCAAGGCAGTCCCTGAACACAAGAGGGTCAAACAGGGAGGAGAACCTGTCTGCTGTATTAGCAGAGATAACATGTCTCTGGGACCTCACTTCTGGAGGCCTAGGCTCTGGGCGGAAGAGCAGATCAAACAAAACAATACTATGATCATTCACATGGACATCATTCACAGACATAATAGAGATGTCCAGGCCAAGTGTAAAAACTAAGTCCAAAATGTGGCCTTTTTCGTGAGTGGGCTTAGAGACATGTTGCTCAAAATTAAAAGCTTCAGTCAGCGATAAAAGTTCCATTGCAGAGCAGGATGAGCTGTCATCAACATAATTAATGCTCTGCTGTTCTATTTAAAATACATTTGACCAAATATAAACAAAAAATAATCCTATCCTGTCACAATTTTGATATATGTTGTGGAGATGCAAAGAAAAAGGCAAATTTGTGTATCTGTAAGCAGAAAAGGTGTCTAGTTTATTTATTTAAAATAAGAAATATCATAAACATAAATTCCATCATACCCAATGTAACGTATATGTCATATCACAGATCTTTGACATTTAGGGGTAGTATTTTTTTTTTTTAAAACATCATAAATGTGTTCTATGTGTTCCACTTGGTCTGTGGTACATCCCCCATCATTTCCTTCAAGGATAAATAGGTCTGGGTTATTAAGGGTTAATTAGTAGTAGTAGCACTTAGTCATTTAGTATTCAAAGCTATAATTACTGTTCAAGTGCTTAGAATAGTTTAGACTACAGCACAACACCAGGTGTGGGCTCGTGGGACCACAGATGTTTTCAGCAAAGCCCCAAATCTTTATTGCTCATAACACATGGCGTTTTGTACTAAATGGTAGTCTTAGCTCTTTAGGTTCCATTGTGTTTTTATAGTCTGTGGTCAGGCTGAAGCGCTGATGGAACACAAACATCAACATCCCTCAGGAGTCCTTACTCGGAACAGCGACTTTACAGAGTGAGGGTATAAGCGCAGCCTCCTTTTACAGCCTTGTGTCAGATAATACATTAGAAATGTAAAATTGAATAAAGTAATTATGATTATTTGCATAACTTTCATACTCATTGTCCCAACAAATAAGAACATATTTTTTTAAAATCCTTGTTGCTTTTTCTCTCTCTTATATTGGTGTATTACTACAGGTAACCATATCCAAAGATATGTGCTTCATTTCAACAACCGCAAGGTAAAATATAAACAGTATGTTGTCTTAAATGTCTTTCCCACTCTGCTCTACAAAGTCTAACTACAGTAACTAGGCAAAAGGTAAAACTGAGGAAAAACTGCTTTAAAGTTGTTGTTTTTTACGTTTTTTTGGCCATCAAAATGGGTTGTAGGTAGGTTAGTGACATAAGACTAATTTCTACATGTATTGATGATGTAATTTTTACGCTCAGAAATCATGACGATTTATTTGACCTTTGACCCCAAACTGTAGTTACTGCACTCTGGTATAAGGTTCAAAAGGTTCAGCTTTTATATTTTGTTTTCAGTGAATAAACATTTTCAAATGGAATTTTAAATATAAGTGTATTTAAAAGTGTTTAACAGCTCTATTCAAATGTTTTTTCATTTTAGACTTAATAATATAAAGTAATGTTATATTTGAGTATTAATATAATTGTATCTCACTTTTTTACTTAATCACTTTCTAGATAATAATTTCCTCTATCAAACAAACTTAGAATGGCTATTATTATGTCTTCACTATTCAAAACAATGAAGGAATACAAGGCGACACTGTATCAAACCGTGGTAAGTGCAATTACTGCAGTCTGCTTTGGATTTGAGTTGGATTTTGTAGTCACTGTAATTTTTATGTCATTATTTCTCTAAAAATTATGCAAAATTGAAATCTAAATTTTTGCCACAAGATAAAACAGACATCAAGGGGTTAATTCTTAGTTGTAACTCGATTCTGACCAAAAATGTAGCAGCTGCAGTTAGACTTTGTAGGGCAGAACTGATGATTAAGTCAGAGACCTACGATCACATTCACCCAGCCTATATGTTAATCATGGATGTATAATAATATTGTCCAAAATATTGCCCCAACATGCTCATGATAACCAGAAGGGTTAGAAACTCTACATCAATTACAGAGCAACTGTAACTGAAGATGAAGGCACTGGCCAGCTTTTTTTTATCCTCTTCCGACATTCAGCAAATTGAAAACATTACCTTGAATTTCAAAGTGTTGATTACATACAGGTTTCATCCTGAACAAGCCAATGCAGGCAGCGGGGCAGGACATGCTTCATTTATCTGTTTACATTAAGAAAGGACTTGACAAGGTACAGTACTTTTTCTTTAAAAAAAAAAAATCTTTGTAATCACTTTAAGTCTGAGGTGGTCTACCAAAAGAATTAAAAGTCGAAACGTATGGAGTGAAAATGATGCACAGGCCTGATATTATTTACAGAGGATTTTCATAAATAAGTTTTGGAAGTAAAAAACAGTATACTTGTATTTGAATATTTGTGCAAAATGAACTGAACTCCCATTTGTATTTCTGTATAATAATTCACACACTTAAATTCCTCAAGTACCAGACCAGCGTTGTGAGTACATTTTTCATTTGTGGCCTGTTAACAGGTGACCCTCCAGTACACTGTAAAAAAACAACAACAAAAAAACAGTTGTTTTTACGGAAAAAAAGGCGAACTTTACCGTAATAAATATGGTGCAAATGTTTCTAATATTACGGTAAAATGATATTAGCACTGTTGATTTCACGTTTAAGATTGCCATTTTAGTCCATATTTTACCGTAAAAATAAAAAGTTTTTCCATCAAAAGAAAATACTTTATAAATGCTGCATGAATTAAAGATTTTACAATTAAATATTACAGTATATTTCTGATAGAGATATGGTGTTTAGTACATTTAACAGTGAGAAAAAGTATTTTTTACAAAAAAGAAATGCAAAAATGATGGATTGTATAATTATTACAATATATTTTTTGCCACAAACACGGTGCCAGAGTGATTTACAGTGGAGTAATGTATTTTTTTTAAATACAAAAATGTAAAAAATACTGTTTTGGCTGATATATGTTTCATTGTTACTGAAACTGAATTAACCCATTTATCATTTTACGGTCTTTTACTGTCATGGTTTAGCAGTTTTTCACCGAAAAATCTACAGACATTTTTTACAGTGTAACAAGCCCGATTCCTAACCTCTTGGCCATGGACTGTCCCTTTATGTAGCCATCAGGGTGAAGTGAAAGGGTATATACTGCATCCAACTATGCTGCAAAAAAAAACAGGTGGTCACATCCTACAGTAAATTGTCCCACACACTTTCCCTAACCTTACAATGGAGCTCTGTGGAGTCTTCTTGTAAACGTCTGATCACTGTTTCTCAACAAAATGTTGGTTGTTGAGATGGGTCATTAACCTCTTCCACTCCACCCCTCCTTTTTTGGTTGGGGGAAAGGGGATCTTTAGGGAGAGATAGCAGGTCAGCAGTAGATGTCACATAGAAGTGGTGTATATCATCTGAAAATTGGAATCTGAAGATTCATTTTAAATACAGCTCAGCACCATGTATCAGGTTGTTCTAGTCATAAAGTTAATAAAATTGTGTTTTTTTTAACCAATCAATTCATTTAATTATTAAAATTGTGGAAGTATAAGGGCTTACAGCTTTATGATATGTGTATATGAAATCCATTCCCATGCTCAATTATGTCTCATAAGTTGTTGTTTCAACAGTTTCGGGTCGGTATAATTTGTGGCATTTGATGCTAAATTTTACGGAAGAGGATTAGGGCCACAGAAGAAAAAAATATTTGAGTTCTGACTTTATTCTCAGAATTCTGAGTTTAAAGTCAGAATTCTGAGAATAAAGTCAGAATAAAGTTAGCCTGTTACGGCACATGTCCAAGGTTTGAAAAAAAGAAAAGGTTTGATCTGTTAAAATCACAGAGGATCAGGGAGATTTCAAAATAAAACACAGCGGATTGCGTTTTCCTGGCGAGATCTTCGCGACAAAGTGATTATGTACATTCACTGAGTGAATATTTAGAAAATAAAACATATATTTCTCGCTAAAAATGTAATCAAAATCCATTTTTATGCAGAAACTAAGTCAAAATATGTGTCTAATAACTGTCCGGCATGTTTTTTGTTCTGATTCCCGGAACCTTGAAAGTCACGTGACTTGGACACAAACCAATAGGAAAAAATATCCATGGAATAGCCACGGGATATGACTGTCATTAACTCAGTCAGTTTCACGGAAATTTGAGTTATTCGGTGGCTATTCCACGGATTTTGAGTTAAGCGAATCCGTGGCTATTTCATGGATTCCTGTGAGACCAGGTTGTATCCGATATATATCCACTGCCATGACTGTTGAGGGACCGCATTATAAAAAGAAAATTCAAATACAACTGGAAAAAATGACATACGTCTGTGAAAGGGAGACTCGTGGGTACCCATAGAATCCATTTACAATTAGATGTCTGGAGCTCAGAGGACAAGGGACCCTCTAAAAATTTTCCAGCATGACATGTTTCAAATAACATCTACATTTATTCACTGTAGAAATACAAATGAGTCTACTAGCATCTGAACGATGTAAAGTCATCTACAGTTTTACAAAATCATCCAGTATCATCATCCCATGTGTCCCATGTGGCATCACAGTTTGCTGACCTGCAAAGGGAGTAGACAGCCATGTGCTTCCTTCCTCATACATGCTATTTGCTATGTTCCAAGTTGCATATTTTTAGTACATACCGCAGATGCATTTACAAAATTAGTGTATATGTTGAATGCAGTATGCATATAATTGGGACATCCCACTTAATAATAATATTGCACCTTTAACTTTGACTTTTGGTTCATATACAGTATACGCTGTACAGAGGATTGTGGGTCAGAATAATCAGAATGCATAATCATGCATGATCACATGCAGTAGGTCACCCTGGTAATTTTGACATATTGCATGTGATATAGTTATACTGTGTACTGGGACACACTCATACATTTTCTGGCATAATAAAGAGTATGGTCGTACTGAAAAGTATGGATGGGGTTGCTACTTTACACCTTCTTGTATCACGTGCCTTTGAAGAAAGAAATTCTGAAATTGTGTGACATTATATCTCAGGGATGGGCAACTGGAGGCCCAGGGGCCGCATACGGCCCGCACCCTCACTTGAAGTGGCCCTCAGTACTACATGCATTTCAGCATGAAATCTTAAAAGTGCAGTGTAAAAATGCACAAAATTACTTCTTGCAATTAATGTTGGTCTGCTGTTCTTTCACTGAAAAAAAGTAAGTGGTTATTTTTTATTTGCTTAAAACCTTTTGTATTCCTATTTATACTGTTATATATGCATTTGAGCATGAAATATGTTACGTTACTGCACTGTAAACATATTTAAAATTGCAGTTTCATCATATCTGGTTAAGTGCACGGTCCTATATGTGGCCCTGTGGTAGTGTCCATGTAAAATTGTGGCCCCCTTCAGCATTTAAGATGCCCATCCCTGTTATACCTAGTACCATTCTTTGAGACTCCACACAAAAAATAGTCTTTGGAGAGATATTGGACAAGCAAACGACTTTACATTATGTCCTCAAGTAACAACTAAAGTCAAGTAACTAATGCAGCAGCAAGACAATCATGCATTAAAACTCTGTACAAACATTTCCTGAGTGGCACGTACAAGATCATTTTCTGTTTTTTAGGATTCTCGCTGAGGTAAGAAGGAAAATCTGATTATTATGCAAATGATGAAATCTCATGACGCACACTTCCTCATTATCAGGTGACATCATCTAGCTGAAAGGAATGAATTATGACAAGTTTGTCTATTTAACCCTTAATAGGGCACTCACTGAAATACTTGTAAATTCCAAATTTCAACCCTACAGAATATTGGAGGATATTACAAACTGCCAGAATGCATAAAAAAACATACAGACCCAGGGGAGGGGGGTAATATTTTGATTAAAAAAGAGTTTACGAGAAAAAATTTGCAGATTTATGAGATTTAAAGTGGTGAATCTGCTAGAATTTTTTTTTTTTTTCCCCACTTCTTTCTCGTAAATCTGACGTTTTTCACGCAGATTTGCAACTTTAAATCTCATAAATCTGCACATTTTTTTCTTGTAGATTTGCCACTTTAATCTTGTAAATTTGCAACCCCCCCGTTTTTATTTTTATTTTTTATTATTCATACTTGGCGCTAATACGCCGTCATAGTGAAGTTCTCCTGGTACAAGTCACTGAAGAATAACTGTTTGTACGACTGTTTCTTGCAGATTTCTTTTCAAATTTTTTCATTTTTACATTGGAGGTCAAGGTCAATAAAGTTAATATTATTATATTATTATCATACTGATTTGTCAGATGTCATGGTGTCACTGTCTGTGACGTAGCCTGATCTTTGCTGATTAGCTGGAAGAAATCCATGTGGTTCTATGACCAAACAGAGAGACATGGGGACCTCATTTTGGATATCCACTGAAGTTACCAAATATAGTTCTTCGCCTGATAAAGGGTTAAGAGAGTTCAGTGAAACTGACTTGGAACACTGGTATGAACAAACCTCACTGAAAAAAGGACTAAAAGTTTAGGATAAGAATATAGAGATGGTGAGGCCTATTGACTCCTCACTTCTCGACAGCAAACATAACCATTTTTTATTTGTTGAAACACAAGAGCAGGTACTGCTACAAGGAATTCTACACCTATTGTCTGAAGTAAAATAACTATCAAGCATTTTCATAATGTGCAGTCGTTCGCAGACATCATCTAGAAGGGCTGCTGATTAAGAAAGCAGCATAAAACTTGACACTGAGGCATTGGTTTTAAACCGACCTCTGTCCACCATCATCACCTTAGATTAGCTAACCCAGACACCGTGTTATAAAGCACACAGTGATGTGACTACATCAGACACGTCATCATGGCGAGCCACTGGCAGACAGACAATATAAGTGGGTTGTTTTTCCCTGCGGTGGAGGGATGGACGGGGGCATCAATTAGCCTCCAGCAGACTCTGACCTTGAAATGGAGCACAGGCAGAAAACAGGAAGTCTCCCTGTATCACAGGCTGGAGTTCCAGTTTGTGTCTCACATCATTTATTGATTTTCACTCTTTCATATGCCTGAAAATGTGCATCTACACATTTGAAGGCTCTTCCATACTATATGCTGCCTGCCAGATTAGACAGGAAAACCACCAAAACAACATCCTTTTAGTGTTCCTACATTACTGTAATTTAATTAAAGAACGCATCCATACTTTAAGAGGAATGGGTGAATACTAGAAATGATGCATTCACTCACTGTAGGAGTTAAATAGTAATGTTGTAATGTTTGCTGCACACTTATCGGTGTTGCAATATTTCAGAGGCTTAGTCATGGGCCTCTATGCTACACTCTGCAAGTCACAACGTGTCTGCTTTCAGCCAAAGACCCAGCACTTCCTGGCACAGTTGACAGAGCATTTACAAACTCAATGATTAGACATTACAAAAAAAGATAGATTCAAAATAGAAAATTGAAATAAAAAAGCATTTAATCTCTTTTATAAAAAAGTACTGGGCTTGTGTTTAAAATGATGAAAATTTCAGTCCAGGGTTAAACAGGACTCTGGCTTGTATCAACTGTTCATCTTAAATCATGATATTAGAAACCAGTTTTGGAACAAAGGAACATCCTCTTTGAATAGAAAACCCCCAATCTCACAGCTTTCACTGAACTTAGTGTTTGGTACTTACAGATTGTTGGGATGATATTGTCGTTTAAGTCCTGTGTTGTTCGAGGGTGGGGAGTCTGCTTTGGGATGGTGGGACGTTCAGCGTTGTATTTCAGTGTAACAGAGGGATCAGACTGTGTCACTCGTGGAGACTGAGGCACGTATGGCCCTCGTGTAGATTTCTCTTCCATTAAAACATCAGGATGTCCTGGAGTTATGGCGGTGGTCAAGGACACAAAAGATGTAGATGAATGAGGAATTGACACAGTAAGTCCCAAAATGGGGGTAACTGATATGGTAATTGGGTCTTGTCCGATGCGTTTAGGATCTAAGTGTGTGGGTGGTTCGTACTCAAAGATCTTATCCACAAAGACCCATTTAAGGCCAGCAGTGCAGAGGGCTAAGCTGAGCAGACAGGCCAGGATGGGAAGAATGCAGATTTTCTCAGAGTGCAGGCAATTGTTAATCTGTTCCATCTCTATGCACACACAGCAGGTTCCTGGCAAGGCCACAATTCCCAAAGCCCCCAAATGCTCCCCATCACTACCTCCACCTCCCTCTGCACCGTTCTCCCCACTCTCACCAGCTGCCTCTGTCTCCTCTGGTTTCTCCTCGGGGACTTGTCCAGTATCAACAGTAGAGCTGGTGGGGGAGGCCGATCCAGGAGGGGGAGTTGGCCCTGCAGAGAAGTCCTCCATTCCCTCAGTCATCCTTTCCAAGTGCTGGTTGAGGGGTCTCTGAGCACCTCAACTATTAACTCAGAGAATCACACAGTGGCTGCCTGCCACCAGTCTCCTTGAGTATCTTTTCCATCATGAGGCTGCAGATTCAGAGCTGGATTTCAGAGGAAGGTAGAAAAGCTCTTCAGGGTGAGTCTAACCTTGTTAGCAGCCTGGGAGGTATGTACGCAGCCTTCTGCACACGAGGGAAAGGAGTTCCTTACTCATGCTTTTCCTCTGGAAATGCAGTCAGTCTATAAATAGAATAATTAAATTGGTAGCAGGCCAAAACAAAAAAGATTGCCAGAGATTCTGATTCCTTAAATGTTCAGCATGGTCTGCTAGAAGGCAGCGGTGGAACAGTAGCGCTCACTCACCTGAGCACTTGGGCAGAAGAGGCGGTGTCGATGTGATGCGCCAGCTGCTTTAGCTGTAGTGCAGAGGACAGGACGGCCAGGCACTGCAGTGGCAGGAGGGACATGCTGTCTTGTCTGTGGAGCTCCAAGTAGCTGAAAGGCTGAATCATCAGGGAGCGGCAGGTGCCCTTCCTCTCAGCACAACCACAGAAACAGATGAGTAAGGGAAAAGAGAGAGAAAGAGAATCATAGAGAGAGGGAGGGGGAGGGAGGGAGGGCTGCAGTAGCACAGAAGGGCAGAGAAGACGGGATACTCCCCTTTTTCGTCTCACACCCCTCCTCTCTCAGTCTTTCCTCTCTAAGTGGTGAACAGGGCAGCCGCTGGCCTCCTCCCTCTCTGCCTCTCTTCCTGTCTGGTGGTGCCCGTGCTCTCGCTGCAGGCTGCTCCCAATCCCAGCACAAAGCATCCAGCTAAGCAAGTTCCTACTTGATCCAATTAGAGCGCATGTCAGCGAATCACAGGCAGGCAAACTGTTGTAGCCACCTCCTCCTGCACCACTCCCCATTGATTATGCTGATACTAAAGGGTGGGTTTTTTGTCAAAGGGTATAGGAAGCAGACATATGATCCACCCCAAGAGGATGCAGACGTTCTACTTTTCTCAAGTATCTGCATTCATTAGTGTAATAACATATGTGTGTGTGTGTGTGTGTGTGTGTGTGTGTGTGTGTGTGTGTGCGTGCGTGCGTGCGTGTGTGTCACACAAATATCTCTGCCTTTTTTTAAGTATCCAGTTGTTTTTTTAAATAGATAATACATAGTAAACTGGAGATATTGATCATAAACCTAACACAATAGCTTGTGTGACAGGAAACCCCCAGGCCACCCATAAAACTATTAACTCCCCAACCCCCACCCTGTAAGCTAATTGGCAAGCAGACAATCCAAAGTCTTCTTGAGGAGTCGGGGCTTAAACAAGATGAAGACAGTCACAAAGGTCAGGTCACTGCCACACATTGACACTGCTGTGACCCTTTCCAATCCTTGGACAGAATTAATACCAGTAATGGTATCTGTGGGAGAGGACTTCCTGTCAAGCCCCTGAATTAGAGACCTGCATATTGATCAACTTCTCTGCATTTCGCTATGTATAGGAACAAAAAAGTGGCACATTATACAATTAAAATAAATGAATAAGAACGGTGTATTACCAAATGGGGGGGAAAAAATAGAACAAATCTTTTATATTTATTTATTTATCTATTGTCTCCCCTGGTTCTCATTGGCTCATCAGTCTGGGCTGGAAAAAAATAATTTTCTCAGAGTATTCCACTTCAGCTATGTAAGTCAAGAATCTCACTGTTCTATGTGTCGCCATTGTTGTTGATCACTGCAACAAACTGTTCAGCTAATTAGAGCCAGAAGTCACAATGATTATCATACAGGAGATGTGAAAATATAGCAATACAAACACATGGGAATCTCTCTCTCTTTATTTTATTTTTTGTCAATCATGCACTGCAAAAAAGATGTGTCTCAAAACAAGATAAAAACACTATATCTGAGGGAAATGATCATGCTGCATGCACAGATAATTTCACTTGAAAAATTCTTGAAATTAAGATTATTAAATCTAGAAATAAGCATGTTGTCTCTTAAAATAAGAAATTAACTCTTAAAACAAGATACTTTCCCTCAGATTTAGTGTTTTTATCTTGTTTTTAGACACTCTTTTTTATCCAGTGTGATCATTTATTTATTTCCTGTGTCACATATTTCTGTCCGTTCACTCACCACAAGGGTACTTAATACACTAATGGATTTTACAAGCTGACAAACAGGGATATGGGAAAGACATGGTACTCAGTAGTGTGAAAAATGAATGGGCATATAGGGGCGGGTTTTAAAACATGGGTATACAAATGTTTTTCACATGTATCTGGTAATCAGTTTATTAGGTAACCAAAACTCTTATCCTATGGCACAACACTATGTTGAGCACTAAGCTTACAATCACAGTTGCTTGAGGGTAGGAAGAACCGAATGTACTGAGTAGTCCATCAGAGGTGGTGACCATGTAGAGATATATCTTTTGGATTTTCAGATTAGAAAATCGGACTTTCATACACTCCAGGCCTCAGGGTGTCTGAATATTTGTTTACTTTCTTTTATGGGCTTAAATTTGTCTCATTAATACCTGTAAATGCACATAGGGTGATCTACAAATAGTCCTTGATTTGCACACCTGTTTTGCTATCGACAAATACAAATTACTAATTTGTAACTTGTATTTTGGTTTTTAAAAATAAATGTGTATTTGTATTTATTTATTTATTTTTTTGCTTAGTGTAATGTCAAAGCAGACCAGGGGGCAGGACGCTGGCCGTGCCCGCGACTCGTCGCTTCTCCGGACTAGCTGTACCGCACGTGGTACCCGCTCCCGATGGAAAAACTTTGACAAAGTGCACAAAGTGCACAAAGTGGCACAAAGTGGCACAAAGTGCAAGAAAGGAATATTATGAGAGAGGACGCTGGCTGCACCCGCGACTATATCGCATCCTCAGACCAGCTATACCGCACCCGGTACCCTCAGCTCACTTTCCCTTTTTAAAAGAAAAGAGAGAGAGCAAGACAGCAACTTTGCAATCCATAGAGAAGCCCAACGTTAGACCAGCTCTCCACCAAAAGGTACCGGAATCACAAAGCCACCGTTCAAACTCTCCTCCTTCTTCCTATCTCTTTCTTTTTCTTTTCTAACATCGTCTGATCTGCCGTAGTGAAAATCAGACGTTCAACGTTACCCCACGCAGCTGGGTCTATTTAAAGATGGCGCAGGGGGAGCCACGATAGGCGTGGTGTGTCTCAAATGATGATTCACGTCAGGTGCCAGGATGTCAGCAATCCCATAACATATATTCTATATGTAGTGGAGAGATATTCTCATAAAAAAGAGAACACTTTTTTCTAGGTTAATTTTATAACCCGAAACCCTCCCAAAGTCTTCGATAATACCAAGAGCCACAGGGGGACAGGGTTCGACAGGAAAAGGAGGAGGTCATCAGCGTACAGAGAAAGTTTATGGTTTTGCATCCCCCTGCGTATTCCCCCCAGTCCAATTGGCACATCAGAGCAGGGGTGACAAAGGGCACTTGTTATAACAAGCTCAATCCTAGCTGCCAGTACTTTGGTCAATATCTTATAATCACATCCAAGTAAACTCACTGGGCGGTATGATTCAAATTTAAGCGGATCCATATTTTTCTTAAGGAGCACAGAGATCATAGCCTGTGACATTGTTTGAGGTAAAGATGTTTTATCAAGGACCTCCTTACAGTGCATACGGAAAGTATTCACAGCGCTTCACTTTTTCCACATTTTGTTATGTTACAGCCTTATTCCAAAATGGATTCAATTCATTTTTTCCCCTCAAAATCCTACCCAAAATACCACCATAATGAATAAGATAGAAATCACTTGTACATAAGTATTCACAGCCTTTGCGATCAAGCTCAAAATTGAGCTCAGGTGCATTCTGTTTCCACTGATCATCCTTGAGATGTTTCTACAGCTTAACTGGAGTCCATCTGTGGTAAATTCAGTTGATTGGACATGATTTGGAAAGGCACACACCTGTCTATATTAGGTCACACAGTTAACAGTACATGTCAGACCACAAAACAAGCATGAAGTCGAAGGAATTGTCTGTAGACCTCCGAGACAGGATTGTCTCGAGGCACAGATCTGGGGAAGGGTACAGAAAAATTTCTGCTGCTTTAAAGGTCCCAATGAGCACTGTGGCCTCCATCATCCGTAAATGGAAGAAGTTTGGAACCACCAGGACTCTTCCTAGAGCTGGCCGTCCCTCTAAACTGAGTGATCGGGGGAGAAGGGCTTTAGTTAGGGAGGTGACCAATAACCCGATGGTCAATCTGACAGAGCTCCAGCGTTCCTCTGTGGAGAGAGGAGAACCTTCCAGAAGGACGACCATCGCTGCAGCACTCCACAAACCAGGCCTGTATGGCAGAGTGGCCAGACGGAATCCACTCCTTAGTAAAAGGCACATGGCAGCCCGTCTGGAGTTTGCCAAAAGGCACCTGAAAGACTCTCAGACCATGAGAAACAAAATTCTCTGGTCTGATGAGACAAAGATTGAACTCTTTGGCGTGAATGCCAAGCGTTATGTTTGGAGGAAACCAGGCACCGCTCATCATCTGGCCAACACCATCCCTACAGTGAAGCATAAGTGGTGGTGGTGGCAGCATCATGCTGTGGGGATGTTTTTCAGTGGCAGGAACTGGGAGACTAAGATTGAGGGAAAGATGAATGCAGCAATGTACAGAGACATCCTGGAAGAAAACCTGCTCCAGAGCGCTCTTGACCTCAGACTGGGGCGACGGTTCATCTTTCAACAGGGGACAACGACCCCAAGCACACAGCCAAGATATGAAAGGAGTGGCTTCAGGACAACTCTGTGAATGTACTAGAATGGCCCAGCCAGAGCCCAGACTTGAATCCCATTGAACATCTGTAGAAGGATCTGAAAATGGCTGTGCACCGTCCAACCTGATGGAGCTCGAGAGGTTTTGTAAGGAGGAATGGGCGAAACTAGCCAAAGATAGGTGTGCCAAACTTGTGGCTTCATATTCCAAAAGACTTGAGGCTGTAATTGCTGCCAAAGGTGCCACAACAAAGAATTGAGCAAAGGCTGTGAATACTTATGTACATATTATATTTTCGTTCTTTATTTCTAATAAATTTAACTTTTTTAAAGTTGTCATTATGGGGTATTTTGTGTAGAATTTTTAGGAAAAAAATGAATTGAATCCATTTTGGAATAAGGCTGTAACATAAAGAAATGTGGAAAAAGTGAAGCGCTGTCAATACTTTCCGTATGCACTGTACATACTCTACAGAGCAGGGCTATCAGTTTAGGAGCAAATGTTTTATAAAATTCACTCGGGAACCCATCAGGGCCCGCACTTTACCTGTCTTCCTATTTCGAATCGCATTCTCTATTTCCCTTGCAGTCAGGGGTCCCTCTTATCTATCCCTATCTGCCCTCCCTAGGGATGGCATTTCCAGATTTTCAAAAAAATTCTTCACTCGCTCCCTGTCATTTACTTCTGAAGTATAAAGATCCTTGTAAAGAGACTTAAATTGGTTGTTAATACCTTTCTGATCTATAATTTTATTTCCCAGATTATCCCCTATCTCCACGATCATACCAGCAGTTGCTGATTGCTTCAGCTGGTGGCTGAGGAGCTCGACCTAAGATATAGATCCTCCTCACGTTGTTTTATTAAGATATCATATTCAGTTTGGAGCAAAATACGCTTCCTATGAAGCTCCTCAGAGGGAGCCCTAGAATTTGCTAGGTCAACTTCTTTTATGGCCTTTTCCTTTCACCACCATTATATGAAATTATTTGTCCTCGTATATAAGCTTTTAAGTATTCCCACAAAATGGCACTACTTATGTCAGGGGTATCATTAAGCTCTAAGAAAAAGACTATTTGCGAGTTTATAAATTTTGTAAAATTATCATCTGCCAATTGCCTGTTATTGAGGTGCCACATTCTCTGATGTGGCGTGTTCTCAGGAAAGTGAAGTTTCAATATGACTGGGCTGTGATCGGATATTACTATATCAGAGTATTCTATATCTGTTACTATAGGGGTCAGTTTATTATCTAATAAGAAGTAGTCAATCCTAGAATACATCGGATGTGGTGGGGAGTAAAAGGACTACTGCCTGGAGGTTGGGTTTACGTATCTCCATGGATCAAATATACCATATACGTTACAGAAGGAGTTAATGCATTGTGCTGATTTGCATAATACATTAGATGTTGGGCTAGAGCGGTCCAGAGTTGAATCAAGGACACAATTCAAGTCTCCCCCAGAATCAGATTATGGGTATCCAAATTTGGTAATAATGAGAATAGGTCCTTAAAAAATTGAACACACAATGCCGACCCTGTTTATCTTTTATAGTAGTTGTTTCTATAGATTGTACATTTCTGTGTATGAAGATGGCCACTCCCCGACTCTTGCTATTAAAATTTGAGTGATAAACCTGATTAAATCCCCCCTACAGAGCTTGGGGATGTCCCTGTTTAGCAAATGTGTCTCCTGTAAATAAACTATCTATACTCCCTGGTCTCTCAAATGTGAAAATACCTTACTTCGTTTAGCTGGCTTATTGATCGTCCTTACATTCCGGCTCATCAGTTTTGTGGCCATTGTGCTCGGATCCAAGGTTGTTGCCATGTCAGGAGACCGTAGCCTGATGTCACCATTGCACCCCTATGGTGCCCACTATCCAGATCACACCTTGAAGATTTGGCAGCTAAAGCAAAAAAAATAAAATAAAAATAAAGTTAAAAGGAGGGGGTCTGGGAAGGGAGGGGGGCATCACACACACAGACACAGTCAATACATAACACATAACATATATGAACGCTAACCCAAACATAATGCTCTTTAACGAGCTCTCTCATGGCCAACCGGTCCACCATCTCCTGCAAACCAAGCCTACCATGTGCAGCTCCGTCTGAAAAGTATAACATCACCCTTTTGACTTATTCACCTAATGGGAAAAGCAAACGGGGAGCTCTCAACAATGAGATAATGAATAGGGTAAAGTAGTGAAATATAAACAAAAAGCAATACCATAGAGGGTAGGCAACAGCAGTCAAGGGGGAACATTCAACCCTTACACCTTGAATAGGGTTAAACGGTGCCACCTGCCACCATTGGGAATTCATCCACACACCGATGAACGCAGCATTGGGAGCAATTTTGAGTTCAGTATCTTGCTCAAGGATACTTCGACATGTAGGCTGCCATGGTCAGGGATCGAACCACCAACCCTCCAATCAGAAGACAACCCACTCTACCAACTTAGCCACAGCCGCCCCAGGACATTGTCAGGACTGATCAACAATATCCTGCCTATATTAGTCCCCCCATTTCAACAGTGTAAACATGTGTAATTTCTACTTAGCCGGGATCAAGTAAATCCATAGGCTTTACCCGGGGCTTAGTTCCTTCTTGATGTAACCCACAGCATCCTTTGGGTTCTTGAAGATTTTCGTTTGTCCTCCTTCTGGCGTAATCACCAGTATTGCCAGGTAACGCAGCCCGTATCTGACCCCCGTGCAGGTCCGCAGGATGCTTCTTGCTTCCCTGAAAGCTGCTCTCTTACTGTTTACTTCCTGTGTGTAGTCCGGGAAGATGTGAATCTGTCCACTTCGACCCTCGGGTGTTCTCTCCATTTCCCTAGCCTTCTTCAGTATCTCCTCTTTCTCTGTGTAGTAATGACATCTCACTATGAATGCTCCCGGTGTGCCCAGTCCAGCGTTGGTGTTGCTGCTCGACCCAACTTTTCTTTCAGTAAGCCAGCCATAAACTCCGACGGCTTATTGCCAGCCTCAGCCCCTTCTCTTACCCCCACGACACATATGTTGTTGGCCGTGATTGTGCCTTGAGATCTTCACTCCGCTCCCTCAGCTTCAGTATCTCCTTCTCCATTTCTTTCAGTCTTGTTCCCATGTTGGTTATGGTGTCGGACTGATCATTTAACGTTTCATCCACCTGTTTTTTCACGTTCGTCCATCCTACCAGCCAGACTGCTAGTTTTGTCACCAATCAGCCTCACCTCCCTGCGTAGCAATTCAAACTGGGCTTTCATGCTCTCTTCCAAACTCTTGGTCCATTTCTCCATCTCGGCCGTCGCCTTTTTCTATTTCTTCCTTACACTTTGTGATCTCTGTCTTTGTCTTCTCTCTGTATTTCGTCATCCCAACGTAGGCTTTTTTAATCTCGGACATCATTTCCTTAGCCCACTGAGGTATGTCATCGGCTTGTGATGGGCTAATATTGGCCTTGCTAGCTGAGGAGGGTATGTTGCTAACCACCTGTTGCTTCTCTCCACCCATTCGAGTCGATCGAGAAGTCATTTTCCATCTTAAAATGAACTGAAAGTGCACTTAGCTCCTGAAAAAAAGCGGTAGGCTATTTGTTCACTCCCCCAAACTGATAGAAGTATGGCGACATTTACACGGAGCCACCGCACACACGTCTTCACACGGCAAAGCACATCTGGAAATCCCCTCAGCTATAAGAAAGCAAAGAAATGAAAAGGAAGCTAAAGATGTCGCTTTGTTGCAGCAAATTCCATCCATCTCAACATTTTTCACCAGAAAAGTGGGGCAAGGTGATGCTACCCAGCGGTGCCACTGCTACAACTCACAGCGGGGAAGACCTGCAGGATGCTAACACCACTAGCTCAAGTTCACCAGAGACATTTGGTAGTGGTAGAGCAGCCTCCTACGGACACTGTAGCGGACAATGCTTACAGTACTATGGCGGGCAACAGCCGGCCGGTGGCAGCCATGCTAGGTCAGCCTGAGCTAAGTCCTCTCACATTGCCAGTGGAGGATGAGATGTTGGTGGCCGGGAACGAACCTGAGAGTGCCATACAGCAGAGGGATCATGATGAAGACTCCTGGTGTGAAACTGTTACTGATCCTGCGTAGTGGGGAAATATATCCAGTGACAAAGTAAAGAGTGTTCTCATTGAAAGAGGGCTCCCTTCATTTCACAACAGATGAGGAAAATACCCTGCATCAACAACTGCGGACTAGGTGGCGAGGTTTGTTCATTAACCAATGACATGATGTGCAGTCGCCTGCCTAATGGACAGCTAGCACCACGAGAATGGTTGGTGTATTCACCATCAACTGGACATGTGTTTTGCTTTGCAAACTTTTTGCGGGAACAGAAAATGCATTTGTGCACGGTGAGGAGACATTTTCTCCTACTGCAGATAGGATTCAAAGCAGGAAATAGCCAAGCCAGAGATGTCCATTTTAGAAAAAGTAGACAGGAGGATGTGATGGTTAACTGTGTCAAAGGCAGCTGACAAGTCAAGTCAATAAGAACTGAGGACTTTGCTCTTGCTCTTGCTTCTTTTAAGGCTTCTGTCACAGACAACAGAGCAGTTTCAGTCGAGTGACTGCTCTTGAAACTAGATTGATTTGAATCAAGAAGATTGTTCTGTAGGAGGAATTCTGAGAGTTCCCATTAAATAGTTTTGGATAGGAATGGAAGAAGTGAGACAGGACGATAGTTGTTGACTTCAGCAGGGTTGAGGGAGGGTTTCTTGAGTAGAGGTGTTACCTGAGCCGCTTTGTGAATGCAGTGGGAAAAGTGCCGGAGGACTGTTACACATTTTTCATGTGCGATAGCTGGCGTGATGGTTGGACTAATGGATTGGAGAAGGTTTGTTGGTATAGGGTCCAACGAGCATGTAGTAGGACAGCTACATGTCAACAGTTTGGATACCTCACTCTCAGTGAGGAGTGAAAAGCAAAAAAAATGAGGTGCTAGCAACCGATTCAGTGCCACCAAGCTGAGATCAAATCAAATAATTTATTTATATAGCGCTTTTCATACATAAAAATGCAACACAAAGTGCTTTACAAATAATAAGAATAAAAACAGACAATAAAAATGACAAAACCCACCCCTCCCTACCCCACATACACAACTGTAAGTATACATACACAAACATGCACACACACGCATTTAATCATAAACGCACACAAACACACACTCAGACTCACACACAGCACATATTGATTGACAGTGTAGAGACATGGCAAGGCACAGAGGAGATGAGGAAAAAGCAACCTGTGGGAGCATCCACACTGAGAGGTGCCAGAGCCCACAGCCATAGAGGATGCCGTCACAGAGACCACCACGACCTGGGGAGACCGGGGCAGACTCCACACATGGTGCAGAGCCGCCTAGTCCCCCGGGCCCATTGAGTTTCCAAGACCACATCCCCATGGGTAGACTGAACACACCCCTTAGTGAGGAGGCCCCCATGAGGGAACACTGGAGCTAAAAACTAAAAGACTAAAAGACAACAGGACAGGATAAAAACTAAAAGACTAAAAGACAACAGGACAGGATAAAAACTAAAAGACTAGAAGACAACAGGACAGGATAAAAAATAAAAGACTAAAAAACAACAGGAGAGGATAAAAACTAAAATACAACGGGAAAGAAAATATAAACAATGTGATGAACAACTAGATGGCTAAATAGATAGCTAAATAGGAGAATAAATAAATAAATAGTAAAATAATCAGTTAAAAGCTAGACCAAACAGGTGAGTCTTGAGCCTCCTTTTAAAAACATCAACAGTCTCTGCGGTCCTGATGCCCTCTGGCAGGCTGTTCCATAGCCGCGGGCCATAATGGCTGAATGCAGCCTCCCCATAGGTTTTAGTTTTAACTCTTGGAATAATTAAAAGGCCGGTGCCAGAGGACCTCAGGACCCGCGAGGGTTGATATGATAAAAGCATATCCGATAGATAAGATGGCCCATGACCATTAAGACATTTAAAAACTAATAAAAGAACCTTAAAAATCGATCCTGAAACACACAGGGAGCCAATGCAGTGATTTTAAAACCGGTGTAATGTGCTCCCGCCCTCTGGTCCTCATCAGCACGCGTGAAGCTGAGTTTTGTTATAATTGTAGGTTGTGGATGCTCTTTTTGGGAAGACCAGAGAGCAGGGCATTACAATACTCTAAACGACAAGAGATAAAAGCATGCATCAGCACCTCTGTGTTGGCCTGAGAGAGAAACGGGCAAACTCTGGCTATATTCTTAAGATGGTAAAAACCTATCTTAGTTACATTTTTAATATGAGGAATAAAACTCAGAGTCGAAAATGACGCCCAGGTTCTTTACACATTGTGAAATACAGTTGTGTGTCATCAGCATAGCTGTAGACGCTGATGCCTTGTCCCCTTGATGACGTGTCCAAGGGGATACAGAGAGACATGTAGTAGGACTTCTATATGTCACAGTATTAGGAGTCGGGTGGGGAGTGAGCTGGTCAGAGAATTGGCTGCTGATTGCTGCCACAAAGAATGATGCAATTGTATCAGCGGTAAGGCTGGTAGGAGGAGGCGGAGGGTTGAGTAGTGATGTAAAGGTGGAGGAAAGTTTCCGGGTGTCAGTGAAACTGTTGACTTTGTCATTGTATAAGGCAGTCTTTGCAGCAGTGACGCTGGTTGAGAAGGAGGATTAGAGTGTCTGGTAGATTCTGGTCACAGCTTGGTGCGCTGTGATCGAAGGGTATCAGTCAACCATGGGTGGGATTGGTTGGGTCAAGCAGGCCCTGTAGATGAAGGATATAGCTTGTTCAGACATGAGTTCAGAGTAGAGCAGAGTGAGTCAGTGGCATCATCTTCAGAGAGGAGAAGGTGCTGAGTGGAGGTAGGGCATAGGTGACAATAGAGAAGTGGGTTCGGGATAAGTTCCGGAGGTTACTGCTGAACGTAACCATTGATGGAGGAGCGGAGGGTTGCTCCGGCAGAGTGACATTAAACTGGATAAAAAAGTGATCTGATAGGTGGAGAGGTGTTACCACCAGTGCATCTGTGGCACAGTTTAGGATGAGAATCAGGTCAAGGTTCTTGCCAGCTTTGTGAGTAGGAGGACTTTGGACAAGCTGGAGGTCAAAGGAATGAATTAACGACATGAAGTTATTAGAGTCTGGACTGTCGAAGTGGATGTTCATGTCGCCCAGGACAAGCAGCAGACAGTCATGATCAGGTATCAAGCAGGATATCTAGCTCATCTTTAAAGCCACCCAGGTGGCCTGGTGGATGGTAAATGACAACAACGTAGGCTTTAACAGGAGCAGCTACTGCAATGGTGTCATAATTGGTGGAATGCAACAGTGGAGTGAATTTCCATTTGTTGGAAATTAGCAGGCCAGTCCCTCCTCCTCCTCAACCAGAAGGACGGGGGGTGTGGGAGAGGGTGTAAATAGTGGAGAATGCAGCTGGGGTGCTGTGTTCTCAGGTATGATCCAGGTCTCAGTGAGAGCAAGGAGCTGAAGAGAAAGGTGGTCGTAATAAAATCAGTTTTATTTACTGCAGATTGGCAGTTCCATAAGCCCATGGAGAAGGAGGCAACTGTGTGTGAGGACTGTTTTAGAGCCCTGAGGTTAGTTTGATTTCTGCACCTTTTAACAAAATGTTTCCTGTGTGGACCGGGGACAACAACTAGACTTGATAAAAACAGACCAGGAGCACAGTAAACTATGGCAGAACTGGTCGGTGAGTTATCCAGGTTGGGTGTGAAAGACTTAGAATAAGGCTTTTAACCAGTTCTTATTTAATTTAGGTTTCGGGGTGATAAGAAGGTTTGAGTCATATATTTAGCTGCAACTCCTCATCTGCATTTGCCATGAGTGATACGAGTATGACGTGGGGTAGATTAATTTATGTTAACATATTCATCATGCAGCAAGGATTCAGTAAGATAAATCAGTATAATAACATATTAACTTATTTAGTTATACAGCTTCAGATGACAGGGATCTGATGTTTAAGAGTCCACATTTAGCTCTCCTGTTTTGTACTATTGCAGTGGAGATTTTATTTTTTAACAGAAACTCCTCTCCTGTTAACCTCTAATTTAAAGAACTTGTAACTTGGGTTGTCATGGTTTAAGGCCTCGAATAAACTTGAATGTCATCTCTCCTAATCAGACGAGGTCTTTCCTAGAAAGTCTGCCAATAATTATAACACACAATTATGTATTTTGTGGGTAACTCATCGTATGAGGAAAGTGACAGAAGAGTCAAATGGTCTTCAGACAATTAACTTTTTTCAAACTATTCAGATTGAAGACAGAGCTGTCTGTATGAGTGCAGTGGCGTGCAAATTGAACAAGATAAATTGAAGAAAACGTAAAGACTTTGCACTGTGTGTAAATATGTGCAAAACTTCCTTGAAAGCTCAATCTTCTGAATTTCAGCCAAAAATTAAACATTGTCAAATTTAAAGTTTGCAGTGATTTTTGTAATACATTATATATAATCAAATATAATCAAGTTCTTTCCTACTTTGTACAACAATTTCCACCCATAAATAATGTTCCATCTTACAATGTGATTAAAAGCAGGAACAGCAAGAAGAAACAGACTGATATGATTTATTTTCACGCACATATTCCCTTTGTCTATCCTATCATTAGTAAAATACAACATATTAGACATAGTACCTAAGCATCATGTAAACATGTCAAACATGTACATCAACACTGCTTAAAAAAATTAATATTGTGCCAAATGTTTCTTCAAAACATATGCACAAAACATGGCTTTTCTAAAACATATGAACAGTTTAGATAATCACAAAGTTGGTCACATGATTACCCAGTGTCAGCATGACAACTCTATATAATCATAAAATCCAGCTGTAAAGCCTCACATGTAACAAAATTAAACATCCAATAACAAAGACGTTGTGAACGAAACAATGACATATCATTTAGTTGATATGTTGAACTCTTCAGCAAACGGTTCCAAATTTCCAGCAGTTACACAACAGCATGACCACTCATTTGCAGCAGTGTTCCTGTGCACCTGATCAAAAGTCCAACATTCACTTTCGCAGAGGGTTTTTTCTCTGAAAAAGGCAGCCTGCTGTGGCCAAACGTGAAAGAGCATGAAACAGTGAAACAAAACAGCTGTGGGTCAGATAATACAGAAAAACAATGAGATAAAACTCAATATAAACATCAGTAAAGCTAAAGA
The DNA here is from genome assembly GCF_030273125.1 of Centropristis striata. Classification (NCBI taxonomy): domain Eukaryota; kingdom Metazoa; phylum Chordata; class Actinopteri; order Perciformes; family Serranidae; genus Centropristis; species Centropristis striata. The sequence goes on from NC_081535.1 coordinate 24,221,448, forward strand.
CAGCTGCAGAATCAGCTGATAATTCTCTGTAGGTTCACCACCAGAGCGACACCTCTCATGTGTTCATTCAATGTTCCATCCAATATTATTTTAAAAAAATATATAAGCTATTGAGACTATTTTCAGTTTACTCAAAGGTATTGTTTACACAAGTTAATGTTTTACCAAGATTCTGTTTATCCATCTATGTAAAAACAGATCTTTATTACAATAACCTGGTTTTGTGATAGCTCTCATTGGTGACCCCATATCCCAAAGAGTTTAACACAGCTTACAGTGTGTGTGTGTCAATGTGACTTGCTTGGACAGGTCTGAGATCAATAGTATTATGAAGGCAATTATCTATAAGGAAACTTTTATCATATAAATACCACATTCTGTATTGCATATTGAAAATAAAAGAAAGTTATCAAAGCAAGAAATTGGATTTCTGTTATTCCCCAGGAACATTAACCTTCACAATAACTCTTCATTCAGTAAGTTCATTGCACACATACACTGAATCAGAGGTTCTTCATAGGTTTATCTGGGCTTTTTTTTTTCATGGCACCGACATAAGTGAGATAATACGTAGTGTGCAGGTATGCACTCCATTATTCTACAGCTAATTTCTGAGATTCCCATCTGAATCCTCCATCACATCATATAATTTTGCTTCTGAATGGTTTAAAATGCGCGTCTGACTGCTTCTCTACATGAAGAACTGAGCCACCATGTTGGCTACGCCCAGCAGGATCAGGAAACTGTGAAAGAGGACTGACGGCCAGCGGAGCAGCCCCTGCCTTTTCTGGGAGATCATGTGGACTACAGAAGGGAAGACAAACACTAAAGCCAAGCCACATGTTGCTCCAGAAAACCTGAGGAGGGAGACAAAGAGCTACAATCAATACAGAGCATTAAGTACAGTTTCTCAACAGGTTAACTAGTGAGGACCTGAGTCTGTATGGTCATATTGGAATTTTATTCACTAGCAATGACCAAGGTTATAATATTTTTGGATTTTTTATTAGTTTTAGTTTTAATTTCGTTGTGAGTTTTAATTAGTTTCTTTTGTTGTTGGGTTTTTTTTTGGGGGGGGGGGGGGGTGCTTAGTTTTAGTATAGTTTTTATGAGTTTTAGTGTTAGTTTTAGTTTTTCTGTAATGGGGTATTTGTTGGGTGCCAGATTCAAAAAAGTCACAATAAATGTTCCTTTATTTCCTTTGTCTGATCCATCTCAGCCCCAATAACTTTTTTAAGTCATAAAACCAGATCGATGAATAGGTTTCATATCAACCAAAAAGGTTTACGTATGAAAAAAGTTGTCAAAGACGAAAACGAAGGACATTTTCACTATAATTTTAGTTAGTTTTAGTTAGTTTTGTAACCAAACAATACAGTTTCAGTTTGTTATCGTTTTTTTAAAAACTCGTTTTTATTTTTATTTCAATTAACGAAAATGTTTTTTCAATTCTAGTTTTCGTTTTTCCTTAGTTTTCGTTAACTATACTAACATTGGCAATGACCATGGCTAACTTATTGAAACTTGAAATACTTAAGTTTAGATTATTTTGCTATATCAATTAGGAACTTAGATGCTCAGTTACTTGTAATAAATATGTTATGTGAGAAGAAGCATGAAGAAAAGACTTGTTTTTGTTAAAGCGTAGCGCCAGTAGAACGTGCGTTCAGATGTCAGACTTTGGTAATTTTATTTCTACAGGTGCATGTTCAATCCATGTCAGTTATGAATTGAGTTAGAGGCTGACACCAAGAACTGCACTGTTAAAACATTTCTGTAGATTACAGTCAAAAATGACAGTAATAGACCGTAAAATGATAAATGGGTTAATTCAGTTTCAGTAACAATGAAACACTGTAAATGTATATATCAGCCAAAACAGTATTTTTTTTTAGTTTTTTGAAAAAATCATTACTCCACTGTAAAATTCACTGGCACCGTGTTTGTAACAAAAATATACTGTAATATATATATAAGCATCACTGTAATTTTTGCATTTATTTTTTGTAAAAATAAATTTTCTCACTGTTGAATGTACTAAACACCATATCTCTAACAAAAATATAGTGTAATATTTAATGGTAAAATCTTTAATTTATGTGGCATTTATAAAGTATTTTCTTGTCAATTATATGGCAGAACAGCGTTTCTTTTGATGGAAAAACTTTATTTTTTACGGTAAAATATAGAATAAAATATTTTTTTTTATAGATGATTACAAAATGTTGCACTGTATTTGTTACAGTAAAAATCTGGCAACCACAGCTGCCGTTTTTTTTTACCATAAAAACAACAGTTTCTTTTTTACAGTGTGCCAATCACATGTGCTCCTTTCATCCCCTTGATAAACCAATGCTCTAAAATGAACAAAAAACATATTTTGAAGACATGAATTCTATAGATTTCAATTACAAAGGCATATGGACAAGAAGTTCATTAAAACTGATCCCTCTGTGGAACCAAAGAGTATGATCTTATTTGGCACATACAAAGAAAATAAGATACAATGAACACTGAACTTAATGTTTAAAAGAAAAAAAAAGCTTAATAATTAGATTATTTTGTAACAACTGGCTCGCTAAATGTGGAAGATACATCACATGGCCAATTTACAGATGAGGAGGTAACCCTAACGGGAAGATCTGATGCCTTTTATCAAGTAAAGCCAAGTCAAATATAGTTTAATACAAATTTGATGTTTTATGGGTCTCGTTCTTGGATGTGACAAATTGGCTCGATAATGCCAACTTTTTAAAATCAAAGAACTCACCTTTGCACTTCACATCGATTAACAAAATGACATGTGGAGACACAGAAAAAAATGCCTCTTGGAGCCATGACCTAAACCTCACAGGATCTCTGCCTTTTTAGATTGTGCAATTTAGTGGATTTTAAGTTATTTATAGGTACTATACTTTAAAAAAACTAAATTATTGATTTTTTTCCTAATATTATTTAATTATTTTTCACTAATCCAGGTGGTGTGGGTTGTACAGTATAATTTTGGAGAAAGGCAAAAAACCCCACCAGAATTAGAAAATACAGCTCCCCCCTCTCTGCTCTCTGTCCTAAGACTTTTAAGACTTTTTAACATTTTTTAACTACTTCTAAATGTATTGATGATGTAATTTTAATGCTCAAATGTCATGACGATTTATTTGACCTTTGACCCCAAAAATGTAGTGACTGCACTCTGGTTTTGCTGTAAAAGGTTCTAATAGTGATGCATAAACAGAGTGCAGTAACTCCAATGTTGTCGTCTTCTTTCAACTTTTATATTTAGTTTTCAGTGAATAAACATTTTCAAATTGATTTTGTAAGAAATGTATTTAAGTGTTTAACAGCTCTATTCAAAGATTTGTGTATTTTAGACCTAATATTATGAAGTAATGTTATATTTTAGTCTTAATATAATTGTATCTCACTTTTTTACTTCATCACTATCTAGATAATAATTTCTCTTTCAAATAAACTTATAATTTCTATTATTTTTATGTTTAAATTAGTATATATATATCCAAAGCGGACCGTGGTGAGTACAATTACTGCTTGGTTTTTAGTTGGATTTTGTGGTTTTTATGTCATTATTTCTCTGAAATAAAGCAAAATTTTAATCTAAAACTTTGTCACAAGATAAAACAGACATCAAGGAGTTCATTTTTAGACCAGCAGCTCTTCTTGCTGTTTAACAATAAATGTCTGCTCCCTGGACAATAAACTGAACTACCTTATACGCAGTTTGGTTCTTCTATGTTCTGTACTGCACTGCTTATAAATGAATGACTATAAAGTCTCTCTTATCTCATAGTTTAGCCTTGAATTATCTGCAGCTCAGTTTAAAATGCTTAAAGGCTTTCACCATTTGCTATGCACACACATCTGCATTTCTAGCACAGCCAATAGGAACGCTCTCTCTGGAATGACCAATGATTGGCCAAAGTCCCCCTCCACGGGTCAGATTTTCTGAAGCTTGAAAATCAAGCTCAGATGAGGTGGAGAAGTTTTGTTTTAACTCAGACCATATGAATCAATATGTTCAAAGTTTAATACACGTTTTGCCCAATGTCGCCAAAAATAATCTGCCTACACCAACTTTAATTCTGCTTTGACGTATGTTTAGTTCTTTGCATTTTGGAGGTGAATACCACATGAGGCTTGGTTTTAGGTGCCAGGATTTGCAGTATTGGGCCAATTTTACAAGGTCTTCAGTAGTCATCTGCTCTAACGAGTCAACCTCAGTGACCTCAAAAGGCTTAGGGTTGCTTTACCTCAGTCAAAATTGATCTAATTTCTGTTGGTTTGGGCTGCTTATGCAAACTTAGTAGGTGGGTAGAGACTTGATTTGGAGTGACAGAAGCTCAACTTTTGAATATGTGTACTTATTTTATATTAGAATAATATGTGAGGGACAGTTTCTACTGCTAACGGAAACAGTTGACACTCGTGTCATTTCAGCCACATTGCTTCACATTCATGTACATTCATGTATGACATGTGCAATAGGCATTATTTTTTACTGTAGAACATGTGCAATAAGCTTTTTCTCTGTGTGACATGTGCAACCAGTGCCTTGGTTGGTTATTTATTTAATATTTATCTTTTTTGCACTTATGGGAGAGCTGTGCCTCAATTTCGTTGAGCTAATGTATTTTTTTACACTACCGTGCAATGACAATAAAGACTCTATTCTATATTTTAGAATTATTCACTATGATACAGTATATGTGAGTAGGGAAACAAGTTCTAACATACCTTATGATGGATCCAATATTGGGATAAAACTTGGACATCAGGACACCAGATCCAACAATTACGATGTTCAGTACCAGAACGTGGAAAAAACTAAAGAGAGGTAATGATACAAAATGAGACACAAACTTATGCTATGCTGAAATAACAGAAACTGAAAAAAGGATAGGCAATATGTAATATACATTTAATAACATAAAAATAGTTAGTAGACTGTTCTTACTATAATAATTAACATCTCCTTAAATTTGTACTTTTCTTTTTACAGTGCCGGAATATGTAAATAATTAAACTAGGCTCTCTGCTAGTGACAAGTTAAGTATTCATTCATTATTCTTAACCACTGTGGCTCAGTTGGTAGAGCTTTCGTCCAGTAACCGGAAGGTTGGTGGTTTGATCCCCAACCATGGCAGCTACATGTCAAAGTTTCCTTGAGCAAGATACTGAACCCCATACTGAACCACCCATGCTGACACGGGGAGACCATGCACAGTGTACACAATCACAGAAGTGGTTTGAGTACTTTGCCAGTTGTTAATCTGTCCGTTGTTGTCCATTTGACATGATGCTGTCATAGTGTCAAAATAGTGAAAGATGCAGTCACAAAACTGTAAAAATATCAGTGAAGGCCAAGTTTGAATATGGGCGTGGTATGACCAAGGGCTCTGGAAGTGTGAGAATCATTTACTTGGTTGCAGCTTTGACGATGTCTGATAGAAAGACAGTGTCTGCCCTTTTCCAACTTTGTGTGCAAGATTGTCTCTAAGATTAATTACTTTTTTAATCCGACGATGGGGAAATTTAACCTTTTTTTTAACCCACACAAGTGACCACACCATGCAAGGAGCAGTTGGCTGCATATCACTGTGCCACTGTGCGTGGGCACTTCAGTCTTTGACCTGTCAGGTCCTGGGATTCAAACCGGCCACCCTCCAAGCCCGATTCCTAACCTCTAGGCCACAGACTGCCCCCTAGACAATTGGTTGTTAAAAAGACAAAATAGCATTATCAGTCCACTGAGCTGCTCTAACAAGTATGGTTGCTGGATTTTTGCATAATCGGTTACAGATAGATGGTTTTTAAAGTGCTTCACTTTTTCAAACATTTTCCAATGTCAGCTTCTCAGATGGTTCTCAGAGCATCAGGTTAGTGCAGCTGGACATACACAGAAATAAACAACAACTAATATCCTTCAGTGCTACCTGGGGTAATGATTTCCAAAGATCTGGCCCATCATCTGGACCCGCACCAAGTATCCCAGCAGGGGGTAGACTGTGATCATTTGGAATAACAGGAAGGTCCGAGCCACAAACACCATCACATCACTGCTGGGGAAGTTGTCTAAGAAGTTCTGCAGGACAGAATAAAGCAGTGGAGGGTTTGCAATGCAGGGCTAATATGAAAAGATAGATACATATTGGAACAAAAAAAAATCATTTTACTTCTCTGCCTTAAACGGCAGATAAACAATAAAATATTGGAACTTTTGGATCAAGACCTGCAGCAAACATTAAACACTTGCACTGCAAAAAAAGGTGTGTCTACAAACAAGATAAAAACACTAAATCTGAGGGAAATGATCTTGCTGCATGGACAGATAATTTCACTTGATGAGATTTCTTAAATTAAGATTATTAAATCTAGAAACAAGCATGTTGAACGCTTAAAATAAGAAATTAACTCTTAAAACAAGATCAATTACCAAACACTTCTAAATCCTTTTTTTTTTGGGAAGAAACAAATAATTGTCAGTGCACTCTGCTCGGGCCAGTTCATCGCTGCTTGCAGCTTTCATTTATCTTGTTTTAATTTTTTATTTTAAGCGTTCAACATGCTTATTTCTAGATTTAATAATCTTAATTTAAGAAATCTTGTGAAGTGAAATTATCTGTCCATGCAGCAAGATCATTTCCCTCAGATTTAGTGTTTTTATCTTGTTTTTAGACACACCTTTTTTGCAGTGTGTACTTTATTATGGCAAAATATAATTTAAAAAAACAACAAGTTTAAATCTTACTGGTTCAATGCAGTCTTTGGAGAGAGGAGGAGAGGGGAAGGCAGCAAAGATCAACACTCCCACATAGAGATAGGTGAGCCCTACTAGGAGATATGCCACAGACAGGTCCCGCACCTGAAAACAGCAAAACACATTCACCTCAGGCTCAGTGACCCTTTACTTACCTTATGTTGAGTTCAATAATACACATGCTGTGACTAAATGTAGTTGATATTTGATTTGAATTTGAGTGTTCCTATCCATTTCTGAATTGAACATTAAAATGTCCTGACAAAGGCTGACATCAGTCAGCAGAGATCAGATTAGAACAGCACAAAGCATATGTGAAGCTGAGCAAGAGCATGGGTGAATAAGGCTCACATTGTTCTCTTGGTGCTTGTTGCTCTTCATTAGTGTGATGATGCAGTTGTGAATAAAGAAGGCCAGAGTGAGGACACCAGTGAACTGAGGGAAGAGCAGTCTGAACTCTGAAAGAACCAAGAATGGGACAGAAATGAGACATCTACTACTGTATAAAAACTAAATATTTATCTGAAATTTAAACAATGCGATTAAAATGATCATATGAAACTGTGTAGAATTCAGAGTCAGTAATAGTCGGGTATACACAATATACAAAATACACACACGCCCAACGCACAAACATACAACCCCCGATTCCAAAAACGTTGGGAAGTAACCGTGTATTAACCCATTTAAGGCGGGAAAGCATTACCGCATTTCTACCATTAAAACCGGGAGCGCTGTTGTGTTATTCTACCATTAAAGCCGGGAAAGCGGATACATCATTTTGTAGTATTTGTAGTTTTTTTCCACCTATTTTCGGTCTCTTGGCCAATGAAATGCATCAGAATACATGTGGGAGTGTCGCAATGCAACATGGGACTTTTCCAGAACTTTTAAATCATGGCGGAAGACGACTATAGCGGAGGGAGCTCAGAAGTAAGTGACGGAAGAGATCTTGATGAAAACAGCGCCGATGATTTTATTGCTGATCTGGACTTTGAACCCTCGGAACCAATCGACCGGCATTTATGGATGAGGAATATGTTTTTAGATGACATATTTTCACCAAAGAACAGACAGATTGGTGGCCATCTGGAGATAATAACAATAATAATACTAATTGATTGTGATGATGATATAAGAAATCATGACTGTTTATGTCTTATATTACTTTATGCGTCGTTGAGTACCCTGAAAAGTGCAATATAGATAAAATGTATTATGATTATTTATTATTATTTTTTTTATTTTTTATTATAGTAGGCTAATGAGAACTATGTCTATTTCTTCCAATGGTCATATCATGTTTGCATCTTGCTAATGGGCATGTATTAGTATTATGCATAGGATTTTTATTCAGTCAAATGTGACATTTGCTGAGTTTGCTGATTTAAAAAAAAAACTTTATTGAAGGTTTGGACAAATAAACTCAACTTCTCATGAAAGCCACGGGTATAAGCTCTCAAATAATGAATTTCATTTCTATCTGCTATAGAGGCTGAACAATCTTCTGTTGAATTTCCAGAAAAACTTCAGGTTTTAGGGGGTTCTTTCAAAATCGCCCAGAGGTTTTTTCAGGCATTTTTCCCAGGCGTTTAAGGCCAAAATGGGTTAAACTGAATACAGCAGACACACAACAAACTCATAAACATTTGTTTTTTGTGAATATGTTCTCTGAATTATACATTTGATGAATTCTGTTTTAATTTAAGTTTTACACAACATTCCAACCTCTTTGGAATCAGGGTTCTAATACCTAGTCTAGTCCAAGTCCTAATCCATGAGATTCCATTCATATCCTATGAAAGTCATCACACAATACTGCTGTTAAACAATAATAGATAAATGCAGGTAGTAAGTGGAGTGCTGTGGAAAGATACATAAAGAGACAATCCTCAGGAGTTTACCTGGAACATATAACTGGGTTGTGTCGAACCAGTGGAACTCTAGATGGAAGCCGAGGCGGACAGCTTTAACAGTAACCAGAACAATCAGGTAGACCACTGATATGGTACCTGGAAAAGATAGAAGGATGCAACAATTAATAAACCAATTATGCAGCACACAGGATATTCAGAAGAAGAAACAGGGAACTGGTCCAGAAAGCTACTTTGACAAACTCTGAACCGAACCATGATCCCAGATTTGAAAAACCCTGAGATTTGGGTAATAGAACAGCTGATCACAGTCAGCTCTGAGTATGATCACTGTGACTTAACATGTGTACACTGTAAAAAAAAAAAACCTGTTGTTTTTACGGAAAAAAACCAGCAGCTGTGGTTGCCAGAACTTTACCGTAATAAATACGGTACAACCTTTTTTTAATATTACGGTAAAAAGATATTAGCACTGTTGATTTCACGTTTAAGATTGCCATTTTATTCAATTTTTTACCGTATAAATAAAACGTTTTTCCATCAAAAGAAACGCTGTTTTGCCATATAATTGACAAGAAAATACTTTATAAATGCTGCATAAATTAGATATTAGATATAATAAGATTTTACCATTAAATATTACAGTATATTTTTGTTAGAGATACATTTAACAGTTAGAAAAAGTATTTATTACAAAAGATAAATGCAAAAATTACAGTGATGACTTACACATTTAAAACTTTATCTCAGAATATCAGTTGCTTTCACTTAAATCTGCATTTAAAATCTCAGAAAATATATATTTTTTTATTCATAAATTTACCAATTTTAATCTCAAAGAATATCAGATTAATTTTTCTCAGAAATTTGAGTTTTTGTCTTTTGCCACTTTCATCTTTAATATATATATATATATATATATATATATATATTCAAGTTTGTATATATATTACAGTATATTTTTGTTACAAACACGGTGCCAGTGTATTTTACAGTAGAGTATTTATTTTTATTTTTTTTTAAACAACTGTAAAAAATACTGTATTGGCTGATATAAACATTAACAGACCGATTTCCTCATTAAATAATAAAGTTGTGGAATCAGACTGTATATAGAATGCAGAAAACAAGATTAAGTACAAAAAAATACAGATCAAGCAGATAAAACATGTGTAACTTCAGTTCAATTCCATTTCATTTATATAGCCTAAAACACAAAACACAAATTTCTTCAAAATAAATAAATAATGTCGCTAACATCCTGCTCAAATACTTAAGAGTGTATGCATCATATTTAACCCCTCGTCATTCTTCAATTGTCTACAGAATTGAGGGTGGGGTCAGTGGCAGGTCATCACCAGATGCCATATAGAAGAGTTCTGGGAACTGCTGAAAGAAACCCTTATTGTCAATATACCTAGGTAAGTCATCCATCCATACATCTGCTGTATACTCCAAGTCTCTAGCTTCTGGGTGTAAAGTTTCATGAGGCTGTTAATATCCCAGAGGTCACAGCAGCTCATTTTATACAGCAAGGTCAAGTTTCAAGAAAAGATCGCACTGCAATTAAATGGTTACCATAGCGACTAACATCATCACGTATGAATAATATTGGGAATCCACGAGAGCTCTCAGCTTCCCGCGATATCAAATGTATGCAATTCCAAGACTGTTTAGGGACCCCAGTATGCAGAAATATTAAAATACAATATGTGAAAATAACACATTTTCCTGCATGAGAAAAACTATGTGGTTTTTGCTTTAAGTTGCATGTTATCAGCATAAAGTTGGGAGTAAAGAGGAGACTTGTGGGTACACATAGAGCTCATTCTTATTCAGATATCTTCAGGTCAGAGGTTTTGTATTAAGTGATTACAATTGGGTAAAAGATTTTATAAATATTTGTTTTTTTTTCTCTGTGAAATATGCATTACATATGCATACAAAACTAACACTAAAACTAATAAAAACTATACTAAAACTAAGCATTTTCAAAAAAGAAAAACTAATAAAAACTAGCAAACTCAGTCTAAAAACGAATTAAAACAAACTGAATTTGAAAACAAAGATTCACAACTTAATTAAAACTAAAATAATGAAAAATCCAAAACTATTATAACCTTGTTGCGAACATTGCTCGTGATCCGTCTTACCCAAGAATGTGAACCTGGCAAAGAAGGAGGCTGAGCGGAAGCAGAGCAGAGGCAGCAGCAGAATGATGAGGTAGAGGGGGATGGTGTTGGTTTTGCTCCACCAGTGTTGAAAAGTGCTGACATCAGAAGTATCATTTCCACTGTTACTGAGGTAAAGTGTACTTAGGGTTAAGTTTCCTCCAGGATCAGTGTTTGGGTATGGACAGATGACTGGAGAACAAATCAAATCAAAGCATTACCATCAGGTTAGAATTTTCTTACCTAAGATTTAGGAAACACCTAGTTTCTAGTCATTTTTTTAAATATGAATTGTTCATTCAGGAAATGGAGATACAACAAACACACAAGTGCATATACCTACACAAAATTTTTAAAAACAAGATATTACAAAATATATTTAGAGAATCTGTAAATATAGTACAGATAGCTTCACTGACAGAGTAATTATGCAGAAAATATATGCCATTTCTGATAATGATATACACTACTGGTCAAAAGTTTTAGAACACACCAACTTTTCCAGAATTTAATTGAAAATTATGCAGTTTGATGTCTCAGTGTACTCTGAAATGAATGGACATTTGCAACATTTAAAATTCTTTATTGAGCATGATGGTGTTTTGAAAGTAAAAAAAAAAGATTCAAAATCACATTTTTCAATTTCAATAAAAAAATGGTAAAATTGGGTACCAACATGTACCAACATATTCGAAATAAGAAAGTGTCATGCATTTTAGAAATCCCATGAGATATTTACATCACAAGGAGACAACTAATTTTAGTTATGAAACAACTGAGACAGAATAAAAACAGTACGAATTGTTAGGATGAAAATATTGAAAAACTTAGTTCACTAGCAGAAGACAAGTATAGGCCAATGGACAAAGGTAAAATGATCCATCTGTCCCCAGAAAAATACACATACATAAGCTGTAGAATTGTATCGTATATTTTTGTTTTTTAATGCTTCCTGTTCCTGTCTTTATTTGCTTAGAAATCAAGGTTAGTAAGCAGGCATTTAAGTAATGTGTAAATGCTCCTCTACACTGTGTAATTCTGTCCTCAGTCCAGAGCAATGGTCCTACATCTGTGAGAGATGTCCACCACCATATACAGTAGATCTTTACAAACCAAAAAAAGCCTTTTGCAAAATCCTAATTCCCAGACCAACTCCTCACAATGGGACGACGGCTAACAGTAAAGTATATATTGAAAGTCGGATAGTGTAAGTGACTTACCTCTATCCGAGCCGTTGGTTCCAAACGTTGAATCTGACACATTGACATTGTGAGCATAGTCTGTAGAAGGGAGAGAAAACCATCAGACATTAGCAAGAGATCTTCTTGCACACCTAAGGAGAGCAACCACTAATAATTTACTATTTCTCTGCATAAATTGACAATAATCTATAGGCAGGTGTTCCGGAGTTTTATATCAGTAGTGCTATGACTCACACCCATCGACACCCCCTATCTTGCTCTGCTTGTGGCAAATCATCTTCGGAATGAACATCAATGCAGAATTTAAAAGGTCAAAAGAGGAATGAAAAACATGTGTAGTTCCATTATATTTGCAGGATGTTGTGAATTTGACCACATAAACTAAGAAACGTACTATACTATATAACAAACTAATACATAAAGCAATCTGGCTCAATACAAAATCACATTCTGTATTGTTTTGAAAATATCCACTTATACTATCTTTGTGTCGTGCGTTGACCAAATCAAAATCAAAAAATCAAAATCAAATCAAATCAAATCCAAAATTACTTTATTTATCCCGAGGGGAATTCAGTGAGTCTGTGAGCTCTTAGAATGAGACAGCCTGATGGCTGTAGGAGAGAAGGATCTTTCGTATCTCTCCGTCCTGCAACGAAGAGAGAGGAGCCGTCAACTGCTGTTTTTTTGGTCCATAAGGGTTTTGTGTAGCGAATGATCTGGGTATTTCAAGATGGCCTCGAACATGTGTCCAACCTGGCTCCAACCACAGAACCAGTTCTTTAGACCAGTCATGTCCAGAGATCTGAGCTTCCTTAAGAAAAAGAGGCGGCGCTGCTCCTTTTTGTAGAGAGCATCAGTGTTTAGGGACCAGTCCAACTTATTATCCAGGTATACACCTATACTTATAACTTGGCACCACCTCCATGTCCACCCCACAGGTATTCACTGGCTGAAGAGGGGGCTTGAACCTGTGGAAATCTCTGATCATTTCCTTAGTCTTTGAGGTGTTCAGTAGGAGATAGTTCTTGTGACTCCAGTCACTGAAGGCTTTCATCAGATCCCTATATTCAGATTCCTGTCCATTCCTGATACACGCCACAATAGCAGTGTCGTCCGAGTATATCTGGATGTGGCAGGACTCAGAGTTGTATTTGAAGTCCCCTGTGTACAGTGTGAACAGGAGTGGAGCCAGAAGAGTGCCTTGTGGAGCCCCTGTGCTGCTCATTAATGTCCCAGAAACATTAGTCATTAAGTAGTCATTAAGTTCAGCTGGACATTTTATTTTTGGTACCGGCACGACACAGGAAATCTTCCACAGTCCCGGCACACGCCCCAACTGTAGACTGAGGTTGAAGATCTTGCGAAGAGGTTGACACAGCTGGGCAGCACAGTCCTTGAGCAGCCTTGGACACACATCATCTGGGCCAGCAGCCTTCCCAGAGCAAAGTCTTCCCAGTTCAAACCTCACCCCTGTCTCTGTGACAGACAAGGGTGGAGGCTCAGGTGTAAGAGGGCAGGTGGATTCTGCTTTGGAGATGTACAAATGTTGAGGAGGAGGAGGAGGTGGAGGTGAAGGATGAGGATGAGAAGCAGCATTGGCATTGGGTGAGGCCGCTGTATTGAATCTATTGAAGAACTGGTTGAGTTCATCAGCTCTTTCTCACCCGCCACTGGTCGTCTTTTCTTGTTGTTGTAACCAGAGATGGTGTTGATTCCTCTCCACATTTCATGGATGTTGCTGCGATTCAACCACGTTCCTATAAAACACAAGAGACTACACTCACGTTATGCTTCTTCACCAGTATCTCCAGTTCATCAGTCTTGTTGTGCAGAGAGTTGACATTCCCCATGATGACTGACAGCAGAAAAGGCTTGTATCTCCATTTCCGAGCCTTCAATTTAGCACCAACACGGCAACCACGAAAACACCTCTTCAACTCAGCTGGAATAGGGTAATGGTGTCCTCCAGACTTGCTCCGTTTCAATGAAAAAAGCTCCTCTCTTGAATAAGCTCTTCTCTCAGCAGAAGTATCCATCAAAAATAGGATAAAAAGAAATATATAAAAACTCAGCAAATTTGAGCAAAATCAGAGAGCTACCAAACTCTGCTGCTCCTCCGTTGAATTTTTTTTCATGTTTTTACTTTAATTGCTAAAAAAAAAAAAAAAGGTTTGATAAGCAGTGTTGCAAAGTGTTTTGATGTGTGCAGACACCACTGATTCAGGTATCTTTTGGTTTTAACAATTCCAATTCCAGTTCCAGTTCCAATTCTGCTTATTGAGTCAAACCTTTACCAATTCATATTCATTCAATACTGTTTAAATGTCTACATTTATTTCATATAGTTACTTTTGGTTTCTGTTATAAAATAATATAAAATAATCTGCTCGCTCTTTTTTTCCCTCACTGTTGTGTAACTGTAATACTGAAATGATAAAGTCCAACATATGGGCCAGTAAAAACAATTAGCCAGTTGTTTGATCAGCCAGAGCTCATATGACATACACAACAATACCAGTCAGGACAAGCTGTACCCTTTTTGTTTTCAACAATCTCTGACAAAAAGACATTTTGGAAGCAGTTCTAAGTGCCCATCCCTACCACTTTTGAGTGTTGCCTTTAGAGTGCTGAGCGGTCTTTATTACAGAATTAAATTGAATTACAAAATTATGTGATACGTCCTTTCTAGTAATGATAAGAGCATTGTGACTTACTGTAGATAAACTGTCCGGTGTTGTAGAGGAAATTCGACATGAGGACCCAGTAAACCACCATGGCTCCAATAAGTGACACCATCGAAAAGACCAAGCTGGACCACTGACCAAACTTGCCAAAGTAGTATCTACAAACATCAGGGAATTCCCAGTCGGATGTGTCCATGTATGCTGGACAAAACACAGAGAACAGACAGATAAATATGGTATGCGTTCCATTATATCACAGGCTATGTCTTTGGGAAAGCAGTAAATGTTGATGTTTTTAATGATATGCCTTTTACATCTTTTACAACATAAGCATCCACAATTACAGTTTGAGTACCAGTCATTAGCATTGCTTTCAGTATTACCAGTCCTTATTAGTGTTCTAAGTAAGAGGATATGCAGGTCACACAACTCAAATTCAAAAAAGTTGTGATGTCTTAAATGGAATTTAAATAGAATGCAATAAATTGCTAATCCTTTCTGACATATATTTATGTCAAAAACATAATATATTATGCTCAAAGTGTTAAACTTATGTTTGTTGTAAATAAACACTCTGAATTGGATGCATTCTGCTTCTATTTAAATTCACACAGCATCCTTCTTTAGAATAGTGGTTGCGGGTAGGTAGAATAAGAAGAAGCCATAAAGATTTAAGGAGATTAAGTGGATTTTATCGACTATTAAGTGCTGTTCGGCAACAGCTGCTAGGCAACCAAGATAGAAGAAGCAATAAAACATAAGCTTGAATTATGGCTGGATAATATTGCAAATGGTTTGCTTCAGCTTCACTCCCCCATGGAAGAATCTGAACCTAAAGCATTGTCCAAATAACGTATATTTTGGTGTAACACAGTTCAGCTGCTGGTTTGTTGAGGTTTTTCAAACAGAGCCGGTTCCCGGCCAGTGTCCGGCCACTGCTAGTGCTGGTTCGCAGTTGGTTCAACTTGCATACCAGCTCTCAACTATTTGTTTTTTCACAGGCTTTAGAGACACGTCATTGTGTCACTGTTAACGTCTATATATGCCTCCACCCACTCTTCAAGTACAATGACAACGGCAGACTACATTTCTCTACAACACATATGTGCTGCTCAATTTAATCACTATGGATGCCAAATACATTCTTATTAACAATGAACATAAGATGTGAATGTTGGACTTTGTTGTAAGCCAACGCTAGCCTGCAAGTGCTGGCCCAATAGCCCACTAGCGCTAGACCGCTAGTGTAAGCCTGCTAGCCTTAGCCCATATCAATCACATTGACCGTTGGTCTCTCTCAATGCAACCAAGTTGGTCTTGGTCTTGCTAGCCCGCTAACGATAGCATGCCATCTATCACCGGCTATCATTAGCACGATATCGATTGCCCACTAACGTTAGCACGCTAGCTCGCCCATATCAATCACATTGCAGTTAAACAAATCAAATAAATGAATGATACACAATTTAGTTGGTCTCTCCAACTCTGCCGAGTTGGTCTTGTTGGTCAGATAGCCCCGCCCCAAGCCCCTAACGTAGTGGTTCGTGGTTGAAGACCAGTTTGTGCCACTGGAACCTGTTTTTCCGGTCAGGAGCCGGCTCTTTGTTGGTGGAAAACCAAAGAACTGTTCGCAATTGGGCACCGGCCGGGAACCGCCTTCAGTTGAAAACATGGTTATTGTTATAAAAACATGGTGAATATACATAACATAGGTTTATATTGTTTGTCATTATACAGCTTGTTTTTTTGTTTTTTTTAAAGATATTTTTTTAGGCATTCTGTAGCTTTATTTATAGTACAGATACAGAGAGAGAGGGGTGGGAAGACATGCAGGAAAGGGCTCCGAACCTGATTCGAAATCCGGGGCGCCTGCTTGTGAGGACTGTGGTATGCGCTCTACCAGGTATGCCACCGGGAGCGCTCATTATCAAGCTTGTTGAATATTCTTACTCTACGGTCTGATAACTCTGGAGAGGTGATCGATGCTATGTATGACAGACCCTTGCAATAGATCGAGGACTGATCATTGACTCTAAAGGACCCATTCATTCAATCCATAGAAAGAAGTCCAATACATTTAAAGTCAGCTTGTTTGCTAAAGTAATCTGATAACTGCAACAACACTGCCCCTCCAAAAGTTTCCTCAGGCTTACATCACCATCTCCACATTGCGGGCACAGATTGACTTCCCCTGGGACCTTATCCACAATATAACAGGGTGGTAAACTCAGATAAAACTTAAGTGATTGTGCTGGGACCCGAACAACTCCAAAACTCATTATCTAAAGACTGATTAGCATCGATTAGCATCGATGGCATTACCTTGGTAAGGAATCTTGGAGTTATCTTTGATCAGGATCTGTCTGATTTAACTCCCATATAAAATAAACCTCAAGGACTTCATTTTTTCACCTACGTAATATTACAGAAATTAGACACATCCTGTCCCAAAAGGATGCAGAAAAAATAGTTCATGCTTTTGTTACTTAAAGGTTAGATTACTATAATTCCTTACTGTCAGGCTGCTCAAACAAATCCATTAAAACTCTTCAGTTGGTCCAGAATGCTGCGGCTCGTGTATTGACAAGAACCAAGAAAAGAGATCATATTTCTCCTGTTCTAGCTTCGTTGCACTGGCTCCCTGTAAAATCCAGAATTGAGTAAAAATCCTTCTTCTTACTTACAAAGCTCTAAATCAGGCATGTCCAAACTATTCCACAAAGGGCCGTGTGGCTGCAGGTTTTCGTTCCAACCAAGCAGCAGCACACCAGACTTGACTCAGTTAATCAACTGATCTCAGTCTTCAGACAGTTGATTGGTTAAACTGTGTGCTTTTTCTTGGTTGAAATGAAAACATGCAGCCACACGGCCCTTTCTGGAATAGTTTGGACATGCCTGCTCTAAATGGTCAGGCACCATCATATCTTAAAGACCTCATAGTGCCATATTACCCTTCTAGAGCACTACGCTCTTGGGAGCAAGAGCCTTCAGTTATCAAGCTCCTCTCCTGTGGAATCATCTCCCAGTCTCAGTACGGCAGGCAGACACCCTTTCTTTATTCAAGAGTAAACTTCAAACGTTCCTCTTTGACAAAGCCTATAGTTAGGGCTGGCTGAGGTCTTGGACCAGCCCCTAGTTATGCCGCTATAGGCCCAATGTGTCGGGGGACACCATACACCGGGCCCCTCTTTTCTTTTCTCTCTCTGATGTCCCAATAATACATGTCACAAGCTTGTACTTTCTCAGACTACTCGCACTTTTCTTTGCTCTCTCTTTCACAGGGTGTGGAGCTGTGGTCCTGCTCGGCATCACTCCTGCTGGTCTCACTGCTGTGGATCTTTTTGGGCCCCAGATGGGAATGCTCCTCTCCTGGTCCACTCTACACTCACCATCACTACTGGCCAATGGTGGCGCTTCATCACCTGCTGTTGTCTCCTCTCAGAACTCCTGCTCCTCTCTGTCTCCCTCTCAACCGTCTCTCTCTATCCTCCCTCCCTCTCCCCCTTCAACCGCTAACTACTCTATTCTACTCTGTTGATCTGTACAACAACATCTATTGCACATCTGTCCGTCCTGGGAGATGGATCCCTCCTCTGTCTCTCCCTGAGGTTTCTTCTTCTTTTTCCCCTGTTAAAAGGGTTTTTTGAGTTTTTCCCTGGCCGATGTGAGGCTTTAAGGACAGAGGGTGTCGTACTATGTACAGTCTGTAAAGCCCTTTGAGGCAAATCTGTGATTTGTGATTTTGGGCTGTATAAAAAAATTTACTTGACTTGACTAGGTCACCTCGGTGTATGTAGCAACAGCTAATACAACTACAGTCTTGGACAGCAGTGAGAGGACACTGCCCGCTGTACAGCACAACAAACCCCAGGAGAGCCCAGAGTATCACAGGCAATGTGAATTTCATAATGAGGAAAATTACTTCTGGCTCTGATGTGTTTGCCTGACATGGTCAGTGTTAGTGTGTATGCTGCTGTAAGGTGTGAAAGGCTGACAAGTATATGCTAAAGGAGACACTTCTCTGTGGGAACATGTGGACAACACTCATCACAAACACATAATAGAAAAAATCATTACCTTTGGCAATGTGCAGCAGGGAAAGCTGTTGCCACAAAAAGACTACTAGGCTAACAATCATAGCTTGTTTTTGGACTCTATATTAACAGTCCATAGTGGTACTAAAGTACTCAGTCAGTGCGTTTACATGCACAATTTAATCGAGCTATGCTTAAAAAAAATTTATATTGGCGTCTAATAGGACTTCTGTCCTTGTCCCAGTTTACGAATAACTGATGGGAAGCATTTCAGAGGCTTGCACACAGGCTTGGAGATTGGAAGAAAGTAAAACGTATGTACACAGTGTAGGTTTAACATACAAAAGAAAAATCAACTTTGCAAATGTTTTCTGAGGAAAGAAGTATATTCAATACTTTAATTAGACCCTAAGGAAACACTGAAGAAACACTGAACGTAAACAGAAACTGTGTTTTCAAAAAAGCTCTACAGGGTACCTTTCATTCCAATCAGTTGATCATATGATGGAAGCTTTCACTTTTCCTAACAAACAGTACAAATGTGCTAAATACTTTCTCCCATGATGGAAGGGCTGCAAGCTTGAACAAATCTCACTCAAATCACAAAAAAGACACAAAGATACTCCTCAATGAAAAGTACAGAGTTAAAGGGTTACTTCCACACACAGCACATACAATAAAAACACAAATAACACATAATACCATTTGGTTGCACTGGAACATGTTGGTGCTTTGACCCCAGAAATAATAAAACACTCAGGACTTCACAAGGGCTTATATAATCAGTTACTTGTTACTTTCCTTATTGTACTGGGTAGATGACACAACAGTTGCATATTCCAGTATAGTTTCTAATTTTAAAAATGTTCATCAGAAATGGTAACTTTTTAGCCCCCCTAAGCAAAATAGTGAATAAAAAAGTATTACTGGGCTTACGTATTGCCTTTGGTGATTTGAGGACAATGTAACAGCAGTAGAGCATCAGCAGACCTGTGAAGATGAGGATGAGGATCCCCAGAGTGAAACCAGCCTAAAGGGATAAAGACAACAATGACTATTCAGATTTTTGTTTATGTACTGTAAGGAAAATGTAATGAACATAAATACTGAAAATCTGCATTTCAAGAATAACTGAGGTCAAGGCAAAGCTAGTCATTTAAGATGTGGCTTAGAACGAGCCAACGACTTGAAACACAGTATGTAGAAAAAAGCAAACCACCTGCTTTATACCCCAAGGTATACTGAGTATAGATGTGCCCATCATGGTGTTCCATATAGCAAATCTGTGAGGAGGGAAAACCATGTTAAGGATCAAAGCAATCAAAGATATTCACAAGAATTTCCTCACAGATTAGATTGTTGAGTGTGAGCTGGCAGGGCTTACATGGTGATGATACTGGGGTTTTTAGAGGAAGGGTCGCCACCTGTCACCTTGAAAGCTGTCCCCAGTGGGCTGTAGATGTAGATCTCCTCTGGCCGGGGAATCACATGATTTGGAGGGCACTGAAAAAAATAAAAAACCAACCTTGACACTAAAGATAAGGTACTCACACATTCAATGACATGAGCCTCTGTGAAAAATAAAGGTTTTATCGTTGCATAATATTTGACATGTAACACATCTAAGACTAAACTACTACATAGTACTACATTCTACATTAGAGATAAATAAAATAAAATACATTAAAATGTGATTCACATGGTATAAACATAGAACAAAACTGAACTAAAATGCGGTTAATGCAACACAACAAAATAATCAAAGTACAGTAATTTCAACAATATGTGCTGTGTCTCTAGGATATCTGGCCCCTTGCTACTGTGTTGGTAACGTAACCTGTTCGTAGCTACAACTAACTCAATAGTTTTTTGACTTACTAGCAGTCTGTCAGAGGAGCCTGTCAGTCGGCTGTAGTAGTGGACTCTGCTGTTGAGAATGGCTGCCTCAGCAGACACTCTCTCCTGTGGGTCATCACCTACGATATTCCTGGGCTCTACGTAGAAAGGCCTAGAGAAAGCAAACAAAAATCACGTAATTTCTAGCAATACTATGAATCTATCAAGCAACTGTCATAATCCATTGAATGTTTAAGTGCAAAAATCCCAAACATTCTCCGATTCCAGCTTCTGCACTGTGAGGATTTGCTGCTGTTCTCCATTTTATTCCATTCTAAAATCAATGTCTGAAAAAGTCGTTTGGACAAAATATGCAGTGTTCAACATATCTTGACTGAAGGAATTCAAACACAATGAAAACAAACACATGTCCGTGACTTCCTGGAAGGGAGTGTTTGAATGCTTTATGTGCTAGAAAGTTAGTTGGTCACTGTGAAATACCTAACTGGATTAAAATTCACACAGTGCTAATGCTAGAGTGGTGCCAAAGGCACACACACACAAATACAAACACACAAACACTCAACTCTTAGCATTTGCCTGTCACATGAATTCCAGGCCGTACTTGTAGAAAGCACCTAGTTCATTATGTAACAAACACTGTCAGAAAAGAGACCAGCTCAAATTAACAGGGCTCATGCTGGCTCCACATAAGTCGTGTTTCGACTAGGGGTGGAAAGTGGCCACCAGGAAAGTCTCAGGCCACACCCTCTCAAAAGTCCGCTCACTCTGCGTGTTTTGACTACAAGTTAGCCCCCAGGGGGATTTAGAGACTCTGGAGGTGACGTATGGTTTTCGCCGTCGCTAACTGTGCACAACGTCAGCAGCTGAAAGCAGCATGGCTAATTATGCACTAATTATGAGTCTCCGTTGATCATAGACATAGTGATTGTGAATTAACGGCATCGCGAACTGTGCACAGAGTGTCTGGTGCTTGTTGTAAACAAACAGAGATCGCTAAGTGAACACCTCCTGTAGCAGCAGCACATACACACTATACTGCTACAGAGCTAACTGTAGCTAACTGCTGCTAGTCGACTCCTTCTTACTCTTCTTAAGAAGGAGTCACTGGATTTGTCTCCAGTCGCTTTCTTGAAAAATAGTCACTAAGGGGGTCTGAAAAGTCGCTAAATTTAGCAACAAATTCACTAAGTTGGGAACACTGCTTCGCCGGCTTTTACAAATGGCGTGTTGTTGTCGTGTAGAGTACTACGTCACATCCCGCTTAGCGATCTATCGAATCAGTAACCAGGCTGTTTTCAGGGGAGAAAAAAGACCCTGCTCTTCTACAGGGACTAAAAAAGCCCTGACAAAAGCCAGCTCCGTACTGTTCGTATTCAAATTAGGGATGTTTCGGCAAGTGAGACCCGCCTCATTCCGGGTATTGTCCGGCTATTACCCGGTAGTGGAAACAGCCCTATAGACATCAGGTTTCATTCAGACCACTTTAGCTCCACCCACACTCCACCTCTTTGCCCAGTTTTTTGGATAAGATGGGGTTTATGAGGAACATACAACTGGCTTGAAAATGATGATGATTCTTATAAGAGTATAGCTCAGTGTGAAGAGTGTGTGTGTAGCAAGACAGTGAAGAGAAGTGGCTGTGATACAGTGAACAGTGGTTGGCTAGTCCAGAAAGAGCTCTAATGTGTGGTTGTTTCAGGGCCGATAAGCAGAATTGAGAATGGGAACCTGAAACTGAGTTTTGGCACCAAACCCAACCCAACACATCACACTTCACAGTACATACATACAGCATGTAGGCAAAGCAGTGCTACAGTACTGTGATCTGACACCACACAACATTATGAGGAGAAATAAAAACAGGGCTTGACCAGTATATTTGACTATTCAACTATTTGTTCTTTGGGTAGATATTTGGTTTCAGATTTGATATTCAGATATTATGGGGTTTTTGTTTGTTTTTTATGTCAAATGCTGTTGTCTGCCCGTTCTTGTACTATACTATACTTTTGAATAGCAATGTTAAAATGTGGAAATATAGCCTACACTGAACACAGTGACTGTTGCACTGCCAGTGTTGTCAAGAAAGCTGTCGTTTGCAAGACCTAGTCAAGCCAGCTGCCGCTTAGATTTGAATGCTGGCCTATCATGCAAACCTAAATGTATCTTGGGTCTCTTTACTGATAATATGCAAAAAATCAAACTGTAAAGCTAACCAATCAGCATTTGTAACCTCCACAAACATATTGTTAGGCCATTAAAATGCAAAAAGCTGACATCTGCTTTTAAAGGCATAAAAGTAATTTTGTGTTTGTGCATGTGTGTGAGTAAATATTTATATATAGAGATATTTTTTGTGCTATATATACATATACAGAACTTTCAATAATAATAATATATAGACTCATACAAAAGTAATCCCTCTCAAACATAATTTATGACTAACAAGAACTGTGTGGTGGTTCTGCACTCATATATATATATATATATATATATATATATAAATATATTAGGGCTGGGACTTTAATTAAGATTAATTAATTACACAAAAATTAACTTGTTAAAAAAATCAACGCATTTTTATCACACTTATTTTTGCACCGCGGAACGTTTCTCACCGGATGAGTTTCAGGCGGACCGATTATACTGGAGCACCAACTAGCGTTCATGAGTTCAGACAACAACAAACCACAGTGAACATGAAGGAAGAAGCTGATGAGAGCGCTTTGGTTGGCCCCGTAGATGATGGGACATTTTGTTACAAAAAACCAACGGATGGAAGCGTCAATAAGAGCATGGTTGTGGGCAAGCTATGCAACAAGGAATTCACATATCACCGCAGCACATCAACTTAATCGAGTCCTGGCCCTAATTGCTACACTTAATGGCAAAAATCGCACTGGTCTGTTGGACCTTGCTTAAGCTTATGTATTCAGTCATTATTCAATGGTATACTAAAAACCATGTGAAAAAAATGACTTCTCACTGTTCTCAGGTCAAATATTTATATGTGATTAAAATGTGATTAATTTCGATAATTTCGAATTTAGATAATTTTTTTTAATCGAGTCCCGGTCCTAATATATATATATATATATAGTGAGGCAAAAGGCCTGCGTGTAGCTGTAACTCACAGGAGATGCCTATTATTCTCAGTCATGTGTGCGCAGCGCTGGTAAGTACGGCATATTGATTTGTGTAATGTTTCAGTGTCAGCTACTGTACCTTTTGGCCTTGAAGTCCAGTGAGTCTGTGGACCCTCTGTGTGAGAGGCTCTCTCCAGTCTGCTCTGAGCTCAGCAGAGGCCTGCAGTCGTCCTCCATGATCCCTCTGACTTTCAGCTAAGGCCTCTTCAATCTCATCACCTGACTGGGAGGAAATATGTTGTAAAATATAATCAGTGAGTGTCACAAAACAACCATAAAACATTAACTATTGTTTTACAACAATAAAGTTAACTGCAAACGTGAACTTGACAGTACAGCTAACTCTTTTCCAATTTTCATTGAGTTGTTTCTGATATCTGAATGTATACTTTAGGCTCTTGCTTTGTGCTACTCCAGCCCAGGCACAGAAAATCCCTATGTCATACACCAGACACCCAGTTAGTCACTGTGGAAGGACTTTAACTAAGTTGACCTCACCTGTTTGCGTGCAGAGATCACTATTAAGCACAGTGGATATACAGAGTCTACACACCCCTGTTACAATGCCAGGTTTCTGAGATGTAAAAAAATAAGATAAATCATGTCAGAAATTTTCATGAAATTCAAATGAAATACAAATTATTTTAAGGGGGAAAATACAATAACTAACAATAACCCGATTGCATAAGTGTGCACAACCTCAAACTAACTCAACTTTGTTGAAGCACCTTTTGATTTTATTACAGCACTCTGTCTCTTTGGGTAGGAGTCTAGCATGGCACATCTTGACTTGGCAATTTAGGGGTCACAGCTATTCCACAAGTTTCATTTGGATTTATGGACTGAACGCATTGAGGATTATCTCAGCAACTTCTTCATTCCATGCTTCAAAATGGAGGTCTTTCTTTGTTCCCCTCCAAACAAAGACAAACCCTTTTGGGTTTGGAAACACCAAACCCAAAAGGGACCGGATTCTTCTTCAAAAGGATTTCTGCTTCCCCCTTTCAACTCTGAACTCTGTGGTATAGTACTGGGCAGTTAGTACAAGCAAGAACAAGTTTGTTAATCTTGAATCAATGGTGTTGATCTGTTATGTGTTTGTTAAGTAAGTTTGTGATATTTTGTGTAGCCACATCATTTGAAGTTGTATGAATAATCTTGCTCTACAGACTTTAAATTGTACATGTAAATTAACTATAACTCATTTGATTTGCTCACACACTAATCCACATAAAATATGCTTTAATTTGGCTTCCTACAAACACAGACTTTCAAGGCCGCATGGTCTATTGTTCTTCAAGAACAAAAGGGCTTCCGCCATTTTGATTTACTTAAATAACCGCCCTTCATCAGCCATTTTGTTACACATACTCTTTCACCCACATTTCCACTGTAAAAAGTCTTTTAGATTAGTTATTGTGTATTCTGCTGCTTGACCTTGTTTTAGAATAACTCTATTTTCAGATTAATATACTTCTCCTTTTAATGTTGCAACATGAATGAGTGATTTGCTAAACCTCTGCAATGAAAAGAACTCCAAAATTCCTTCAAGCGTTACTAAATATTAATAAGGTAATTTCATTATAATTATATTCATAATTAATAATCAATGTTCCAAATTGATAATTTGTTAACTTTATTAGACTGATTTACTAGGATTTTTGCTATCTTTCCTCTTCCTAAGTGAAGAGGTGGTGCCCCGAGGATAACTTTAATTCATTTAAAGTGTTAAATATTAATTTAGTCAATTTCTGAGAGCAAAATTGACCTAAATTAGCTTTTACCTGTAAATATTTTGGTGCCCCTGCTGGAGGCAATTTGTATCTGCAACCAGATACCCATACAGCAATATTTGCCCACTGTTCTTTGCAAAAGCGCTCCAAGTCTGCCAAGTTGCACGGGCATCTCCTGTGCACAGCCCTCTTCAGATCACCCTACAGATGTTCCATTGGATTCAGGTCTGGGCTCTGGCTGGGCCATTGAAAATCAGTCTTGCGAGATTTGTGAGTTATCGAAACTTCTATTTGTGACCTGAGGGGCAGTAAAATGAAAAGAGGAGAAGGAGGGGAAGCAGCAATCAGCCAGAATGACGTCACAGGGGCCGGCGGCTCCTTAAGAAGAGTAAGAACGAATCGAAGGAGTCTGTCCCAGCTGCAGAGCCTGCAGTCTGCAAATTGCTAATAGGCTAACAGTTAGCTCCGTAGCAGTACAGTGCTGCTGTGCACAGTTAGCCATGCCGGTTAATTAGAGATCGCTATGTTTATGATAATCAGCCATGCTGCTTTGTTTTGATCAGCTGCTGATGTTGTGCAGTTAGCGACGACGGCCACAGTTGCATCTCCTGTGTTTAATCCCTCATGGATGTGATCACAGATCACGGTCGAAACTGTCGCTAAGCGATTACGGGACGATAGAAAACCATACCTCACCTCCAGAGTCTCATTAATCTCTCTGGGGGATTTTATTTTTTTATTTATCTTATTTTAACTTTTATAAATTTTAGTTTTAGTTTCAATTTGTGTAGGAAGAAGTTTATGAAAAGCTCATGCTTACATCATGCATGTAAAGAGTTATAATAAAACATTTCAAAATGCATATGCAACTCGGTTAAATAAAAGTCTGTTGGTCCAGTCATTTATTGTGTCATTGTAGTTTTCTTAAAAACTTGTCGCGTCTCGTTCTCATGAACACAATATCGTGTCTCGTCTCGTGAGCTGAGAGTATGGACACACCCCTATCCACTGTACATGGACTGGTCAATCGACTGTTATGTGGTTATGTTGATGTTAACAATATAGTTGTGTTGTGTTGTGTTAAGTCCCTTATTGGTTGATTGGTTCAATTCACATTGAAATCGGGGGTGTCACACCTCAGACAGGGACACACACCTCAGACAGGGACACACACCTCAGACACGGACACAAACCTCAGACAAGGACACAAACCTCGGACACGGACACAAACCTCGGACAGGGACACACACCTCGGACACGGACACAAACCTCGGACACGGACACAAACCTCGGACAGGGACACACACCTCGGACAGGGACACACACCTCGGACAGGGACACAAACCTCGGACACGGACACACACCTCGGACAGGGACACACACCTCGGACAGGGACACACACCTCGGACAGGGACACACACCTCGGACAGGGACACACACCTCGGACAGGGACACAAACCTCAGATATGGACACAAACCTCAGACAGGGACACACACCTCAGACACGGACACACACCTCAGACACGGACACACACCTCAGACACGGACACACACCTCAGACAGGGACAAAAACCTCAGATATGCTCACAAACTTCAGTTATGGACACACACCTCAGATATGGACACACACCTCAGATATGGACACACACCTCAGACACGGACACACACCTCAGACACGGACACACACCTCAGATATGGACACACACCTCAGATATGGACACACACCTCAGATATGGACACACACCTCAGACACGGACACACACCTCAGACACGGACACACACCTCAGATATGGACACACACTTCAGACAGGGACACACACCTCAGATATGGACACAAACCTCAGACAGGGACGCACACCTCAGACACGGACGCACACCTCAGACAGGGACAAAAACCTCAGATATGCTCACAAACCTCAGTTATGGACACACACCTCAGATATGGACACACACCTCAGACACGGACACACACCTCAGACACGGACACACACCTCAGATATGGACACACACTTCAGACAGGGACACACACCTCAGATATGGACACAAACCTCAGACAGGGACGCACACCTCAGACACGGACGCACACCTCAGACAGGGACAAAAACCTCAGATATGCTCACAAACCTCAGTTATGGACACACACCTCAGATATGGACACACACCTCAGACACGGACACACACCTCAGATATGGACACACACCTCAGATATGGACACACACCTCAGACACGGACACACACCTCAGATATGGACACACACTTCAGACAGGGACACACACCTCAGATATGGACACACACCTCAGATATGGACACACACCTCAGACACGGACACACACCTCAGATATGGACACACACCTCAGACAGGGACACAAACCTCAGAGAAGGACACAAACCTCAGAGAGGGACACACACCTCAGACACGGACACACACCTCAGACACGGACTCACACCTCAGACACGGACTCACACCTCAGACACGGACTCACACCTCAGACAGGGACACACACCTCAGACACGGACACACACCTCAGATATGGACACACACCTCAGACAGGGACACAAACCTCAGAGAGGGACACACACCTCAGACACGGACTCACACCTCAGACAGGGACACACACCTCAGACACGGACACACACCTCAGACAGGGACACAAACCTCAGAGAGGGACACACACCTCAGACACGGACACACACCTCAGACACGGACTCACACCTCAGACACGGACTCACACCTCAGACACGGACACAAACCTCAGACAGGGACACACACCTCAGACACGGACACACACCTCAGACAGGGACACACTCCTCAGACAGGGACACACTCCTCAGACAGGGACTCACACCTCAGACAGGGACTCACACCTCAGATAGGGACACACACCTCGGACAGGGACACAAACCTCAGACAGGGACACACACCTCAGACAGGGACACACACCTCGGACAGGGACACAAACCTCAGACACGGACACAAACCTCGGACAGGGACACAAACCTCAGACACGGACAGGGACACACACCTCAGACACGGACAGGGACACACACCTCAGACACGGACAGGGACACACACCTCAGACACGGACACACACCTCAGACACGAGCCAGCTTTCAAAATAAGAGCAGTGTGTTAACAGAATCCACCACAGAATTTACAAGAATACTATCAAAATAAAATGCCTGAAATAAAACTAAAAAGAACCCTTATTGTCCTTTAAATAATTCATTAAAATATGCAAGACAGGGACACACCTCAGACAGGACAAACCAGGCGGCACGTGACGACACAAAAACAGCCCTGAAGTGAACCGCTGCTGCAGACTCAGCACTTTATATTTCTAGTGAAATCCCATTGTACGACTGTAAATGTCTTACACCAGCACAAGAGTTGGTTTCCAAAAGGGTGCTAGATTTGAATCATCACCTCAGAAAGTCCAACTTAAGCAGAAATGTCTAACGTTAACGTAATCTTACCGGATGGCGACTCGTCTTGTCTTTGTTCCCAACTTTACCTGAAGTAGGTTAACGTTACCTAACTAATTTAGGCCAACACCCACACAGAGACAAACTGGGTAAACACCCTGATGTCATGTTAGCATAACGCCACAATGTATAAAGTCAGTAAAGTTAAAATGTGTACCGAAGTGTTCTGTGAAGTTGTCCCTCCTGGTGCCTTCAGCTCATCTCAGTCTGCTCTGTCAGCAAATGTTACCAGCAAGTTGGACTAAAATGCTAAATAAAATAAAATAATATTATAAAAAATAATTCAATTTATAAATAAAAATACAGAGGACGCAATCTAAGTAATGTCTGTTACTGGTCCGACAATAGAGGAAGTGAAATTACAAACTGAGAGTATATTTCCTGCTGATGATGACAGACTGATCGTGTTTCTGTTATGGTCGTCTTCTTGTTGTTGTTCTTCTTCTTCTGCTTCTGCCTTTCCTTCTTCTTCGCTCTCCTTCTTTGGAGGTTTACAAACAACGGTAGACTGTGTTACCGCCACCTCCTGATCTGGAATGTGCGTGACACCGCCGAAGAAAGCCTCTACCTTTTTCACTGCACCTGATTATTATGGGAAGACTTCACACCACCACATTACCAACTGTGATTACATTTTATGTATCCATTATATACGGTGGCCCCGAAGTGCAAATCGCAATGGCAAATCAAAAACACAACAACAAATCAAAAAAACATGACGAATCAAAAAACACAACAACAAATCAAAAAACACGACAGCAAATCAAAAAACATGACAAATCAAAAAACACAACAAATCAAAAAACACAACAGCAAATCAAAAAACACAACAACAAAACAGAAAAAACAACAACAAAACAGAAAACACAACAGAAAATCAAAAAACACAACAGCAAATCAAAATACACAACAACAAATCAAAAACACAACAGCAAATCAAAAGAATCACAATGGCAAATCAGAAAACACAACAACAAATCAAAAAACATGACAAATCAAAAAAACACAACAACAAATTAAAAAACAACAGCAAATAAAAAAACACAACAACAAATAAAAAAACAACAGCAAATAAAAAAACACAACAACAAATAAAAAAACACAGCCGCAAATAAAAAAAACACAACGACAAATCAAACTAGAAAATTTCCTCTGGGGAAATTCTGAAAGGGTCACGGGGGCTACTGCCGGTGTGTGTACACTGTGATGAGATTCTTCAGAGATTTCAAACAATTAATACTAGTAATGTTATAATACCATATAATATACAAGGAGACTGTTCGCATGGTCTCGGTGGCAGTCGCCACCGAGACCATGCGAACAGTCACTGCGACTGTGTCACTGAGAGACCATGTGAACCGGTGACTGTGTCACTGAGAGACCATGCGAACCGGTGACTCTGTCGCTGAGACCATGTGAACCAGTAACTCTGCCTCTGAGACCATGCGAACCAGTAACTCTGCCGCTGAGACCATGTGAACCGATGACTCTGTCGCTGAGACCATGTGATCCAGTAACTCTGCCTCTGAGACCATGCGAACCAGTAACTCTGCCGCTGGGACCATGTTAACCGGTGACTGCTACTGAGACCATGCGAACCGGCGACTGCCACTGAGACCATGCGAACCTGCAACTGCTACTGAGACCATGTAAACCGGCAACTGCCACTGAGACCATGCCAACCGGCGACTGCCACTGAGACCATGCGAACCTGCGACTGCTACTGAGACCATGCAAACCGGCGACTGCCACCGAGACCATGCGAACCGGCGACTCTGTCGCTGAGACCATGTGAACCAGTAACTCTGCCTCTGAGACCATGCGAACCAGTAACTCTGCCGCTGAGACCATGTAAACCGGCGACTGCCACTGAGACCATGCAAACCCCCACCCCCCACCCCCCACCCCACCCCAGCCCCCACCCACCTTTGGTACTGCATCAACATTTATTTGTTGATTATTATTAGTAAAATGATGTACTTTACCAGTCACAGAAAAAAAGACTATTTCATGAAGGTCACCTTGCTATGCACACGGTAAAATATGGGTCCTGCATGCACACTAAAGTGCTTCCTTTAATCTTGAACATGAACCGTGTGTCCTCAGAAGATCTTATGCAACCATGTTTATTCAACATGTGAGCTGCCCTGTTTAGGCCAAAACGCTTAGATTACTGTACACTGCAGAAACCAACTGACAAAAAATGAGAAATAAATAACTAGAATTAAGCAAATACATGCTTGAAACAAGTAAAATTATCTGCCAGTGCGGTATGTAATTTTTTCTTTGTAAGAATTCTTTAAATAAGTAAAAATATCTTGGCACTGGAAAAACAATGATAGACTTGAAATAAGTCCAAAAATACTTATTTTGAGCAATTGTGTCTTGAAAAGCCTGACTGTAGTAACATTGAAAAAAAAAGCCAGCAATACTTGAAACTAGCATGTTTTTTTTCTCATTTCAGTATCTGTGGGTAGATACTGGCGGTAGAAAATGCTTTTGTAATAGCATTTAAACTACATGCAACTAAAACTCTCAACTGGAGCCAGTATTTTAGGTAAAAACTCACCATATTCAACAGTTGAATAGATTGAAAAGCATGAAAAAGCTCACAATGTCAATCCTAAAAACAAATCTTTACACAAGGCTGAAATCCCTGTGAAGAGGTTATTCACTCATTTTAGTTACAAAAAGACACATGTTCTTAAAATAAGCATATGGAGCTATGGTCAGTAGGTAAATTATACCCAAAACAAGATAATTAAGATACTATTGCTAGATATAAGAAGAAAATACTTGGTAAGCTTTTTATCTTTTGCAGTGTGAGAAAGACAGAAGTCCTGTGTGTGAACCTCTTGTGTAGGTGGCATGAAAGAAATGTTGTGTTACGCTTGCAGGAGCCTCAGCTGGGTCAGATATTTCATGAATTCTCGAGTAAAAAAAAAAAATTGCACCCAAATGTACGTAATAAATTGGTGCCAGCTGAAAACTAGACATAAATGAGCATGGCAATGTGTGTACTCATATCATAAGTGATACTACTACTATGTAAAACAGTGTACAATGAATTATATTATATTGGCTTTGACTTCAGTAATTATTAAGGTATGAAATTGGTGGAGTGCCTTTATTAGTGAACAATATCCAGCAATAAATAATTCCACTCGCTCCATCATTACCCCAAACTATTCACATATATGTATGTGACTTTGGAATTCTTCTAAATTTCTGAATTTCACAAAGAACAATAATAACAGATTCAAATTTTTTTATGTATTTATGTGTGAATCTGAAAGCATAAGAAAACACAACAGCACACATTGTAAAATAAACATGAAAATAAAAATAAAGAACCTATACTTTAACACAATGAATGTAGATATAAAAGACATTTTGGCTAGTTCTGTATATGATGAAAATAAGAGACAGTTAAAAACCACTAAGATGCAAACATATGGTTATCATTATTATTATTATTATTATTATTATTATTATTATTAATAATAATAATAATAATAATAATAATAATAATAATAGAAAAAGAACAGAATATGACATATACTGTAATCTGATATCTGTAATCTGAATGCATACATAAAAAAAGACATTTTGTGGTGCAGAGGAAGGGTCTGCAGGGTATTTTCGTATATGTGTGGTGTATCAATGTGTGTGTGTGTGTGTGGGGGGGGGGGGGGGGGGGGGTCATATCACTTGCATTTAGTTTCCATTAAAATTGTTATTAATAGAAACGTTCATTTGTTATGATTAGTAAAATTGTTTGGAATAGCTCCAATAATGGCATCAGCAAGACAAGCTATTTCCTCCCAGTTGACATTTATATTTAAATGAGACTTTTCCTTGTCCTCGTTTTTTTCCCCCTCCACTTTAGCACTTTTTGTCATGGAAGGTGTTGAAGGTGCTGTAGAGGCTGTACTGGTGGACAAAGAGTTCAATGACTTTATAACACACTCTGCAGTAGCTTTTTCCATCTCCTTCCACACAATGAGCTCTGTCTGCTCCAGAATGGCCTCTTCAAATGAAGCCCTGAAGTGATTTCTTCTCGTGCACCAGGTGCTCCATGGAAACACCAAAACAAATGAGCAGAGAGCAGTCAGCAGAATGCACACTAAGCCGAGGACCTGCCGAACATGTCAGAGTTAGATCAAAAGCAACACAATATGGAACAGATTGTGTGAAGTAGCAGAAGCTTTACTCACCATTGATTGGTTTTTCAGGTTCACTTTTCTCACCTTCTCAGCTGAACCGATCTGACTCTCATTCAAACATGCTAATGTCCTGAATTCCTCTGAGTTGCCAGTGCAACAGCACACAAACCAGTCTCCATCAACAAGCACTGACCCACACCAAAGAAATGCAGATGACGCAGCCTGAAGAAGGTATAGTAGGAACTTAAGGCAGAATTTCCCCCGGCAGCTGCATCTTCCTTTTTTAACTGATGAGTGGCAGCAGGCAAATCTGAAGATTCTTCCAATTCGGCTGTCATTCCACATGATAAGGCTGGTTATGATGAGAGAGGGCAGCACCATGTAGCTGTAGCAGTGAATCAAGTTCCTGTCTGAGGTGCATGGACATGCAAGGTCAATTCGAAACCAAAGGTGGTAAAACAAAAATACCATTAAAAGTATAACCTGCCGGTTGGCACTCTGCTTGGCATGTTCTAAGCTTGGGAGGTTAGTGGAAATTCTCAGGTCACTGCTCCAGGACATGTTGTTGCATTAACCAGAGGTATCTGCTGCAGAGGCAGATCTATGCAACATTTATCTCTTTCCATCCGAAAGCAGACAATCCTCCACTCTTGCAGATCCTCCTACTTCTGCACTCAGCACAGTATGCAGGTGTACAGACCGAAGTAGTGGCAGTTGGTTGTTGATAATATTTCACATCTTCAGTGAGGCTTTCGTGTCATTTTTTAAATGGAAATGTTTTTTCTCCATGTTGCATTTTTTTTCCTTTTATTTCACTCAATGAGCTAGCTGTGTGTTCCATTTACCATGGAAAAGGCTCAATCTGATTGTTGAACATCATATTCAGGAGGAAAAAGGAGCAGCTTCTGTCCTGGTCGTGGTACAGTGGACCAGCTCTTTACGCTTGCAAGACATCTGGAGGGGTCTTGGGAGTTTGCCCATCCAGTCTTCATGTGTTTTGTGGACTTGGAGAAGGTTTACAACCGTGTCCCTCGGGGAGTCTTGTTGGGGGTACTGAGGTAATATGGGGTACCGGGCTCGTTGTTATGAGCTATCAGGTCCCTATATAAGCAAAGTGAGAGATGTATCCACATACTCGGCACAACGTCAAACACGTTCCCAGTGGGTCTTGTCCCTTGTCTCCAATTCTGTTGGTGGTATCCATGGACAGGATCTCAAGGCGTAGCCGGTGGGAGGAAGGGATTCAGTTTGGTGACTTCAGAATTGCATCTCTGCTTTTTGCGGATGATGTGGTTCTTTTTGCTTCATCAGACCGGGACTTCCAGCACTCATTGGGGTGGTTTGCAGCTGAGTGCGAAGCGGTTGGGATGAGAGTCAGCACCTTCAAGTCTGAGGCCATGGTTCTCAGAATAGGACTAATGGTAAAAGTCATCATTACAACGAATATAAAAAGACAGCAGAAGTGTCTGTATCAACAGCCATGATAAGAAATTCAACTTTTGACTTCCAACCACTATCAGTGTTGAGGATCATAGTACTAGTAGTGATAAGAGTCGAGCATAACCCCAGCAGCAAGCACGGCAACATTCCTAGCCTAACCGTGATCCATGCAGATGATGGTAGTAGTGACTAGCATGACTGTGTCAGCAGGCGTGGCCACAATCTGTGCCCACACCATGGTGATGGTGATAGTAGTAGCGGGTGAACTTGGTTTAGAGATATATTTGTTAACAATTGTTAAAGAAAATATATTCAGAGAAGATGACACCATGGGATTGAAGCCATATAAAATATTAAACAATGGTTTACAATCTTCATGATTGAAGAACTAGAAATCACTGTCTGTGGCCCCCCACCTCCTTTTACTCCTCTACAAAAGCATCATCCAACCCATCCTGACGTACTGCTCCCCCTGCTTCTTCACCCTGCTTACTGTCACCAGCAAAAACAGATTCCTCAAAATCCCACAAACAGCATCTAAACTAATCAACCTCCCCACCCCAGCCTGTCAGAAACAAATGATCAAGCTATTACACGCCTGGCACGTGTCATAGTCAGCAGCCCGGACCGCCCCCTAAACCAATTCTTCACTCTTCTCCCATCTGGCCGCAGATATAGGGTACTGGACTGCAAAAAGGCCCACTTCAAAAAAAAGTTTTGTCCCCACAGCCATCATAGCACTGAATAAGAATATGTAGATTCCACTGGCATCACTGTATATTGTCCATGTCATGTTTGTGCTGGTCTAGATGTTTTTCTGTGGTGAGAGGTTTGTGGTGAGGTTTGTCATCTGTCATGGGAGGGGTCATGAATGGGTGTCATGTTTGCTGTTGTATATGTTCTTATATGTTCTCTGTGATATATGTGGGACGAGGAGTTATCTGTTATATGTTGTATATGTGGGAAGAGGGGGTATTTGGTATCTGTGTGCTACACAGTGTTGCCACACTGTGCTGTGCCCTTTTCTTTTAAATGTATGCTGTCCTGAGAAAAACCTGACTGTGTGAGAACAATTAACCATTTGGGGACAATAAAGAACCTAACTAACTAGATGACACCAATAGAAACATGAATGATGTATATTTATAACAATATCCAGCATCTGAACTAATATCCTCTTTCAGACTATCACTGAACCACCTTTGGCATCAATATTTGACAAGCTGGTAATGACAGTGCCGGCCCCTATGGGGCCTGGAATGTGTCTTGTGATTTTCTATCCGAGCAGACAATCATGATGATCATCACTTACCTTGCCCTGATCTCACCCAGTGACCGATGACAGTAATACAGTAATAAATTAATATACTGTACTGTGCAAAAATTTTAGGCAGGTGTGGGGAAAGTGCTGTGAAATAAGAATTCTTTCAAAAATAGAAATGTTAATAGTTTATTTTATTTTTATCAATTAATATAATGCAAAGTGAGTTAAGAGAAGAAAAAACTAAATTAAATAAATATCTAGTGTGACCACCCTTTGCCTTTTATGCATTTTTTTACACCTGCCAAAGACTTTTGCACAGTACTGTATAAATAAATAATGTTTTTTTATTAACACAGTGACTCTTTGCACATAGAAAGCTGTCACTTATGATATGATCCTTATACCCTTATCCTTATCACTCATGATGTCAATGGACACTCTGATGGAGGTCCTATAATTTTAGAGAATATATTATTATTTTTTCAGCTGCAAAATGAAATAATATATCATAATAATAATAATTTTTTAAACAGGCCATGTATAATCTGGACATGTCCAGGCTATACATGGCCTATGCAAGACTCCAGTTTGTAGACATCTGTCATCACTTTTAGATATAGTTGCAATACATCCTCAGTTAAAGCAAAATAAATAATTATGTACACTTTTATACATTAAACACAACATAGTGGCAGTGCAGCTAATAATAGAAATTTCCTTAAAAAAGTGTCAAGATGATTGTTCATGTCACTTTAATTAAATGTATACTTGTGAAGAACATTTGCAAGAGTCATTGTCTCTGTACTGTTTACTTACAATATTAAACATTTTATAATTTTCTAGTTTTATTACAATGGACAATCAAACAAGGCTGTATCAAATAACAGTTCCTTAATTCCTTTATGCCTAGGCAAACTATGCACTCTAAGTGTCTCTAGTTTTGTATGACTATTGCAATTTATACTATGTAGAATTGCATTATTTAAAAAATATTAAGCCCATATTAGGCAAGCCATAATTCTGTTAGTGTTATAAGTACACCATTGACATGGATACTAGCTTTCTATAACCAAAGCAACAATGTACGGTGATAACTGAAAAATAAAGTGCTGAATATATATATATATATATAAATTCTATGCTTCTGACTTCACATTGCATCACCTTACTTCTCCCATAGTTTGTCTCTTTTTTAATGAATAGGTCACTGGGTCAGTTTACAGCAAAGCAATTGATGATCATAACACATGCCCCATACTCATATGGAACTTTTCTGCTGATAAAGTCAGTATCCAGGTCAGCACAGTTAACCCTTGTGTACTCCTAAAAAAAAGTACATTCCCATCAAGAAATGTTGTTTTCCACTATATTGAAACACATTTTTTTTATTACTTTTTTCTCTTGATATGAGGCCTAATTTTGTA
Source organism: Centropristis striata (assembly GCF_030273125.1). Lineage (NCBI taxonomy): Eukaryota > Metazoa > Chordata > Actinopteri > Perciformes > Serranidae > Centropristis > Centropristis striata. Next base: position 24,258,707 of record NC_081535.1, read on the forward strand.
TATTTGACTGAAATTGACCAATAATGATGAAAAAAATATGAAAATTATATATCAATGTGTTGGTCATGAGTTGCCTTAAAAGGTGAAAAAACAAAGTTGGTAATACATTTTTTTAAATACATTTATAAAACCAGTCTAATGTCATGGGGTCCTATTTGACCACAGTTGTGATTTTTTTTTTTTTTTTGCTGCAAAAATGAACAATGCTTTCAAAACATAAGTTTCACTAAAAGTTGACAGTTCTCTGTGCATTCCCATCAAGAAATTATTATTTCACTATAACTATTGAAAAAAAAAACTGTTTTTATTACTTTTTTTTCTCTTGAAATGAGGTCTAATTTTGTATATTTCACTTAAATTGACCAATAATAATGAAAAAAAAAAGAAAATGATATATCAATGTGTTGGTCATGAGTTGCCTTAAAAGGTGAAAAAAAAGTTGGTAATATTTTTTTTCTACATGTCCTAAAACCAGTCTAATGTCATGGGGTCCTTTTTGACCCCTGAGGAGGATGGGTGCTTTAAAAATTTATAAAACATGTAAACATGTATGAAGAAAGTTAAAATTTATATTATCTACAAAGGATGCAGAGGGGCACATATGATGATTTTGGTCATTTTGTGCCTTCTGTGTTTTTCAGGTCTTTTTGTATCTCTTTTAATCATTTTGTGTCTTTTTTTGGTCATTTTGTTTCTTTTTTTTTTTGTCATTTTGTGTCTTTTTTTAGTCATGACTACATTTTGGTCATTTTTTGTCTTTTTTAGTCCTTTTTCTATTTTGTGTCTTTTTACTTTCAGAACACTATCATGCTCAATAAAGAATTTGAAATGTTGCAAATGTGAACAAAGGTTGCAAATATAACATATAAGATAGTGACATCCAGTTCTATCATTTTATACTAAATATATTTGAACTTGGCTCCAGTTTTACTTGGTACATCGTCATCAAACTGAAATTGGCCTCATGGAGTTTACAGCCAGAACTTTAGAGGTAAAATTTACAGTAGGGCTCCACGCTGCTTTGTTTTCTAGTCTGGATGTCATGAAGAAGTCATGCTTTGGTGCTTTTGGTGACTCCAGAGGGTTAACACGAGCTGAAGAGATGTTCGTGTTTTGTTGTAAAACATAAAATACGCAACTTGTGACCGCCTGAAGCGATAGCGGTAGTGACATTTGAGTCATTCGACAGTGGAGTAGTTTGATGTAGCATAACGTTAGCTTTTTACTTCTATTGGCTGCAAACACTTCAAACATCATAAACATGGTGTTCAGTTGCGAAGATGATCAAAATATATAAGCATCAGAAATGCCACAGAGTTTATTTTCTGCCATGATCCAAAATCCCATAAGCAAATTCTCAATAGACCCTTTGGCGATGCTAACTTCTGGGTTGTCCTACAAAAATCAATCATTTGGTTTGCTCTCTATAGAGACAGAGCATAACGTATCATACTCTGAGAAGCATGCCCACCGGGGGGAAACTATCTTAGCCACAATTCACAACCATGGGCTGGTACATGGGCTAAAACTATGAGATTCAAGCATATCATATGATTATTTTAACACTTTTTGTCTATCAAGTTGGCTGTTTACAAGTTAATGTTAGCTATTTGTTAGCAAGCTAATGTTAGCAAGCTAAGTCACTTAATACTGCAGAGTCTTCTGTATTATTCATATTCTACAATAACACGAGGTAGATCGTGTCAAATGCTTTAGCTTAACCTACAGAAATGTAGTTGGCTATATGACTTGGTGATGAAACATGAAATATACATGAAGTTAACATTAAATATAGGCTACTGAGTTTCAGGATTGCACAGTTTTACTCATTCTAAGTGTTGATGTTTCACATCTGTATGTCTGTATCCACTTTGTCCTCCTAACCTGAAAACTTTTAAGCATTTAAAGGTCTGGCCAAAGGTCAAGATCTCCAAAGGTCCTCACTTTCCCAAAACATAGATAACAGCAACAACAATATAGATTTACAGGTACACACCCTGAGCAAGTACACAAACTCGAGTGAAGTAAGGTTTTTGACCTGCTTTTAAAAGTGCACCACCAGAGAAGAGCACTCATTATGGGTTCTGATGTCATGAGTTAATAAAAGGCACCGGTGTATGACTGTTGTGAGATGTCGAGAGGCACACTGGTGTTTTACGCGCAGAAATGTGATGTATAAGTTGGAAATATAACTTTTTCTGTTTAAGAAAGAAGTATACCAGTTAGTTTCATTACTAACTGTAAGATGTCCACTCACCATTGTGAATTATACTCTGGGGTAGGGTGGCCTGCTCTGGCCACTCGAAGGGCTAGTCATTGGTATACCTTCATTTATAAGGCAATATTGGGACTGCTGCCTTTGTACATTTGCAGCTCAATTACTGTGAGAAATGCAGGATCTTATTCTCTTCGTTCACAAGATCAATTGTTGCATTCTGTCCCTTATGCTCGTACGGAGTTGGGTAAAAGGGCATTTGTTTACTCTGCACCTTATGCTGGAATATGCGCCAGAAAGAATGGAAATTAACTGAATCTGTTTCTTTGAGCACTTTTAAATCCAAACTAAGAGTTATTGAGGCCAATTCCATAACATGCACTTGTTTCTCATGACATGTTTAAGGTCTGTATGTTATTTACATTTACATTTAGTCATTTAGCAGACGCTTTTATCCAAAGCGACTTACAGGAAGAGTAAAAGCAAACAATCAAGGTATACTGCAATAAGAGCTATTAGTGCATCAATAAGTGCTAGTGACAGTTGTGTAATGTTATGTTATGTTATGTTATGTTATGTTATGTAAATATGTAACTGTATTCTGTGTTTGCTGCCTCTTGGCCAGGGCTCCATTGAAAAAGAGGTTCTTAATCTCAATGGGAATTTCCCTGGTTAAATAAAGGTTAAATAAAAAATTAAAAAATACCTTTGTTTGGAAATGTTACAATAAACTCAGTTTATTGATATACGGAAACTGGAAACTTTGTGCGCATAAAACACTATAAACGGGATCTCATCATACTTTTTCGAGTAGCAATCAGGTCACTACACAGCTACTTGGGGGTTTGATACAGAATACAGCCCCTATTTCTGAGTTAAAATTGTTCACAAGGGTCCATGTGGTGATACCATGAACAATTACAGTTTTCTTAATGGTTAAAATAGTTTTATTGTCAATGATAGAGCATTTGCCTGCCAGTAATGATTCAAATAGGAGCATTGCAATTCATAGATACAACAATTTATTGAAAAGATATACAATTTCAGTGGGGGAGCTATTCCACCACCTCTCTTATCTGATCCAGTGGTTTGGATAACAACAGTCTCAATCAATGTATCCATGCCATACAGTCTATCCACCAGGTCTGAGGTCTTGGTCAGTAAGGTGAAGATTAGAACTACATCAATCACTGGAACAAAGATTCATTGTAGATACTACAGGAGAGAGGGAAGCAATATCAACACAGGGAGTATTTCAGAAGATATAGTTACTTTACTTTTTTTTTTTTTGGGGGGGGGGGGGGGGGGGGGGCATTTTTCATGCTTTATTGAAAGTGATGGATAGAAAGAGGGAGACAGAGGGGAGGTCAAGCGCCAAAGGGACCTCAGGCTGGATTCGAACCCGGGTGAAAACACTATTTCTAAATATGGCTAAAATATCCAAATGTTAGATTATTAAATCAAATTCATGATAAAATGCATGACATAGATGATATATACATTGTAATGTAAATTAACCTAAATTAACATCACTATCCCTGACTCAGAAGATGGCTGCCACTGTTTTTCTCTGCTCAGAGGCCTTCTACTATCCATCAAAAACCACCAAACCAAGTTGCCATCCTTTCTAAATTAAATCATTGCTGTGAGCACAGTATTGATTTCTACCCATACTTTTGGAATTTTTTTCATTTGAATGCAAGGACTGGATCCTAGGAGCAACTGGAGGTTGGCTACAGAGCAGTGTTGAGCCTACCTAGAGTATACTTTTTTGTGTGTGTTTGTGTGTGATTTATACTCAAAACAAGATGTCAACTAACATCAAAAAGTTGGCAGAGGAAATGACGGAGATTAAAAGCTCTCTCAACTTTATGTCTGAGGAAATCAGTACAGTAGTGAAGCAACAAAAAACCCTCACGGGCCTCATGGAGGAGATCCGTGAACTGAAAATAATCATAAAGCAAAGGGACCAGAGGATTGAGTTCCTGGAGCAAAGAGTTGACGACTTGGAGCAGTACTCCCGAGCTGATGACCTTATAATCACTGGACTGGAGACTAAACATCGAAGCTATGCCAGGGTTGCTAGCCCAGCCGGTGATCAACAAGGTGAGGATGCACCATCTGAGGAGCAGCACACCCTGGAGAAACAAGTGGTTCAATTCCTGACAAGTAAAAACATTCACCTGGAGAGTCACCAGATCTCAGCTTGCCACACTCTTCCACGTAAGGACAAAAAAACTAATCCCACAATTGTGATCAAGTTTGTAAATAGGAAGCACAAGGTGGAAGTGTTGAAGCAAGCCAAAAAACTTAAAGGCACTGGGGTGTATGTAAATGAGCACCTGACAAAGAAAAATGCTGAAATAGCAAGGAATGGCCGTATCCTCAGAAAGCAAAGCAAGATCCAAGCAACCTGGACAAGGAATGGAAAGGTGTACATTCGGTTGAATGGAACCCCAGAGCAAGCTAAAGTGGTTGTGGTAAGAAGTTTGAGAGACCTGGATCAATACAAATGATAATGAAGTTGTTTTTTTTCTCATTTTTCTTTTGTTCATTTTTTTTCTGCTGGGATTTGTTTAAAAATCTCTGCTGTGGAATAAGAATTTAACTTTCAAGAAAAATGACAGGACATAAATTACTTTTGTTTAATGACTGATATATTTAAGAGTCAGGTTTTTTAAGATCTGAATACACAGAACATAGAATCTATGATTTTGAAAATGATGTGGATCCAGAGAATCATGTTTTTAGTCACATCAATGACTCTTGCAAATATTATACTGATGAACATCTTAATGATCGTGTTGAGCTCGACAAGACTTTTTCATTGATACATTTCAATTGTAGAAGCTTACCTAGAAATTTTACAAAAATCAAGGAATTTTTGGACACATTTAAAAATAAATTTAAGTTGATAGCTCTATCTGAGACATGGATAAATGAAGAGAAGGATATAGATTTGCATATGAATGGTTATGATTTATATGTCACCAATAGAACTAATAGGAGTGGAGGGGGTGTGGCTCTTTATATTGACAGTAATTTAAAATGTAGACCAGTGGAATGCTTAACAGCTGTAGTTGATGATTTAATGGAGTGTATAGCTGTGGAAATTGAATTAGAAAGAAGGAGAAACATGGTTGTCGCATGTGTTTACAGGAAACCCGGATCAAATAGAAACTTTTAAAGAAAGTCTGGATGAATTAATGACAGATGTAAATGTCAATAAATCACTCATACTCTGTGGCGATTTTAACATCGACCTTTTAAAGGTATCTACACATAAACAAACTTCAGACTTACTGGATACATTATACAGTAGAGGGCTTTACCCACTGATTACAAAGCCCAGTAGAGTAACCTCCTTTAGTGCAACATTAATCGATAATATTTTCACAAATGTTCTGGAGAATAGCATTAATAGTGGCCTTGTGATAAATGATATAAGTGACCATCTACCTATATTTGCAACATTTAATTATGAACTACAGCAAAAGAATACAGAAAATTTCCACAGATATAAAAGGGTGAGGACTGAGGACCGAATAAGTGCCTTTAGAAATGATCTCTTAAAAGAGGAGTGGAATGGGGTGTACACAGATGAAGTAAATACTGCATATGATTCATTCTTAAACTGTTATTCAGCTCTTTATGATAAACACTGTCCAATAGTTTTATGTAAGTATAAAACGTACAACAAAAAACCTTGGATAACAAAGAGCTTACAAAATGCATGTAAAAAGAAAAACAAACTTTATAGAGACTTCATAAAATCTAGAACAGAGACTGCTGAAAAGAAATATAAGGTGTACAAAAATAAATTAACTAATATATTGAGACAGGCAAAAAAGGAATATTATAATACAATTTTACAAGAAAATAAAAGCAACATTAAGGCTACATGGAGCATTCTAAACAGTGCAATAGGTAACAAATCTAGAACAACAGACCTACCCAATCACTTCATTAAGGACAATAAGGTGATTAAAAACATGAATGAAGTGGCAAATGAATTTAATTCTTTTTTTGTAAATGTTGGGCCTAATTTGGCAAATGATATCATAAAAAATCATGGTCAATCAGAAAGTAGCTGGAAAGGGGAAAATAAAGTGATGCAGTCAATGTTTCTTGGTGAGGTTAGTGAAAATCAAATTACTTCTGTGGAAGCTAAAACAAAAAATAAGGCGTCAACTGATAGTGATGGAATAGATATGACAATAGTAAAAATGACTATTGACTGTATTATTAAACCACTATGTTATGTTTATAATCTTTCATTTAAAACAGGTGTTTTTCCAGAGAGGATGAAAACAGCAAAGGTCATTCCTCTTTTCAAAGCAGGAGATAAACACAGCTTTAACAATTACAGACCGGTATCATTACTTCCCCAATTTTCAAAAGTGCTAGAAAAGTTGTTTGTTCAAAAACTAGATAACTTTATTGAAAAAAATAATATATTAAGTGAGAGTCAGTATGGTTTTCGGACAAATCGGTCTACTGCTCTGGCAATAATGGAAATATTAGAAGAAATTACAACAGCAATTGACAGAAAGAAATATACAATAGGTGTATTCATTGACCTAAAGAAAGCATTCGACACAATAGATCACTCAATTTTAATTGTTAAATTGAATACATATGGTGTGAGAGGAGTTGTTCTAGAGTGGATAACCAGCTATTTACATAATAGACAACAATATGTGCATTTTGCTGGCAATACATCTGGATGTTTGAAGATTGAATGTGGGGTACCACAAGGTTCGGTTTTGGGGCCGAAACTTTTTATTTTATATATAAATGACATTTGGGAAGTTTCTAAATTGTTACGGTTTGTTTTGTTTGCAGATGACACAAATTTCTTCTGCTCAGGAGATAATTTAAAAACATTATCTGATAATTTTGAAACTGAAATAGTGAAACTTAAAATTTGGTTTCATGTAAATAAGTTATCGTTAAATCTGTTAAAAACTAAGTTTATGGTCTTTGCTAAAAGAAGTAAAGAGGAAGTGTCTTTATCCATTGATGGAGTTAAAATTGAGAAAGTATCAGAGTTTAAGTTTTTGGGTATTATATTGGATGACAATTTGACATGGAAATCGCATGTATCATATGTTAAGAAAAAACTGTCAAAGAATATTTTCATTTTGAACAAAGTCAAGTATATTTTAGATTGCAAAATAATGAGAATGTTGTATTGTTCACTTATACTGCCTTATTTGAATTATTGTGCAGAAGTATGGGGTAATACATATGTGAGCAATATAATGCCTTTGTTCTTATTGCAGAAAAGAGCAATCCGAATCATCCACAAAGTCAACTTTAGGGAACATACCAATCGTTTATTTATTAAATCGGGGTTATTGAAACTTACAGAAATAATAGAACTCCAGACACTTTTAATTATGTTCAAAGCCAGAAACAGAGTTTTACCAGAAAACCTGCAAAAGCTATTTGTGTTCACTTCAGAAGAAGAAAATCATAGAAGAAGATTTAATTTTAAGCACCAAGTTGCTCGTACTCCTTTAAAACAAATGTGTGTTTCTGTTGTTGGTGTAAAAATATGGAATTCCCAATTACATGATTTAAAAGGTTGTACAGACATTAATAGATTTTAAAAAATGCATAAATGCAGAAAAAATTGTCAATATGTACTAGAATCTTAAACTGATTGTTTATGATCAGTTGTTTTTTTGGTCTTTTGTTTTTGAGATGATAACATGTGCTTGTATGTGTTTTTGTTTGTTTTTGTCTTGTTTGTTTTTGTTGTTTTAAGTGTTTTGTTATAATCAAAGTTTTGTTGGTGTAGGCTACTGAAAATCCATTGTATGTGATGTCAGACCATCTTTTTTTACTTTTATTGTTCAAGTAGGGGGCAGACAAACATAAGAAATGTTTTCTTCTTGCTGCTCCTTTCTAATCATGAAGGTGTAGAGTGTGTCTCTGTACACATTTTGTTGTCCACTTTCATGAAAGGAACAAAATAAATAAATAAATAAATAAATGTGATCAGAATTTATATGAATAAGCAAATGTGAATATAGAGTCAATAGTCCATTTTTTTCCATAAGAAATTCCCTTTGCAACACTTACAGCAGTGTTTAGATGTAATGTCAGCATTAATTTTGCTTCTAAAATATAATAGAGCCTGCTACAGAATGCAAAACAACCCATTGTTGAAATGCAGACACTCCAGCAGAGGGCAGCGCAGCACCACAGATACATTGCCATATACCAGTTTGCTATGAACCATCATTAGCTTTGTCATGGCAATTCTTTAATACATCTTTCATAAGTACATGAATTGTGCAGTCAATTGGAAGAAGTACTTGTAAACATACCTCGATACCACGGTTAAGTCATGGTCACCTAACATATATATTTATATTTTTTTAAAAATGCTCTTCTTCTTCTTCTTCTTCTTTTCTCTTCTTTTCTTCTTTAACATATAGCACTCCTGTAGCGATGACAGTTAGCTCTTAAAGTTATGTACTTACTTGATTCCTGTGGTCTATGTCTAGTACCTTCAGGTTGAATGCACTTATTGTAAGTCGCTTTGGACAAAAACGTCTGCTAAATGACATGTAATGTAATGTAAACCTGGGGCCGGATTCACAAAAATGTTCTTAAGATAAAACTTAAGAAAATTCTTAAGAAAAAAATTAGGATGTTGCTAAGAATGTTCGTAAACGATATTCACCAATTTTTCTTAAGAATTATTGTATGTATTAGGAACTTCTTAGTTTTCTCACTTAGGAACTTCTTAGATTTTTTACTTAAGATCAGATCATTAATTAAGTAGTATCAAATACATCAACTGCTTCTGTGATTTACTAAGAGTACACTGTAGTGTAATCTAGGAATAGGCCAGAATAACTAGAGTAACAGAATAACAGAATGGCCAGAAAACTGCCACAATAGTAAAAAGTGGCACTTAAGAAGCATTTTTTTCTTAAGAATGCTTTGTGAATCCGGCACCAGAAGTGGTACTTATTAAATACTTAGGTTTCCTCCTGTTTGTCTGGATTGCATCAAATTTGTGAAATTTGTTGAAAATGTTAAAATCAGTTGAAATCAGCCAGCTCATTATGTATGTACCTGTTAAATTTAAAGCTAGAGTGTGGTCTTATGCTAACCGTTAGACCTATATTCAATTGAAAACTGTACAAGGACAATATATTTAAGGTCCAAACTGGTCAACGTTTTTGTAAATATATAGTATTGTGCAAAAGTTTTAGGCAGCTGTGCAAATTTGCTATTAAATAAGAATGCTTTCAAAAAGAGAAATGTTAATAGTTTTTTTTAGTTAACAAAATGCAAAGTGATTGAACAGAAGAAAAATCTAAATCAAATCAATATTTGGTGTGACCACCCAAAGTTCTTCTAGGTTTTTGTTCACAGTGGCCTAAGACTTTTACACAGCACTGTATACTGAAATCAGAATTTGATGCATTCTGTTTATACATGTTTTATACAGCATCCCACAAAGAGTAATCCATAAATCTTACCAGCCTTTTAAAGTGTATAAAACAAGTTGTTAACCTTACACAGGAATGAGTTCTCCATCTTACAGGACTGTGGTAGTGGCAGTCTCTTTCTGACTTCATTCTGTCTCAATAATACCCTTATTGGCCCCTTCCAGCTCTGTGCCTAGAAGCCTTCTGACTTTCTCTTAAACACTTTGATTAGTTCTGTACTTCTTCTCCTTCTGGTAGGAGGATTTTAGTTCTAGATTTTATTTTTCCACGTTATATCTTCTTAAATCTGTGATTTATATTAGTTTATCTGTCAAATTAGGCTTTTGTTTGCTCTGTAAAAGTGCTATATAAATAAACTTTACTAACTTACTTACTTACTTTGTCTTGTATCTCCTTGCTCCAAAAATTAACATAATTTAATAATGTTCAAACACATAATGCTGCTGTGTTCTTTATCGTCTTGTACTGCCTGTGATGATTCTGTTTTGATTTTGGTTTTGTTGTAGGTTTTGTGCTTGTTTTCTCTCTCCTGCAGGGTACGTGAGCACTGAGCTCATCAACCTGACTATAAAAGCCTGGGGCCAGATTCACAAAGCATTCTTAAGAAAAAAAAAATGCTTCCTAAGTGCCATTTTTTTTTCTTAAGACAAAATATAGGAAGATTTGGTATTCAAGAAGAAATTATTTTCTTTAGTTTTTTTCTTAACATTCTTCTTTTTTTTTTCCTAAGATAGAGCTTGAGAACAAATGAGATTCTTGAAAACATAGTTAGTTAGATTAGATTCCTTCTCAAATTTCTTCACAACTTTAAGAGAAGCCCTCAGCAGTCTGAAAACAGCTACAGTGAAAAGATAAGTCTTGATATGCATTTACTTATACACATTTGTATGACAATTATTTGATTTATTTAATATTTAGTTTAGCCCTAGACAATGTGGTAACAAATTTTGTTATATATATATATATATATATATATATATATATATATATATATATACACATATGGGTCAGCAGCAAAAACTGTGCTGGCACACCTAAATGTTGTGCAGACGGCCCGGGCACTGAGGCTGAGCCTAAGTGGCAGTGAAAACTGCGTGTGTGTGTGTGTGTGTGGACATCACCCAGCTAAGAGGGTCTTGGAGGACTGTCGGGAGAAAGGGAAGGTAAAGAAAGCAAGTTTGGATGGATAGATGAGGATTTAGTGGAAAATATGAAAATTCACAGAACAGAATTTTGCCAAACTGTTTGGTGACCTGAGAGGCCGTTCTGGGTACTGCAACAAGACACGGTAGACCTAGAAATGTTGAATGTTAAACATAAGTAACATAACATAGTAACATAACATAACAAACATAAGTAACATAAATAAGTCAGCAGACCTAGTTGAGGAGTTTTATAGCTACAGACATTTGAAGTATAGTGAGTACATTCAGCCCCATACAGATGGATCTAAGAACCTGCAGACAGAAGCAACAGGGGGAGCAGCAGTGTCACACAGTTATCAGACGTCACATTATGTCAGTGTGTATGCAGTGGAGCTGGTTGCTATTATGTTAGCTTTTGAAAGGGCAGAAAACATTAGAGAAATGAAAATACTAATATCTAGTGATTCAATTTCATCAATACTAAGTATAAAATCAGGAGCGTGTAAATATCACCAAGATATAGTGTATGAAATATTAATGACAAACACAAGAATAACCAGGCAGTGGAAGGAAGTCATATTTATGTGGGTACCAGCACACATGGGGATACCACGGAGAGAAAAGGCAGAATGTGCCTTGCATATACACCTTGTGTATATGCAAGGCAATATATAAAAATATATAAATATATTTTTTTTATAAATACAATATATTAAAAAAAAAAGGATGGGTTAAATGCAGAGGTTGAATTTCCCCATTGTGGGATTAATAAAGTTATCTTCTAAATTAGCAAAAGAAACAACAGCAAAAGAACAGGTTGACGTAAAAATCAAACTTTCTAAGTCCGAAGAGAAAAGCATCAACCTTGGGGTCCCGACCCCAATTGGGGTCTCAAGATGATTTCTGGGGGTTGCCAAATCATTTTGGAAGCCAGCTCTGTCTCCACTGTGTTAAACGTTCATGTGTTTAAGTCTTTTTTTTTTTATTTAATGACCTTTTTGGGTCATTGTGGGGTTTTTTTTGTCATTTTGTGTCTTTTTGGTATTTTTGTGTCTTTTTTTGGTCATTTTGTGTCCTTTTTTTGTGTCATTTTGTGTCTTTTTTTGGTCATTTTGAGTCTTTTCTGGTCGTTTTGTGTGTTTTCTGGTCATGTTGTGTCTTTTTTGGGTCATTTTGTGTCTTTTTTTGGCCATATTGTGTATTTTTTGGTCATCTTGTCTTTTTTTTTTGATAATTTTGTGGTCAATTTGTGTCTTTTTTGGTCATTTTGTTTCCTTTTTTGATCATTTTATGTCTTCTTTTTTAGTCATTTTGTGTCTTTTTTTGGTCATTTTGTGTCTTTTCTGGTCAATTTGAGTCCTTTTTTGCATAATTTTATGTAATTTTTTGGTCATTTTGGTCAGAGAGATGTTTTAGTTGTTGTCTGCTTCATTATTTGTCCAAAATTTGTTGTATCAACCGTGTCTGTATGATGTGAACTGTGCGTGTGAGATTCTGTTCAGTGAGCGGGGGTCACGGCCAACATGCATGTTAAATTGGGGGTCGCAACTCAAAAAGGTACAGAACTACTGATCTGGAGGGCAGTAGGCAAAGAGTGGCAGAAGCACTGTCATAAAGAGAATAAGGGGGAGGAGGGATAAGGAGTCAGGGGGAACAGGAAAGAGCAGGTGACAATGAGTAGGCTCAGAATCAGACACTGCCAATTGAACAGCACACTGCCCATTATTGGGAAACACCCTACTGGGTTCTGTAGTATGTGTCAGGTTAAAGAGACGTTGAAACATGTGTTCATCACATGCTCAAATGTGGGAAGGGCAGGTGTATGATGGCAGAAGGATGGATCCAGTAGGAAACAAGTTGATAATATTTTTGGATTTTTCATTATTAGTTTTAGTTTTAATTTCGTTGTGATTTTTTGTTTTTTCAAATTCAGTTAGTTTTCAGATAGTTTAAATATAACACTGTTTTGAGTAACAGGTTTTTCTTATCTTACTGTGGAAGAGAACAGAAAACAAGACATAATAGTGTCAGCAGCTGTCAATTAACAGCTCTTTCAGTGGAGATGGGAGTGACAGTAGCAGTGATGGAAATATTTAAACTACGGCCGGGACTCGATTAAAAAAATTATTCTAATTAATTAGAGGCTTTGTAATTAATTAATTGAAATTAATCGCATTTTAATCGCATATAAATATTTGACCTGAGAACAGTGAGAAGTAATTTTTTTCACATGGATTTTTAGTATACCATTGAATAATGACTGAATACATAAGCTTAAGCAACAAAAATATTGTTTATTTTTGTTCAAGTCCAACAGACCAGTGCAATTTTTGCCATCAAGTGTAGCCATAGCATATTTAGATGCTAGCTGCTATATGTTTTGCATTGAGGTGATACTTGAGGCTGGACGTGCTGCGGCGATATGTGAATTCCTTGTTGCATAGCAACACAACCATGCTCTTATCGACGCTTCCATCCGTTGGTTTTTTGTAACAAAATGTCCCATCATCCACGGGGCCAACCAAAGCGTCTCATCAGCTTCTTCCTTCATGTTCACTGTGGTTAGTTGTTGTCTGAACTCATGAACGCTAGTTGGTGCTCCAGTATAATCGGTCCGCCTGAAACTCATCCAGTGAGAAACGTTCCGCGGTGCAAAAATAAGTGTGATTAAAATGCGTCAATTTTTTCAACACGTTCATTTTTGTGTAATTAATTAATCTTAATTAACGCGTTAAAGTCCCGGCCCTAATTATTAGCAAAACATTGTTAGGCTATAAAACTGGGTTTTAGGGAAATGATACTTGGTCCAGACTTCATGAACTGATCCGCCTTTTTGTGTAATCAGTGAAGTGTAGATTCAACCCAGAGACTCTGTAACTGCAAATTTCTTGACGTATTGTAATAAAATGAAGTTAAACTGAGAACTGGGACTCCTGCTCATCATTCCCCATCAAACGATCTGTGCAGAGAAATAGGTGAGAGGTTTTTATGTTGGAGTCAGATAAATTAATTTTAAAGGTTTCCTCAATGCATTTCTCAACAACATACAGTTTGGTGTGATCATGTAGACTCTGTGAATGTCAAAAGAAGCCTATACGTTGTAGGTTTTTATACACGTCACTGCTATATGCCCAGATGCATACTGTAGGCCTATATAGTAAGGCACTGGCTGGCGTCTTGAAAGCATTGAAAACAAATGAAAGCATTGATAATCCTGTAAAACATTTAATGAGCAACATAAAAAAGAAAGATGATAATACAACCAATAAACATATACATATTCTTTTTCCAAATTCTTTTCCAGCAACAATCAGCAGAAAGTTTTCCAACCTCAAAGAACTTTGACCTTTCAAAGACTATATTGATGTTTGCTGTCCTTTAACTCTGTTACACAAAAATATATTGAAACACATAAACATCTGAAGAATTAAGAGTACAAAATGATGTCATTATAGATTGTCTGTAGATCTTCTAGACCTTTGTCACAAAGGCAGTGAAACTGTAAATAGACAGGGCATTTTTCTTTTCTTAATAACAAACCACCTCATGGCTGACTTCTTAAGTTTGAGATACTGTTGCCTTTATGATACTGGCCAAATTAAATGTTTCATCATTGTGGCTCAGAGCTATAAACAAGCTCAGTCTGGTTCTGGTTTGTCTCAGAGCTATGGAGGCTGGTAAGAATTACATTTACAGTTAGACTTCACCATTTGTGATCAGGTAGGATATCTGCCACCTACTTTTCATGCCATTTCGAGGTCTTCAGTTGGAAATTTCCAGCTGACAGATCGTAATAACAACCATAATGTTCAAGTTTATGCTTCATCTACTCCTTCTTTGTCTGAGTTAAAATGCTCATTCCCAACAAGCACTTAATGTTTAATTGGAGGATACTCAAAGGATAGAAAATAACATCGTGCTGTCATGTTGTCAAATTTCCATATCGTACACCAGTTCCAATACTATCTTGGTGGGCTGTTGCATTTTAACAAATAGAAAGTTGGAATACCCAAATTTCCGGCATCTTTGGGAGGCAATACTTATTTGAGAACAGCAGTAGGACATCAATTTTCTCTTGTTTTCTTCTTTTGATAGTTCCTGTTTGCATGCATTCAGCTGGGGTCCATAGAAGCACCTTTATATAATGTAACATAGCACCATTTTTTCATATAGTTTTCCTATTATACTAGGACCCAACCATTGGCATGCATACACTCTAAAAACTTTGTTTTCTTTGTTACCATTTCTAAACGTAGCATCGTTTCAAACATTACAAGGCAGGTAATGAATATTCATACAGTACTTTACATGTAGAAGATGAACTAATACAGTACACATTAAAGAAAGTGCTAGAGTACAAAACGTCCTTGTTTTTTAAGTCTTACTCTACGGGACTATAGGACACATCAATGTATTACATTACATTTATCTAAATATACACCTTTTCACATTTTCATTATTCACTTCAATTCATCTTAAAATGATTACCAAACATATACATCTCTACATTTCCCACTCCAAAGTTCTGATGGTAAACAGAAGGCGAAACAAAACAGCAAACCAGAACATCTTCTTCAGTGTGCATACATTCACATCACTCTACCGTTACAACCACAGACATACACGTACACTTTGTCAAGATGAGTCCCATCTCTTAACTTTGAAAACTCACTTTTGTAAAATGATCATTTTCATCCTGAATATGACTATACTATCTAAATTTATAGTAACAATTCCAGGAAATCTACTTTTCTGTTGGCTTTGACCAGTCGACTTTTTTTATTACCATTCTTAATTGCTAAAACAAAGCACATAAATTCAAGAAAGCAAATATACAGTCAAATTGTAAATGTATTTTAAGGCGTCAGGGTTGGAAACATTAAATCTTTAACAGTCCAGATTTACTTTCATTAAGTTGATCATCCTGTAGCCCTCTGATTCTCTCACCAGACATTAAGGACCCTACCAGCAGTTTGTATGTATGCTATTTATCAGTTCAAAGTAGCAGGCCCAAAATATGTCTTCCTGGTATCAAATACCTAGCTTTTCTCCTGAGTGACAAGGAAAAGCAATTATGGTCAAAATATGGCTGAATTGTTTCTTGATATGCTTTCGTAATCCTAATTCCCAAACTGATGGATAACCAGTCATGTCAACACTGTGTGTTAAAAGCTTCAGAAAAAGTAAGTCAGCAGACCTTGAATTAAATTTTTGTCAAAGAAAAAAAGTGGGATATACTGCAGGATGTTCTGGTAAAGCAATTTAAATTTAGATTCAGCTAAAGTTAAAGGTGCAATTTGTAATTACAGGCCACATGCTCCAGAAAAATAGGAGGCAGTATGACACCATAGTGGATGTAGTCACTGTGACATCACTCATTGGATTGTGGACTCCGGTTTTGAAGCCTCGCGTGCAGCATATTGTTAGTTTTTCCATGCGCAGAAAGGATTTGGAGCTGAAATGATGTTATGTTATCAGCTAACGCAAGCACACATTTTGTTAGCAGGGACGAATCATTCTGCTAAATGAACAGCCAACTCCTCAGTTTTGGTCCAGCTGAACGCAGTTAACTTGGATGAAGTAAAAAAAAATGTGTGAAAGGGTCAAATTTCTAAGATGAAAACAGACACTGTGCACTGTGGTAGTGAACTGTCTTAACCAAAATGAACATCATACTGTATTGACGAAGACTTTAGACTAATGATTGAGACCATAAACTCATTATGAGAATGTTTAATGAGGTCATAAACCAAGTGAGAAGTATGCTCATATTCCTTTTGATTTACATAGAACCTGACTTCTTTTAGCAGCCAGTGGAGTCGCCCCCTGTTGGCCATTAGAGAGAATGCAGGTTTAAGGCACTACTGCATTGGCCTCACTGTTCAGGCCCAGAGGTCAAAGAGAGGAAGCAGGTGTTGGCGAGAAAGATGATGTACAGACGGTTATGCATGGGTGCTGGTGACCTAGCCTTGATCCCAGCTCACCTGCCTCACTTCTGCATCCTCTCACATTTCCCTGTGATTTCTGTCAGCCGGGCTGTCTCTGTGTGATTTACTTCACTCCACTGTGAAGAAGCCAAGCCTCTGTGGACTGAACCATTGCAACAGTCTCTTAAACACATAATGTCAGTTTGTGGGGGTCTGGTTTTTAGTTTTGGATGTAAACTAAAGCTGCTAACTGCTGTTCAGCTAATAGTATAGCTGAACTTGTGCATCCTCTCCGAGGGCAGACTGGATGCTACAGTGACTCACTACCGCCTCTTGAGGCAAAAGTGGTATTACAAGACAGGATGGTTAGGGCTGGCTGCTTGGCATGCTAACTTCACCGTATAGCCGTGTTTCCACTAGGGGGGGAAAGTGGCCACCGGGAAAGTCTCAGGCCACACCCTCTCAAAAGTCCGCTCACTCTGCATGTTTTGACTACAAGTTAGCCCCCAGAGGGATTTAGAGACTGGTGACGTATGGATTTAGAGACAGGTGACGTATGGTTTTCTCCGTCGCTAACAGTGCACAACGTCAGCAGCTGAAAGCAGCATGGCTAATTATGCACAGAGTCTCCGCTTATTATAAACATAGTGATGTGAATTAACGGCAATTCTAACTGTGCACAGAGTGTCCTGTGTTTGTTGTAAACAAACAGAGATCGTTAATTGAACACCTCCTGCAGCAGCAGCACATACACACTGTACTGCTACAGAGCTAACTGTAGCTAACTGCCGCTAACGGCGGCTCTTCTGAACAAGCCGGCCTCCGGCTCGTTAGGCTCATTAAGAAGAGTAAGAAGGAGTTGCTGGATTTGTCTCCAGTCGCTTTCTTGGAAAAAAAGTCGCTAAGGGGGTCTGAAAAGTTGCTAAGTTGGTAACACTGCTTTGCCGGCTTTTACAAATGGCGTGTGTTGTTGTCGTGTAGAGTACTACGTCACATCCTGCTTAGCGATCTATCCAATCAGTAACCAGGCTGTTTTCAGGGGAGAAAAAAAGACCCTGCTCTTCTACAGGGACTAAAAAGTCCCAACTAAAGCCGGCTCCGGACTGCTCGTATTCAAATTAGGGGTGTTTTGGTGAATGAGACCCGCCTCATTCCAGGTATTGTCCGGTAGTGGAAACAGCCTTTATATCTGTGCAACACGATACAGAAATGTCTTTGACATAACGGTCACTTCTTTACATTCTGTTGATAATGTTTTTCGATGTTTTTAACTAAATATCCATACAAATCTTACATATTGCACCTTTAAACAACCAGAAGTTTTTATCCTTGTTTTCCACTGATCCTGTCAACAGTTAAATCCAATGTCAATGAAGTAAAGCTGACCACAGCTGCTGTTTTCTGTCAATAAGGAATCTTTTTTCAGATTAATGTAGTTTCCATTCATGTCAGGATGCTATGCGAATAAACAGCAACGCTTTATCTTACAGCCCCATGATTCCTGAATAATTAAACTAGGAAGTTTCATGTAAAATATCATGTAATGTCACACTAAGTAGATTGAAAATGAATAATGTATTTGAGGGTCAAACTGAGTGAGTGCACCTGAAATGTTGCTTATAATCACACAGGAAACAGTGTGCACACAAAGAACTGAAGGTTCAACTGTGACACATGGAATGATCCAGTTTTTCTCAGGATGCATTTGTAAAAACAATTTATTTTACTTTATATTTTGTATAGTTTGTGTTTGTTATGTTAATGTAATATGGAGCAGAGTAAGTATAATTCTAGTATTACAGCTTTTAGCTATTTTAGCAGTGTGTTTTTTGTTTTATTTCTATTTAAATGCACACTGGAAGACACTGACTGTTGCCACAACAGTGTACAGAGTAACTAGTGACACATACCATGACATTACATCAGCCAGATTTAAGAGTTGTCATGTTGCTGTTGCTTAAGGCAATATGTTTAATGCACAAAGTTTTCCAAATTCACTTGATCCTTTTTCATCATCCACGTCATCCCATTGTTTGTCTTCTGGGTCAGAGGGTTGACTGTTGAGCTGTCAAACAACACAGCTGCAGGTAAATCTACAATCTGATGGTTATGCTTTAGAAACAGCTCAGCAGTAATATAAAGGATACATGACTTTATTTTGGTAATGGGATGAACTAAAAATTAAGCACCAGTATTCCTCTTTAAGGAAAACAAAACACATAACAAATATTAAATACCCACTTTTTAATTATGCAAATAAGAGACTAACATTGTTATAGATACATACAAAGCATGTGCATTTTTTTATATTTCTATCTATTTATTTATTTAGATTTTGGAGGACAAGTAAGGGTTCATTTGTTTTTCTTTTTAGTCAAGGTCACTAATTTTAGAAAAATAATCAAAATCTCACTCAGTTTTCCTAAGAATCTTCTACGCTCTGCAGTATGACACAATTTTCCGACCTAAAGGAAACATTTTATGAGCGTTCCACCACTGACATCCAGAACACCAGTACACAGACGTACGTTCTAAACCAGTATCAAATCATCAAAAGTGACATTTTAGAGCCAAGGCCAATTTCTTTCTTATCCTAAACTCATTTATCTTGGTCTCAAGCAATATTGTGAAATGAGCACAAAGTCATGACAGAGTCAGGAAACTTGAAATGAAGACAGTGAGTGATCCAGCTGTCATTTCAGTAGCTAACCCTCCTGAGAAAACAGGAGGGTACCATGTCCTGTTTGTGCTCAGTATATTAAATCAATTTAAAAATGACAAATGTAACATTGGTCCATTGAGTTTTGATTCCTCCCAATACTTCTCACACAATTTCATGCCAATATGACCTTTACAGCACCACTCATACATGGGTCAGTGACAAATAAGGGTTAAATAAGGGTTTTTTAGAGAATATTAAACTTTTTCCACCTACAGTGTATTTAAGTGGACTTATACATATAATTATTTAATTAAAAAAAAAACATATGTATATGAGTATTTCTACATTTACACATATTGTCAATATTGAGCAGAACATATTCTTAAAACAACCATTTTTTTCTAAAGTTTTGAAAAATTATGTAAAATTTGTTATTTACCATAATGTTGCAATGTAAACTTGGATTGTATTTTTTTTCTCATTTTAGTTCACTTTTGTTTTCCTGTATATAGATATAGATATCAGATTTTTATGGGGAAAAAATACTGGTTACACCAATTGACAATGGATTAGATCACGTCATTGACCCACATGTTAGCAGGACATGGACAGTCAGATGGACAGTGAATTTTAAGTTCAAGTAGACCAGGGGTCGGCAACCTTTACCTTTTTTAAAAGAGCCATTGTTGGCCAAAAAAAGAGAACATTCTCAGAATGGAGCCACACATTTTTTGGAGCCTTACAGTGAAGATAAAACAGCCTTAACTGAAGCCTAATTAGCCTACCAACATTACTAATAGGTCACAATGAGCAGTTATTAAGATGGTTTTGTCAGAATGCAGTTAGGACTCAAGTGCAAATAAGAGGCTAGACTCTGAGAAATATCTCAGGCAGGCTAACCTGGCAAGGGAAACTCAAAACTACTTGCTTGACTACTAAATGACTTGAAATTGGCAAAATTGAGAGGTTAAGGTGCCGGGCCGTAGGTTTTCATAAGCTATGATGCACATTTTATTTGACTAAAATTTTAAAAGAAAATGTTTTACTGGTGTTTATATTCTTCAATTGTAAAAATGTGTGGTTTATAAAGTGCTTTGGGCCTACACCAATGATAGATTAAAATTAAAATGTTAAAAGAAATAACTGTTATTATTTGGTATAATGTTTTGGTCAAAGGGAGCTGCTGTAGAAGAGCCTGAAGAGCCGTGTGAGGCTCCGGAGCGGCAGGTTGCCGACCCCTGAAGTAGATGATAACACATTTTACATTTAAAATGTTTTCAACCTGTAGCTGAAATGTCAAATAAAAACTGATGTTAAATTAATTTTCAAGTCTGCATTTCAGATGTTGTGCTCATTTCACGAAAATCATTGAGACTTTAGTGTCTTTGTACATCTGCAATGATTATTTAATATGGCGTTTGCATTAATATCCACAAGATGTCCAAGTCCAGACTGTCATCTTGATGAGAAACTGTCAAAACTGGACACAGACTTGGTGGGAGTTGTGTTTAACTGCAGCTCATCAGATTCTATAAGCAGGGATCCATGATTGTCACTTTATACCAAAGGCATGGATAGAAATGGTCCCTCTAGTCAACGAAAGTGCAGCTTTTATTTAAAGTGCTTTTAGGAGTGATATTTGGAATAAAAAAGACAGACGATATTATACCTCTTAAGGAATTCAAATTCCACTTTCAGGAGAATAAATATCATGTCTTTATCTTAATATCTTGACTGAGGCAAGATTTAATCTTTGCCTCTGTAGCCATGTTCACTGGCTATCAGTGCTGAATCAAATCAATCGGAAGAATTGAATATATACTCTAATTCCACATCATTTTCAAAATAAATTGTGCTTTGAATTATACTTCCTAAACTGCTTTATATAATTTTTGCCATTCATATGAAAATAAAACAACTCACTAAATCACTAAGGTTCATGCCCTACACCAGACAGTACAAGAAACACACCAAACCCAGCTAGTCCTGTGCTTTTCATGCGGCTAAAGGCATCACAACAATTGGCTGCCACCAGTACAAATATTTCAACACTGATTTTTCTTAATAGTCTTTGCATTTTTTACCCCTTCCTTCACCTAAACCAGTCGCCTCATTATATGTCAGTTCGATTAAGTTCAGTCAGTATGCTGTAGAGTTACACGCAGACAAAGGGCCCGACTCAAACACTTCTGGACTGACATTTCGATGGCGTTTTTTTTTTTTTTTTTTTTAATTTATGTCAAACATTAGTATTGTATCCATGGTAACCTGCGGTTTAATACACCTTACACACAGATTTAAAACACTGGTATAACATTTGACTGCAATTGTGTTTGAATTGTCTCAATATATATGCTTTTAAATGGACACCAGCCCAGTATGAAATAACCAGTCGGTGCTGCTGCTGCACCACATAGTGTTTGCAAGGCCACATGACAGAATCTGCTCCTTTACGTGCCATTTTGGTGCAAGTGTTTAGAAACTGCAGCAGGCACAGGGGCACAGCAATGTGACATAAAAGCTCAGACAAAGCTCCACAGCAGTCTGTGTGCAGGATAGTAAAAGAGCTGTTTTATCATGATAGTTGGAAAGACTATACGCCGCAGTGATATGAGACCTAACATCCATGCATCCAACCATCGGCAGCTGCTGCTCTAAATGATTTAGGATATTATAAAGTACCTTTCATATATATCATTTTCCAATGTGCTCGTTAAAATACCTATATATTTCAATAACAGTCCTGTTATACTCACCACTCTGCTGCTATTAAAGGTACAGTGTGAATATTAAGTAACTCTTTCTTTCATTATCCTTAACCGCTTATCCGCAATCGGGTCGCGGGTCACGCAGTCACACTCTCATTCACCTACGGGCAATTTAGAGTCACCATTTAAACCTAAGCTGCATGTTTTTGGACTGTGGGAGAACCCACACTGACATGGGGAGAACACGGAAACTCCACACAGAAGAGCCGCAGACCGGAGTGGAACCGGCGACCTTCTTGCTGTGAGGTAAGAGTGCTAACTAGTGATGTGCCAAAGAAGCCTCATGAACCATTGTCATTATTTTCTGAGCCCACTAGATGGTGCTATTGGTTTAGAGTAAAAGGCTTAAGTAATAGTAATTGAGTGTGCTTTCAGCTCTTTGTAGAACACAGAGAACCATCTAGTGGACTCAGAAAATAATGAAAATGGTTCATGAGGCTTCACTGGCACATCACTAGTGCTAACCACTACACCACTGTGTTGCCCCATATTAAGTAACTTCATTAGGTATTTAAAATACAATATATGTTAAACTGTATTCCACCCCAGAGACAAAGAGTCTTGATGAATGAATGCATTTGTTTCTGTTTCATTTGCTCTATAATTCATATGAGGCGCGCATTTCCCGTAGTTAACAGATTTTAGATTTTTTAATTTGAAGGTAATCCAAAAGTAATTTAAAATATTTGGAATACATAACTTAATGTGAGTAACATAATGGATTATGTTAAAAGTTGGGGCATGTATTCAGTAATGTGTGGGGAAGTACATGTTAAAGTAAGCCTCCCAACCCTACAGTGGCCTTCAGGTAGCAGCCTCTCTCTAGAACCACTGGTCCATTTGTCCATCCTGGGCTACTGTCCAATCCAAGTACTCATTCTAAGCTAACAAAAACAGGTGATTATACACTTATCCTGAACCCTATACACTGTGTTAAAGCTTTGTAAATGTACATTGTGAAGCCATCGTAGTTCAGCTAATATCCTCAGTGCTTTTCGAGCCTGCCAGAGTTTTGGGACCTTTTATCATAATTTTAGATGTGTGCAGAACACTTATTTCTTTTTCATCAGAAAAGGGTTCTTGGCCCTCGATTTGGGTTACTGCAGTGTGAGATCTTACATAAGACCTTTATTCACCTTGTACTGAGTCCAACAGTTGGAATCAGCAGAGAAGGATAACTGTAGTTGTACAGTGCTTAAGTAAAGTCTGAATCAGGCTCTTTGTCAGTAGCTCTTCTTTCATGCAGCTCACATACAGTAAACACAGAGCTCAATGTACAGCAAACTGCCATTCAAGCTCTAATGGTAAAGCAGCACTTCATGGAGTTTTAGGGACTCACAGCCAAAAAGAACACACAAGTAAGACATGGACACTTTAAGACAACTTCATCACTTCCTTATCAGTAGATAGTAGGAAAGGTAAAATACACGGTTCTGCAGAAACAAGCACATGTTTAAAGGGCCTGTTTAAGCTCCAACTTATTTCTATAGCCAGTGTACCAATGAGCACTGAGGCGTTCACCAACATCAACACATCAACACAACAAGTCTGCTTTCTACTCCAGCTGTCTGTTTCTATCATGGTGCAGACACAGAGCCCTGATGGTCTAAGCTGTCCTACATAGGAGCATCAACAACTTGATATGACAAACAGCACCATATATTCCAAATTCAAATAAAATATTTTTTCTGTGCATTAAGCAGTAGCTACTGGTCTAATGGAAAAACTCAACTTTTGATTGCTATCATTTCCAATATTATCAGTGAATTATGGTCTTAGGGCCATGTAGTAAAATAATATAAAATATAATTTCAAAATTTCAAGTATCCACAAGAGTTTTAAAGGCATCACTATATAACGGACACTGGGACAGTCATAAGATGATTAACAGAAAATTATGTTAACAAAAATATATATTTCTGTAATAGATTTTTTCAAGACTTCACTCTAATTTTGACCTTATCATGCCGCAAAAAAAATCTTAGAGGGAAATTCCGCTTTGGTGACCTGTTCAGGACTTGTGTGGGAGGAAGAAAGGATCATTGTCATTGTTTTGGCTTTGAATGGAAAAACAGAACCATGTTCCTCCAAGTTTCACTGCAGAGCCATTTTATGTCTGCTTCTACCCTAACACCATGTCTGTAATGGATGTGCTCCAGCGGCATGTTTTTTTGTGGTATTCACAGAGAACAGACACACTTCCATTGAACAGTTTAGCTGTCTCTAGGTGGAGCACCTTTTTACACTTCAGATCCGTCTTCTTTCATGATGTGTAACACACTGAGCTCTGCCAAAGACAAGCTGCAGTAGAACACATGTAAAATACCTTTCCTTCAGCAAACTAGGTGTGTAAATCTGAGCTGTTAGGCTATATTTGTTAATACTGTAGTATAAATAATGTAAATAGAAAGCAATACACTTATCCTTAAGAATAATGATATCCACATAAGTCTTTTCAGACAGCAGTCACTGTCTGTTTTCTTCTCTGCCTCAACTGAATTTTTGGATTGTGAGAAGAGACATGTTTTCAACTATATATTCATACAATGGCCTAGCAATGCCACAAGTCAATAATTTTTCAAGTGTTTGAGGTACAAAGCAAGTAATAAATCAAATATTAGTATGTTAATGTGACTCAGCTCAATGAAACACAAAGCTTAATATGACAGATGTGGTCCCATGTTTGTGTTGGAAAGATTCATAAAGTAGATATATTGCACTAAATGTCTTTTGGATTTATTTTGTCTCCTTGTGCAAACTTTGTAATTGTAAACTGTTCAGTGCTTTCTCGCTGACAACTGCACTATGGCAAAACAGCGCAAGGGGCTGTGTTGGTTTATTATCACTGGTTATTAAAGATAAAATATACTCAGCACGTCCAGTCCGATCATTGTCGTAAAGCCGCCCACCACATAGCCCTTCTGTACCAGTTGAACTCTACAGCTCTTTCATTTCTCCCCTTGTCTCCATGCTGCCATGGTTAACAGCAAATCAGCACATTGCTACATCTTAAACACTGCAGTTGATCTGCCCGCTCTGGTCACTTGAACATACTTGATTTGCCAAATGCACTGCAGGAAAACGTGTGTCTCTGAAATGAATGCCAAGGCCTGCATTGGTTTTTGCCACAGTTATTGTCAATGTGAAAGCCTAAACTCTACATGGCCACACTGATTGTGTGAAGGGCAACACACACCAGCTGTATGATGCATGCAACAATGTCAAATCCATGTCTATTTCTAAACACACACCTTCAGTCATGCAGCCAGTGTGTGTTGCACTTACAGTAAGTTCCTGCTTGGTGCTCAATCTCCAGCAGGGGACGCCCCAAACAAGCACATTTCACATGGGAGGCCTTCTGCTCATTTTAGTTGCAATTTAAATTAGGGCTGGGCGATATATCGATATATAAAATATATCGATATATCGATATATAAAATATATCGATATATAAAATATATCGATATATTTTTTAATGTGATATGGAATTAGACCATATCCCATATATCGATATAGTTCAATTTTGAGCTGTGATCCTTGCTCCAGGCAAGCTGCTTTAAATAAATGCTGCCCTTACTAAGGTTTGTCATATTTACTTATTTTGTAATGTTCGTTATTCTTTCCTCATATAAATATATTTATTACAGAAAAAGACTGGCCTATTTTATTTCATAGGCTATTTTTATTTAAGATATTTTTTATTTAAATGTGCACTTTGTGGAGCTTTGAGTTTTAAAAAAAAAAGGTACTCCTGTTGTTATACAGTATTTATGTTCACTTAAATAAACAGTTTTGTCATATTTGACTTTGACTGAACATTTGCTCTCACTCTGCGATAAAAAATATCGGTATATATATCGTATATCGATGTTCAGCCTAAATATATTGGGATATGACTATGGTCCATATCGCCCAGCCCTAATTTAAATGTAAATGTTCTTACTAAATTTTTTACATAAGCCATACTAAAAACATAGTTAATTCAAAGTTGTTATTGTCGTTTTACTTTAAGTGATCAGTTGTGGTTGACAAAAACTGATTAATGATTAAATGCTCAGGGGGTGAATATTAGTATTGATCAGCAGGCATTACATCCCTAATAACACCAGTGTCACCTTCCAGTGTCACATATAACTAAACAATGCTGTCATTTACAGCTTCAAGTTGGGGTGAGGGGTTAAAATTGTGCCCAGGGTCCTAGATAGGCTTGGGCTGCCCCCGGCTAAGTGTCTCAGTGCATTAAACAGCACTGAGAAATGAAAAGAAATGAATAGTGTAGATTTTTCAGTGAAACAGATGGAGGCATTGGGCAATGAATTAATGAATGACTTCTTGGCAGGTTTGATAGTTTACCAGCCCTTGGTAGATGAGTAGAGAGTGGAGGTGGTACACTGCATGTAGTGTAGGAGGCTATAGGGACACATAGAGCATCATGAGAGTATTAAGGGCTTACTGTCACCTCTGGATATTCATGAACAGAACCCCTAGAACACATGCAAAGACACAGCCTACTGCCAAGGTCAGTCCTCCTGCTCCTCACTGTCCTGCCGGCCGTCTATCCTCTTCTCTTTGTGACACGAGAAGATCCGCCGCATCTCCTCCTCGTACCTGATGAAATTCTCTCCAAACCTAGCCCAGGCTTTTAGGGGGACTGTGATGGTGTTTCTATACGGCTGCCGTACCTCGCTAATTTTTAAAAAGATACCATACCGGTTGGACCCGACGTCAAAGTAAAACCTCTTGTTGTCCACCCGAAAAGACGCAGCCTCGGGCAGCTCGGGGCTCTCGTCGTGGTTCCTGGAGCCGCTCCGGCCGCGCTCGTCGCTCTCCTCGTCGCCGTAGTCTTCGATGAGCTGTGACAGCGCGTCTCTGAACTCGATGAGCCCCTGAGCCGGCAGCACGATGGTCTGCTCGATGCCCTGGCCGTAGTAGCCCATGGTGCCGTGTCCTTTGCTGACAGTCTGCCGTATGCGGAGGAAGCGACCCCTCTGGTTCTCCTTCAGGTCCAGGAAGTACTTTCTGTTGTCTCTCTCTATGAACTCGCTCTTGAGGACGCGGTGGGCATGGTCGTCGGACACCGCGGAGCCGGTGGGGGACAGCGCCGCGTGCTGCTGCTCCTGCTGCCTCCTGCGGGAGTCGTGCGCGCGGCCCTGGCCGTTGTTGCTGTGCTCCTCGAGCTGCGGAGGCGCGAGGCCCCCCCGCAGCCCGATGCGGGCATAGTAGTCTATGAAGTCCCCCAGGCAGTAGCGGAGCGCCGGGGCCATGGACATGGACAGCGTCAGCTTGCTCTTCCTGATGTTATCATGCCGGCCTCTGCCGATCCACACCTCGGCTATCTTCAGGAAGCGACCCCGCACACTCTGCTTCACATCCAGATAGAAGCGTTTCTTCTGGATGTCGACGCGTTTGGACGCTAACTCCTGGATGTCATTGCCCTGCTGCTGGGATCCGCTCTGGACATATTGCTGAGGATATGTGGGTCTCGGTAAAGAATCTGATGCAATCTTACCCCTGCCTCTTTCCATCCCTCTGCAACATCCATCAGCCATCATGATTTATATTCCTCCACTAGACAGCACAGGACAAAGCGATCCCCCATCCCACAGGGCGACTAATAAACGAATAGAGCAGGATTATTCATTCAGCAGGCTGCTGGAGCTACACACAACTTAGCGAGATGCCTCGAATGACCTAAAAATGGCAGCTAGTTTGGAGGCACCAGCTGATTGAGTTGCTGTGTCCCGAAGAAAAGGTCAAGCTCCACTATTTAGCCGTTTCCACTGCAAACTTCATGCCATTTCCATCACCCAGTGCCTTAGTGCTGCCCCTGTACCGAGGAGCCAGGGAGGGAAGCAGCCAACCTGAAATGGGAGAAGGCGTCCAATACTACATGAACCCGATGAACCCATCCAGCAGCCCTCCCCGTCCTGAGAGTACCTCAGTTAAAGAGACACGATTTACACAGTGGTGTAGTTCTCACACTCCCCTCAGCTGCATCAGCCTCAGCCGCACCGATCCACACAGACACATATTACAGGAAATATGACTTGAAGAGATTAATGAATTTGTTTATGTTTCATTTAAAACTTCATTAACCTCATTTCATTCAGGCTGTGATAACCAATAACTCTGCCTTTCACTGTAACTGTTTTTTTTATTTTATGTTTTTGTATGTGTTTTGTCTGTGCTGTTTTGTGTTTTCTCTGTATTCAGTTTTATGTTTTCTCTCTACTCTGTTTTGTGTTTTCTCTATTATGTTTTGTGTTTTCTCTGTATTCTATTTTGTGTTTTCTCTGTATTCTGTTTTATGTTTTTTCTGTACTCTGTTTTGTGTTTTCTCTCTACCCTGTTTTGTGTTTTCGCTGTACTCTGTTTTATGTTTTCTCTGTATTCTGTTTTGTGTTTTCTCTGTATTCTGTTTTGTGTTTTCTCTGTATTCTGTTTTCTCTGTATTCTGTTTTGTTTTTTCTCTGTATTCTGTTTTGTGTTTTCTCTGTTCTCTGTTTTAGGTTTTCTCTGTATTCTGTTTTGTGTTTTCTCTGTATTCTGTTTTGTGTTTTCTCTGTTCTCTGTTTTATGTTTTCTCTGTATTCTGTTTTGTGTTTTCTCTGTACTCTGTTTTCTCTGTATTCTGTTTTGTTTTTTCTCTGTATTCTGTTTTGTGTTTTCTCTGTTCTCTGTTTTAGGTTTTCTCTGTATTCTGTTTTGTGTTTTCTCTGTATTCTGTTTTGTGTTTTCTCTGTTCTCTGTTTTATGTTTTCTCTGTATTCTGTTTTGTTTTTTCTCTGTATTCTGTTTTGTGTTTTCTCTGTTCTCTGTTTTAGGTTTTCTCTGTATTCTGTTTTGTGTTTTCTCTGTATTCTGTTTTGTGTTTTCTCTGTTCTCTGTTTTATGTTTTCTCTGTATTCTGTTTTGTGTTTTCTCTGTACTCTCGACGTCATTGTAAATGAGGGGTTGCCCTCAATGATTCCCCAAGAATAAAAGATAAATGAAAAAAGAAAAAAATTGGTCTATAATTCACGAGGCAGATAACAGATTTTAGATTTTTTTTAATTTGAAGGTAATCCAAAAGTAATTTAAAATATTTGAAATACATAACTTAATGTGAGTAACATAATGGATTATGTTACAAATTAAAATGTGGGGCATGTATTCAGTAATGTGTGGGGAGGTACATGTCAAAGTAACCCTCCAAAGCCTTCAGGTAGCAGCCTCTCTCTAGAACCACTGGTCCATTTGTCCATCCTGGGCTACTGTCCAATCCAAGTACTCATTCTAAGCTAACAAAAACAGGTGATTATACACTTATCCTGAACCCTATAAACTGTGTTAAAGCTTCCGAAATGTACATTGTGAAGCCACCGTAATTCAGCTAATATCCTCAGTGCTTTTCCAGCCTGCCACAGTTTTGGGACCTTTTATCATAATTTTAGATGTGTGCAGAACACTTATTAATTTTTTAATCAGAAAAGGGTTCTTGGCCCTTGATTTGGGTTACTGCAGTGTGAGATCTTACAGAAGACCTTTATTCACCTTGAATACCTCAGTTAAAGAGACATTTACACAGTGGCTGTAGTTCTCACACTCCCCTCAGCTGCATCAGGCTCATCCGCACCGATCCACACAGAAACATATTCCTGATACAACACTTTATAATAAGGATGCAGATAATGTTCAATCATCGCATGGCTTGATTCCATGCCTGAATTAATGCAGGGTGTGTTATCAATTCCTGTTTGCTCACTGCAAAAACTGAAATCTAAGTCAGATTAAATATCTTAGATCAAGGGGATACATGCTAAACTGTTTCACTTGTTTTAAGTGTTTTGGTCCTTAATTATCTAAATCAGATATTACAGCTTGTTACTGAGATTTTATGACCTATACTGAGTAAATACATGCTGGAAACTAGAATATCAAAAGTTACAAAGCTGTTTCATCAACACTTACAAGTATAAAACTGCTATTTCAAAGTAATCATTTCTTATTTCAAGCATAACTAAGAAATCATAACATAATTTTACCTCTTCACATACTTAAAACAAGCAGCCAGATGGAATCAAGTGTTTTATTATCAATGAAAATATAGAAGTGTGTATTGTTGTGTAGTATGTATATAATTAACTAGTACATTGGCACAGAGCTGTAAATTGACACTTGATATTTAAACATTTAACATGAAACATTTAATGACAAAAATAAAAAAAAATCACTTGTTATTAGTTAGAATACACTAATTCTAAGGTATTTGTGGGTTCATTGAGATTAGATATTTTAACTTGTTTTGGAAAGTCTTGACAAGCCAAATTTTCTTGTTCCTTTGGCAGATAATTTTGCTATTTTTAAGCAAAATACACCTAATTTTTGTACTTTTTTTCTTCTTTTTTAGAGGTGGCTTTTTGCAGTGCTCATCGTGATCTAATAATTTACCCACTGTGACATTATTTGATTTGTTCAAACATAATAGACCATCAATTAAGGAATTATAATTACCACTTCCAGTGTATCTGCTCATCAGAACTGGACCTATTGTCATTGAAATAAGAAGCTGTTTTTCTCTCTCAAATCCATTCACATATTGGAATATCTGGAAAGTTTTTTAAAGTATTTTTACAAAAAATAAATGCAAAAATTACAGTGATACTTGTATATATAGTACAGTATATTTTTGTTACAAACACGGTGCCAGAGTATTTTACAGTGGAGTAATGTATTTTTAAAAAATGTCATTGTAACTGCTACTGAATTAACCCATTTATCTTTTTACGGTCTTTTACTGTCATGTTTTAGCAGTTTTTCACCATAAAATCTACACATTTTTTACAGTGTAGGTGAGCATTTTTTGAGTGGATTGAGTGCATTTTTTGCTGGCATGTGCATTTTATGTGTTATATTATGCTTTCATTCCATATCGCATGTACATTGTAAATTTGATTATTATTTTACAAAGTAGTTTGAACCAATTATTTGAAAGTAGCTTTAGTTAACCAAACTACATTTCTCCCCTGGCTACACTGTAAAAAAAAAAATGATGTTGCTTTTACAGAAAAAAAATGGCAGAATAACTCTGCAAAAAATACAGTACAAATGTAAACTTTACAAATCAACTTGTAAATTTAACTGGTATTCAGTATACAATAAATAATAACTGAATGTTAATTCACTGGTAATCAATGCGCAATAAGCAAAATCTGCATGTAAATTTTGCATAAATAATTAGTATAAAAGCAGCATCATCCTGTTAAATTAGCAGTAAAGGACAGTATAATCTACAACTTAACTTTTTTTTTTAAATTACTACAGTTTTAGGATGTAACATTTACAAGTTGTTCTGTAAGGATGTTGACATATGTACTGTATTTTTTACGGAAATATTCTGGTAACCACAGCTGCCAGTTTTTTTCTGTAAAATAAACGGGACATTTTTACTGTGTAGCTCTGATGTAGTTAAACTCCTTCCAGTGTGAAGACATTGGTTGTTTGCTAAGTTATGCTTTCAAAGCTACTACGACAGTTTTCCTATAATTAGATTTTTTTAAATGCGAAATATCACCTTGCTTCCAGTATTGCAATATATTGAATCTGGAGCCCTGTATCATATGTATTGTATCACCAGACACTGTATGCAGGAAATACACAGCTCACCAAACCAAACATGTTTTGAGTGTATCCCTACACATGTTAAATATACACTAGGGCTGCAACTAACGATTATTTTCATTATCGATGAATCTCTCGATTATTTAAATGATTAATCGATTAGTTGTTTGGTCAATAAAATGTTGAAAAATATCAATCGGTGTTTCCCAAACCACAAGATGACGTCCTCAAATCTCTTGTTTTGTCCCCAAACCAAAGAGATATTCAGTTTATTGGCAAAAAGGAACAAAGGAACCTGAAATATTCACATTGAAGCAGCTGAAATCAGAGAATTTGGACTTTTGTCTTTAAAATTGCTCAAACCAATTATTCGATTATCAAAATAGTTGAATTTGAATAATAAATTATTGTTTGATTAATCAATTAATTGTTGCAGCTCTAATATACAGCATAGTTAGTTATGGAGCCATTGAATTTCATCCACTTTCCCCACTGCTGCCCATTTCTGCCACAACAAGAAAATCTGAAAAGTTATGCAGGATGAAAATAAAAACACTTCTGCTAAATCAACCTGATTAGTCATTAAATAATAAACCAAAAGGCAACATTTTGACTTGGTAAGCCAAAACGTTTATTCATTTTAAATCTTTTCCAGGTAGAAACAGAACAATTGTGTAAGTGTTAAGGACAATGATGCCAGCTTACATCAAGACATTAGTTAAAACATTTATTTCATATTTTATAATGATAATCATTTACAGCGTTCCACAACCTTTTGTCGGCAGGTAATGAAACGATTGACCTCTTTGATTGTTCACAGTCATATTGAAAAAAGTTAACACTTCCACATTTTCCCCATTTTTTCTCCGACTGTCAGTTCCATGTTTGTTCACTCAAAGTCTTTGCAGAGAAGCAGACTTTTAGCCTTCAGGTTTATTTCCTGTTTCTCTCGTCCAGAGCTTTGCAGTCCTCAAAGCTATTCAGAGCAGTTCAGACATGAAGACTTGTTGCTGCTGGGAGCAGGTCAGTGATCACAGTGAGTCATTGATCACATTGTCAGGTCGCTCCCCAATAATCACTCAGAGCTGTAGCATCAAGCTGATGTTAGTGAAAGGTGAAATATCAGGGGGTTATTAGAGACGAGCATAGAAACACAGCACATTGCATATGAAGTTTGACCATTGTAATATGATAAGAAAGAATGGCTGCTCTGACAGACTGAGGTGAGGGGGGACACTGTAGGAACACTGGAACCAATCTAAACTGGACTCTTCCCCACTTAAGCCACTGCCTCCTGTCACAGGAATCCCTTTCAGGAATGAAATAAACATTAAAGACCTTACATACGGAATTAAAGCAGTGGAGTGATCCTTAAACTAAAGGTATCACATTAGCTAGAAACTATACATAACTCAGATATGCATAATATTTTTATATTTAAAGGCAGTTAATGGTGCACTGGCACTGCACTGGTGACATGTCAGTGTGAACTTTGTTATTTGATTACATTAATTTGCAGTGTATATTCTTAAAGTGAAAACATACTCTGTGGACATTCGAAGCCCGGTAACATGGTCCCTGCATCCCATGCCGCCACCAGAGGGCGCTCAGTAAGCATCTGCTCCAACACACACAACGTCTGCTGCAGCACCCTTCACTTTTGAACAGTGCTTCACACAGAATGAAATGCAACATGTGACATGACTGTACATACATATGCCGTGTGTTTTGCACGTTATTTCGCTATAAAGATGTGGCTGTGTTCATTTTCCATTTAAGTGCAAAGCAAGCAAACTAATCCTAGTCCCGAAAGCTCCAAAGCATTCTGGATTATTTATTCTTGGTTAGGGGTAAAAGATAAACTGGTGCGGTCTTTTGTCTTTAAGAATGACCAAAATCACATAGATGACACATGTTGTGTGTCTGTGTTGTTACTGGGGTCTGTAGCCACCCAGCTGAGGCATGTAGCTGGACAGTGGTACAGCCGACTGGCCGTCAGAAGGCGTCGTCTGCTCAAAGTCATCTTCCAGGGGACATAAATCCAGAGGCTCCAGCACCTCCTGCTGCTCCGTCTCCAGCTGGCTGCTGCTGTCCTGGTTGCCTGCAGCGCGCGTGAAGCAGGGCTGTCGGGGGAAACACTGCGACTGTCTGCTGCCCTCCTGCACCAACATGTCTGGGTTCTCCTCAGAGTCCAGCAGGGGCTGCGTGGACTCAGACCGTGAAAAAATGGCCTGCTGGGGTTGGGAGTTGGGAGTCTGGCCCTTGTAACCGTTGGAGGCCACCACCGAGGAGTACTGGACAGTGCTGGCTGTGGTGTCGGCCATGTCGCCGCCTTCGTCGCTGTCGGACACGCTCTGGCGAGGAGAGGACATGCAGGAGGAGCCACCGATGCCGCTGCTGTGTTCTTCTGACAGATACTTATCCTTCTTCAGAGACAGGCTGGCCTTGTCCTCCTCAAACACACATTTGCCATCACACACATCCACATCGAGCACACTGATGCCAGATAAACAGTTCTGCTTCGGTGTCTCTGCCTGTGGGAGACAAAAGTGAGGCAGAATTACAATCGGACAAAAGACTTATTAGATGGCAAACAGAAACAATGGAAGGCCTCTAGTGTCCCAGTAGTATGTGATGGTGTGTTGAGAAAGGACAGAGGTCCACTACACAGAATTAGTATGCATTCAAGTGTTAACTTCTTTTTTTTTTTGTGATTTATGAAATATCTCATGAAGACAACAGGATATAAAAAGTTACTTAGTTGTAGATTTGACATTTAAGATGTTTCACCATGTTTCACATTCTCAGAGGAGAGACGGCAGTTTCTGTATCGACAGGCACCGCAAGTCACACAAACATACAAAAGAATATTAGTATCGGGTTGAGACTATCAATACTTAATTACTCGGATAGGGATCATGGGGGAAAAAATCTTGACCAACTACAATATCTAGAAGGTAAGTTGAATGTTGGTCTTTGTGGGTACCCCCCCCCCCCCTCGGCTTGATAACTGTAACGCACTTTATATGGGGGTTAGTGGGTCCTCCATTGCCCGCCTTCAACTGGTACAAAATGCTGCTGCACGTTTTTTAACTGGCACAAGAAAGTATGAGCACATTTCACCTGTTTTAGCTTCACTGCACTGGCTACCCGTTCATTTTAGGATTAATTTTAAAATGATTTTATTTGCTTTTAAAGCTTTAAATGGTCTTGCTCCAGTTTACCTCTCTGAGCTGCTGCACCCCTACTCTCCCACCCGTCTCTCAGGTCAGCTGACCAGCTGCTCCTGGTAGTACCAGAGCTCGGCTGAGGCTCAGAGGGGAACGAGCATTTGCCATTGCAGCTCCAAAACTTTGGAATGAATTGTTGCTGCACATTAGACAGGCCTCCTCACTGTCTCATTTTAACCCATTTAAGGCGGGAAAGCATTACCGCATTTCTACCATTAAAATTGGGAGCACTGTTGTGTTATTCTACCATTAAAGCCGGGACAGCGGATACGTCGTTTTGTAGTATTTGTAGTTTTTTCCACCTATTTTCGGTCTCTTGGGAGTGTCGCAATGCAACATGGGACTTTTCCAGAACTTTGAAATCATGGCGAAAGACGACTATAGCGGAGGGAGCTCAGAAGTAAGTGATGGATCTTGATGAAAATAGTGCACATGATGTTATTGCTGATCGGGACTTTGAACCCTCGGAACCAATCGACCGGGATTTATGGATGAGGAATGTTTTTAGACGACATATTTTCACCGAAGAACAGACAGATTTGTGGCCATCTGGAGATAATAACAATAATAATACTAATTGATTGTGATGATGATATAAGAAATCATGACTGTATGTCTTATATTACTTTATGCGTCGTTGAGTACCCTGAAAAGTGCAATATAGATAAAATGTATTATTATTATTTATTATTATTATGATTATTATCATTTTTTTATTACAGTAGGCTAATGAGAACTATGTCTATTTCTTCCAATGGTCATATCATGTTTGCATCTTGCTAATGGGCATGTATTAGTATTATGTATAGGATTTTTATTCAGTCAAATGTGACATTTGCGGAGTTTGTAGATTTTTAAAAAAACGTTATTGTTTGGACAAATAAACTCAGCTTCTCATGAAAGCCACAGGTATAAGCTCTCAAATACTTTTTGAATTTCATTTCTATCTGCTACAGAGGCCGAAAAATCTTCTGTTGAATTTCCAGAAAAAATTCAGGTTTTAGGGGGTTCTTTCAAAATCGCCCAGAGGTTTTCCAGGCATTTTTTCCAGGCGTTTTAGGCCTTAATGGGTTAAATCTCTTCTTAAAACCCACCTCTTCTCGTTGGCTTTTAACACCACGTAGAGTGTTGATTTTATGATTTTATGTTTTTATTTGTATACACGCATATTTTATTTTGTGCGGGCAGTACATTTTACATTTTATTTTATATTATTCTATTTTTTATCTTATTGTATTTTACTGTACTATTGTTTTCTACATCTCTTTGTATTGTGTTATCTATTTATTGTTGTGCAGCACTTTGGAAACCTTGTGTTTGCTTAAATTGTGCTATATAAATAAAGTGGATTGGACTGGACTGATTTGGATTGGATTGGTTTGCCTCAATGCTCAGACCTGGTTAGGGGTTTGGCTGCAGAGGCCAGTCTCACTGTTACTGAGTCAGCTGCAGTGATGAAAAGCAGGCTGGAGCTATGTGCTGTGTGCAGGTTATACCTATATAATCTGTTGATTTGCAGCATAATAAACACTGCACAGTGTGTGTCAGTTTAAAAGAAGTCCTCACTTTCAAAGGATAATCAGGAGACCAACTTCCAATGGTGCTCTCTCCAGGGTTTGGAATCTCGGGCCAGAAATTCTCCTTGATCCTGTTAGAGAGAAAAGACTGAAGGTTATTATAGTTAACAAAAGCTCAAACTAAACTAGGTGTGAAAGAACATTTGAGTTCACTGAAATAAAAATAAAAACTGATATTGAAGATTTTGAAACTGAAACAAAAAAAATATTTTCAAAACTAGCTAAAAGGAAATGAAATGATACTTTAAATCTTTTGAGTGTATCAATTTGGTCAAATTTTATCAAGACAACATGCATGAACATTAGTGCATATGATTATTGAGACAATGATGTCTATGTGACTGTAGCTGTGTCTCAGTTTGCGTACTTTTGCTTTTACTTTTTACTTTTACATCTGATATTTCAAGTGCATAAATTCATTTACACTGACAAGTATGACAGAATGCATTGCACTAGGATTACCCGGATGGTGCACTCAAAACAAAAAGTTTTAAACGCTGGACACTTCCCATTGTCAATGGTTGTGGAAGGGGAGGGACCACAAACCTATCTCAAACATGTACAAATGGCAGGTGAGGAAGCAGCAGCTGTTGCAATTAGGATTAAATTGAAACAAGCATATGCATTCTGGAAATAATTGAAACTAAAAAATACAAAACCAGAATAACTCTGATCTCTCTTCAAAACATGCTCTGAGCACAATAGATAATGCTTAAAGTGGAACTTACACATCTTTTTTGTAGACACAGACCAGCATGGTCATGACAAAAATAAACAGGAAGCCCAAGCACACTCCGACCACGATGCTCTCCACCTCTCCTGGAGCTGAGGGAAACAGAAGAGTCAGCAACAAGCAAAACTACAGCCTGCAGTCAAAAGCTCATGTCAATATTCTTGTAGAGATTTAATGAGCGAATGAGCCACTTCTTAAGGAGCCACTAACGAGCTGGAGGCCGGCTTGTTAAGAAGAGCCGCCATTAGCGGCAGTTAGCTACAGTTAGCTCTGTAGCAGTACAGTGTGTATGTGCTGCTGCTGCAGGAGGTGTTCACTTAGTGATCTCTGTTTGTTTACAACAAGCACCAGACTGTGCACAAGTAGCGATGCTGTTAATTCACAATCACTATGTTTATGATGAACTGAGACTGAGATTAGCCATGCTGCTTTCAGCTGCTGACGTTGTGCACAGTTAGCGACGGTGAAAACCATATGTCACCTCCAGAGTCTCTAAATCCCTCTGGGGGCTAACTTATAGTTGAGACACGCAGAGTGAGTGGACTTTTGAGAGGGTGTGGCCTGAGACTTTCCTGGTGGCCACTTTCCCCCCCTAGTGGAAACATGGCCATAAGCAGTATTAGTATGCTCAATTTCCAAAACTGAACTATGGCTGTGGCTTTGTGCATGTGTTTTTTTTTGTCTTGTTTTCAGTTGCTCGTGTTGGAAAGATCCCACTCACCATATTTCCGAGTGATGAATGAGTGATTAAGGCTTATGGCTGAGCCTCCGATGGTTGAAGCTTTAATCCAAGTTATGTAATTGGTGTTGTCCGACAATGGCTTCAGAGTGTATGAGGTGGTGTCAGCTGACACTGTTATGTCTGCAAATGAGCAAAACAGGAATCAGCAACTGACAACGGCAGTTATCAGTAACCTTCTGGGTAAAATTCAAGATACCAAGTGAGAGGTACATACTGTGTTTTTCCTCTCCACTTTGATAGAATATGGTGTAGTTGGTGATGAAGCCTTGCCGAAGGTCTTGGGGAATTGGATCCCATTTTAGCTCTGCCTCATTATGTCCTGCTGTGCATTTGATTTCAGGAGCTTTTAACGGAGCTGCAACCACAACATCATACAACTGTGGGTCAATTTCATATGTTTTAATATATTGTGGCAACATCTCTGAAGAACTGGTTGAACTTAATAACTTCTTAAATTGTAGGTTGTTGTTCTCATAACAGTCAGTGTAAATGAGGAGGTTATTGTTTTAAGGCAGTGACTATCGGCTGATGTGACTGATGTTGTTGACAACAGCTGAAGGTGGAGAAACTATAGAATTATAAAATCATGAATACAGATTTTATGTATTCCTGTATCAGAAGCATGATTACTTTACTGCAGCCAGAGGACACTGTTGTGTAGTTTACAGTAAACAACAGTAAACTTTTCAGTCCTGGCATTTGAACTGACGAGCCTATAGAAATAGACTTCTTAACCGAATAGAAAGACACACATGGAAAGAAAGAAAAGCTGAGTATTTAGCAGAGTCTCTCAGACACTATGAAAAAATGGGTGTCTGCAATTACCAAAAAACAATTTGGACTGATTTCAATATTTACAATACTTTAAAATGCAATTGTGTACTTCTTACAATTAGTCACGAATAAGTGTGTTAATTTACCTCCTTGTTCCAGAAAGGCTTCCATTCTTGCTGGCTTCCCAATCCATCCAGAGTATATTGGATACACAGATACATTGTAGCAAACAAACTTCTTAAGGTTGCCTAGATTTGACATAAATGAAATGTTACATTCAGAGAAAAGCCTGTTGACTAAAAATTATGTAATCAGAGTAACGCAGAGAATCAGTCAAGTGATACTCCACCAAAATTTAGTTCTGAGTATGACACACCCTTTAGGCTTAAAAGAAGGCATTTATAATTTTGTAATTATGATTTTAGTATGCTGTTTGACAGAAAACAGCTGCTGTCAGCTTGGATTCTCCAAACAGAGGAGCTAATAAATGTAGTGCAGTGTTAGGAGTTGGAGGTCTGTCTGTCTGTCTACACAAAACAAACAGCACTGTACTAAACATCACATCATGTATATAAAGCATTAAAAACCCCTCATGGCATCGGCTCAATTGTTTCGTAAGCAAAAACAAACATGATTGGATGATCAGTCGATAGCAGCCACAACTTCACCAATATGACTCCAAAATGTAAATTATTTGTCAGAGACACCCTAATATATAGATATCTTGGCATGTCACTCAAACATGTAGTACGGATAGGGCTGGGCGATATATCGATATAAAAAAATATATTGATATATTTTTCAAAGTGATATGGAATTAGACCATATATTGTTATAGTTTAAAAATATATATATTTCCTTATATATAAATATGAATATATACATTTAATATATTTTTCTATTTAAATGTGCACTTTAAGGAGCTTTAATTTAAAAAAAAAAAAAAAAAAGGTCCTCCTGTCATACAGTATTTATGTTCACTTAAATAAATGGTTTCAATAAAACTACTTGTGATATGTCATATTTGGTTTTGACTTTGACTGAACATTTGCTCTCACTTTGCGATAGAATTATCAGGATATATATCGTATATCGATATTCAGCCTAAATATATCGGGATATGACTTTTGGTCCATACCGCTCAGCCCTCAGTACGGATGCAGAACAAATTGTTT
Organism: Centropristis striata; assembly: GCF_030273125.1. Classification (NCBI taxonomy): domain Eukaryota; kingdom Metazoa; phylum Chordata; class Actinopteri; order Perciformes; family Serranidae; genus Centropristis; species Centropristis striata. The sequence goes on from NC_081535.1 coordinate 24,298,730, forward strand.
GAGAAATTTCTAACAATGTTCAGATTGCAACCCTAGTGCTTATGTCCATAAACAGATAGCTGCATGACAATAGGGCTGTGACGGTACAGATTTTTTGTGAGCGCTGTGAAAAATGTACCCCTCTAGTTTTGCTGTTGACAGTAAAACAGAGCTCAATCCTGAGCTTGTGTGGACTGACAGCTGCAAGAAATATTCTCAACATGAATAAAATATATATGGTGTTAGTCTTACATTTAATTGTTTGCTCAATTATAGTTGACTACCGTTTCTATGTAAACTTGACACTGAATAAACAGTTGTTAAATGACCTCAAACGAGCCACACTTTAACTGTGCTGTGTCTGGAAGCATGCACACGTTATACACTCGACAGTGTCGGTTCTACACAGGGGCCTACAGGGGCCACTGCCCCTGTGAAGAAGCCCTCGGCCCCTGCTGTGGCCCCTGTGTCAAATTAAAAATAAAATGATACATTTTTAACGATGAATGACGGAACAATTCTTACCTATTTTTTGTTCAAACAATATCTCATTGTACACAAAAGGAACCCAGAATGTGTACATTGTATGACATAAATAAAGATCATTCTCACTGTACTGCACTTTCAAAATTAAAAAAAGTAATTGTGCACAAAAATGAGAAATGTCATTGTCGTACAAAAATAACTGTTAATGTTGGTAAGTTTCATTGCTTCAATCAATGTGGTTCTTCCAAATATGAGACTTTTGGCTAAAATAAATGTTTTGAATGCTTAAATATCATTTTTGACGATTTTTAATGTGCCCCTCTGATTAAACACTGGCCCCTCCTTGGCCCCCACAGTAAAATAGGTCTAGAACCGCTACTGACACTCGAGCATTTAAACAAACAGACACCTCTGATTTTGACAGGGGTTTTTTTTTCTCTTGTGAACTCCAACCCTGAGGTTCAAACTGCGTCGTAATGCGATCTCCAAACCCACCGGCTATCATCTGTTATCATCTGTCTATCCAAAACATATTTGGGTAAAATATCACTTCAATGTGGTGACCTCAAATCACATACAGTACTTGACTCCCATACGTTTGTTTAGATAAATGAGATTACCTGCAATGGGAATGCGTCTGGTAGTTCTGTTGACCCTCTGCCAGTCTATCTGACCACCACTGACCCACTCCACCACATACTCTGACAGAGGACTGTTGGGGGGGGTCCATTCCACCCACAGCTGGCCACCACTGGGCCACACATTCAGCAGTTTCACTGGTGCAGGCTCTATAACAGACACACAAGCACAAACACACACCAGAGGAGTCAGCAGTGATGAGGACTGTAGTGCAAAGGGAAGAGAACATTCACATCAGTAAGAAAACTCAAATATTAGCTGTGTTGAGCAACAGCATGAACATACAGCCCTACAAAGTCTAACTGCAGTAACTACGCAATGGATAAAACTGAGAAAAACTGCTTTAAAAGTTTTTTTAATGTGTTTTAAACTGGCCACCCAAATGGGTTATATGTAGATAAGTGATATGACACTTATTTCTACATGTATTGATGATGACATTTTTATGCTCAAAAATCATGATGATTTATCTGCCCTTTGACCCCAAAAATGTAGTTACTGGTTTTGCTGTAACAGGTTCTAATAGTAATGCACAAACAGAGTGCAGGAACGACAATGTTGTTGTCTTCTTTCAGCTTTTATATTTTGTTTTGAAGTGAATACACATTTTCAAATTGATTTTGTTGTTAGTGTATTTAAAAGTCTTGTATGACAGTTGTATCTCACTTTTATTGGATTTTGTAGTTACTTCAATTTTATATAAGTATTTCCCTGAAATAAAGCAAAATTGAATTCTAAAACTTTGTCACAAGATAAAACAGACATCAAGGAGTTCATTTTTAATTATAACTCAATTTCAACCAAAAATGTATTTACTGCAGTTAGACTTTGTAGGGCAGTATATGCACGTGATTTGACAAGACACAGCAGCAAACTATAGACCAGCTGGCTGATGAAAGCTTAGGTGCACTTAGATAGACTTTGCTCTGGACCGAAGTTATGTTATGGCAGGCTCTGGGAAAGTGGTCATCAAGTCCGAAAAAAACCCAACAGCCATTTGGTGCTTGACATTTGGATCATGTCAATTGGACTGCCTATACTGAACAAAAATATAAATATAAAAAATATAAATATAAATCCCACACTTTTCTTGAAATAAAAGATGCGCACAAAATACTTATTTCTCTCACAGACTTGCATTGCCATTGGCCAACGGAGGGGTGGCCTCTGACTTAAATATTCATTTCACTCCCTAGAGCAGTGATTCCCAACAGGGGGGGCCCGACCCCCCAAGGGGGGCGCCAAAGATCCATAAAGGGTCGCGAAGCCCTCTTGATTTTAAGGGATGTAATAAATCTAATGTGTTAAATATAGATGAGTCAGCATTTAATTCATTCGTGGGACCAAAACAACTAAATAAGGGCTACATTAAATGTTTATTCATTTATTTAAGTAGGAAAATCACTATAGAAAAGTTTAAAAATAAAGGCTATATCGCGAGAATAAGGACATGTGTAACATCCCTCCTGCAGTATACACAGGTAACCTCACCTAGTGGTAGCCTCACCTAGCGGTAACCTCACCTAACAACAGAAACACAGAGCTAATGGAAAAATGGCAAAGTGTCAGGGAGACAAAAATGCTGAATATCTCAAAAAGAAAAAGAGAGGGTACCATGAAAGTCACATTGAGTTCGGCTTCATAGAAGCAATGGACAATGGGGGGTCGCCAAAGTTTACAATGATAAAAATGTGGGTCCCTCAAGAAAAAGGTTGGGAACCACTGCCCTAGAGCAGTCTCCAATGATGTTTCCAAGAACTTGGCAGTGCACCCAACCAGCCTCACAAGCACAGACCACATTCAACCATGCAAGATGGTCTTAGACCAGCCATCCATACTGAAAATTATACATAGAGTGGTTTTGATTATACATCACTGCTGGGGCTCATCATAGACACCTACCCTGTGATTTTTCTGAGATGACCAAGGATGCTTCAGGAGATTCCCCCATTGAATTGACAGCTTTGACGGTCACTCTAACAGATTTCTTGTCAGCCAGGTGAATCTGTTTAAGTAAAGTGATCTTCTGCTGGCTAGAGTTGCTGTCTGACATGTTGACTGGGATGCTCTCCCAATCTGAACTCCTATTCTTGACTTTGTCCTTTGGGTCTTGAATACTTATGTTGAATCTTGTTATCCTCCCATTGCTAAACACAGGGTCCTGGCAGGACAGAGTCACACAGTATATGTTAACTTTCAGCATCAACTCAGGAAAGCAACTGATTGGACTTCAAAAAGCTGTGTTATCATGAAATAGCCTCAAACAAAACTTATTTTCAAATTTTTAACCTTGTTGTGGTAATTCATTCAATACAATTTACATTGATAGAATGTCACGTGCAGTGCATGTGTTTTAACATTATAGTCAGGCGGCTTAGGACCAAATTTGAGAAGAATGGGCGTTTGCCCTGGCCATTGAGCCTTTGGCTATCGCCCTGCAATCACTGGAGGGGTATGGTGGTGTTTTCAGGGGAGGGGTGGAAAACAAAGAGTCCTCATATGCAGATGATCTGCTTTTATATGTAACAAATCCCCAAGAATCTATCCCCAATATAATGTCTGTTTTAAAAGAATATGGAGAGATTTCTGGTTACAAACTAAATTTCTCTAAGAGCGAACTGTTTCCAATCACTAAATCAGCCCAAAGCCTTTCATACTCACACTTACCATTTAAAGTGACGACGGACTCATTTAAATACTTGGGTGTGCTGGTGTCTAGACACATGGTTGATTTGTTTAAAGCTAATTTTAGGCCTTTAATCGAGCGCACTTTTAAGGATTTTGACAGGTGGTTCCATCTCCCCATCACTTTGGCAGGCAGAATTAATGCCGTAAAGATGAGTGGACTCCCAAAATTTCTGTTTCTATTTCAAACAATTCCTATACTTTTACGGAAATAATTTTTTGTGTCCATAGACAAAGCAATTTCTAATTTTGTTTGGAATGGGAAGAGACCTAGAATTAGAAAAGCTTATTTGCAGCGGCCGAAGGCAGGTGGTGGAATGGGATTGCCCCATTTCCAATTTTATTAATGGGCATGTAATCTTCGTACCCTCTCTTTTTGGACTCACTATGATGGACAGGCCGAAAAAACCAGTGTGGATACAAATGGAGCAGTACTCATGCCAGCGGACATCTCTGTCAGCTCTTATGTTTTCACCAATGCCTCTGTCACTTCACTATGTCAAGAATAATCCCATTGTAACACATTCTTTGAAGATATGATCTCCTACAATGATCTTATTATTATTATTTTAGTGAAATCATAGATTGTGATGTAACTTTTATTGAATACTGCAGCAAATCTCTTTTTCAACAACACTTTGATAAATCATCACAGTTGACACAGTAAAAAAGCAAGATAGATTTTTCGGACATGTTATTGTTTTGTGTTAAACTGAATGTGATGTGGGAATTTACCTTACAAATGAACTGCACTTCATTTACACCGTCAGCTTCAGCAATGCTTCTCCAAACGTCTGGTTTACTTGTTGGTTCTAGGTCAAAGAGAAGCAAAAAGAACAAAAAGGAAAATCATCCCACCAAATCTTGCACATGTACAAGTGGGCAGATTTATAGGTTTAGCAAGTCTAAAGAGATTCAGACTTGTACTTGAGAGCAATCAAGTTTTTACCAGCCTGCACACACACACAACATATTGACTAGATTAAAGGTGACATTTTAAAGACAACAGCAATCTTGTATAAATCTAAGGCTAAGGCCCTCATACTTCCCTACATGTCTTATTGTGTGGAATTGTGGAGTCAACCTTGGAACAAAAAATAAATTCAATAGTCTTGTTACAGAAAAGAGACATATTATCAATAAGGCTGTAATCCAGGCTGTAATCTATAAATGTAAAATCAAAAACTGTAATATTAATTTATGAATAAATGCAGGCTATTCAAAATGCACTTCATCTTAAAATGAAGCGTAGAAGAAGTTATCTTCTTCCATTTTTCCAACCTGTGTTATGATGACAGGGTTGTTTAGCTCCACGCTCATTTAAACTTGCTGCAATTTTTGTTCAACGCGGCTCAAAATATTATAACATTTTTCCCAATTTATGTGCTTTCTGCCTCTGATCCTGAGCCTGTCAGCATCCTCTTTGCTCCTAAAAGTGGAAGCTTGCGCATAACTTTGTTGCATTATATTGAAACTGTGTTCAGATTAATTCAAATGCGAGAGCTCATTGTTGTGACTGTGATTATTTTATATTATAACAATACCAATTAACACCAACTGCTGGCAAAAAAACACATGGCCCTTACTGATGTACAGTATATCCAACTTAAGGAGTAGGGATGGGAATCATTAATCGATGATCGATCAATGGTCGTTGAGAATTTGGTCGATCACGTGGAATTTTTAATCCATCTGTGTATGTTTTTTGTTTTTTTATCTGTGACTCTATCAGTGCTGCCCGAACTGAAACACTGCTGAGCGTTCAGTTCTGATGCCAATGAGCTGAGAATGAAGTTGGATCAAGCTACAGTTTCTGCAAACTGAAAGTTGCAATAACAATTATAAAACACATAGAATTACAAGAGTATGAATTTGAGGAAAACTAGCTTACTGTATCAAACCTTGCTAGCATGAATTAATAGGTTTAATTTATCCAAAACTTATTTAATCACAAAACACACTTAAATATGCAAGATTACTGTGAAAACGAAATTGAGTTGAGCTTCTTGACGTTATTTTAACAGTTTAATCTCAGTTGAGTTAGTTTTACAATTGAAATGATCTAGTCTCTTTTTGTCCTTTCAAAATAAAAGCGTCAGTTATCAAAATAGGCTTTTCATAATACTGTACACATATATTTTATTTTGCACCTGTATGCATGCAGTGATTAATTGATTAATTGATCGTTAACGTTATAGATAACGTTGTTGGCAGGTTTCTTCCAAACGCCCATCCCTAATTAGGACTGTTTTCAGGTTACTGCCATACAGAGTGGGGATTTAGTCTGCATTTTCTGCAGTCATGTCATGTTCCCGTGGAGATGTCCAAAGGAGATGTCATTTAGATATCTAAATGGCACAGTGGCCAGTTGTGACAAAAAATGACAATGACCTAAATATACCAATAGAGTAAAATTGTATCACTACCCCATAATGTGAAAAATGTGCATCTTTCTTCACATCTCTTCCAAATTCACCATTAATACTGCCTGGATGTCTGCCCATTGCACAGGACATTTGTAAGGGCTCTGAGGGTATCAGGGGAGGCTGGGGTACAGGGGCAAAAGTCTAAGGAGTCAGGAGAAGGACACGGAAAAGGTTGCAGCAGCCAAAGGGTTTGGTTCTGGTTAAATAATAAATAGCCTTTGAACACCATGGTGCATTAGGTGGTCAAATATTGTTTAACTTTGTAAAAGTAGTGTAAACTGGCAGTTATAAAACTCACTGTATTCTGGTGTCCTCTTGGTAGCGTTGGTACTCCAGTTGCTCCAGTAACCCTGACCCTCTTTAGCATTTTTGCAGCGCACTTGAGTGACATATACTGTGTCTGGCCGAAGGTTCTGGAGTCTGAATGACTGTATGTCCATGGCAGTGTCCACAAGAGGTACCTGATGGATATAGAAAACATCTCATCAATTGATCTTGTCAACTAATAATTAATAAACACAAACCCTTACCATTTAATTTGTGGTTGATGCGGTGACACAAATAGTGTCGAGTGTACAAATTTGTACATTTTTAAGTAAAATGCACCAATCTTGTGCACTTTGAGAGCTAAATGAGAGCAAAAACCTCACAGAACATTTTTCACAGTTGGGTGATACTGTATTATAGAATCTTTATTGAAATCCTACTGTGAAATTTTTGTAATCACTGCAGATCATTTTCTTCACTGGGATTCTTTTTCTCTCTATTGCGAGGGAACTTATTTTTGTTTTCAAACTTGGCATCTAATTGTGCTTTTCTACTACGGGTACAGGCAGACTATTAATCCGCTTTTTGCTTCATTGGGGAATGACAAATTTACTGTGGACAATTAATAAAAGAATTAGCCCTAAGAACAGCTACATCTTCATTAAAGACTTAGTTAGAATGTTTGTTTAAAATACAGTTACGTAGTTATCTTGAATATTAAAACAATTTGAAAAAAAAAGGAATGCAATGCATTCGGTGTATTAACTTGTGTCAAATATTTCCTCATTACCAAGTTAATTTTCAGCACTATGAAAAGAATTCAGAATAAATACCAATATTATATCCACAATTCACCAGCCATCTGACCATGGCCTACCTGCTCACCTTCACTGGCAATTCAAGTGGTAGAAGGTTTCAGTGTGATAAAATGACAATTAATGGTGTGAATTTTAAGTTGTCTGTGTTTCATACAATATCAATTACACAGCAATACTTAACTATATGAACGTACATGGTCTAGGCGTTTTAGTACCAGGACTGAGCTAGTGTGTATGCTGGCTCACTAAGAAAACTGACACACTTAATATCATTAGTTCCAGCTCTGCTTTTCTTGCTGAAATTATGTGAATGAACAATTTGAAAATGACTGTGAGTGGCAGAATAAAAAACATACTTACATAAGTCCAACTTTCAGATCCTTCTGGGCAGTATCTTATTTCATAGCTTAACTTCACATATTCTTTACGAAGAGGTTGAGTCCAGTTTATCACAAGGGAGGTAGCAAAAATATTTTCTGAAATGACTTTGATGTTTGATGGAGGGTCTGTTTTCACTGCAACAAAGACACAAATGGCAATCAACATTAACATCATATTTCAGCAGTGTGACTGAGGTCAGTATATGTTTCAGTACAAACTAGATTAGATCAAGCACACGTAAAAATGCCAGCACAGTGCAAACCTTACACAACACTACAACATTTATCTTACCGAAGCCGTTAGCATCCCTATGCAGATGCTCCGATTGGATTCGTCCCAGTCGATTGTGTGCCTCCACCCAGACCTCCAGCGACATGTGATTGGGGAAGCTATCCTCAAACGTCACTTGGACATTGTCTTCAGTTGTTACCGCAGTATAGTTCCGTCCACTGTGGACACAATATTTTAATACCATTTAGAGGAACGAACTGTTTTTCTCTCTTTTTTTTTTTTACATATTCCAAGTTTCAGACTTTCTAGCCCTCTCACTACATGCATGCATACACATATAGTACATACACACACACACACACACCAGAATCTGAAAAACTGCTGGCCTCATCAGTTTACACTGCAAAAAAGGTGTGTCTAAAAACAAGATAAAAACACTAAATCTGAGGGAAATGATCTTGCTGCATGGTCAGATAATTTCACTTGACAAGATTTCTTAAATTAAGATTATTAAATCTAGAAATAAGCATGTTGAACGCTTAAAATAAGAAATTAACTCTTAAAACAAGATAAATTAAAGCTGCAAGCAGCGATGAACTGGCCCAAGCAGAGTGACCTGACAATTATTTGTTTCTTACCAAGATAAAAAAAACTTTAGATTTAGAAGTGTTGGATAATTGATCTTGTTTAAAGAGTTAATTTCTTATTGTAAGTGTTCAACATGCTTATTTCTAGATTTAACAATCTTAATTTAAGAAATCTTGTCAAGTTAAATTATATGTCCATGCAGCAAGATCATTTCCCTCAGATTTAGTGTTTTTATCTTGTTTTAGACACACCTTTTTTAGTAAACAGGCAACAAGTAGACAACTTAGTTCCAAATTAACATCACAGAAGAACCACATGACATGCTAAAACATTTAGGGATACAGAAAGGGGAAAATAAAAAAACAAACGTGGACAGCAAATTAACATTATATGCTAGACAGATGACCAAGTAATTGGTTATAATAATGTATGGTAGACAAGCTTTTCTTACTGTTAACATGTGCCACAAACTACATAAATGTAATAAAACTTTTAAACATGGGGTGATTAAGCAAATTTAGATTTATAAACATGAAATTTGCCAAGCAGTAAAATGAGACTGATCATAAAATTCAATGAATTAACATTGTTTTCAAAAAAGGCTTGACTGACAGTTATCGACAGAGTTTGATCATTTATGACTTCACGCCCTTTTTTCTAGCCAAGTGTGTCAATTTTGTTAAACAGAAATGTAATGTGGCCAAACCTTTACACCTGATGCACACTAAATTTTGTACGGAAGAAAAATAGAGCTGTCTCAGAGTCAGCTGTGGTCTGTTGTACTTGTGACCTCACCCAGTTAAAATATAGCAACAAGACACCTTGGCATGAAGAACACATTCTTTAAAGTACTTTAAAGTGGAAAGACTTAGCTAAAAGGGTTTGGTGAATTTTTTGGGGGGTGCGGGGGTGAACACAGATATCGGCATATACAAACACAAATACAGTCACATATCATATACCCCAGTGGAATGACGGTATGGAAAATGTATACCGCCCATGCCTATTCTGCCCTACAAAGTCTAACTGCAGTAACTAGGCAAAAACTGAGAAAAACTGCTTTAAAGTTTTTTAGCGTTTTTTTAACTGGCCAGCCAAATTAGTTATAGGTAGGTAAGTGATATGACACTTTTTTCTACATTTATTGATGATGTAATGTTTATGCTCAAGATCATGAAGATTTATTTGACCTTTGACCCCAAACATTTAGATACTGCACTCTGGTTTTGCTGTAAAAGGTTCTAATAGTAATACAGAAACAGAGTGCAGTAACAACAATGCTGTCGTCTTCTTTCAGCTTTTATATTTTGATTTCAGTGAATAAACATTTCCAAATTGATTTTGTTTCAGTGTACTTAAAAGTGTTTAACAAGTCTATTCAAAGATTTTTGTATTTTAGACTCAATATTAGTAACGCTATATTTTACTCTAAATATAATTCTAACTCACTTTTCTTCAAGGCTTCATTGTATCACAGTAAAAGCAGATGGTCTGCTTTGGTTTTGAGTTGGATTTTGTAGTTACTGCAATTTTTTTATCATTATTTCTCTGAAATAAAGCAAAATTTTAATCTAAAACTTTGTCACAAGATAAAACAGACATCAAGGAGTTCATTTTTAATTGTAACTCAATTTCAACCAAAAATGTAGTTACTGCAGTTAGACTTTGTAGGGCAGTATTGGTCTCTATGGACTAGTTTTCCACTGCAATATATAAGTCCCACACCATAAGCACAACCATGGCTATAAAATGACTAACTATTGGTCTCAGCGAAGTAATTCATGGCTTTCAAGTGTCGCTGAAAAGCATGGAATTTAATTTTTTTAGAAGATCACGTTTGTGCAAAGGGCTTTGGACAAATATTTTAAATGACGTATATAGAATAAACGGATTTTGTAGAAATATCTATATTTTAAGCTGAGATTCGGTTATTTTTTCCTATTGGGAGCATTCGTGCCACGTGATTTATTCAAGGACCACTGGAAATTTGAAAATCCAACAGCAATTTCGGTTTTTATAGAGTCTGGCTATGATAAATGTAATTTTGGCCTCAGGTTTTTATTAGCTTGATTTAATTCCTCCATGCTGTCACAAACAGAAATGTTAGCAAAACTTCCTGACAATGAAAATTCCAGACAGTGGCTATGATGTAAAACCATCTAGGGGTATACTCACAGGATCACTGCAACAGTCAGTGTGTAAGATGTAACGACATCTTTGTTCTGGCGTCCTGGTTCCCACTTACAGCTGAATTTTGTAGAGATAGACCATCCTTCCTGAAGTGCAATGCAGGAGAGATTCTCAGGCTTCCTCGGAGGATCTGTCATTGAGACAACACACAAACATCCAAACTTTATTTCTTGGACGATGTTTCTTTCATACAAAACTACATGTTACTTTTTTTCCCAGACATAGTTATTTAAATATTTGAGAGATAAGAGTGAGGGTGGAATACATTTCTAATCACATACCTTTGTCCTTTATTTTCTCAGGCTGTTTTAATATATAAATATATAAAACGGTATTACTACAGTAGGTCAAAGTTAAAACAGGATGTAGGTCTGCAAGCTCTAATGGAAGTTTACAGCAGACAGTTTGGATGACAACTTAAATGCTGTCATTTGCAGTTCTGACAACTGTCAGAAGTTGCTGATCATGACTAACAGGAAAATCATTCCAAACCTGTAAGCATAAAATACAGGTTTCTTAAAAAACAGCTTTTTATTTTAGATTATGAAAATGCATACTTACAGCCTTTCTTAAGCATGATCCCGTGAACAATTTTGCCGCTGTTCAAGAAACAAAAGGTGTTCTCCTTCTTGCATTTGCAAAATAACCATCCAGGGACTTCATCGACGATGGGGATAGTGACATTGAGAACTGATCCATTGATCTTGGTGTACTGTTCTGTGGGTATAGTAGTCCCAGACCAAGTCCAGAAAAGGTCATCTGACGTGACTTCCTTTGTGTTGAGAATGCATGTGGCTGTGAAGTTAGTCCCAATCTCCACCAATGGAGACTGCGGGGCTATCAGCAAATAGTTGGTCTCCCCTAAAGACAAAGAAAAACAGAAAACACAAGGCTAGACACTACTAGACTTGAACATAAACAAAAACTAGCACAGTCATTTACAATGATATTGACTTCATTATAAACATATATATCATATTTTTATCTTATGTTTGAAGTTGCCAATTGTCCAGTGTTATTGAGACAAATTGAGTTCCACAGTAGTATATGTTCAGTAGGGTTAAAACGCAGAGAGTAAGGGAGCTTTTTATCATGTATATACGAGTAAAAGATCAGTGGTGGTAAGTATATTTAATCAAGTACTGTAGTTAAGTACAATTTTGAGGTACTTGTAATTTACTTCTATCTATAATTTGGCTGCTTAGTGAGTACTTCACTTAAAGAACGTCACAATTTCTTGATTACACTAACATACTTTCATGTAAGTAGGATTTTGAATGCTGGACGTTTACTAGAATATTTTGTTTTTCTTTATTTGTGGCAGTAAGGGATCTTAAGGTAATCAGAGGGATTACAATGCAGACAGCAATACTGCCCTACAAAGTCTAAATGCAGTAACTATGCAAAAGGTAAGATTTGTGTATTTAGACTTAATATCATAAAGTAATGATATATTTTAGTCTTAATATCATTTAATCTCACTTTTTTACTTCATCACTATCTAGATAATAATTACCCTTTCAAATAAACTCTATAATTTCTATTTTTCCCATGTCTAAATTAGTATATATATCCAAAGCCGACCGTGGTAAGTGCTTGGTTTTGAGTTGGATTTTGTGGGTTTGATGTCATTATTTCTCTGAAATAAAGCAAATTTGAAATCTAAAACTTTGTCACAAGATAAAACAGGGCAGAATAAAGAGAACTCAGACATTCAGTTTATATGTTTATATGAAAGACAACATTTGCAGAAACAGTCAGGGATTAAAGTGTAAAAAGGTACTGACCATTTGAAGCCTGGAGTACAGAGGAAAGGCAGGCTGCCATCACCAGTTGGTATAGTCCCACGGACACCATGCTGATTTCTTATTAGGAAAATGTAAAAAAGACACCATGTCAGATGAAAAGGTAGCTAAACGTCAGTTAGAACAAACGTTAACGTTACAACGTATTAGTAACAAGTCATGGCGTAACATCCAGATAACCTTAGCGGCTGTTACCATCTCGTATGTACCTCTAATTATTATTAGTGTTATCTATTAATGTTGATAGACCGTTAGGTTAAAGCTACACAGGAATGTATTACGGTATTAGCTAATAACGGCTAAGGAAGCGTTAAGAAGCACAGACGATGGACAACGTCAATACACAGCAGACGCAGTGTTGCGACTCAATATTTAGTTTAGCATCGAGAGTCACACTCCCTGCGACCGCCATATTGTTTCCGCAATCAAAAACAAGAGCTTATTACTTACCCAACTGGTGTCAGAATTAATGTCTGTGCGGTTTCTGTTATATAAACACCATACGTTTCTATTGCTTAAACCTAACAAACAAGACTTTTAGCTGTCTGTTGTGTCTCGTCCGTGTCAGTTGTTGTGGGAGGACCACCCATTTCCCGTCAAGGGAAATTTATGTCGCAACATTTTAGGGGGGCTGCGCCAGACTTCACCGACTTGCCAGCATAGTGATGGACCGCCATGTTGTCCGCCGAGCCTGTTCCCTACCACTGACAGTTTACAGATCTACTTTAATGCGCGGTGCTGACATCCCGTTTGGTGATTGGTCAAGTTAGTTGTCTGTCAAACACTTGTGTCGAATCAGAGGTTCTCGTGTTGACTGTCCCGGATGTGCGTGTCCCTCCCTGATGTTTTCCAGTATGTCTCCGCCCCTCAGCTTAGCAAGAATGCACGTCATAATAGAGTTCAGGCACCACTTGGCATCAAAATGAGTTAACACATAAAGTCATTGAGAAGGTGAAACTTTGCCTACCAAATCAGTCGGTTCATCTGTCCAGAGTGTCATGTCCCACATCAGATTCGAGCCCACATATAATTCTCAGACGTGGAAACAGTACAGGATGATAGTACAATGTGTTATATTAAATGAAAACAACTAAACTAGAGGAAAGGCTTATCCTACAAAATCAAACAATGTAGATATCACAAACAGGCTACAGTTGTGTATCATCCAATAGATTTTCCATTCAAATTCCTAGGGCTAACTGTCCAGCACTGTACTCTACTCTACTCTACTGTAGCCTACTGTACTGTAGTGTACTGTACCCAATGTATACTGTATCCTAATGTATACTATATCCTAATGTATACTGTATCCTAATGTACTGTACTGTACTGCACCCTAATGTATACTGTATCCTAATGTATGCTGTATCCTAATGTACTGTACTGTACCCTATATACTGTATCCTAATGTATACTGTATCCTAATGTACTGCACTGTACTGTACTGCACCCTAATGTATACTGTATCCTAATGTACTGTACGGCACCCTAATGTATACTGTATCCTAATGTAGTGTACGGCACCCTAATGTATACTGTATCCTAATGTAGTGTACTGTACCCTATATACTGTATCCTAATGTATACTGTATCCTAATGTACTGCACTGTACTGTACTGTACTGCACCCAAATATATACTGTATTCTAATGTACTGTACTGTACCCTATATACTGTATCCTAATGTATACTGTATCTAATGTACTGTACTATACCCTATGTACTGTACCTTAATGTATACTGTACCCTAATGTATACTGCACCCTAATGTATACTGTATCCTAATGTACTGTACCATAATGTACTGTACTGTACTGCATCCTAATGTATACTGTATCCTAATGTATAGTTTATCCTAATGTACTGTACCGTACTGCACCCTAATGTATACTGTATCCTAATGTATACTGTATCCTTATGTACTGTACTGTACTGTACCCTTAGTACTGTATACCCTAATGTATACTGTACCTTAATGTACTGTACCCTAATGTATACTGTACTAATGTACTGTACCCTAATGTATACTTTTCCTTAATGTACTGTACCCTATTGTATACTGTACTAATGTACTGTACCCTAATGTATACTGTTCCTTAATGTACTGTACCCTAATGTATACTGTACTAATGTACTGTACCCTAATGTATACTGTTCCTTAATGTACTGTACCCTAATGTATACTGTACTAATGTTGCGTACCCTAATGTATACTGTACCCTAATGTATACTGTTCCTTTATGTACTGTACCCCAATGTATACTGTTCCTTAATGTACTGTACCCTAATGTATACTGTACTAATGTACTGTACCCTAATGTATACTGTTCCTTAATGTACTGTACCCTAATGTATACTGTACCCTAATGTATACTGTATCCTAATGTACTGTACCCTAATGTATACTGTACCCTAATGTATACTGTATCCTAATGTACTGTACCCTAATGTATACTGTATCCTAATGTATACTGTACCCTAATGTATACTGTATCCTAATGTACTGTACCCTAATGTATACTGTACCCTAATGTATACTGTACTAATGTACTGTACCCTAATGTATACTGTACTATAATGTACTGTACTGTACTGTACTGTAGCCTACTGTAGCCGGATACAAAGACCTCATATGCAATTAAATCTGCCTCAATCACAGACTTTACATTTAGGATTTGGCTTATGCAAAATAACCAACTAAAATTATTTATATATGGCTTTCTCCATCATCTTGTGTGTTTTCTAAAGTTCCATGTTGCAATTATTCCTTTTTTTCTATTTTGGTCTATATGTTCGGCTGAAGTCTTCAATAATCAATCAGACTTTATTTGTATAGCACTTTTCATACAAGAGAGATGCAACACAAAGTGGTTTACATAAAAAAAGGAGAAAATAACAATAATGATAATAAAAAAAATAACGAAACATAGAAACAAGCAAACACCCTCCACCCCACCCACCTTCATCCCATCCATCCTATTAAAAACAAAGCACAAACTGAGGAAGCGCCATCTCAACATGGAGCAGTGAGGAAACACTGGAGGCAGCTTAGAAATTAATTAGATTTTAAAAAAAGTAAGATAAGATCAAATAAAATAAAATAAAAATATAGAAATAATAATAACAATAAATAAATAAATAAAAAAGTAAAAGTTGATAATAACAAAAAATAATAATAATAATAATAATAATAATAATAATAAATAAAAAAACTAGATAAAAAAGATAAGACAATAAATAAATAATTAAGAAATAGATAGCAGGATAGCAGGATAATATATATATATATATAGAAATAGACTAATAAATAGTAGCAAATAAATAAATAAAGGAGAAGATGTTATAATACTAAGATGCATGAGCAGAAAAATCTCTAAAAATGGTTCAGGTAAAAGTTAAAAAGATAAGTCTTAAGTTTGCTCTTAAAAATATGAACAGTCTCTGATGGCCTCAGGTCTTCAGGAGGCTGTTCCACAAACGTGGACCACAGTGAGAAAATGACGCCTCACCTCACGTTTTTGTTCTTACTTTTGGTATTATTAAAATGCCAGAAGACCTGAGGGTCCTCCAGGGTTCATAGGGTAAAAGTAAATCAGATAAATAGGCTGGACTAAGACCATTAAGAGATTTATAAACCAGTAAAAGAATCTTAAAATCGATTCTGAAATGCGCAGGCCGCCAATGCAGAGACTTTAAAATAGGTGTAATATGAGCTCTCTTTCTGGTCTTTGTCGACAGACGAGCAGCTGGATTGTGTAATAATTGTAATCGATCTAATTTTTTGTTAGGTAGACCAGAAAGTAGAGCATTACAAAAGTCAGTTCTACAGGTAATAAAAGCATGCATCAATGTCTCTGTATTAGCTTGAGAGAGGAATGGTCGTACTTTGGCAATGTTCATAAGATGATAAAAGGCAGTTTTGGTAATATTTTTAATATGGGGCTCAAAGCTAAGATCCCAATCGATGATAACTCCCAGGTTTTTAACTTGTTGACAACTGTCGCGGATGCGCGTGTCCCTCCCTGATGTTTTCCAGTATGTCTCCGCCCCTCGGGTTTGCAAGAATGTACGTCACAATACAGTTCATGCACCACTTGGCATCAAAATAAAACAACACATAAAGTCATTGAGAAGGTGAAACTTTGCCTACCAAATCAGTCGGTTCATCTGTCCAGAGTGTCATGTCCCACATCAGATTCGAGCCCACATATAATTCTCAGACGTGGAAACAGTACAGGATGATAGTACAATGTGTGTTATATTAAATGAAAACAACTAAATTAGAGGAAAGGCTTATCCTACAAAATCAAACAATGTAGATATCACAAACAGGCTACAGTTGTGTATCATCCAATAGATTTTCCATCCAAATTACATTACATGTCATTTAGCAGATGCTTTTGTCCAAAGCGACTTATAATAAGTGCATTCAACCTGAAGGTACTAGACATAGACCACAGGAATCAAGTAAGTACATAACTTTAAGAGCTAACTGTCATCGCTAAAGGAGTGCTATATGTTAAAGAAGAAAAGAAGAGGAAAGAATAAGAGCATTTTTTTTTCCTAGGGCTAACTGTCCAGCACTGTACTCTACTGTAGCCTACTGTACTGTAGTGTACTGTACCCTATATACTGTATCCTAATGTACTGTACTGCACCCTAATGTATACTGTATCCTAATGTATACTGTATCCTAATGTACTGTACTGCACCCTAATGTATACTGTATCCTAATGTATACTGTATTCTAATGTATACTGCATCCTAATGTACTGTACTGCACTGCACCCTAATGTATACTGTATCCTATTGTACTGTACTGCACCCTAATGTATACTGTATCCTAATGTATACTGTATTCTAATGTACTGTACTGCACCATAATGTATACTGTATCCTAATGTATACTGTATTCTAATGTACTGTACTGCACCCTAATGTATACTGTATCCTAATGTACTGTACTGTACGGCACCCTAATGTATACTGTATCCTAATGTAGTGTACTGTACCCTATATACTGTATCCTAATGTATACTGTATCCTAATGTACTGCACTGTACTGTACTGCACCCTAGCTTATACTGTTTTCTAATGTACTGTACCGTATATACTGTATCCTAATGTATACTGTATCTAATGTACTGTACTGTACCCTATGTACTGTACCCTAATGTATACTGTACCCTAATGTATACTGCACCCTAATGTATACTATATCCTAATGTACTCTACCATAATGTACTGTACTGTACTACATCCTAATGTATACTGTATCCTAATGTACTGTACTGTACCCTATATACTGTATCCTAATGTATACTGTATCCTAATGTACTGTACTGTACCCTAATGTATACTGTATCCTAATGTATACTGTATCCTAATGTACTGTACCATAATGTACTGTACCCTATATACTGTATCCTGATGTATACTGTATCCTGATGTATACTGTATCCTAATGTACTGTACCATAATGTACTGTACTGTACTGCATCCTAATGTATACTGTATCCTAATGTATACTGTATCCTAATTTACTGTACTGTACTGTACCCTAATGTATACTGTATCCCAGGGGTGTCAAACTCTGGCCCGCGGGCCAAATTTGGCCCCCAGTGTAATTTTATTTGGCCCGCGAGACAATACCAAATTATTATATTATTATTGTAAATTAATGACATTGATGTGTTTTTTCTTTTAAATTTTATTTTGCATGTCTGCACTATTTAGTTATATATTGTATGTTTATAAGCGTTGCTGGTTCCATATTTAATGTTAAAGCAAAACATGTTTGGTATATATTAAAAGGTTTATTTGTTCAATGTTGGCCCGCGGTTTTATTCAAGTTTTAAATTTTGGCCCATTGTGTATTTGAGTTTGACACCCCTGCTGTATCCTAATGTGCTGTACTGTACCCTATATACTGTATCCTAATGTATACTTTATCCTAATATACTGTACTGTACTGTACCCTAATGTATACTGTATCCTAATGTACTGTACTGGACCCTAATGTATACTGTACCCTAATGTACTGTGCCCTAATGTATACTGTATCCTAATGTACTGTGCCCTAATGTATACTGTACTATAATGTACTGTACTGTACTGTACTGTAGCCTTCTGTAGCCAGATACAAAGACCTCATATGCAATTAAATCTGCCTCAATCACAGACTTTACATTTAGGATTTGGCTTATGCAAATAACTAACTAAAATTATTTATATATGGCTTTCTCCATCATCTTGTATGTTTTCTAAAGTTCCATGTTGCAGTTATTCTTTTTTTTCTATTTTTTGGTCTATATGTTCGGCTGAAGTCTTCAATAATGATTTGATTGTTTTTTGTTGCTCCTTCATTGATTGAATCTAGTGTCAATTGTTGTGGTTGTTTATTTTTTGTAAGAACCCTTCAGAAAGCCATTCATACGCTCATTCAGGTTTTTTAATCTCACCATCTTTTTTTATTCATGATGTTGGTTATTGTTTTTCTTCTGCACCAATGGTAACTTTCACCATAAGGGTATCAATCAATCAATCAATCAATCAATCAATCAATCAATCAATCAATCAATCAATCAATCAATCAATCAATCAATCAATCAATCAATCAATCAATCAATCAAGCAATCAATCAATCAATCAGACTTTATTTGTATAGCATTTTTCATACAAGAGAGATGCAACACAAAGTGCTTTACATAAAAAAAGGAGAAAATAACAATAATGATAATAAAAAAATAACGAAACATAGAAACAAGCAAACACCCTCCGCCCATCCCCAACCCTCCACTCCACCCACCTTCATCCCACCCATCCTATTAAAAACAAAGCATAAACTGAGGAAGCGCCATCTCAACATGGAACAGTGAGGAAACACTGGAGGCAGCTTAGAAATTAATTAGATAAAAAATAAAGTAAGATAAGATCAAATAAAATAAAATAAAATAAGATATAAGATAAGAAAAATATATAAATAGTAATAAAAATAAATAAATAAATAAAAAAGTAAAAGTCGATAATAATAATAATAATAATAATAATAATAATAATAATAATAATAATAATAAATAAAAAAGCTAGATAAAAAAGATAAAACCATAAATAAATAATTAAGAAATAGATAGCAGGATAGCAGGATAAAAATATATATTTATAGAAATAGACTAATAAATAGTAGCAAATAAATAAATAAATAAAAGAGAAGATGTTATAATACTAAGATGCATGAGCAGAAAAATCTCTAAAACTGGTTCAGGTAAAAGCCAAGTTAAAAAGATAAGTCTTAAGTTTGCTCTTAAAAATATGAACAGTCTCTGATGCCCTCAGGTCCTCAGGGAGGCTGTTCCACAAACATGGACCACAGTGAGAAAACGATGCCTCACTGTGGGTTTTAGTTCTTACTTTTGGTATTATTAAAATGCCAGAAGACCTGAGGGTCCTCCAGGGTTCATAGGGTAAAAGTAAATCAGATAAATAGGCTGGACTAAGACCATTAAGAGATTTATAAACCAGTAAAAGAATCTTAAAATCGATTCTGAAATGCGCAGGCCGCCAATGCAGAGACTTTAAAATAGGTGTAATATGAGCTCTCTTTCTGGTCTTTGTTGACAGACGAGCAGCTGGATTTTGTAATAATTGTAATCGATCTAATTTTTTGTTAGGTAGACCAGAAAGTAGAGCATTACAAAAGTCAGTTCTACAGGTAATAAAAGCATGCATCAATGTCTCTGTATTAGCTTGAGAGAGGAATGGTCGTACTTTGGCAATGTTCATAAGATGAGATTGTGTTTTGGTAATATTTTTAATATGGGGCTCAAAGCTAAGATCCCAATCGATGATAACTCCCAGGTTTTTAACTTGTTGACAACTGTCGCGGATGTGCGTGTCCCTCCCTGATGTTTTCCAGTATGTCTCCGCCCCTCGGGTTTGCAAGAATGTACATCACAATACAGTTCATGCACCACTTGGCATCAAAATAAAACAACACATAAAGTCATTGAGAAGGTGAAACTTTGCCTACCAAATCAGTCGGTTCATCTGTCCAGAGTGTCATGTCCCACATCAGATTCGAGCCCACATATAATTCTCAGACGTGGAAACAGTACAGGATGATAGTACAATGTGTGTTATATTAAATGAAAACAACTAAATTAGAGGAAAGGCTAATCCTACAAAATCAAACAATGTAGATATCACAAACAGGCTACAGATGTGTATCATCCAATAGATTTTCCATCCAAATTACATTACATGTCATTTAGCAGATGCTTTTGTCCAAAGCGACTTATAATAAGTGCATTCAACCTGAAGGTACTAGACATAGACCACAGGAATCAAGTAAGTACATAACTTTAAGAGCTAACTGTCATCGCTAAAGGAGTGCTATATGTTAAAGAAGAAAAGAAGAGGAAAGAATAAGAGCTTTTTTTTTTCCTAGGGCTAACTGTCCAGCACTGTACTCTACTGTAGCCTACTGTACTGTAGTGTACTGTACCCTATATACTGTATCCTAATGTATACTGTATCCTAATGTACTGCACTGTACTGTACTGTACTGCACCCAAATGTATACTGTATTCTAATGTACTGTACTGTACCCTAATGCGCTCAGAATCAAGAAATCATCATCATCAAACATCTTTATAATATATATACTGCCCTACAAAGTCTAACTGCAGTAACTACATTTTTGGTCAAAATTGAGTTATAACTAAAAATGAACTCCTTGATGTCTGTTTTATCTTGTGACAAAGTTTTTGATTTCAATTTTGATTTATTTCAGAGAAATGATTAATAAAAAAAACACGAAATCCAACTCAAAACCAAGCAGTAATTGCACTTACCACGGTCTGCTTTGGATATATATACTAATTAAAACGTAAAAATACTAGAAATTATAAGTTTATTTGAAAGGGAAATTATTATCTAGATCAGGGATGGGCAACTGGAGGCCCAGGGGCCACATAAGTAGTTATTTTTTTATTTGCTTCAAACCTTTTGTATTTCTATTTAGACTGTTATACATGCATTTGAGCATGAAATATGTTAAGTTAATGCACTGTAAACATATTTAAAATTGCAGTTTCATCATATCTAGTTAAGTGCACGGTCCTATATGTGGCCCTGTGGTAGTGTCCATGAAAAATTGTGGCCCCCTCCAGCATTTAAGTTGCCCATCCCTGATCTAGATAGTGATTGAGTAAAAAAGTGAGATAAAATTATAGTAAGACTAAAATATAACATTTCTTTATAATATTAAGTCTAAAATACAGAAATGTTTGAATACAGTTGTAAAACACTTTTAAATACACTTATAACAAAATCAATTTGAAAATGTTTATTCACTAGAAACAAAATATAAAAGATGAAAGAAGAAAACAACATTGTAGTTACTGCACTCTGTTCGTGCATCACTATTAGAACCTTTTAGAGCAAAACAAGAGTGCAGTTACTAGGGTTTTGGGGTCAAAGGTCAAATAAATCGTCATGATTTTGAGCATAATAATTACATCATCAATACATGTAGAATAAGTGTCATATCATTAAGGATAATGAATAAATTAACCCTCTATGGTACGCATTATGATGCCAGTTAGGAAAAAAATGTTTGGAGTGTTTTTTTGTCTTAAAATAGACTAAATAAATATAATCTGAGGAAATTTTATAATGGTTTTTTTGGGGGGGGGAGTTTTTGGGGTTTGTTGCCCACAGGCAACATTGTACCATAACGGTGCACAAGTAAAAAAGAGAGTTTTAAAATTAATTTTAGCATATTTCATTTAATAAACATGCATAAAAGATTCAGTAGCTTCAACAGGGTACAATACATAACATTTTTTATTTAAAAACATTATACAAGGAACTTTTTTAAATGGTTTCTTGTCTGAATGTTGCCTGTAGGAAACATTGTACCATTGAACCAACGACCCATTAAAATAAATGCTTAGTGTATGAAACTATCAAAAATGAAGGTTTACTCACCTATCAGTAGGAAAAAAAAAATGTCCAGATGGAAAGGGGACAGGAAATTTGTTTTGACGTTTTGAGTGATTTTTTTGTGGCGCAAAATGGCAAAGCTGTTTACTTTGGAAAAGTCTGCAAAATAGGGTTTCAACATGGCCTCCTGGAGATCTTGTGACAAATTGCTATTGGTTCTCTATACTCTTCCCTTTTTTTTAAAGTATTGCATCACAGCCAAAAATGGGTATGTTGCCTGGGGGCAACACCGAACCATAGGGGGTTAATTTATGATCTTCATTTAATGAAAAATGTTGGAAGATATGTGGTACCTTCTTTATGAGTTCAAGTGATAAGTCTATTGTGCAGGGCCCAATGAAAGGTTTTACCAAGCAGAGTTACAGATACAGCCTCCAGTCAAAGGCTCCCAGCTTTCACACAACGTCAGGCTACATTTTCACTGTAAACATCTACGTCAGGGGTTAGCAACCTGCGGCTCCAGAGCCTCATGAGGCTCTTTAGGCCATCTGCAGTGGCTCCATGTGACTGTGACACAAAGTTATACGAAATGAAACGGTTATATCTTTACATTTTAATGTTTCATTCTTCAATAGTGTAGGCTCAGAGCAATTTGTATTCTTCAATTGAAAAAACCAACATGGTCTCACAGGAATCCGTGAAATAGCCACGGATTCGCTTAACTCAAAATCCGTGGAATAGCCACGGAATCACTCAAATTTCTGTGAAACTGACACGGATTTCGCTACAATGCAAGTTAATGACAGTCATATCCCGTGGCTATTCCAACATACAAAGTGATCATGTATATTCACTGAGTGAATATTTAGAAAATAAAACATATATTTCTCGCTAGAAATGTGATCAAAATCCATTTTTATGCAAGTCAAAATATTGATTTTTTTCAAAAAAATGAGAGAACTGTCCGCCATGTTTTTTGTCCTGAACGCCGGCACCTTGAGTCACGTGACTTGGAACAAACCAATAGGAAAAAATATCCATGGAATAGCCACGGGATATGACTGTCATTAACTTGCATTGTAGCAAAATCCATGTCAGTTTCATGGAAATTTGAGTGATTCCGTGGCTATTTCACGGATTTTGAGTTAAGCGAATCTGTGGCTATTTCACGGATTTTGAGTTAAGCGAATCTGTGGCTATTTCACGGATTCCTGTGAGACCAGGTTTGAAAAAACATGTAGCTTATTTCCGGCAATTTAAAAAACAACAACATTTTAGTCAACTAAAATGTGCAGCAATTCAAATTTTGCCAACTTCAAGTCTAGTTTTGGGTTTCTCTCTCTAGGCTAGCTTTTGACAGTAAAAAATTGAAATTGATAGGAAAAAAAGTTAGGATATTGTTGCAAATATTAAGGAAACAATTCTCCATTGTCAGCTGTTTAACTGTTGTCCATTTTTGAATCATTTTCATGTCTTTTCGTGTCTTTGTAAGTCATTTTGTGTCTTTTTTTAAGTCATTTTGTGTCTTTTTTTGGTCTGCTTTGTTTTTACGTCTGGATGTGATGAAGAAGCCATGTTTTGGCACTTTTGGAGACTCTAGAGGGTTAAGGTGCGAGTTCCCTTGTTTGTTTTTGTTGACAGCATTCACATTTCTTCTTTTGATTCCAAACGTCCTGAGATATTTCTTGTCTTGTCCAGACTCTCATAGGCACTTGGCTCCTCACTGAATTCTGACAAAATCATATTAATAAATGCTCATAATGACCCATTAGTAATGTTGGTAGGCTAATTAGACTTAATAGGCCATTTTATTTCATTGTGAGGTTCAAAATAAGGTTTGTGGCTCCATTCCAACATTTTTTCTCTTTTTTTCGAAGACAATCTTCTATATGTAAAGGTTGCGACCCCTGATCTCCGTCTATTCATTCAATTACAGGGTGTAACCATGAGATGGCGCTTTCTCCACAAGCACAGAAACCAACAGATTGAAGTACACAGTAAATCTGATGTTTAATAGTGCATTGCAACTACTCTACTGTGACTGCATTTAGTTTAGTACAATTTTAAGATAACTGAACTTTACTTATATTAGTAGTATTTCCCTTTTTTGCTGCATCATACATCTACTACACTACATCTCATAGGCAAATATTACATACTCTTTATTAATTATATATGAAATACAGATTCAATATTCAATCAATGAACACATTGATGCATCAATAATTAGGATTTAATATAACATATTGTTATGAAATAGGCCATTCTGAATTATGAGTAGTTTATATTTTATTCTTACACTGTTGTGTTGCAACTTTTATTCCTTTAAAACATTTGACTGGCTTAATTTTAGATTTTCATTTCATAATTTGACGAATATTTCACTTTTTTTAATGTATAAAGCTTCTGCATGAATACTTTCTAAAGGTCTTTTTAACTGAAAAGACATTTTAGTATACGACTTGATTTGTCTCAATGCAAAGGAATGAGTGAAAAATAAATAAAATTGAGGGCAAGGGCTTATATTTTAAATTGCACTCTTCTATTGTGCTAAGAAGTTCCATTGCATTTTTATTTTACTGAATATGATTTTAAGGGCTTATTAAAAAAAACAACTCATTATAAAAACACCAAACTTGGATTTTCGTAATACAATGTTTCCAAGAATAAAAAGGATATTAACCAGAAAGTCATCTTTGCTATTATCTATGACAAGTAGTTGCATTATCACCACAAAATACATAATTATTGATTTCAGGCAATTATTAAGTATGTAACATGTGAATAGCACTTGATGACATGATATGGTATGATATATGATACCAATAAAATTGTTTAGAAAAGATTTTGAGGGGGATTATGAAAATAATTAAAGTGCAAAACGCCATGAAATCATTAGTTAATGGCTTACCAAGTTAATATTTTGGATAAAAAAGCATTACCTTCAGTCAGAACCAGCACATCCTTTTAGCTGCTCTGCCCTCTTGTGGCATAAAAAATGCAGCACGCCAATATATATATATATATATATATATGTGTGTGTGTGTGTGTGTGTGTGTGTGTGTGTGTGCACGCATGGTGTTACGACAGATAATATATAAGACACATAGCCCATTACAAAAAACTTAAACTACTAAAAACTAAACTAAAACTAAGCATTTTTTAAAAATAATCAACCTAGCAACCTCACTCTAAAAACTTACTCAAACTAACTGAATTTGAAAACAAAAAAACGCAACAAAATTAAACCAAAACTAATGAAAAATACAAAACTATTATAACGTTTATGTGACCAGGTTATGTGCAGCTCCTTTGCTGTATGTGTGCCATTAGTGTGTCTGTTTGTCTAATTATAAAATCTCACAACATCTCAAAGACATCTTCTTATTACAGTTATCATTTCAGGAATGCATCTTTTCAGAATATATAAAACCTTTATTCAGTTAGGTTAGATGTCAGTTTTACAGATCACAGCACTTTATTCAATTCATCTTTTAGAAAAATCAATCCCACTCTTACATTTAGTTTGTTCTATTGGTAATTGTATTAATCTGATGATGACTTTTTAAAGCACCTAATAGACATTCATACAAGTTGCATGTTGCAAAGTAGAAAAAAAGACCTTCAAAATAAAAGGTCAAAAGTTTGTCATTGCCTTGTGTTCTGATCTGATTCTCCAATTGAGATATGAAAGAAATATTATAATTATTATAAGATTATTTCTGCATGCAACCGTTTGTAGAGCACACAAAACAGCTGTCAGTCTGCAATAAACACTTTGTTGCTTATGTCAATTCAGGGGCTCCATACATTTACATATGAACCAATCCTCATTGACCTATTTTTAACTGCTATAGTCACACAGATTCCATCTGTACGAGTGTAGGAGATTCAACTTTTTTTTTTTTTGCTGCTGTCAGTCATCTAGCTCTGAAGATGTCTTTATAGATTGTTGAGCTCCAGAAGGGTTTGGTCCAACACCTGGTGCATGTCCAGGTTCTCTTCTTTGGCCTGGGCAAGTTTCTCTGGAGGAACAAACAAACAAAGGTGAGTTTCCTGTCTGAAACTGGTAGATACAGAAAAGAGGATCAAAAGAGAATAATGGAAATTGTGCTGGGGAATCACAAACCTGTTCTAACACTACACTTACAAATAAATATCATTTCCTAGAATATTATCTGAAAAACAAAATGTTACTGATACTATCCCAGGTGGCAAGTAACACGGTTATTATAACGAATACTAAGAAAAAACGAAAACTAGAATTGAAAAAACATTTGCGTTAACTGAAATAAAAATAAAAATAAAAACGAGTTTTTAAAAAAACGATAACTAACTGAAACTGTATTTTGCGGTTACAAAACTAACTAAAATTATTGTGAAAATGTCCTTCGTTTTCGTCTTTGTCAACTTTTTTCATACGTAAACCTTTTTGGTTGATATGAAATCTATTTAATCTATCTGCTTTTATGACTTAATAAACTTATTGGGGCTGAGATGGATCAGACAAAGGAAATAAAGACAACATTTATTGTGACTTTTTTTAATCTGGCACCCAACAAATACCCCATTACAAAACAACTAAAACTAACACTAAGACTAATAAAAACTAAACTAAAACCAACTATTTTCCAAAAAATAAAAACAAATTAAAATTGTGTGTGTTTGCGTGTGTGTGTGTGTGTGTGTGTGTTTGTGAATGTGTATATATGGATATATACTGTAGATATTTAAAAATTATATTATTGAAAATTATTTTACTTTGTGTTTCATATATTTTCCGTGTGATGTTGAAAAATATACAAAACACAAAGGCCATGTGCAAATCACTTTCTCTGAGGTCACAGAAGGTTGGAATTATCCAAGATGTCCCAGCAGGGAAACTGGGCTGTGGCTGTGATGTAACCTTATGTGAATGACTGGACAGATATTGATGAATCTAAACCAGTTCCAGTGCCTGTGCAGTGTTGAAAGACTGCACTGTCACTATTATTAGTCTGTTTTAATCATATATTTGAGTTTATAAACAGTATCATGTCTTAAAAAATAACACTCTGCATTGCGTCCTGCCTGTTGCAGATTCTCAACTCAACTTCATTACTTAGCATTTATACAGAGCTTTGGATTGGAAGGTAAAGGCCAACTGAGGATAATTGTACTACACTGCCCTTCAAACAGTGGCAGTTCTACACAGGGGCCTACAGGGGCCCCTGCTCCTGTGAAGAAGCCTTTGGCCCCTGCTTTGGCCCCTGTGTCAAATTAATAATAAAATGATCAAGTCATAACAATGAACAATGGAGCAATTCTAACCTTTTTTTCTTCAAACAATATCTCATTGTACACAAAAGGAACCCAGAATGTTACATTGTATAATAGTTTAACTCTATGGAGTCTTAAAGGGCTATTTTGTCCATTTTTTAATCCTTTTCATGTCTTTACGTGTCATTTTGTGTTTTTTTTTGGTCATTTGTGTCTTTTTGTGTCTTTTTTTGGTATTTTTTTTTGTCTGTTGTTGTGTCTTTTTTAGTTATTTTATGTCTTTTTTTGTCATTTTGTGTCTTTTTTGCCATTGGTGTAATTTATGTGTCTTTTTTGTGGGTTTTTTGGGGTTATTCTGTCTTCTCATTTTGTGTCTTTTTTGGTCGTTTGGCCCCTCCTTGGCCCCCACAGTAAAATTGGTCTAGAACCGCCACTGCCTACAAAGTCTAACTGCAGTAACTAGGCAAAAGGTAAAACTGAGAAAAACTGCTTTAAAGTTTTTTTGAAAACATTTTTTAACTAGCCAGCTAAATTGGTTATATGTAGATAAGTGATATGACACTTATTTCTACATGTATTGATGATGTCATTTTATGCTAAAAAATCATGATTTATTTGACCCTTGACCCCAAAAATGTAGTTACTGCATTGCTGTAAAAGGTTCTAATAGTAATGCAGTAACTACAATGTTGTTATCTTCTTTCATCTATTATATTTTGTTTTCAGTGAATAAACATTTTAAAATAGATTTTGTTATCAGTGTATTTAAAAGTGCTTAACAACTCTATTTAAAGATTTGTCTATTTTTAGACTTAATAATATAAAGAAGTGTTATATTTTAGTCTTAATATAATTTTATCTCACTTTTTTTACTTCATCACTGTCTAGATAATAATTTCCCTTTCAAATAAACTTATGATTTCTATTATTTTTATGTTTAAATTAGCATATATATCCAAAGCAGACCGTGGTTTTGAGTTGGATTTTGTGGTTTTTATGTAATTATTTCTCTGAAATAAAGCAAAATCGAAATCTTAAACTTTGTCACAAGATAAAACAAACATCAAGGAGGTCATTTTTAGCTATAACTCTTTTTTTTTTTTCTTGTTTTTTTTTTTTTTTTTTACCAAAAATGTACTGCAGTTAGGCTTTGTAGGGCAGCATAGACTAGAAGTGTTAGGTGATAGTGATAGATGCTCCAAAGGAAACATAAATATATTATATGTAAACGACAGTCACGCCTTAACTTACATTAGAACTCAATTTGTTCCAAATTGATTCACTTTTGCTTTTCGTCATTGTAAAAGTAATTCATTAAATAAGTATTTAGTGTAAAATGTCTGCCCTTAGCTTGCTGAGCAGAGAGAGTGTGTGTGTTTTTCTCCATGCTGCGTGAATGCTCAGTATCCATCACTGTTTTTTTTTTTAAAAATAAGTAAAGACTCTTTTCTTCAATTTGAGGTTTTCTTCCGCTAAAGATTCTTCTACAATGGGTACATTTGACAAATTGATGGGAAAAAAATGATGAAAACATGCATACACACTGCAAAAACTGAAATCTAAGTCAGATGAAATATCTTCGATCAAGGGAATAAATGCTTATTTTTTGTCTGAAAAGATATTTCTTCTTAGTCAGCATCTTTTATGTTCGACTGTTTCACTTGTTTTAAGTGTTTTGGTCCTTAATTATCTAAATCAGATATTACAGCTTGTTACTGAGATTTTATGACCTATACTGAGTAAATACATGCTGGAAACTAGAATATCAAAAGTTACAAAGCTGTTTCAGCAACACTTACAAGTATAAAACTGCTATTTCAAAGTAATAATTTCTTATATCAAGCATAACTAAGAAATCATAACTGACATAATTTGACCTCTTCACATACTTAAAACAAGCAGCCAGATGGAATCAATTGTTTTATTATCAATGAAACAATAGAAGTGTGTATTGTTGTGTAGTATGTATGTAATTAACTAGTACATTGGCACATAGCTGTAAACTGACACTTATATGATATGAACTGATATTTAAACATTTAACATGAAACATTTAACAACAACAATAAAAAAATAAAATCACTTTTTATTAGTTAGAATACACTAATTCAAAGGTATTTTTGGGTTCGTTAAGATTAGATTTTTTACTTGTTTTGGAAAGTCTTGAGAAGACAAATTTTCTTGTTCTATTGGCAGATAATTTTGCTATTTTTAAGCAAAATACACCTAATTTTTGTACTTTTTTTCTTCTTTTTGAGAAGTGGCTTTTTGCAGTTTGGTGTGCTTCAAAGTGGTGTTTTTTTTATTCATACACTGCTCATTAATGCTAAATAGAAGAAGTAAACAAAAGAGAAAGAGGACAAGACTGCAAGGAGACAGAAAAGTCAAGAAAGCTTTAATACATTTATTGGGGGGGGGGTCAATAAACTCAGTGAACCTGCAGACACACAGCAGTGACTGGGTGAGCAATAACTTAAAGACTAGTGCCGTGTAACATAGAGACAGGGGAGGTGGATTTCTAGACTCTTGTAGCCCCTGATACCACTGTGGAATGGAACAAAACAACAGCAAGCAGGCAGAGAAGACTTCCGACGGGAAGGAGGAGGAAAGAGGAAATGAGAGAGCAGCTACAGTGTAGTCATGTCGTTGAGAGCCAGGTCCAGCTCCTCACTGAGAGCCTTGCCCTTCAGCTTCTGAGCATACACTTCATCTGGAGGAGGACACACACACACACACACACACACAGACAGACAGACGAGGGACAGAGCAGGTGATGTATAGGATGGAAACAGAATGAGGAAAGGGCAAGGAAACAGAAAGGAAAAGTACAAAACAATTAATCCAAACTGCTAAAATCCTCAAACTTAGATGATGTTGACATGCTCTCTGAATACACACCAGACAGATCCTTGAGATCATCAAATAAAGGTCTCCT
The DNA here is from genome assembly GCF_030273125.1 of Centropristis striata. Taxonomy (NCBI): domain Eukaryota; kingdom Metazoa; phylum Chordata; class Actinopteri; order Perciformes; family Serranidae; genus Centropristis; species Centropristis striata. The sequence continues at coordinate 24,329,363 of NC_081535.1, forward strand.
CACCCAGAATAAACACTAAAGGAGCTCATGGTGCCTTCAGCCATTCTGGTCCTACTCTCTGGAATTCTTTACCACATGAACTCAGGTCTGTTACAACAGTGTCTTCCTTTAAAAGCAGACTAAAAAACATCTTCTTTCTCAAGCTTTTAGTTAGGTAAAGGGGAAAAGGCTCTTTTAACCTGTTGATGCCCAACATATAAACACCTTCTAATGCACAACATGGGTCAAAATGACCTGCATTCATTTCCCATATTATTATTTATGTTATTTAATGCTGCTGTGTGTTTGAATTTTTTTTTTTTAAATTACAACAGATCATTATATCCATTTTTCCTTTCATATGTTATGAAGAAAAATAGTTTTTGTATTATTACATCAAGTTTACACACATGGGTCAACAATGACCTTGTGCATTAGAAGCGTAGTGATACAAAAAGTGATACACTAAATTAACAATTTGAGTATATGTGTAACTATGTCTGTCTTATTTTTAATGTTTAACTTTAAGAGTTGTTAGAACCACCAGGTTACATTGGAAAATCACATATTTTAACATGAGACTTATTAGAGCCACCAAATAATAATATCCACTGGAAAAACACCAATTTAACAAAATAGGATAGTTAATATTTGTGTCTTCTTTGTCAGGTTTTAAATGGTGAGTGGTGAATTGGTGACAACATATAAACACCTTCTAATGCACAACATGGGTCAAAAAGGGCCTTGTGCATTAGAAGCGTAGTGATACAAAAAGGGTTTTATTCAAAAAGTAAGAAAACAAAAAATTAGGATGTATGATGATCAAAAACAAGTTATTTTAGGGAAACCTGCAATACTGAATGATGAAATTAATTTATTGCAAAGATGTAGAATATAAAAACTTAGTCGGGTCACTTTAGACCAGACCGGCCCGTTGGCTGACCTGGTCCGGCCCGCATGAGGTTACCCAGACATTAGAAATCAATACAACCGCAGTGCTTTTATTTTGAAGGTGGTTTACGTATCCACCTGCAAAGACTCGACTCTTTACTGATAGTTCACAAGATTAATTTAAAATCGTAGCTCCATGAACATAAAAGTAAGATATTCCTTGGTCACCTTGTGAATCCACCGTAAGAGCTAACAAATATTAGCATTAGCACTAAACAAGCACTTTTACTATAGTTAAGACAACAAATATAGCCACTAATATATGATAGAAGAAAATAAACTTTAACAAACTTTGTATCCTGTCAGCCATTATAGAAGCCTTTTAGATACTTTATATCAACTTCATATGAATTACGAAGCACTTGTTGTTATTTACCGTTTGTTTTTATTTTTTTTACCGTTCTACCTGTTATATCCTGTCACTACCTTTCAAAATAAAAGCACCCGTTTCACGCTGGACGGCGCCTTTTCAAAATAAAAGCATCACAATATTGTAAAACACCTAGAAAATTTACAAACATGAAAAAACAAGCTCTATAATACAAATATACCGATAGGAACCTTGCTAAAGGTCATTTACAGTTATAAATGTTAAAGTGATATAGTGATTGGAGTATTTACTACTTTTTACTGCTATATTTGATTTATTACCACATTAACAGTCTTATCATAACATGTATTCTTATCAGTAGCAGCTCAAACCCAGATAATTTACTGTATTTTATAAAGCGATTACATTAATATTGAGCAGAATTTAGTTCAGAGTTTTGGTCCGGCCCCCGCAACCTTCGTGGTATTGGTCATGAAGCCCCTTGGGGAAATTAATTGCCCACCCCTTCTTTAGACCCATGTTGTGCATCAAAGGGTTAAAAGCCGTACTATTGTTGTTTCTTTTAACAATGATAATACCACTACCTCTTACCCTACTCTGTTGCTGTCTGCTGTATTATATGTTTTTATGTATGTCACATTATTTTATGGTTTATTTGATCTGTTTTGTATATAATGTTAATGCAATGTTTAGTGTAGGTATATTGTATATTTCTGTCATGTATGATTTTTACTTTAAGCACATTGAGTTTACACCTGCCGTATGAAATGTGCTATATAAATAAATTTGACTTGACTTGAAATGAGCAGAGTGACTGGTGTTAATGTCATGGCATCAGCTGGCTACTGCAGATCACTGAGCACAAGCACCAGCAGATCTCTACAGACCACCTCCCAATGTATATCATGTATAGACCAGGCACAGAGCACAGGGGGGGATGCATACCTTCCAAATCATCGATGGTCTTCTCCAGCTTGGCCACAGACCTCTCTGCAAACTCTGCACGGGTCTCAGCCTTTGACACAGCACAACATGTGTCAATACACAGTCTGACACACAACACAAACAGCAACACTGTAACAGAAATGTGAGTGAAGAAATCTTACCTCTTTCAGTTTGTCAGTGAGAACTTTGATTTCTTCTTCGTATTTGTCCTCCTTTTGTGAGTACTAAAAACCAAACAAAACAGGTATTAACAAGACAAAAAGTAACTTTAAGGAGCGACTTAATTTATGGATGATAAGTACACTACTTTTCTGTATTTCTTTGGAAGATCAATTGAATTTACTGAAGAAAGGTAAGGTGGATAATTATACATAGATGGGTGTGAAACACAAAATGGAGCAGTAAAATGTGAAGATAGCTGTTCTGCCCTACAAAGTCTAACTGCAGTAACTACATTTTTGGTCAAAATTGAGTTATAACTAAAAATGAACTCCTTGATGTCTGTTTTATCTTGTGACAAAGTTTTAGATTTTAGAATTTTGTTTTATTTCACAGAAATAATTATACAAAAAATGCAGTAACTATAAAATCCAACTTGCACTATAATAATTGATTAAATGTAATTGCTCTTACTGTGGTCTAATTTGGATATATATACTAATTTAAACATAAAAATAATAGAAATTATAAGTTTATTTGAAAGGGAAATTATTATCTAGATAGTGATGAAGTCAAAAAGTGAGATAAAATTATATTAAGATGAAAATATATTACTTTATTTCTTTATAATATTAAGTCTAAAATACGCAGATCTTTGAATAGAGTTGTTAAACACTTTTAAATACACTTATAATAAAATCAATTTGAAAATGTATGGGGATAATAAATATTGTATCCAATGCAATATAAAAAAACTGATTCTAAAGCTGATTTAACTGATACACCAAGTATCAATATTAAATCTTAATGCAAACAGAGATGGAAGGTGGAAATGTTTTGGCTCATGCCATATAAATCAACATGAGCCAAAATGTTTCATTGTCAGAGACTGACAATAAAAAACTGATGCATATATCTATGACTTGAATGGAATGAAAGTATGTGAGAACCACAGAGTAGGACTACTTATGACTTTATTCTGAATATGATCGTTTAAAGCCTTAATTTAAATTTAAGGTTTAAAGACGTTCTGTCTGGTCAAATGCAGAACCTGAAACAAAAGGACCTCCCTCCTCTCAACTCTTCATTTCAGTTTCACTTTCTCATGTGTCAGCGTCTCTTCAGAAGGCTAACAAGGATTGTATGTGTGTTGTTAAATGGACATAGGTTCCTATCATTTTGTGTGCCTGGATTTTGAAATGAAATGTCTTTTTGTTTGTTTTCTCTCACTGGCCGGTCTTTTGGCTAAAAGCCCCTCAGTTCCTACTATACCTTCTCAGCCTGGGCTTCCAGTGACTTCAAGTTGTTGGTGACATTTTTCAACTCTTCCTCAAGGTCACCTGATTTACTGAGCAAGGTAAAAGAGAAGAGAAGCAAAAGAAGAGAAAGTAGTGATTTGGAAGGTAGGAAAGCAGAAGAGCTCAGGCCCTGATACTGTTTGAAGGACCACTCCAAAACTGTTCTGTCCGTCTCCCTCAGAGACAGAAGATGCATATCTGTCATCGAGCTGCTGTTTTACAGCTGATGTCAGTTAGACAGGGAAGGAGGGTTTTATCAAAATGTAGTTTGGGTGGTAGATTACAGCAAAAACTAAGGTATAGATTAATCACAAATGTTATTTTTCCAGTAAGTTTCATGCGTTGGACCAAACCAATGCTAGTTGCATCTCTTAATACTTTCTGACTTCCCTACTCTCAAGCTCACTGGTTCCTTCTGAAAAAAAAAAAAATTAACAATGGGATCAGTAATTTCCTCAAACAGTTGGCCATTGTTTTTTAAGTCCCCCTCCAGACATGTTTTAAATGGCCTGGGCATACCTGTCAAGTTTTAGATTTGAAAATAAGGGAAATTTTCCTGCACGAGCAGTCCCACCACCCCAACCAAGCTCCAGTATCCCTTACATTATAAGACAGGTGTACAAGAAAGCTACAATCACCACTTGTCAACCACTTATAAACTACAATTGGCTTTATGCACAGCTGCACCACTTCCTGAACTTCAACCAGCTCCTTTGTTTCCTGTCTGCCATTATTGGACAAACTGATTCATCCGGGTGTGTCTGACCTCAGCTGTCATAACAACAATAATCAGACACACCCGTTCATCGGTGTGTGAATGAATTCCCAATGGTGGCAGGTGGCACCAGTGTGCCCTGGTAGCCTTGGCCACCAGTATGAATGTGTGTGTGAACGGGTGAATGAGCGTAGTGTGTGGTGTAAAGCACTCCGAGGCAGATTTGAACCCGGGTCACCCTCTCATGAGGACTGGGCATCTACCAGGTGTGCCACAGGAGATGCACCATGTTCATTATTTATACAGTGTATGCTTGTCACTCATCTGACATCACACACTAAACTCGCAACAGCTGCCACCTACAGTACCTGTAGTAGCTACTGCGGGTGGCAGTTATTGCGAGGCTAGTGACAGAGCTCAGATTGGGAATGTTTGTGTATTTTTTCCTCTGCCTGGGCCCGGTTAAAATATACAGTCTATGGTTAAAATACGGGTGATTTACGGGGAAATACTAATATGGGAGGACAGCGGGAAAGAAAGGTAAAATACAGGACTTTCCCGGCCAAAATGGGATACTTGACAGGTATGGGCCTGGGCCCAGTGCTCAACATAGGTTAACCGGAGAGAGAGCAGTGCGATCTGCAGATGGCAGCAACAGTTTCAGCGCCTGAGCCCTGTACTACGAAGTGAGTTCAACATATATCTTGTTGTGATCTGGTTTCACTAAGCCTAACAGCCCCAGTCATGGATAAGAGGCATCATGAAGGTGGTTATCAACTTTCTCAGTTAACCCTTTCCTCTTCAGGCTCTGTGCGCGTTCACAGAAATGGGCGCTGGGAGCGTCATTTGACTCAACTACCAGGAAAAAAATGATGATGATGATGAAATGATTTGAATTATTATTATTATTTTTTTGGCATTTTTCATGCTTTATTGAAAGTGATAGATAGAAAGGGGGAGACAGAGGGGAGGACATGCGTCAAAGGGACCTCAGGCCGGATTCGAACCCGCGTCTGCCGCAGCAAGGACTGATTTGAATTATTATTACAGCTAAAAGCAATATGGCTGCTCTAAATAAGCCACGCGATTAATTTTGTCAGAAAATAACAAATGTGAATTCATGAATTAATATATTTACACAGCACTATATAATAATAATAATAATAATAATGCAACAATGTTACTATGTGTTTTTGCTCTCTGTACTGGAAGCTTCAGTTTTCTCTTATAGCTTTTGATTGCCTTGTCAAAGTAGTGACGTTCCTATTCTAGTTTGTCAGGAACTGTAGGGAGGAGCACAGACATCTCCTCCTCGACTAGAGGAATGTAAAAGCACCTCTCTAGTGACAAACTTTGCACAGATACAAGGCAGTTGAGTCAATGTCATATTTTAGAGGATAAACATAAGAAGCAACAAAACATCTCTGAGTGGAGTGGGATTTTAACAAACATTAGTCAATTTTCATTTCAATTTCAATTTTTTTTTTGATTGGCAACAACACGAGGCAGGTGGATGTGGCTCAGTTGGTAGAGCGGGTTGCCCACTGATTGGAGGGTTGGTGGTTTGATCCCTGACCATGGCAGCTACATGTCGAAGGATCCTTGAGCAAGATACTGAACCCCAAATTGCTCCCGATGCTGCGTTCATCGGTGTGTGAATGAATTCCCAATGGTGGCAGGTGGCACCAGTGTGCCCTGGTAGCCTCTGCCACCAGTATGAATGTGTGTGTGAACGGGTGAATGAGCGCAGTCTGTAGTGTAAAGCGATTTGAGTGGTCGCAAATCGACTAGAAAAACACTATATAAGTGCAGGTCCAACACAGTAAACATGTTTAGAACGTTCTAAGGCTGAACTTATTTTTATTATTACAAATGTCAATGAGGTTTCTTATGTCCGGAAAAGAGCATCTATATTTTCATTACCAGTTAATATTCTCCCAAGAAGCCACAATAACTGAACATTAATGATGCCTGTTGGGGACTATGTAACCACAACTACCTCGGTTTGATTCCAACTGAGGATCCTTGTTGCATGTCGAATCTCCCTCTCTTACTTTCATACACACAATTATTTAACTTAAACTTAATTTTTTCCTCCATTTCTGATAACCTAACATATGCCCTTCAGTCAATGTGTTGTTGGTTTTGGTCTTTCAAAGGACTTGTTAACCCTTTATCAGGCGACAAACTATATTTGGTAACTTCAGTGGATATCAGAATGGATTTCTTCCAGCTAATCAGCACCGATGAGGCTACATCACAGTTGGTGACACCATGACATCTGACCAATCAGTATGATAATAATATAATTAGAAAAAAAATCTGCAAGAAACAGTCGTACAAACAGAGTTATTCTTCAGTGACTTGTACCAGGAGAACTTGACTATGACGCCATATTAGGGCCAAGTATGAATAAAAATAATAGTAATATTTCAAGAAAAAAGTTGCAAATTCACTAGATTAAAGTGGCAAATCTACAAGAAAAAAGTTGCAGATTTAAGAGATTTAAAGTAGCAAATCTGTGCAAAAAAAGTGAGAAAAAAGGGAAAAAAAAGCAACTTTCAACACTTTAAATCTCATAAATCTGCACATTTTTTTCTCCTAGATTTGCAACTTTAATCTCATAAACTTTTTCCTCAAAATATTACCCCCCTCCCCTGGGTCCGTATGTTTGTTTTTTTTACACATTCTGACAGTATGTAATATCCTCCAATAATCTCTAGGGTTGAAATTTGGAATTTGCAACTATTTCAATGAGTGCCCTATTAAGGGTTAAGGAGAAAAACAATACAAAATATCAGTGGACTTATCCTTCTGGTACTGTTCGAAGGACATGCATGAGGCCAAGTGCAGGTAGACAGAGAATAGACAGGGCTTGAGTGGCTGCAGGTCAAAGGAGCAGAAGGTAGAAGGTCAGAATTAGGACTTGGTAAAGTTTGTACGAAAGTACCTCATCCTCTCCGCACATCATGGACTTCAAATTCTGGTCCATTAGTCTGAGCTCCTCCTCCAGCTCCCTCACTCGCCTGAAGGGGTTAGTCCAGGAGGTCGGGGGTGAGGGGGAACAGTGGGCGGGGCAGCCATAAAACAACAACAAACAACAACAAGTCCCATACAGGCAGTGGTGGTGTATTCAGTCATGCATTACTTAAAAAAACACACACCCAGGTCTGATTAGTGTATTCACACATAGCTACATGATAATAGAGTACAACACTTTGCACTAGTGCTGAAACAATGATAAATTAGTTGGTCAACAGATCATAAATCACTTGCTATCAAACAATTGGTTAATCATTTAGGTGATTTAAAAAGAAAAATGCCAAATGTGAATACAAGTTTCTCCAAAGTGAGGATCCACTGGTGTTAACCTTTCTAAAACATCGTGAACTGAGTGTCTTGGGTTTTGTACAGTTTGTCCAATAAAATAAGGTATCTGACTCTTGGAACTTGGGATTGGCATTTTTCAGAATTATCTGACATTTTGAAGCCCAAAGATAAATCAATTTATTAAAAAAGTAGGTAACACTTTACAATAACCAACTAAATAATGTTTATAGATGCTTTATAAACCAATTATTAACCATTTTCAAAGTGCTACACATATTTAATTTTTAAATGTTTTCAACCAATTTCTTAAAGGTTTATGAATAATTTCAAAATCATTAACATACTTAATATGGTGTTAAAAATGTTAAAATGAGTGCAACTAAAACTATTAATAAACTATCCATTATAATTGAATAGTTTTTTAATGGTAAAGCAACCATAAACTTACATTAATATACCATCTATTAGGCATTTATAAATTACTTAGTTAGTTAAACATTAATAAATTATGTATTTACCATTCTAAATGGCCTACATACGGTTTATAAATGATGATTCAACATTAATAAACTATCCGTTTACCATTTATAAATGATGGTTATTGTAAAGTGTCACCAAAAAGTATTAATATATTAATCAAAAACAGTCATTGTACCTTTTGAGTCCATGCACCACTTATATTGTAGTTAGAACTGTGAATATAAACACTTATTATAAGATTATATTATTGTTAAATTTTAAAAAAAAAGTATCAATGGTGAGTGAATGTGGAAAGATCACATGCTGCCAAAGTAGTGACTACTTGAGCTCTACTACGGCAACATGAATAATGAAGAGTGGCTCTAGTTGCAGTGTGAGTTTTCATGGTGCAGGTGTTGACTTACGCCTCAGCCACCTCAGCGCGCTCCTCTGAACGCTCCAGGTCACCCTCCAGGATCACCAGTTTGCGGGCAACCTGAACACATCCAGCACACAGTCAATCCTCCAAACCAATACTGCTATTCTCTTTTCTTACTTCATACTGTGTTCCACTTCTGGACTACATAGTGTACATACACTGCAAAAAAAGCCAACTTGTATGTTTTGCCCAAAACAGTGATTTAAGTTGCTAAAACTTGGAAATATAAATTATTGACATTTAGGGCAATAATGTAAGTTAGTCCTACTTACGAAGATTTTACGAAGATTGTGGCATTCATGAATTTTTTTCTTATCCAGGATTTTTCTCAGGTAAGAACAAATCCTACGAAGAGGAGTACTCTTAAGCACATTTCAGTGCTGACATGTTGGCATGGTTGTGTTGTCTTCTTTTGTTAAGTTCAATAAAATACATTACAGTGAAATTTCCGTCATATTTATGTATTTATTTATGTATTTATTTTCATATTTATGTATTCATATTTATTGTATTTATTTATGTATGTTTTTTTTTTTCATTTTTCATTTTAATTAAATTAAATGTGCCAACGCTTTAACATGAATCAAGTAAATTGGAAATTATGCTGTCCATTAGTGATATATGATAGTGAGACCTGATTTATGGGTGGCATTTCTCCACGACCTACAAAACAAGGGGCTTCATATGTGATTTAAAAAATAAAAAAATAAAATCAAGCTAAGGTTGCAACCCCTCAGTCCAATACTAAAGACATATTTTGAGCTTACACACTATGGTAAACTCCTGCCTATATATATATATATGTATATATATATATATATATATATATAGACATATAGATATATAGATATATAGATATATTTTATAAGGTATTATTCCAGAAAATAAATTGTTTGTGTTGTTGCAACCCGCACTAAGGCTGCTAAATATAATTTTCTTCCTCCAAGTGATCTCCTGCAGCAGAACTTCTAGTTCTGAACTGCTAAAGTTTTTTTTCTTTTTACCTGTGCTCCAACAGATTTACGCTTTATTTTGCTTTAGGCATTCTGTTGCTGTTTCCTCTGTGTGGCGTCTACACACGGCCCTGCAGTCCTTTTTATGGGTCCTTTTATGGGCATTAATGGGCGGTTACCTATGCTAATCCTATGTTAATTAGACTCACCTGGCACGCCCGCTCTATTTACGAGGAGATGGCATTCATCAGTTTAAGAACACGGCTGCGAGCAATTCAGCGGCTTAAGAACACGTTGATGAATCTGACGTAGGGTCTTCTTAGAAATCTTCTTAAGAAGGACTTAAGAAAGAATCTAAGAAGATTCTTAAGAAGATATTGGTGAATGAGGCCCAATAATTCCCCACCTCTTCATATTTGCGGTCGGCCTCCTCAGCGATGTGTTTGGCCTCCTTCAGCTGCATCTCCTGGATCTCCATTTTCTCCTCGTCTTTTGATGCTCTGTTCTCTATGACCTTCATCCCTCTGAACGACAAAGGGAGCAGATAGTCAGAAACAACAGCCAAACTGAGGCTAACTGTAACAATAAAGTCATGAATGTTTGGAGAGTAACTTTTACACATAACAACGTATAATGTCTTTGACTGACGCAGACGACCACAACTCTGATGATGTTGAAATACAACCTCCAGATGATCCGTGTAATAATTACTTTGTGGTTATATGATTCAACACTAATCAAATTCTTTATTCATTTGTGTTATGACAGCTTCAACCTACTCAGTGTTGATTGAACTGACTCTGAAAAGAGTAGTGTTCGATGAAGCAAGTGTACCAAATAAGCCAGGCTTCTTTCAGTTAGCCTGACCTATTATAAACTCACTTCATGGAACGGGTCCCTTCCAGTTTTGGAACCAAAAACTTTCAGTTTCCCATCTCAGGGTTAGACATCTCAGGGTTCAGGGTTAGACTAGAGTGTTTTAAACCGGTTTCTGGCATACATGACCACTTTAGGGCTGTTTCCACTACCGGGCAATACCCGGAATGAGGCGGGTCTCACTCGCCGAAATGCCCCTAATTTGAATACGAGCAGTCCGGAGCCGGCTTTTGTCGGGACACTTTTTGTCCCTGATGAAGAGCAGGGTCTTTTTTCTCCCCTGAAAACAGCCTGGTTACTGAATGGATAGATCGCTAAGCAGGATGTGACTTAGTACTCTACAGACAACAACACACGCCATTTGTAAAAGCCGGCTATATGCTATATTTAGCAACTTTTCAGACCCCCTTAGTGACTATTTTTCAAGTAAGTGACTGAAGACAAATCCAGCGACTCCTTCTTACTCTTCTTAACGAGACGCTAACGAGCTGGAGGCCGGCTTGTTAAGAAGAGCCGCCGTTAGCTACAGTTAGCTACAGTTAGCTCTGTAGCAGTACAGTGTGTATGTGCTGCTGCTACAGGAGGTGTTCACTTAGCAATCTCTGTTTGTTTACAACAAGCACCAGACACTCAAAATTAGTGATGCCGTTAATTCACAATCACTATGTTTATGATCAGCGGAGACTCTGTGCATAATTAGCCATGCTGCTTTCAGCTGCTGACTTTGAGCACAGTTAGTGACGGTGAAAACCATACGTCACCTCCAGAGTCTCTAAATCCCTCTGGGGGCTAACTTGTAGTGGAGACACGCAGAGTGAGCTGACTTTTGAGAGGGTGTGGCCTGAGACTTTCCTGGTGAACACTCCCCCCCCCCCCAGTGGAAACACGCCTTTTGACCACTTGGTAATCCAGACTTGAGTCAATCAAGCCCAAAGAATAGTAAAATCATAAGCATGCCATTTGTTCCAGTCAACCCCTCCACATAATGGGTATGCATTGATGTTGCTTTTTCATATAATAGCACAACCTCAACACAACCAGCTGGTGTCAGGGGAGAGCTGTGATGCCAGGAAATGATCTTGTTGGTTTTCACAGATAGTAATGCTATTGTCAAACGTGGACACTGTCAATGGAACAAGTTTGATAACAGCAAGGAAGTTCAGCCTGACACGGACTGGGACAGTCCAAAATGACTTATTGAATAAAGGCAGGAATACTGACCAGGAAACTAACTGAAACACAAACTGAATATGGTTCAGTCATTTTATCACATGAAGCTCTTCACCTCTCGCTCTCATCTGCAGCTTTCTCAGCTTCTTCCAGCTTCTGCAGAGCAGTAGCCAGTCTCTCCTGAGCACGGTCCAACTCCTCCTCAACCAGCTGGATACGCCTGTTTAGAGATGCCACTTCTGCCTCAGCCTGAGTGCGTACACACACACACACACACACACACACACACAAGTCAAGTAAAATTATAGTCGGCATGACAATGATGTGTATATGGCAAGGACCTATCAAACGGCAGACAGAAATAATCGATATATATATAGCTGGAAAACAAATATTCCAACCTTAAAACACAACCAACAATTTCATTTTTATTTGATCTTCATATAACTCTTGAAGCGTCCAAACAATACATAGTATGGCTATATTCATACAGTAGACCTTTAAGGTAATTTCACATTCAGTAATCTGAGTGTTCTTATTAGTTTTTTTGGTGCAGCTACTATATGACAGCATTCTAGGTCACCCTCCAGGAGATTATATCCATAATGTAATAACTGGGACACTGAGACAGACTACAAAGTCTAACTGCAGTACATTTTTGGTCAAAATTGAGTTATAACTAAAAATGAACTCCTTGATGTCTGTTTTATCTTGTGACAAAGTTTTACATTTCAATTTTGCTTTATTTCAGATAAATAATAATGTAAAAATTGCTGTGAATACAAAATCCAACTGAAAAACAAAGAAGACCACAGTGAGTTCACTTTGACTGTGATACAGTGTAGCCTTGTATTTCTTCATCGTGTTGAATAATGAAGACAAGAATAATATAAATTATAAGTTTATAAGTTAGATAAAATTATATTAAGACTAAAATATAACATTACTTTATAACATGAAGTCTAAAACACACACGTCTTTGAATAGAGTTGTTAAACACTTTTAAAACATGTTTTTTTAGCATAAAAATGACATCATCAATACATGTAGAAATAAGTGTCATAATATGACTTACCTAACTATAACACATTTGGCAGGGCAGTTAAAAAAACTTTAAAGCAGTTTTTCTCAGTTTTTTCCTTTGCATATACTGCAATTAGACTTTGTAGGGCAGTGTAGTCTTTTGGGACCATTTGTTTAAGAGCAAGAACCAACAAAGGCTCAGTCCAGGAGCATCAGAGACCTCATGATGATATTATTGAAGAAAAATACTGTAACATTTTACCTCACAGTAGGTCAAGAACAAACCATTAAAGACATTTAGTTTGAACCTTTCGATTGGAGTGTTACTCAGTATTTGTATAGTTGAGTGTTTAGAACGTTGACTGCCTTGTGCCCCTGCAGAGCACCGTTAGGTTGAGTGTCAGAGAGACCAGGTGAAGAGGACCTGGAGGTGTTAGAGTTACCCTCTGTCGGGCCTGCCTCTCCATGTCCGCCTCGCCCTGCAGCATCTCGGCTCGGTCCTCCGCCTCGTACGCGACCTGCTGCAGGTTCTGTATTTTCCTTCTCACCGCGTCCATAGATGCTAAAGTCGCCATGCTCTCTCTCTACCCGCTTCTCCCAGCTGTTGTGCTGTTTCCGTGACAACGGCATCAAAAGTCGGCATCAACGGGGAGATTTTTCCGGTTACAATTTCAAAATAAAACGATTATCGTTAAGCATTGTTTTTCAACCTCGGAAAATCATTAGGCTAGCTGATGCTAATGATTTTTGAGCATAAATATTAAACTGAAATCATGTCAAGTTGAATCAATAACATATAAATAACTTGTAATGCAGCTATTTTTAATAAAGATAACTGCTCAGATGCTGCTCACTGTAAAGGGCATCTGACTTATCCAGTAAATAATATAATATAATATAATATAATATAATATAATATAATATAATACAATATATCTCCTGTGAGGCTGAGATGTTCATGTAGGAGTAAAAGCTACCTCCAGCAGCAGACTCACTGTAAGCAGTGGAAGCATAAACAAATTCAGGCATTGCTTAAATTCTTTTCCATCTTTGGTAACAACACAGTAACACCACACACAGGAAGGTCCTACTGCTAAGGACAAATAAAGTGAGTCCTTACTCTCCCGTGCTCTGTTATTTTGCACTATAATTGGTCATAAATGCTATGACTCATAACTCTTGGAAACCAACATAAATGTCATAACACAGATTACTGGCCTTTCAGCCTGTTGCACCAGTTAAGTTCTGTCTTAAGTTAGGGTGTAAAGTCCACAACAAATGCTATGCTGTAACTGGTTGGTTTGATACTAAGGTTGTGTCCATGTTTGGTTTCACAGCCGAAGTTCCTCTGGCAAAAGTCCAAACTAACCAAAATACCATCTTAGAAAATTATGTTTCTACTTGTTGTCGTCAGTGAAGAACTTCAGGCAATAATAAGGATGCTAGCAGCTAAAACAGCTCATGTTAACTCTATGGAGTTTTGGGCTATTTTGTCCATTTTTTAATCATTTTCATACACCACTTAAAACATGTTTAAATGCCATGTTGGTATATTTTTTTCAGCGCAAACTCACCTATATGACCTAATAATAATTGATTTGTTATTCTGACTTACTGGATCAACATTTTGAACCAAAGAAAAACCAACATAAATATGATCTTGTGATTGTGTGTGATCCTGTCATCCAACTCTGGTTTTTATTCTAGTGGGACTGTTTTTCTAGTGGGACTGCTGCTGGTGTCCTGTCAGGTGGCTGGAAACATTGTCACCTATTTTTTAACCCACCTGTTACATGTGTTTTAACAAATAAATGTAACCTTTGTAGCCTTTGTTTGCCACGGTGCTTTTTTTCAATAATCCAAAATTCCACTATCTATTCCTAGGGTTGGCCTACAGAAATATGTCATCCCTGCAGCACTCTAAACAAGGAGAATACAGGTTTAGGTTACTTAATAGTACTAGTATTCTGCCCTATAAAGTCTAACTGTAGTAACTATTCAAAGGGTAAAACTAAGAAAAAGTGCTCTAAAGTGTTTTAATGGTTTTTTTTTAACTGGCCAGCCAAATGGTCTCGAGGTAGGTAGGTGATATGACACTTATTTCTACATGTATTGATGATGTCATTTTTATGCTCAAAAATCATGATAGTTTATTTGACCTATATATATATATATATATATAGTAATGCATAAACAGCAACAATGTAGTTGTCTTCCTTCAGCTTTCAAATTTTTGTTTTCAGTGAATAAACATTCTCAAATTGATTTTGTTATCAGTGTATTTAAATGTGTTTAACAACTCTTTTCAAAGATTTGTGTATTTTAGACTTAATATTAATATTAAAGTAATGGTATATTTCAGTCTTAATATAATTGTATTCCCCTTTTTTACTTAATCACTATCTAGATAATACTTTCCCAATCAAATAAACGTATAATTTGTATTATTCTTGTCTTTATCACAGTCAAAGTTAAGTTACTGTGGTCTGCTTTGGTTTTGAGTTGGATTTTGTAGTTACTGCAATTTTTATATCATTATTTATATCACTATCTATCTATCTATCTATCTATCTATCTATCTATCTATCTATCTATCTATCTATCTATCTATTTCACTGAAATAGAGCAAAATTGAAGTCTAAAACTTTGTCACAAGATAAAACAGACAGGGCAGTATACTTTGGCATACTTACAGTACAGTAGCATTTGTTTACTACAAGACTTTATTTATTATTCTTTTTTCTTTTTTTTTTTTTTGTAAAGCACTTTGTGTTACATTTCTATGTATGAAAAGCGCTATATAAATAAAGTTTGATTTGATTTGATTTTGTTTTAGTGCACCATGTGAACTTATCCAGAAGGTTAGTTCAAGGGGCTCCACATGAATGTCTAAGGAGCAGAGGCCAAGAGTGCTAAGCAAGGACTCAAGAAACCAAATCCTCTGTGCCAAGCTCCCTAGATTGGTTAGGATAGATGGCATCGGCCTCAAGGTGCTGACAAGCTTTATGATATGTTGGTAGAATCCGATACTTGACACGACAGATTTAAGACCATCTCTGCTGATGCTGTCAGCGGTGAGACAGCTACTCAGCAGCAGTTTTCAACTGGAACTAATGATGACAGTTTGAAGATATAGAGCAACCAGGTTTAAACTGTGCTCCTGAAGGTCAACAGGAAATGGTTATGATTATTGGATATGAGATGTGGGAGTTTGAAGGTTGACTGACTGCAACAAACTGGTCAGTGCATGTTTAAAACACAGAAGGAGCTTTATAGCACAATAATGTCCCTGATGGTCTAAACTTACAACTGGGCACTAATTCAAGTTAAACAACCTGGTACTACCAGTTCCAAAAAAGTTGAGACATTGTCTAAAACATCATTGGTAATGGTAAATGTTAAAATAATGTCTCACATAAATATTCAAATACAAGGACATGTTCAAACTGATAAACTTTTTGTTTGCTGTGGAATCAGGGGTGTGCTTTTTACAGCACCTAAAGGAAACCACTTGATATATGCAACACTTAAAACAATTATTTTAAAATCATGGTTTCATAGTCATTTATTTTATTCTAAACTTGAAATCATTTTTATTGGAAGGGAGTGTAACAGTCACCCTTTTGAATGTAAATAAAAACATTGGTAACACTTTACAATAACACACTAAGTGATGTTTATAGATGGTTTATAAACCAATTATTAACAATTTACAAAGTGCTATACATATTTAATCTTTAAATGTTTTCAACCAATTTCTTAAAGGTATATGAATCATTTCCAAATCATTAACATACTTAATATGGTGTTAAAAATGTTATAATGAGTGCAGCTAAAACCATTAATAAACTATTAATTATAATGTAATTGTTTGTTAATGGTAAATTAACTATAAACTGACATTAATATACCATCCATCTAATAATTTATAAATTATTTAGTTAGTTAAACTAAATAAATTATGTATTTACCATTCCAAATGGCCTATATACGGTTTATAAATGATGATTAAACATTAATCTGTTTACCATTTATAAATGATGGTTATTGTAAAGTGTAACCAAAACATTTTTCAATAAAGCCCATAAGCAAATGGGTAACACTTTACAATAACCATCATTTATAAATGGTAAACAGAACAGTTTATTGATGTTTAATCACCATTTATAAACCGTATATAGGCCATTTAGAATGGTGAATACATAATTTATTAATGCTTAACTAACTACATCATTTATAAATGACAAATAGATGGTATATTAATGTAAGTTTATAGTTACTTTACCATTAACAAACAATTACATTATAATTAATAGTTTATTAATAGTTTAAGTTGCACTCATTTTAACATTTTTAACACCATATTAAGTATGTTAATGATTTTGAAATGATTCATAGACCTTTAAGAAATTGGTTAAAAACATTTAAAGATTAAATTTGTAGCGCACTTTGTGAAATTAAAAAAGTTAATAATTGGTCTATAAACCATCTATAAACATTACTTCGTTGGTTATTGTAAAGTGTTACCAGCAAATGTATACGTTTCAACAGTTCACTGTTAAACCACTATATCACTGCAATCCTCCATGTTTTCAACAACATGGCAACTGTGTTACTGAGGAAGGGATCGGATGTGACTGGACTGAGGACAATGACTTAATGTGGTCTTAATATAGTTGGCTCTTTGCAGTAATGTGACCCCTGGCATCAGTTTCCTTCACTTACATCTGTTGCCTTTTTCTCTGCCTGCTCCAGCTTCTCCTGGGCATCCTTCAGCGACTCGGAGTATTTGTCCAGCTCATCCTCCACTCCTTTCAGCTTCTTCTGCAGACCCAGAAGCTCCTCCTCCAGCTACAGGCCAAACACACACACACACACACACACACACACACACACACACACACACACAGAAACAGAACATGTTAGAGAGTTTGAAAACTTGGGTTTGACACATATACATATACTGCAAAAAAGGTGTGTCTAAAAACAAGATAAAAACACTAAATCTGAGGGAAATGATCTTGTTGCATGGACAGATAATTTCACTTGACAAGATTTCTTAAATTCAGATTGTTAAATCTAGAAATAAGCATGTTGAACACTTAAAATAAGAAATTAACTCTTAAAACAAGCTACATTATCTAACACTTCTAAATCTGAAGTTTTTTTTTTCTTGGCAAGAAACAAATAATTTGCAGTGTATAGACGTATAGTCATAAAGGCTATTAATAATTTGGAAAAAAGAATAACCCCACCTGCAGCATGCAACAACAAGATATATCGACAAATCCTACTAAATACATTTTTTACATACAACTAAATTGTTTTGCTAAATACATTAAGGAACATGAATGGGGGAGATGGAGGAGAAGGGTGGAAGGTTAAATATACAAAACTTTGACAGAACACAGGGTCAGTGTCTTGTATCCAGCCTGTTGTTGTGTCAGCCTGCTAAAACCAAAAAGTTATGGTGTAGAAAAGATGGTGGTTTTGGTTCATTTGGTTCATTTAAAAAGTAAAACCAGTAGTTCTCATGCTTTAAGTCAACATTGTCTTTTTCAATATTCTACCATCCCAATCTTTGCCAAGCTTCAAATAGAAGTCAAATGTATTATAATTGAGATATTGTCTTTTTATTCTACACATTATTCTCCTGTCCAAACCTGCGGCCTACACTACCCACAGTGCCTCCAGACATAGAAAATAAGAAATGGAATCCATGCAGCATTACTACACTGCAAAAAACATTTTCTTCTTATATCTAGCAATAGTATCTCGTAATTATATCGTTTTGAGTATAATTTATCTACTGACCATAGCTTTATGTGCTTATTTAACTGTTAGTATTATTATCATGTGCTTATGTAATTGTTTTATTGTTTAAAGACTTCTTTTTACGATTGACATTGTGAGCTTTTTCATGCTTTTCAAGCTATTCAACTGTTCAATCTGGTGAGTTTCAAGTATTGCTGGCTTATTTTAATGTTACTACAGTTGGGCTTTTCAAGCCACAATTGCTCAAAATAAGTATTTATTTCAAGACATCATTGGTTTTCCAGTGCAGAATTCTTACAAAGAAAAATGTATTTACTGCACTGGCATATAATTTTACTTATTTCGAGCATGTATTTGCTTAATTTTAGTTATCTATTTCTTATTTTTTTGTCAGTTGGTTTTTGCAGTGTATAGCTGCATTCCAAATTGCATACTTTTTCTTTTTACTATATTACTTACTGCAACTGGCATTACGAAGTATATACTGTAACATGTCATATGCATATACATACATATAGATGTAATCATACCATGGCGCCTGAACCCTCTGGCTCATAAATATGCTGAACAGGATTGAGGATTGTGGGTGAGATTAGCCAGAAAAGCATGTTGGCCTACAGATTGCAAGATAGGATCAGATATGGATATGCAATGTATTGGAACATACTAAATATTTTTCCTATGCCCAATAGTATAGTGGTATTGGAACGGACAGTATCCTTGAAATGTATTTTTATAGTTAGTTACCTGTGTATGGACATAATTGCTTTATGTTGCTGTTGTTTTACTAAAGGAACCAAATTAATCTGCCAAGCTCATGTTTTATTTGCTCGGGCAGATGCATCTGGTCCCCCTCCCATTCAGACAGATTAACACCCATCCTGGCCCAAGCTTGGCCACTTTCTTATTTAGCAGGTTCTCAAGAGCTCCAGGCTCTCAAAACTCAGCTCAAACTGTCAAACTACACACTGTAAAAAAAATCTGTAGGTTTTACGGTGAAAAACTGCTAAACCGTGAGAGTAAAAGACCGTAAAATGATAAATGGGTTAATTCAATTTCAGTTACAATGAAACACTGTAAATGTATATATTAGCCAAAACAGTATTTTTTACAGTTTATATATATATTTTTAAAAAATACATTACTCCACTGTAAAATTCACTGTGACAGAACAAAAATATACTGTAATATATATACAAGCCATTACTGTAATTTTTGCATTTATCTTTTGTAAAAAATACTTTTTATAACTGTTAAATGTACTAAACACCCTATCTCTAACAGAAATATACTGTAATATTTAATGGTAAAATCTAATTTATGCAGCATTTATAAAGTATTTCCTTGTCAATAATATGGCAAAACAGCATTTATTTTGATGGAAAAACTTTTTATTTATACGGTAAAAAAAATTGAATAAAATGGCTATCTTAAATGTGAAATCAATAGTGCTAATATAATTTTACCGCAATATTACAAAAAGTTCTGTTATGGTAAAGATTTGTGTACGGTATTACGTTTATTACGGTAAAGTTCTTTTTTTCCGTTTTTTTTCCCCATAAAAACAACAGTTTCTTTTTTACAGTGCACAATGAGCCCATAACAACTAATAATATCTATGTAATGAGCAGATTACTGAGTGTTTTCTTGTACATGACATGATCCTCCTATTTTGGACTTATCCAATGACTCATTTACAAAGATTGTTTCAGCAACAGCTTCAAGAACTATAAAAAGCCAATTGTAAATGACAGTGATGTGGCCCAGCCACAATGTTCCCAGGACAAATGTCCTTTCTATGTCTCTTTGACAGTCTCTCCCAGCCTGTATCCATGTAAGGCCTCTCAGTCACAAATAGCCTGGGACAGTCCTGATCCTACAGTCGGCTTTGTGGCAACTCCCAAACCAACAGCCTTGACTGTCTTTCTGAGAGGAGCAACAATTCAAAGAAGGTGGGGCTCTTTAGAGGGAACACAGAAATAGACATGTCAGTATTCAATTCTTCTCAGCAGAGAGAAGTGATTGTGCTGTTACAGCCGGGTCCCCTGGGAACAAATGCTATGTGGACAGTTGCACGTTTGAATAGTTGCTATCTATTCATTGATTGCTATCTGATCTTGATAATTCCACTGTGGAGCTGCACAGGAGAGACTGCAAGTCATCCATAAAGGCATATTACTGTGTCCTTTAGCTGAAACAATAAGCTGTGACTAATTGGATTTGGCAGGGGGCAGCAAATTCTGAATGCACTGAATGGTGATGTCCACCCTCTGACATTACATACTGAGCCCTGCAGACTTTGGTCACATGTTCCATGATATGTTCACTATCCTCACATCTAGTCTGCAAGGGCGCTCTGCCATTTAGGGATTAAATGTGCTATATGACAAGAGTTCAGATATCAGTCATTGCCAGGAGTGTGAATGCAAGTTGTTGACTCACCTACCTTTTCAAAGTAGGTTTTTACTTTATATGGCAATGAAAATTAAAGGAACCCAAAATGGTCATGAAAATATTATATAGTTAACGTGAATAAATCAACTTTGAATTTCGGTTTCACACAAGACAGACTGCAGTTTTCTGCAGATTCTACAAATCAGCTTTTTATAAGATCACACACATTACAATTTTTGGACATTGTATACTCATTAGAAAAACATTAGAAATTATGTTTTGAGTGGTAAACATGTCAATTCCTGTTTGTATTTAAAAAAAAATAAATGAAGGCAGGGTATTTATAACTTAAGGGGGTTGCTAATGTTTGAAACTCACAAAGTCAGAACTAATCTCAAGTACAGATGTGTGTCAGTTTTGGGTGTAAAATTATGGAATTATGGACTAAATAATGAAATAAAGATGTGTAACTCTATGTTAGTTTTCAAGAAGACTTTAAAGTCTAAAATGATCAAAGGTTACAATGAAATTTGATTGAATTGGATTTTTCAGTTTAAGCTATCATGTGTTTTGTAACAATGTGAATTATTCAGTTAATGTAATGTATATAATGTATACATGTAGATGGTACAGGATGGGTAAAAATAAGTCTTGGGGCTTGAGCCTAGTCCTTTTTCTGTTGCTGTCTGATGGATTCTTTTGTTAAAACATGATTTTATTTTATTTTTAACCAAAATAAAGCATTAATTCATTCAGTTTTTCCATATGGTCACTTTTCAGCCATAGAGGATGCCACTGGCTCACTATACTCACTTTATCGCTCTTTATAGAATGGCACCTGACTTCTACAGCACTTGTTCAGAGTGTCAGAGTGCCACAGATGGGTGAACATTGAAGTTAGTTGAAAGCCTGTTGTGTCTCATAGATTTCATTTCTTTTAACTACTATTGGGCTTACAAAAATGAACAAATAAATAAAGGAGGCAGTATTTTCCCACAGAGAAGCATTGTGGTGAAGGCATAGAAAAGTGAATAAAATATAATAAAAATCCTGATTATGGTCCATCACAAGTATTTAATGAGCCCATGATTTCTCTCTGCAGCTGACTTTGGGAAACATTTGATATAATATAAGGAATTTGACTTGCAAAATTCAATAATGTCATTGCAACACTTGCAACATACTGTACTGTACTGTTTTTCCATTAAACTTTTTATATAAATAACAAGTTATCTATATTCGCCATACCAACCACCCGAGGAGGTATAACTTGTTTCAAAGTTTTAAATATGACAGGGCTCCAATAAAAACCACTAATGATCTTTCTCATATCAGACTGTGGTTGTTGTCATCTGGATCAGATTTTTTTTAAATCTAAGTACTGCAATAGACACTATTTATCATAAAAATTGTATTCATTATTTTGAGAATGGTGAGGATTACAGCACAGCTCTCTGGTGGGGCTCTTCTTACTTCTGATAGACCCTTTTTTGTTGTTAACTGCACTGTAAAAAAATGATGTTGCTTTTACAGAAAAAAAATGGCAGCTACCAGAATAATTCTGCAAAAAATATAGTAGGCTACAAATGTAAACAACTTTACAGAACAACTTGTACATTTTACTGGTATTCAGTGTACAATAAATAATAACTGAAAGTTAATTTACTGGTAGTAAATGCACAATAAGCTAAATCTGCATGTAAATTTTGCATAAATTATTAGTATAAAAGCAGCAGCATCCTGTTAAATTAGCAGTAAAGGACGGTATAATCTACAACTTTAAAATGTAAATTTTACATCCTAAAACTGTTGTAATTTAAAAAAAAAATAAAAAAAATAAAAAAATACAAGTTGTTCTGTAAAGATGTTGACATATGTACTGTGTTTCTTACGGAAATATTCTGGTAACCACAGCTGCCAGTTTTTTTCTGTAAAAACAACGGGACATTTTTACAGTGTGTGTCATAAGTACGTTTTTAAGTGTCTGCCGTAAGCGTTATGTCCCTGTGCACACACTGCAAAAAAAGAAAAGTTGGGTGAACTCAAAATTTCAAGGCAACAAACTTCAGTTATTTTTTTAGTTGGACAATTAAACTCAAGATTTTAAGTTTTGTTTTTGAGTTTGCTCAATTCTGAATTTCTCTGGCACGATTGTAAAGCCGCTATGAATGTCAGCTAATGTTGCGACCACAATTTTGAGTTGGCATTGATACACTAATGGCTACCCTTGTAGCTGTAACAAGCAGCGCTGCGAGCATCAGTTAGCCGCTAGCATCAGTTAGCCGCTAGCTTTCGCTAATGACCGAATTTCCCAACAAAGAAATAAGAGTTAGCAGAACTATTGTCCCTTGTTGTGAACCCCAACTTAAATATATAAGTAACAACAACTCACCAACTTGTTTTTGAGCAGACAACTGGCTTTCTTTGTTGTGCTAACTTACATTATTGCCCTAAATGTCAGTAATTTATATTTCCAAGTTTTACGAAATTAAATCACTGTTTTAGACCAAAAAATACAAGTCGGCTTTTTTGCAGTGCATCCATATCTGTAAGAAATGCATTGAATCTATTTTCAATATCCATGCTTTCATTAGGTCACTTGATGTTGTCCTGACTTATCATTTATCACCTGAGAGAAAATCTTCCAACACCCATACAGTGGATTCCTCACCACTAGAGTTTAGATGACTGTCTCAACCTCAGTTAGCTCCCAGTTAAACTGATGCTGGAGTCTTCATACATTGGCCATTGTTGTTGTTGTTTTGTTTGTTTTACATTACACGTAACAAAAACTAAATTGTTTATAAGGGTCTAGAGCGGCAACAATTATCCGATTTATCGAACAATAATCAATTACTAAATTAATCATCAACTATTTTGATAATGGAATAATTGGTTTGAGCAGTTTTCTAAAGTCCAAATTCTCTGATTTCATCTTCTTCAATGTGAATATTTCTGGTTTCTTTGTTCCTTTATGACAATAAACTGAATGTCTCTTTGGTTTGTGGACAAAACAAGAGATTTGAGGACGTCATCTTGTGGTTTGGGAAACACTGATTGATATTTTTATACATTTTATTGACCAAACAACTAATCGATTAATCGTTTAAATAATCGACAGATTAATCGATAATGAAAATTCAATTCAATTGGTTTTATTGGCATGACGTAACACTGTACATATTGCCAAAGCAAGAGTCAGAAAAAAAAGATAACAATAAGGAAAGCAATATAAATATATAAATAAATGATTATAATTCTATTATTCATTTTAAAAGAAAAGAAAAACTAATAACAATAAAAGAAAGCAATATTTACAATATTTTCTCTCTCTCTCTCTACTGTCTGCTGAAGGTATAGTATGCCCCTTAAAAATATGTATAAAATAAATATATATATATATATATATATATATATTATATATATATATATATATATATATATATATATATATATATATATATATATATATATATAATATCTCCTCAATGGTCCATTTTCACTGTATAAAACCCTTTATAATAACCTCAAAAATGTGTGCCATTTCAGTTGTACAGCTTAAGATAAACTATTATAGAATTACAATAGATTGGATGCTGATAAGCTGTTAGCAGCCATTGTGGCTGTGACCACAAGTAACAGCTTCAGACTCATGGCACTCTAAATACTTAAAAAACTAAACTAAACAAAAGCCTCTCTAAAGTTTGTTGACATTAGCTCACTTTAGCCAGTATATTTAGGGGTTTTATTGCTTATAAAGAAGGCGGTCTTTCACATTTAAGAGTGACAGTATTGGGGAGTAACTAGTTACATATGTTGTTATGTAATTAAATGTAATTGTAATCCATTTGTGAAAATTGTGTGAAAAAATATCATATCATAATGTTTGTGATTACAACGGAAATTGATCAGAATATAGGATAGCTTCAGTAAAAAGCTTATATAGAATATAACATTAGTTCTGTTACTTTGCATCTTTTAGTAAATTTTCAGATAAAACAGTTGGTTGGGACAAATAAGAGTGTAACATGACATTATCAAGGGTAGGATGGCTTACAAGGAGCTGGCTCTAGCTCCATTTATCGGCCCTTATTCTGCCAATCCAATCAATACATTGCTCTAAGCCAGCTATTCTCAACCTTTGGGTCGGGACCCCAGTTGGGGCCGCGAGATGATTTCTGTGGGTTGCTAAATCATTTTGGAAGTCAGCTCTGTCTCCACTGTGTTAAAGTGTTCATGTGTTAATGTGTTTTAGTCTTTTTGGTGATTTAATGTCTTTTTTTGGTCATTTTGTTTCTTTTTTGGGTCATTTTGTGTCTGTTTTGGGTCATTTTGTGTCTTTTTTGGTCATTTTGTGTCTTTTTTTTGGTCATTTAGTGTCTTCTCTGTCATTTAGTGTCTTTTTTGGTCATTTTGTGGTCATTTTGAGTCTTTTTTGGGTCATTTTGTTTCTTTTTTTGGTCATTTAGTGTCTTTTTTTGGTGATTTTGTGGTCATTTTGAGTCTTTTTTGGTTATTTTGTTTCCTTTTTTTGTCATTCTGTGGTCATTTTGAGTCTTTTTTGGTGATTTTGTTTCCTTTTTTTTGTCATTTTGTTTCTTTTTTTGGGTGATCTGAACTGTGTGCGTGAGATTGTGTTCACTGAGCGGGGTTCGCGGCTTTGTGGGTCGCGACTCAAAAAGGTTGAGAACTACTGCTCTAAGCAACCTGGACTAGCAGACCACCCCAAGGCAGGTGGTCCTGCCGTAAGACAACAATGCTTGTTGTTTGTGATTTACATAGATTCCAATATGGATTCAAGTTATAACACATAACTTTGAATAAAAGTTTGTCAGTAATCAGTGTTGAGTAGTCCATTGTTGTGAGGTTTATACTGTCTGGTTAACTAGTAATCTGTAACCTATTACATATCAAACTAAGGATCTAATGATTTTCTCTGAGTTTTAACCCCATATGGAGCCACAGTAGCCACTGATAGTTGAGTTCACATTCAGTTCTTTATTTGTGCCCGTACACATTTTTCAAATATTTTAAGAGGAGCATAAACTACAATTTTCAAACAGGAAATACTGCACAAAAATGACCAAGGAATTAAAAACAGGGAAACAATAACATATGCTTGCACTATAAGTGGAAAAAAAAAATTAAAAATTAAAAATTAAAAAATCAGAAATGAAGAGTGAGTGGGATGAGAAGCAGAGAAGCTGATCTGTATAACTGATCTGACTACATCAACAGATGTGATAACAGTGGATCTGACATCTAGTTACACAGAAACTATGAGGGAAAACTAGAAATTGATTGTTCAGAAATTGAAAAACAAAAGTGACTCTCTGAAGTTCATTAATGTGGAGTATGTTTAATAACTCCAGGGTTTGAAATGATGGGACAGTATGAGCATTTCATTTGCAGTTAATGACTATTTTAACTTTTTTTTTGTAATAAAAAGATGGAATAGAGACCGTTTTGTATTTGCTTACCCACTTTTTTTTCTTGCAAATATGAATAAAAACAAATAATACTATGGTGGAGATAATATGATAGGGTATTGAAGATCATATTATTCCTCTTTTTAATATTAAGAAATCATTTATTGCATTTGAACCAGACATCCAACGTAAAACATGGAAGTTATCAACCTATGTTAATCTTTGAGTGTAAGAAAAATAGTGGTATCATCAGCATATAGAATAATAAGCACTAACTTTGGTATCAAAAGACACAGTATGTGGCTGTTTTAATAATAAAGTGTATTATGATCTACAGTATCAAATCAATAAATACTCGATACTGAATTGTTGTCATTTAAAGCTTCACCTTTTCTGTCAGCTAATTGGACCACTGCCATTTAGGTCCAACACTTTTCATGAAATCCATATTAACAGTCAAATAGCAATTTGTTATCCTTTATGCAGCACTAATCTATTACACACAGTTTTTCAAGTAGCCTATGTTGGAGACATTCAAAGAAAATTGGTGTTTAATTTTAAAATAATGATGGATGGACAGCTTTAAAAACAGCATAGTTTGCTCCGGTACAACATGTGAAGATGTGAAACAAAACCACCAGCATCTGTTTACTTCAAACTTGATTCAACCTTTCCTGCCTGGGACAATTTCTTCTCACTCTCAGCTTAAAACTTTTGCCCCACACACACACACACACACACACACACACACACACACACTGCAAAAAAGGTGTGTCTAAAAACAAGATAAAACACTAAATCACTAAATCTGATAAAAAACACTAAATCTGAGGGAAATGATCTTGCTGCATGGACAAGAAGTTTTGAATTAAGATAGTTGAATCTAGAAATAAGCATGTTGAACCCTTAAAATAAGAAATTAACTCTTAGACTCAAGATAAATTATCTAACACTTCTAAATCTAAAGTTTTTTTCAAGTTTTTTATCTTGGTAAGAAACAAATAATTTGCAGTGCACTCTGCTCGGGCCAGTTCATCGCTGCTTGCAGCTTTCATTTATTTTGTTTGAAGAGTTAATTTCTGATTTTAAGCGTACAACATGCTTATTTCTAGATTTAACGATCTTAATTTAAGAAATCTTGTCAAGTGAAATTATCTGTCCATGCAGCAAGATCATTTCCCTCAGATTTAGTGTTTTTATCTTGTTTTAGACACACCTTTTTTGCAGTGTGCGCGCGCGCACACACACACACACACACACACACACACACACACACACATACAGACTTAGGCTACTCAGCATTGTTCTTTTAATGCTTTTATGTTCTAGTTTGAGTTCTTATTATTGACTGATTGTTTTAATAAGTGCTGCTGCTGATTTCAGAAGAGACAGTGGTGGTGTGGTGCAGCTCCATCTCTCTCTACCTGTTTGCATTTGTCCTCTGCTCCTTTCTTGTCCCCCTCAGCCTGCTCTGCCCGGTCTATCGCGTTCTCCTTATCCAGCTTCAGCATCTGCATTTTCTTCTTGATGGCCTCCATGTTTGCTCAGGTTGTGGCTCTCAGCAGCAGTTAGTCCGGACAGAAACAGAGGAGCCGGCGTGGGACAGGGACGGAGGATCCGGTGTGGGACAGGGACGGAGGTGGACTGGTCTGAGCGGCTCGGGGAGAGCTCGAGGATGAACAGCAGCTGACGAGCCCACTCTTTTTTTCAGCGGGATCCACACGGGGACATTGTCCATATTTAGTCAGCAGTGAGAGCTGTCCAGTGAGAGTGGTGACGTCTGTCTCCAGCATGTGTGAATAAATCACATTCAGGTGCGTCAGCTGTCCACCTGGGACATCAGCAAACACCTCCAGCACCGTGGACACAAAGCTGTCCCTGCTGTCAAGACATGAAGACATTTATTAAGTCTGGTCCTGCTCAGGAAGTCTTCTACTTTAGTCAAATAAGCAAAGCAATGGGAGACAGGGACAGTTGTAACTATCTGAAACATTGGATTGACAAGGATCTCATTTACCTTAAGGATTTACAAAATGACGAAGGTGAAATTCTTAGTTATGAAGAATTTATTAGATCCAAAATCTTCCAGTATGTATTAAGGAGTAGAATTCCAGTGCAGAATACTGTATATTCATATTTATTCTGCACTGAAATTCTACTCCTTAATACACACTCCTTCTTTAGACACTTTATTTTTTGTTGTATTTTTTGTTGTATTTTATATTCTATTGCTTGAAGTATGCCTAGGTTGTTCTTTTTATTTATTTGTGTTGTTATTGTCTCTGTGTGTAATGCTGCTGCTACACTGTAATTTCCCTGCTTGGGATAAATAAAGTCTATCTATCTATCTATCTATCTATCTATCTATCTATCTATCTATCTATCTATCTATCTATCTACCTATCTATCTAACGCTATTCCCAGTGGAATTCTCCAATTAATAAAAGATCATTTTGAAAGGCAAGAGACGGAGAAAGTTGACTTTACCCTCTTTGTTAGTGGTGTAAATATTATGAGTCACCACTGTAATAACAAACATATAAGGAATCCCTTTTTCAGGAAAAGGAAAATTACGCCTAGAGGAAAATTTGTATGGTCCTCCTCTTTTTCTGACATTAACTGGGAAGCAACATGGCTTCTTCCACATACATTTGCTATGCCCACTAAAATAAATACTAAAAGAAGTTCAATATAAAATGATACATAACATTTACCCCACTAACAAATGTCTGTCAAAATGTATCAATATTGATGTTAATTATGTATTTTGTAATGTTAAAGTGGAAACAATCAGGCACCTTTTTTAATGTAAATTTTCCCAGATTTTTTGGAAAAAAAATGAAGTTTACATCACCTCACATTCCAGCCTACAAATTAATTTGAAAGCCAGAGATATACTTTCTTCTTATAGCAATAAAGATAGGACAATTCAACATTTAATTAATGAGATTATTCTAATGGCGAAATTCCACAAACATAAAGCCAGATTTTCCAAAGGTCGACCTTTCTTCCTGTTATTGAAATTTAATTCAACAACTACCTTGAATGTATCAAAAGAATTGATAATAACAAATGTATACATACTGGTAACATAATTCAAGAAATATTTGAAGAGTTGTAATATGTCATGCCTTTTTCTTTTTTTCCTCCTTCCTTTTTAATTATTTTAATTATTTTGTTTAATTTACACCTGTACTGACTTATGCACTTCATTCACTTTGTCTCATATTTATTTATTTTCTCAATTTGTGATGCCAGACTTTGTTTTGTTCTACTTAAGATGAATGTTCTGACTGGAATTGGAACTTTTTGAGGTAAAAAAAAAAAAAAAAAAAGGGACAGTTGTAACACTTTTTGCGATTTTTTAGCAAAACATCAAAAATTATTTACACTGGAATAACCAATTTGTTATATTATCAACTTCAATCTGTCAGCTGCTGAAATAATGTATTTAAGAGGTTTTATGAAATATGTACAGGTTGCAAAATTGCTTTTAATAAAGTCTTTCCACTGTTACAACCGTCCCGTGTACAGTTGTAATTTGTCTAAAATACACATAATGAATCAATCACATAGTCAAAATAGAAAATATTATTTATCAGTAATGTTATTGTGACTATTAATATCATGTTTTTAAGTAATGACGACATTTATATCAGAAGAAATAAGAACATATTCATGGTTAGTCTGAGTACTTTTACACAAGTAGTACCTGTACTTTACTTGAGTATTTCTGTTTTTATTTTACATTATACTTCTACTGCACTGCATTTTAGATGTGAAGAAGAAGAACTGTTTACTCAATTACAATTATTTGACAGCTGTAGTTATCAGTTACTTTTTCAGATTCAGATTATTAATACAACATATCGCACAAATACATGTAATGTGTTATTCCAGATTAAACAATATACTTTTGTTCAAAGCGGCCAGACATTTAATAGCTGCAACAGACATTGCATACAAATTTATTCAGTAATTATGCCCTATAAATATATATAAAGTTTATTTAAGGGTTAGGGTATTTCTCCACAAATAGATATGACAGTTGATATTTTAATCATGATCAGAATGACTGATTTTGAAATCCCATGTCTTGTTAAAATCAGCTAATCTACATCAGCATTTCATTAATCTTACTTTTGTCCAATTTTTTAAAAAAGTAATCCAGATCACCAGCACTCTTAATGGGACTACAAAAGTATCATAATCCTACCCAAAACTTTTGAACAATACATATTAAAGGTTTGATCCAGATAAAACCAAAACTAAATTAATTCATGTGATTTCAGAATCAACATGACTTGTCCTTTTCTTTTTCCTCCCTTTCCTCTTTTCCACCAGTCATATGTCTTTTTTCATGTTTTGAGCTGTCAATCAGACAGACAGGTCAGGTTTGTAGAACCTGATAATGTAACAAATTCCCGATAATGTAATAACCCTGATAATGTAATAAAGTGCATTTCCCAATAATGTAATACACTTTTAACCAATAATGTAATAAAGTATAACACCAAGCACCTTTAGATTTCAAGAAGCTGTTGAATGCATTCGTGTGTCATGGATACCTCGTTTGTGAAAAACGGATGAACGGGTCAAAAGTTAATAAACATTCAACTTTGACCTGTTGGTGGCGCTAGAGCTCTTGAGCTAGAGTTGCCTACACAGTATCACCACTTGAACCCAAGTAATGGGTGGTCTGCTGTTAAATTATTACAATATTGGGGAATTATTACATTTTCAGGTTTTATTACATTTTCAATGGACTCAAGTGCAGATTTTTATTACATTATCAGGAATTTATTACATTATCAGGTTCTACAAGGCTCAAGAGAAAGAGCACCATATGTAACCCCGCCTACCTCAAATTGAAACCATACTTCTCGTGTATTGTATTTGTAACTGAAATGTACATTCCCTGGGGACATTTGGAAGCCTTGTGGGAAGAAGTAGTGTGCCATGTGTATTTCAGTAAGGGAGGTAATCAAACCACAATCCTAAGGCAAAAGTGCCTCATGGTCAGTGTGTAGTAATCTGATTATTTGTAACTTTGTTTCAGATTATGGGAATGTGCTCCTCTAGAGCAGCAGGATGAGGCCCTGTCTTATACTGGGCTCACAAAAGATTTCCCCAGTCCCAGACTACAAACTGAAAGTCTTTAGTAAATCTAGGAGTTTTACTGGAGTCACAGCGCTCCCGTCATCTCCCGTCATGTTTCATATCAGTCTTTTCCTAGTCTTGGGTTTGGATCATATCAAACATGTTTGATATTATCTCAAGTCTCAGTGACGTAACACAATCACCAACCAATAGATGAGAGGGGGAAAGGTCCCCGGTTCCAGACCGGCCAGTAAAACCACTTCCACAGGAAAAAAGGAACATCACAATAATGCCTCAATACAAATATAGTGATGTCATATATTTAGATGTTTCTTAGTAAAGAGAACAGTAAGGAGACAGTTAAAATGTATAAAGAAATGTATACATAAATAAGCAATAAATAATCGGTAATTAAGACAATGTAATTGTAACTCAATCCTTACGTATCGTGAACCAATTCAAAAAATGTCTGGGTATTCAGAGTATCTCTATTCACTCACCAATAATACGTAATCACTTATTTCAACCATCTTTATTGGATAATGGCTTCAAAACTTGGTATGATAAGGGTATTGATATTATTGAGGACTTGTATGTCAATAATTCTTTTGCTAGCTTTGAACAGCTATCCAGAAAATTCAGTCTGACCAATAATCATTTTTTGCGACACTTGCAGATTAGAGATTTTATTCGTAAAAAGTTTGTTAATTTTCCTACTCTTCCCCCTCCTTCCTGTCTGGATTCCCTATTAAAGGTCAATATGCTGAATAAAAGCAGAATATAATTTATTTATTCCCATATTATGGATAGCTGCAACCAGTCTGTTTCATATATTCGATAACAGTGGGGAAATGACTTGGGGGTCCAGCTGTCCGACGGCGATTGGGATATGGCTCTTACTAGGATCCACTCTTCTTCCATATGTTCTAGACATGCTTTAATACAGTTTAAAGTGTTGCATAGATTGCATTTCTCAAAAGCTAAATTAGCAAGAATATTTCCGAATGTAGACCCAGCATGTGACAGATGTAAACAGACCCCGGCTACTTCCTATCATATGTTCTGGTCCTGTCCGAAACGTGCTCCTTTTTGGTCATCCTTTTTCGAAGTCATCTCTAATGCTTATGCTTATAATATCTCACCATCTCCTTTGGTTGCTGTTTTTGGTTGGTTATCTGATCCAACGGGATCTGTTCCCCCTGTTCACTTACAGAGGGTCATTGCCTTTTCCTCCTTATTAGCTAGGCGCTTAATTTTATTCAAGTGGAAGGCTGCCACTCCTCCATCACATCACCACTGGATAAGGGACGTTATGCAGAACCTTAAGATGGAAAAGATCAGATGTACCCTCAACGGTTCCACTAACAGATTCCACAAAACCTGGGACCCTCTAATAACTTATGTGAACAATTTACCTGGCCTGGAACAGGAATTCTGAATGATTACACCTGCCCTTGAACAATCCTGTAACATGAAGTATTAGGTGCACTTGTTGTTGTTTTTGTTGTTTTTGTTTTGTTTTTGTTTGTTTTTGTTTTTCTCCTCTTGTCTTTTCCTGTCTGTCGTCTATTACGAGTTTGTTACGCTGATTTTGAGCTTGATCTGTCTCTGTTTGTTTTCAGGATTGTTTTTTTGGTGATTATTTGTAAAACAGAGAATATGATTGTTCTGTATGATAATTGAAAAATCACAAATAAAGTGTTAAAAAAAATTAATAATAATCGGTAATTAATGTATGATTAACTAAATTAAAGTTGAAAGAGCTGATAAATATAATTATTCAATTAAACAAATCATAATTCAATAGGACATAAATGTATATCATGAATTCATTTCTAAATGTTCCTTTCCTTTATTCTTGCTTATATCTATTTTTACTGTAAAATAGTCAACTTTTCATGTGATAAAAACAGAAACCCTTTTCAGCTTTATGAGGGGCATTTTGTGGCGTCTTCTCTTCTTTTTGTTGGTTTTTCAACACAAACCACTGCACACTAGAGCAGCTGGAGCCAAAAGCTGCTTCTCCTCTTTTTGTAAGTTTTTACTAAGAGCATGATGAGGAAAAAAATTGCATGGTAGGAAAAAACTGCTAAAAGAATCTAGTTGTAGTCTTGAAAATAGTGACCCTGAAACTTTCACAGTCTGTCTAAAATCTCAGTGTGAGACTAAAAACTCTAAACACTTGTCTTTAGATGTGAACAGCTGTAAGCTGATAGTCTTCCAGGAGTCTTTTCAAATCTTTTCAAAGTCTTCTGATGAATTGGTAGCATTACAGAGGGTCCCACTGCTGATAAGCTGTTTTAAGACATCCCATTTACCTAAACTAGCCTTTGAGGTGACATATCTGACATCCCTTTTCCAAAAGACACTGGGCGCATATGGAGTTTATTTACTATCTTTATTCAAGAGCTGGATTTTCAGTTTGAGAGGAATACTTGATTTTGCATTTAGATTGTTTTACTGCTCTCTCTCAAACCTCTTCTCTTCCACTCAAAATATCCCTGCTCACACTCAAATGTTCTCTCCTTGAGCTTAAAATTGTGTGTTTGCAGTCAAAACTTTCATTCATTGGCATGTGCTCTCAGATCTCAGCGCTCACACTTGGAAACTCCATAGGTGCGCTTTATTAAAATGTCTAGGATTGCTGTTAATAAGCTTGTTATGGAAAAGTGTGCATCCTCCCCCTGTCCCCAATGGGTCTAAAATAAATTTACTCCTACATGTCATCAGAAAAAATGTATGAAAGGGGAAGTATTCCCATTACTTTTGGGAATGTAAACTAATTTCCAGATTTTGGTCACTTCTTTCAAAGGTAATCAGTGGGATATTTAAAATAAAAATGAAGAAAGCCCGGGGGGTTTTCCTCCTAGGCCTTCCCTCTAGGGCAGGCATTCCAAAGTGTGGTGCGTGGACCCCTGGGGGTGCGTGAGCTGCCGCTAGGGGGTGCGCGGCATGAAAAATGTAATGGCGGTCTGATAATTACACAATTAAATTTTTTTCCCCCCAAACAATCAAGAAGTGTAAATAGCATTTCCTTTGTAAAATGTAAAATCAAAAACTGTAATATTAATTAATAAATAAATGCAGGCTATTCAAAAAGCACTTCATCTTCAAATGAAGCGTAGAAGAAGTTATCTTCTTCCATCTTTCCAACCTGTGTTATGATGATGGGGTTGTGTAACCTCCATGGTCATTTAAACTTGCTGCAATTTTTGTTCAACGTGACTCAAAATATTATAACATTTTCTCAACTTATGTGCTTTCTGCCTCTGATCCTGAGCCTGTCAGCATCCTCTTTGCTCTTAAAAGTGTAAGCTTGCGCATAACTTTGTTGCATTATATTGAAACTGTGTTCAGATGAATTCAGATGCGAGACTGCATTGTTATGATGGTGATTAATTTATTATATGTGTGTTCTGGTCATTTGAGCATGATTAAAAATGCCGCCTTTAATATGGCTATAAAAAAGCTTATTGCATTTGGTTTTTTTGAAGGTGTGGGGGATTGGGGGTGCGTCAACCCGGTTGGGACATAGAAGGGGGTACGTGGCTAAAAAAGTTTGGGAACCGCTGCTCTAGGGACTTACATCTCACTGCGTCTCATCATGAGCTCCTTGATAAACTCCTTCTAGTTGCTCGAAGGTGTATTTTAAAAACTGGATCAAAACCCTTCCACCTAGTGTCCCCCTTTGGTACAGGGAGATCTTTGATATCCTCCTTCATGAAAGATGACAAGCTGCTGTAAAGGGTCAGGACGGATTGTTCTTAATTGTTTGGACACCCTTCCTTGATTATATACCTGCAGATCTGAAAAATCTGCTGTTGATGAGTAGACGGTTTTCTGACTGGCGGTCATGAGTACCTATTGGGGACTGGAGACAAACTAGAACTGTACTCTCTTTCTTTTTTACAAATGATTATGTCACTATTATTGTCTTGGTCATTATGATTGTTAGAGCCATTTTGTACATTGTGGAGAAGCTGATAAATAATTCAGATTTGTATTTCATAGTTCATAGTTCTTTACTGTGGTTGTAGGAATGCCTATTGGTTCGTAGGTATTGCACTCTTCTTATTGGCTGAGACTTGTGTAACGTCGTAATTGCATACTTTGTTTTAATTAGGATTATGGAGACGAGGAGAGCACACTAGTTTTTGAACGTGCTCATAATTATTATTATTTTTTGGATTGCTGCAGTTTATTGTTTGTAATGCTCAAATGAAAGGTTTTCAATAAACCATAAGAAAGAAACTGTGGAATTTTTTCGGCTTAAGACACGCGTCAACTACATCCTCACGCTCCATAATTGAAGTGTGCGTTTCAAGTAAAACTAGACGGAGCCACACTAACAATGATTATTTTCACCCCTTTTTTTTGCCTAACTTTTTTATAGCGTGTGCTGTCTGTCGGGATGGGGGGGCGGGGGTTCTTGTTTCTGCGTTTTCTGTGGGGGCAGGAGGGACGACCGCTCCCCTTCATGTCTCCGTGGTTGAAAAAACGCGCTAAAGTGCCTCTAGAGTGGTGAAAATGAGAGAAAGTGCCTTATTGGCTGCCCTTTACACATGAAAAAAACTTATTGATTGCCCTCTAGGGTGCCCCTTTATACAATAAATTATGATGATGTGGCCTCTAGAGATTCTATAATACGGTATCACCCAACAGTGAATAATGTTATGTGAGATGTTTGCTCTCATTTAGCTCTCAAAATGCACAAAATAGATGCATTTTACTTAAAAATTTACAAATTTTCTCCCGGGGGGGCATGCCTCCTGACCCCCCTAGATGGTTTGGTTCGATACTTTTAATTGTCAGTACCATATCATTAATTACTTTGACCTGGATCTCGTTTTAACTTAATGCTAATATTTCATCATACAGGATGCATCAGAGCTTTTTGCGTGCTGGTGGGGCCCCATGTTGTGCAGAATGTGCCCTTTTTATTTTCTCGCCCCTGCCCTTCTAACAGTTTTAGTCCACCACTGGTGGGGGGCATTGGGAGGTTGGTTTGATTGGACTGGAACTAGACTTGATTGTCTCATGTGATAATTGTATTTTCTTTGTCTGTTGTATTTGGAAAATTTGAAAAATAAAAAAAGCCTTGATAAAAAAACAAAAAAAAACAATATGTGTGTGTTTAAAAAAAAAGTATGTTCAATCTTAAAAGTATATGCTTGTGCGGTTTTAGGCACTACATGGGAATTATTTTCACATCTGTCGTGTGTATGTCCGTTATTATGGACCCTGAATGATATGGGATTGTGTGTAGTCTCCTGTGGACTGCTATGTGTGAGAGAAATTGAATGGTTAAAACCATTAAAGGGAAACTTTAGAGGGTGCATTACATTTTCTTCACAGTAAAAATACATGAGTGTAGCTGAGTATTGTTGAAAGTATTGTGTTGTGAACAAGGTGAGAAAAGTGAATGTCAAAGTGTCAAGAAATGGATTTCAACAATTTGACTGAAAACTGGCTTTATTGAATATAAATCTCCGTCACAGTGCACACAATGTGCTGCTGCTGTAATTGAAGTCAAAATGTGAGCATAAGAAAAAAGGCTTTGTATGATTACAGTCATTTTATATTAGGCAAGCTCTTCTAGCTGTGCCCTCTGTGTTCAAAAATAATATGTGAAAGAAAATAAAGACACTAAGGGTGGATTTAACCCTTTGATGCACAACAGATAAACACCTTCTAATGGACAACATGGGTCAAAAATGACCCACATTCATCTCCCATGTTATTTCATGCTTACTGTGTGTTTGAATATTTTTTTTAATTCATTACAACAGATCATTATATCCATTTTTCCTTTCATACTTTATGCAGAAAAATAGTTTTTGTATTATTCAAGTTTACACACATGGATCAAACATGACCTTGTGCATTAGAAGCATAGTGATACAAAAAGTGATACACTACATTAACAATTTGAGTATATGTATTATTTTTGTCTTCTTTTTAAGGTTTAACTTTAAAATAGTATTCAGAACCACAAGATTGCATGGGAAAATCACATATTTCAACATTTGAGACTTATTAGAGCCACCAAATAATAATTTCCTCTGGAAAAACACCAATTTAACAAAATACATTAGTTAATATTTTTGTCTTCTTTGTCAGGTCTTAAATTGGTTAGAAGCATAGTGATACAAAAAGGGATTTTATTCCAAAAGTAAGAAATGAAAATGAAAAATTAGGACGTATGATGATCAAAAACAAGTTGATTGAGGTAAACCTAGAATACTGAATGATGAAATTAATTTATTGCAAAGATATGGAAAATAAAAACTTTGTCGGGTCACTTTAGACCCATGTTGTGCATCAAAGGGTTAAATGATGTTCTGATAAATTATTGAAATGGGTGATGAATGAAATGGGTCTAGAGGATAAATGGTTGATATCAGTCTGTAATACTTGACAGATTCAGTGAAGGCACTTTATAAGTGCTGATATGGTCAGAACAGAGTGAGCTAACATTAGGCCTTTGGCAATGAAAAATGAAGTCAAAACGAACAGTATGCATTAGCCAAAACATGATGAATACCTCAGACTAGCATCAGAGAACTGTGCTGTGGCAGAATGAAGCAGTGTGTCAGACACTAATATCAGCACTGAAGTGAGTCATTAAACACAGAGCACCAAACACAGTCAATATGATGTCAAACGTCTTGAAGTTAAATATATGGCTTCATAACCTTTACACAAACAAGTATTCTAATCCAATCCAGGCCTGAATACTGTAGCTGTTAGAATCAAAATACTGACACAAAATCTTTTACTAAAATAGAAAATTACTGAAGGATTCCTTTTTTTTTAATACATTTTAAAGCTCTATTCTTAGAAAACTATTGTTTTTCCACTCTGATTTGTTCCAATGCAAAGTTAATTCTTTCAAATCTAAACTTTAAAACTGCATTTTATTTCATTGTCCTTATCAAACAGTATAACAAGTAGCACAGTGAATATCATCATTGTTGCAGACCACTGCCTCACAATGAACCGTCACTCACGCATCGTGTCTCTTTGCCTCAAAACGTGCTTACGCACACACCTTAAAAAACATCTGCATAGAAAATTTGCATAGATTATGCATTATTTGCATAGAAGCCTAAAATTGTGCTTGCCCTCATATCTCTAAGATCGAACAGTAAAATTCTAACAGTGAAGGCGAGCAGAATTTATTGGTAGGAAGATAAAAGACAAAAAAGAGAGATATATCGAAAAGTATATGATCATATATAATCAAAAGCACAGATACCTTAGTAAAGACTTAAGACATATATATTTCTGTATTATCAAAATTCACAATTGGCATCATTACACTTTTGACTTTAAAAATTAAATACAGAAACAGATAATAACCATGCTGAGACATGTCTGTGGAGCTGAAGTCATTCTGCCTGATGTTACGTTTCTACTAAAGCATGAAGCCTCCTCTCCCTACATGTAGCTGGGGGAAGGTCCTGAGCATTCCACACACCACTGTGTGTGTGGACACACACACACACTCTCACTGTTCCTGGCCGTCCTCCCGCAGCTCTGAGGGAAGGAACTTGTACTGCTGCTGTCTGATCATGGCCAGCTTCTTCCTGGCCTCGTCCAGCTCCCTTTCTTTCCGCAGCATCTCCTCCTGTGCAGCAATGATCTGCAACACAAGATCACAGTTAGTCAGCACACAGAGGTAGGGTTGTCAAAAGTATCCATACTCAAAAAAGCATCGATACTACAAAGTTGTATCTGGATACGATACTCTTTTTTTTGTTTTGTTTTTTGTTTTTTGTTTTTGTTTTTTTGTTTTTTTCGTAATTCTCTGCTTTTTTTTTACATCATGGCCAGGGGACTACAGATGAAAACTAGCCTTCTGGCTAACTCTGGCTTTTTTAACCATGTATAATCATGTGTTTTATGAAATTGCACTGTCCCCTTTTAAATAAACTAATAATAATTTTCAAAAGTCAAGTCAAGTCAAAGTTTATTTATAGAGCACATTTAAAAACAACCTCAGTTGACCAAAGTGCTGTACAGTTATTAAAATAGAATAAATCACACACACAAATAGGTATAAATAAAAACAATAAAATACTAAAAACAGTAAAACAATAAAATAGTAAGAAAAACTCAATCCAAAACAGAGTCAGAGATAAAAAAGACAAATAAAAGGGTAAAAAAAGTAAAAAAGAAAGCCAAGGATTCTTGCCTAGCTGGGACTGAACGCCAAGGAGAATAAATAATAATAAATAATAATAATAATAATAAATAAATAATAAAGACGGTGCAAAAGTATCGATACCTAGCTAAGGAATACTTAAAGGAACACTTAAGTTAAGTTATTGTTATTTTTTATCAAGCTTGCCAAATATTGTGCACAGCAAACAACTTCAAAATATTGTTGTAATTGTTATTGTTTATTGTATTTATCTATTTTTTTGCACTACCTCAGACCTGAAGCTTGTTATCATAGTTGCAGTTTCTTTTTGCACAACTGTTTTTTATTATAAATATTCAACCTGTGGTTCTGTTCATTTTACATTTAACATTATAACATTTTCTTGTTAATAAAAATATTTCTGTTAAATTTCGGGGTCTTTGTTTTTATCCTGGTGGTATCGAAAATGGTATAGAGTATCGAATATTTTCGAGTATCGGTGTTGAGTTGAAAATTTTGGTATCGTGACAACCCTACATGGAGGACACATCAGCTAACCACACAGCCCATCATCCAGCATTCACAGACTTATTGTTAGCAGCACTAGTTCAGAAACCAGACTCGGCAGATCCTCCGACCTGCAAATGAGCTGTACAGTGCTGTTCTACAAAGTCTAATTGCAGTAACTACGCAAAGGGTTAAACTGAAAAAAAACTGCTTTAGAGTTTTTTTTTTACATTTTTTAACTGGCCAGCCAAATGGGTTACGGGTAGGGTACAGGTCAGTGATATGACACTTATTTCTACATGTCATGACAAATATTTGACCTTTGACCCCAAAAATGTAGTGACTGCACTCTGGTTTTGCTGTAAAAGGTTCTAATAGTAATGATAAACAGAGTGCAGTAACAGCAATGTTGATGTCTTCTTTCAGCTTTTACATTTTGTTTTCAGTGAATAAACATTTTCAAATTGATTTTGTTATAAGTGTATTTATTTAAGTGTTTAACAACTCTATGCAGATATTTGTGTATTTTAGACCTAATATTATAAAGTAATGTTATACTTTAGTCTTAATATAAGTTTATCTTACATTTTTACTTCATCACTATCTAGATAATAATTTCTGTTATTATTTCTGTCATTTTTATGTTTAAATTAGTATATATATCCAAAGCAGACCGTGGTAAGTGCAATTACTGCTTGGTTTTGAGTTGGATTTTGTGGTTTTTATATCATTATGTCTCTAAAATAAAGCAAAAATTGAAATCTGAAACTTTGTCACAAGATAAAACAGACATCAATGGGTTCATTTTTAGTTATAACTCAATTTTGACCAAAAATGTTGTTACTGCAGTTAGACTTTGTAGGGCAGAGTAAGGAAGTCTTGTTATATAACAGTGTAGGGAGTTATGTCTTTTTATCAACTTTCCAAAACCAAGAACTGGAGAGCAGAAGCAGAAGGAATGTGTGTTGCTCTACTCTAATGGAAGCTGCTGACATGAGCTGTCCTGCCGACAGCAGTAAGCACACCTAACGTTACTTCAAAGGCCAAGAGTACAACATCAGTGTGTGGGTTACATGTATAACTCTGATTCCAAAAGAGTTGGGACGCTGTGTAAAACATAAATAAAACAGTATATGATCATTTGCTGATCCATATATTCAATTGAAAACTGTAAAAAGACAATATATTCAATGTTTATTCAAACTTATAAACTAACCAATTTGATGCATTCTGGGGTTTTTTGGAATTGGGGTTTCACTTGAACTTTTAAAGAAAAGCCCCATCTAGGACTGGAAATGAGCTCTCAGAGTTTGGGCTCCAGCAACTAGATAGCAATACGTCGGCCAAACATATTGTAAAAGTAATTTCTCCTTTGTAAAAAAAAAAAAGGGTTGTATCTTTGAACAACAACACCAATAGAGCAGAAATCCAACCTGTACCAAGTTTTTTTTTCTTTTGTAAGCATCTAAAGAGGCCAATGT
Source organism: Centropristis striata (assembly GCF_030273125.1). Taxonomy (NCBI): domain Eukaryota; kingdom Metazoa; phylum Chordata; class Actinopteri; order Perciformes; family Serranidae; genus Centropristis; species Centropristis striata. Next base: position 24,370,823 of record NC_081535.1, read on the forward strand.
TTAAAACAAATTGTTTGATTTAATTGTATTTAAGTAAAATTGATATTATTAATGCACAGTTGTCCATAAAGTTGGAATAATTTTACTTTCAGACACAGTCCTCTGTTAATTGTGGTTTAATTTTCAATGTGATATGTTAGGAAGAGATTCATTACTAAAGTTTTGAGAAGACATACACTTTATCTGTCAATAATAAATCACATTGTCACAATCATTTCATGCCATACTATGCATTTTATTTATTTATTTAAAAAAATGTATATGTTAAGAACTTCTTTGTCTTTTTTCCTTTTATATCTGTACTTGCTTTAAAGTGGCTGTACACTGAATGCCTGCATCACTCCACTGGATCTTTCCATAGGAAATAGTTGTTTACTGCTATTCAGTTGTCAGTGCTGCACTGTAAAAAAAGGTGTGTCTAAAAACAATACAAAAACACTAAATCTGAGGGAAATGATCTTGCTGCATGGACAGATAATTTACCTTGACAAGATTTCTTAAATTAAGATTATTAAATCTAGAAATAAGCATGTTGAACTCTTAAAATAAGAAATCAACTCTTAAACACTTCTAAATCTAAAGTTTTTTTTAATCTTGGTAAGAAATTGTCAGTGCACTCTGCTCGGGTTAGGGTTAGGGTACAACATGCTTAATTCTAGATTTCATCCGTCCATTTCCTACGCTTATCTGGGGCCGGGTCGCAGGGGCAGCAGGATAAGCGGGGCATTCCAGACGCCCCTCTCCCCAGCCACAACGTCCAGCTCCTCTTGGGGGACCCCGCAGCTTTAATTTATGTTGTTATAAGAGTTAATTTCTTATTTTTAGCGTTCAACATGCTTATTTCTAGATTTAATAACCTTAATTTAAGAAATATTGTCAAGTGAAATTATCTGTCCTTGCAGCAAGATCATTTCCCTCAGATTTAGTGTTTTTATCTTGTTTTTAGACACACCTTTTTTACAGTGTGTGTACAGCCACTAAGTGGGTATATTTGTACTTTGGTGGATGTGTGTGCTCCTGCTGTGTGTGTGTGTGTGTGTGTGTGTGTGTGTGTGTGTGATCTTTGACTCACCTGAGCGATACCGCCCACCATCTTACTCTGGACCACCACAGCCTGGTCATCCTGAGCATCAAACGCTGCTTTCTGTGCTGCTTTCACAAGGTTATCAGAGGCTCTCTTCACAGCATTTCCAGCAGCCTGTAGACACACACAGGTTGACAGAAGCATTTAGTTGGTTGCAGGGTACAGAAAAAAGATGCAGGTGGACATTCATTTAAGATTTTTTAGTGATACTATAAACCATAAAGGAAAAAGAAAATGAATTGTAAAAGCAACGGTTACTCCTTCTTCCCCATTAATATCTTCACTATTATATCTTTATTTACTTTTTAGGTATTAGGGCTACGTGCAAGGCAAGATGCACTTTATATTCTTAGAAATGGGTACTCCCAATATCATAAAATTACCATTGCTGGTATTTAAAAAATGTAATGTGTATTATTGCACTTACTGTGCAATCGGGCAATCTGCAATACAATTACGCACCTAACACTTTAACACTTCAGCACTCTGCACTTTCATCAGCCCTTTGATATGTGAACGTAGCATTTAACACTAGTGAAATATGTTTGGTCCCCTGACCCCTGACCTCTGACCCTTGGCCTGTATGTTCCATCATCCACTATACTTTTCATTGTTCTTGCTTTTATTGTTATTTTCTGTTTTCTCTCCTCCTGCTCATTCTGGCCATGAAGGCCAACTGTTCTACTTGTTGTTATCGTTGTTTTATAGATTTAATTGTTATGGTTATGGTATTGACATCAACATGCCAAATAATCTTGCATATTTACATGTATATGTTCATTAATATGTATTGTCCCTGTTTTAAATAAATAAACTCAAACTCAAACTCAGATGTCCAATGTAAGCATTAGTCATGATTTAGTCTGGGAGAGAATGTGGCTCATGCAGACTTGAGAACAGCAACTCCTGGAAAGGGAATGATAACTTCCACCAGCGCTCAGGGAGAAAACCATAACAGTTTTTTTTTCCTGCTCAGTGCCTGAGAATAACTGTAAAAGGCAACAAGGAGCAGCCTGCTCAACTACACTCAGAGCCACACATTCATCTCATTGGGCAGCTCGCCTCTAACAAAGAGGAGTTTTCTCCTTTTGTGGCTCCACAGGCAGAAATCAGACACTGGGCTGGAGGACACACGGCACAGTCACACACACATTAATGAATCCTCCACTGCTGGTTTATCTTTGGCTGGAATGTTACTGTTAGTCTGGCCCTGACATACAACATAACACTGTGAAGCTCCTTCATCAGCTGGACTGGGAGCAGACGCCACACACTAAACTGGGACTGTTGCAAGAGGCCTTACAACGGGGCTGAAGTATGTGCCACCAGAAACTGAATTTGAATTATTTATATTTGAATTTGAATTGCTTAACTTGAATAATTGCACCAAAAAAACAAACAAATCCGAATTGTAATTTGAAATTGAATTTATTAGTTTGGAACTGAACATTCAGTTCTCACAATTCAAATTCAGTTCACAAAATTCAGTTTTGATTTTCTGCGACGAACATCCGGGTAATCGGCCAATCAGCACCTCCGTTTTCTTTTGTAATGTTGCCAGAGCGCAACAAATTTTGTGAACTGAATTTGAATTGTGAGAACTGAATGTTCAGTTCCAAACTAATAAATTCAATTTCAAATTACAATTCAGATTCAGTTTTTCAATGCAATGATTCATATTGAACAATACAAATTCAAATTATGTGATTCAAATTTAGTTTTGAATGCAATTATTCAAGTTAACCCTTCATCAGGCAAAGAACTATATTCGGTAACTTCAGGTAATATTTTGAGAAAATGTTGCAAATTTACAAGATTAAAGTGGATTCACCACTTTAAGCAATTCAAATTCAAATATAAATAATTTAAATTCAGTTTCTGGTGGCACACATTTCAGCCCATACCTTACAACGGGGCTGAAGTTCTAAATATGCACTTAAAATCCACTCCTTAAACCCTAACTTACACCCTGTTTTTTACTGGAATATTTTCTTTCATAGACTAAAAAAAATCTGCCCAAATCCAGGGACATCCCATCCAACCCCCCCACAGCTCTGAGAGCATGCTCCGCCACCATGTTTACCCCTGATCGTCTACACCAGTCTCATTTCAGCCCTGTTCTCAGTCATTCATCAGCTTAAATCAACACAGCTGTCTGCATCAGTGACCTAACGGCTCAAATTTCACCCACACATAACTGCCAAAGTCATGTCATCTTTCATGTATGTAAACTAAAAGGAGTGAACTAAATGATGTCCGGCATAAAAAATGGAGTCAGATGGGAGGGGTCTGTATTATATGTATGATATTGATAAAACTTGCCTCTACACTGTAAAAAAAACCTGTTGTTTTTATGGTAAAAAACCGGCAGCTGTGGTTGCCAGAACTTTACCGTAATAAATACGGTGCAACTTTTTCTAATATCACAGTAAATTCATATTAGCACTGTTGATTTCACATTTAAGATTGCCATTTTATTCCATATTTTACTGTAAGAAATAAAAAGTTTTTCCATCCAAAGAAAGGCTGTTCTGCCATATAATTGACAAGAAAACACTTTATAAATGCTGCATAAATTAAAGATTTTACCATTAAATATGACAGCATATTTTTGTTAGAGATATGGTGTTTAATACATTTAACAGTGAGAAAAAGTATTTTTTTACAAGCGATAAATGCAAAAATGATGGATTGTATATATATTACAGTATTTTTTTTTAGCTACAAACATGGTGCCAGTGTATTTTACAGTGGAGTAATGTGTTGTTGTTTTTTTTTAAAAGTAAAAAAAACTGTTTTGGCTGATATATACATTTACAGTGTTTCATTGTTACTGAAACTGAATTAACCCATTTATCATTTTACGTCTTTTACTGTCATGGTTTAGCAGTTTTTCACCGTAAAATCTACAGACATTTTTTACAGTGTACTTTGTCAATTTGTAAAATCAAAGTAATTCAGGATTTTCGTTCTACATTCTTTCAAAGGTGCATGTCTAGTGGTCGGAATATGTACTCTACTTTACTAGACTACACTACACTATTATATGTCACATGTGGCTCTGTGACTTTTCACATGTCAGGTTTGGAATTTAGTTTGTATTGTTTACTATATACAGAAAGATGACATTTTAAACTTCAACATCAAGATATCTTTGCAGAAACAATATCCTTCTGGATAATCCAAAGATCTCACTGTCACTCTTTCCTCTTCCTGTACTAACTTCAGCCTCCAGAGTTACCACAGAATTGAATCACTCACTGTTCCCTATAGTACATAATTAACATTCAGCTGTTTACTCACTTGATTGTGGACACTTTTAAATCATCATCACATCTCCTCCCTGATCTACAGCTGTAGTGTTGCATGCGTGTAATTTACAGAGTTTAGATTGTTAAATGAATGCCATGGGGACTATTTTGTCTGTGGCATTGTTGGATTTTTTTGAGGGTCTACATTTGGTAGGGCTGGGCAATATATCGATATATTTTAATGTGATATGGAATTAGACCATATCTCATATATCGATATAGTTTACATTTGCAGTGTGATCCTTGCTCCAGGCAAGCTGTGGCTTTTGTTTAAAATATTTTCTTATTTAAATGTGCACATTATTGCGCTTTGGTTTAACAAAAAAAAGCTACTCCTGTTGTCACACTGTATTTATGTTCACTTAAATAAACGGCTTTAATAAAACTACTTGTGACATGTCATATTTGACTTTGACTGAACATTTGCTCTCACTTAGAGATAAAAATATCAGGATATATATCGTATATCGATATTCAGCCTAAATATATTGGGATATGACTTTTGGTCCATATCGCCCAGCCCTTACATTTGGCACGTTAATCAAATTGTAGATGGCAGATATAAGGGACAGCGTCGCCCATAGTAACAGTCTCCTGCTTGTTTTTACTATTCAGAGACGTTGTGAATTTCAGACACCTACAGAATCTCAAACATGGGCAAACGAACAATAGAAGTGACAACAAACCAAAGGCAAAATAGTCCGGACACATCAGTATTGCTGACAGTTGCATCTAATTTGAATCAAATATTCATAATAATTAAAAATAGATTTCCTATTCTTTATTGTCATTTATCTAACATGACAACAAGGCCAGCAGAGATCGCAGAGGCATTTCTCAAACTTCAGGGAAGGAACTTAAACGTGACAGAGAAAAACAATATTTGGGATTTAATATTGGAGTCTGTCAGTTCTTCTGACTGTAAAAGAAGGTGGCTTGATTTGAAATGGAGGACAGCCTTTGCAAATGGAATTCTGTTACCACAAACTCTCTGAAGACTCAGATAATTTTACTTGAACTGTGAACACTGTAAAAAATGAGATCGTAGATTTTACAGTGAAAAACTGCTAAACCATGACAGTAAAAGACCATAAAATGATAAATGAGTTAATTCAATTTCAGTAACATTGAAACACCGTAAATGTATATATCAGCCAAAACAGTATCTTTTTAACAGTTTTTTTTAAATAAATTACTCCACTGTAAAATACACTGGCACCATGTTTGTAGCAGAAATATACTGTAATATATATATACAAGTATCACTGTAATTTTTGCATTTATCTTTTGTAAAAAAAATACTTTTTATCACTGTTAAGTGTACTAAACACCATATCTCTAACAAAAATATACTGTAATATTCAATAGTAAAATCTTTAATTTATGCGGCGTTTATAAAGTATTTTCTTGTCAATTATATGGCAGAACAGTGTTTCTTTTGATGGAATTTTTTTTATTTATACGGTGCAAAAAGGAATAAAATGGCAATCTTAAGCGTGAAATCAACAGTGCCAATATCTTTTTACCGTAATATTTTAAAAAGTTGCACCGTATTTATTACGGTAAAGTTCTGGAAACCACAGCTGCCGTTTTTTTACCGTAAAAACAACTGTTTTTTTATTTTATTTTACAGTGTATGGCAATTAGCGTAGTTAGGGGCAGCATTTTAGCCATGCTGCTCGTTTCTCCGAACCACCTGCCGTTGTCAGGAACAGTCCAAACAGCCACCTTTGCTCATATATTCACACTTTAAACTGAGAGACTGTACATTACTCAGCACTCCAAATAATAACAACCTTAAAAAGCACCACGGCAAAGAGTGAAGAGAGCAAGTGCTGCTGGGGTAATCATAGATCAGGGCTAATGTTTCCAGTTCTGGTGCCATGGGTGGACTGGTGGATTGTTTCCAGAGCTCCTGTAGACATAAATGTATGGGAATTACTGTGGTGGCAGCTGCAGGCTCAGAAGAGGAGGAGATAAGCCACTGCTGATTGGATCAGAGAACATGAGATGGCCTGGGCAGGCTGATGTGCTCACAGCTAGCATACACACAGCCTTAAATATAGTATTTTTGGGTGGATGGGGTGACAGGAGATACTTGTAGTTTCTGTTATGTCTTGGGACTTACTGCATCAGTTACACATAAAGGTCACAACAACTAGTCTGTGCTACACTATTTCCATCAGTAAACAAGGGCTTTCAGTGCAATTTAAGAAGAGAAGCCTATCTTTAAACAAGCACTCCGCAAATGTTACATATGACGATGAGTTAAGTCGACATAAAGCCTGTAAAACATTCTGATTTCTTCTTTTTATGAGAAAATAATCCTGATGATGTATCGTTGTGTCATTAGGTCTTATTCCTCTTTGGCTTAGAGACTCAAAGTTTATGTCAGAAGAAGTTTATGTCCTGCTTCATAAACTGCATGTGTGAAGTTTGAAATGTGTGAGCATATTTCAAACAGGAAGGAAGACCCAAAAAGACTCTATTGATTGCATTATGGGAGATGTAGAATCTAGTGTTTTCATAGAAAGGACTAAAAGCCAGGATATCTCTTATTCAATCTGTGTCTTCTAAGTCAACGTTGTGGAAATGCAATACTACATCTCCAGAGTTGCCCTTTAAACTACTGATATGCAGCAGCATGTAAACTCTTACCTGTGCTAAATTTAGAGCACATTATTCCTGATGTAGCAGCTGTTCAGTTCATGCAGCTCACCTGTAACCCTTAACACTCAAACTGTAGCCCATTAATAGACTATCCAACATCCTCAGCTGTCGCACAATGACTAATGTTGTGATGTGACTATTGTTCCCTCAGCAAGTACTACAGGTCTGAATCACAAGTACAGAAGATGACAACACATGTCACTATGCATTTGCCAATATCAGATGTCAGTCAGACGAAGCAGGATTAGAGGGTCGGGGAGCTAACTTTGGACCTAACCCTGGCTTTTCAGTTTCTAAAGTGGCTCGGGTTCAAACCAAAGCTGTTGCCATGGTAACTACTGCAGATTCCTTGCTTCAGAGTAGAAGGGAAGAGCCTGCTCATGATGTTATGTGCAAAGTACTGAGGTAAATTACACAATAAATCTGGTTTTATCCTATATTTTACAACCCAAACCAGCAACATGTTCGTCCATTTCTCAATACATTCTGACTTCTGAACCTTGTTGGATGCAGGCCAAAGGCTGCCTGCCTGGCTTTGGTGAATTTATTCTGCTACCAAGAAGAGAAAACAATCAGTCTCTCAGACATGTAAACATCATTTAGCCACAGTTACTTTATAGTAACCTTAGCTCTATGAGCGCAGGCAGAGCCCTCTACTGGGCTCTATGGGTGTTACTCTTCTCCAAACACGAGCATGTGTTCGCCCACTGAAATTTGCATTCATTTAGCCAGCCAATCTCATTGTGTAAACCTGAATATGTGCAGGCCCGACAGTATATATCAAGCAGCACACACAATGTCTGGCATCCTACATCCTCTTCAGTGAGCAGCATAGGAGCAACAGGGCTCTTAGGTAGAGGGCTCACCGCTGCTTACAGAACTAGAACTTTGTAACCTGTCACAATGCACCACTGGCTCAACCACATTGATCCTGACCGGATAACCCACAGCAGAGAAGTACCATGGTCTCATCCAACCCAGGACATGGACATCTGGGTAGAAGCATGATCTAACCTTGCAGCAGTCAAAAGAGAAGCAATAGTCCCCCAGCACACCAGCTCCCCTGGGCCAGGGCTCGGCAACCATTTTAGTGACCAATATGTTTTAAAAACATTTTTACTGCCGTATATCATCTACACATGAATTCCCAATGGTGGCAGGTGGCACCGTTTAGGGTAGCCTCTGCCACCAGTATGAATGTGTGTGTGAAAGGGTGAATGAGTGCAGTCTGTAGTGTAAAGCGCTTTGAGTGGTCACAAAGAGACTAGAAAAGTGCTATATAAGTGCAGGTCCATTTACAATTTATATGAAAAAATAATAAACAGATTATGAAATCATATTATTGAATAAGAACATCCAATTTAAACTGTATGAAATAAATGTGCAGGTTCCGTTAGCTTTATGAAGTGAATCGTGAATGAACTACTGAATTAAGTTTTTTTTTTTTTTTCTCAGAAAAAGCATGTGATCCTTTTTGACCACATCCTTCGAAGAATAGGAAAGGAAAGCACATCAGTCACAGCTTTTGGCTTCTGTAAACTATGGAGCACTGATGATTAAGGTTGACATGACAAACGGTCCATTGGATGACTTGCTGGTCAGTCGATATCTTTATCTGTGAGACAAGACATGCATTGGTTCCTCTTCATTTATAAAGTCTTGATAGGGAAATGCCACCATACCTCAGTACTTTATTAAACTGGTCACATAGTAATTATCCAACACGCTCTACTGATTAATGCTCAACAGACAAATACTGAATTTGGAAAAACTGCTTTCAGTTTCTCTGCTGCATTTACCTGGAACATTTTACAACAGTCACTTAAACTCAACACAATTATAACTATGGGCCAGTTTATAACTATGATAACCAATAACTCTGCCTTTCACTGTAACTGTTTTAATGTTTTCGCACGTGTTTGTCTGTGCTGTTTTGAGTTTTCTCTCTACTCTCAACATCATTGTCAATGAAAGGTTGCCCTCAATGATTCCTCGAGAAAATAAATAAAGGATAAATGAAAAATGAAATGAAATTATATGACTCCATGTTAACTCCTGTAATAAGTCAGAGTAAAAATCAGGAGCACCAGAACTTGAAGGTAACACCTGTTTTTTTCTTTTCTTGGTGTGGAACAAATTAACTGAACTACAGATGCGAAAGTGACCTTAGACACCATGTCTTTTACCATTCTTTTCTCCCTCTTTGTGGTTGTATGGGTTTATGGAGTCTGGAGTTACAGCATCTAGTTCCAACCAAGGTTATAATAGTTTTGGATTTTTCATTCGTTTTAGTTTTAATTTCGTTGTGAATTTTTGTTTTAAAATTCAGTTAGTTTTAATTACTTTTTAGAGTGAGTTTGCTAGTTTTAGTTTAATTTTTATTAGTTTTAGTTTTTTTTTTTATAATGGGCTTTGTGTTGGTGAGAGATTCAAAGAGGTCATAATACATTTTGCCTTTATTTCCTTTGGCTTATCCATCTTAGCCCCAATAAGCTTATTAACTCTTACAGTTCCAGGTGTTTTGAATTTTGGTTCTAGTGTCGACATCCCAGTCTCAGTAAACATCTTTACCATGTGTTGGATGTTCAATAACCAGAAGCGATTTGGTCTGAGCTAAATAAATACATTTCATATCAACCAAAAAGGATTATGCAGTGTTTCCCCTACATGTATTCTGCGGCGGTGTGCTGCCGCTGCTGGATTTTCAGCACAGCCTCAAAATAAATGTGATTTGTAATAACATGGTTGAATTGAAGACTTGAATATTTGTGAAAGCACAACAACAAGTTTACAGTGTTGCGCCGGCGACACTTTTACCATAATAACTAAACGGTTTGCACGATCGGGAAAATTCCAATGTTTTCTGAAAGGTGAGAAGTTGCTCTTTACAGCCAATATGGTGTCATTACGGTAATTTAACTCGGGCTTCTCCTGGGAGCCCACAAAGCAGGAATACACACAATCGAAGGGCAGAGAGAGGAAAAGGTCTGAACTAACAGGTTCAGCTTGTGGCCTTCATGTTGACCCTGATGAAGGCCGCAAACCGAAACACACTGGTCTGACGTTAAAGTTGCTTCTGGTACTACAAGTAGCTAGAGGTGGACATGCGTGTTTGTGAAGAAGACATTTGCATGCAGTGCTGACCTGGAGCCTCTTCATGGTCTGGGAGTCCTGGTCAGCCTTGACCTTGCAGGCCACCAGTAGCTGAGCAGTGGAGGCTGCCACCTGCTTGGCTGAGGAGATCAGCTTCTCCTCGCTGGCGTGTCCCTGCACCGCAGAGTTGGCTGCCTCACACAAGTTGTTGGTTGCAGCTGCAACCATTCGAGCCTGAGGAGTCAAAGGCATCGATGGTTAGATGTTTGACTAATGACTCCAAAACATTGTTAAACATCCTTGTGGGGAAGGACTTACAGCTGAAATGAGCCCCTGAGACCACTGGCCATCATCGACAGCATTTGCTGGGATTGCTCCCACCTGAAAATACAGGAAAACAAAATCAATCTTCATGTTTGTATAGCCAAAGCATTCATGGATATCAAAAACATAAAATGCACAGAAGTTTATTTAGTAGGGCCGTTTTAATTCAGATTAATGAATTACACAAAAATTCACACGTTAAAAAATTCACGCAGAACATTTCTCACTGGATAGCAGCAGCTAGCGGCTAGTGTGGTAGCTAGCGTGGATTGTGTTTTACTTAAAAAACCAAAGTATTATAGTTTACAGAAGGTCTACCTACCTATAGGCTACCTGAATTTATGAAATGTACTATATTTCTAAATATGCTATTGCTACACTTAATGGCAAAAATTGCACTGGTTTAATAAACAATATTTTTGTTGCTTAAGCTTATGTATTCAGTGATTATTCAATGGTATACTAAAAATCGATGTGAAAAAAATTACTTCTCACTGTTCTCAGGTCAAATATTTATATGCGATTAAAATGCGATTCATTTCGATTAATTAATTACAAAGCCTCTATTTAATTAGATTAATTTCTTTAATCGAGTCCCGGCCCTAATATTTAGATAACAGGGTACTGGTTTACTGACCTGGCCACTGTTTGTAGTTATTCCCAAAAAAAATAAAGCACTAAAATCCGCTGGAATCCCACTTAATTGTGAGCCAGGAGGTGCTGCTTATTTTTTATCATATGTCACAGTCTATGTCGACCTTATATCTCGGCGTCCAGTGGTTACGTCCAGAAGTTGTTATTTTCATCCAAACTCTGATCTGTTTAAAACCTTAACCACTTTGACTTGTTGCCTAAACAAGAGATTCTGTGCTTAAAACAGCAACCATCCGATTTTTTCATTATTCATCGCTTACAACTATCATATTTAGCAGGACATTATTGGAACCAGTGTGCAGAAGTTTTAAAAAAATATAATATGAATAAATATAATTTATATATTTATCAGAATATGCTGTATACGTATGACATGGTTGAGCAAATTAAGCTTATTATTAAGAAAGATAATTAAAAAAATAAAAGACATTAAAGAAATACGGAATAATCTGCTTCAGTTGGATACACTGATTCCTTTTAATCATTTTAAAGACATTCTTATTTATCTTATGATTTCTGAATGTGCATGTGCTCGTTGAATTTATTGTGCTTCTGTTGTTTGTATATTATTATGGATATGTATTTGAATGTGTTGAATTGTATTTGTGCTGTATTCAGGGCGCCATTGGCCTCATACTCTCTGGTTCTTGTTTACCTGATGCTTTTGCAACATCTACGCTCTTTAAATGTCACAATTTTTTGGTGTAAAGAAAGGTGAAAAATCAAGGAAAATTATAGTGCACAGGAGAAGCTAACAGAAACCTATTTCTCCGAGTCTGTAGAGGGTTTAATTGTTGCCTGCAGAGCAGTGCTCAAAATGTACTCCAGAAGTAGATCTCATACAGAAGTAGATCTCATACAGAAGTAGATCTCATACAGAAGTAGATCTCATACAGAAGTAGATCTCATACAGAAGTAGATCTCTTATCCTTTCATGGATTCAGGCATACCTTTCCTTGCGCCACCAGCTCTCTCTGTGCTGCTGAAGCAGCTTTGACCAGAGCACTGGTAGCAGCTGCGATGGACTTGGCTGCCTCCAGAATCTGCTCCTCAAAGTCCAAGCTCTCATCTGCCTCCTGTTTACAAGAGAGGGTAATCAACAGTCAATAAACACACTGTGTTACAGGGCTGTGATGATCTGTGGGAAGATTTATTCACTAACTAAAAGCTTGCATTCTTAAAAATGATGTTACACAGGACAATCTGCTGTCTGCTATGTTCTGTGGATATTATATGAAATGTTAACAGGATAGCGTGTGTGTGGCAGCCATCATTCATGGTGTGAGGAGCTGATAGCAGAAGGCGTGCCACACACACACTGAGTGACCCTGTGGTGAGGTTAACAGGCTCAGTGTGACTGAGCTGCTCTGTAAAAAGCCCTCTAACCTTGGGTTTGGTCCTGGGCCTCAGCTGCTCCAGTTTCTTGGCAGCTGCTTCAATAGCTGCCGCTGCTCCAAGCAGCTCGTTCTCTGCGATGACGGTGGGATCTGTGGGGTCCACCCATTCTGTGCCTACAAAACACACACACACACACACACACACACACACACACACACACAGCCGACATCTTGCATGTTAGTAGAAGATTGTAGAAGGGTTTTCATAAGGGTCTCAGTACAAGACTATATTTGAAAGTTCTGCTACAGACTTTAAGGCCTAGAACCCCTTTATATGGCAGATTAAGCCAAAACTCTGAACAGAAAATTATCCAGACCAAGTTAAGTCTGCAGCATAAGTTATCATGGTGATTTAGTTATTAAGATGGTAAAGCATGACCGCATTTATACCATTAAAACCGGGGGTGCTGTTGTGTTATCCTACCATTAAAGCCAGGAAAGCGGATATGTCATTTTGTAGTATTTGTAGTTTTTTCCACCTATTTTTGGTCTCTTAGCCAATGAAATGCATCAGAATACATGTGGGAGTGTCGCAATGCAACATGGGACTTTTCCAGAACATGAAATCATGGCGGAAGACGACTATACCGGAGGGAGCTCAGATATAACAGCTATAAGCTCTCAAATACTTTTTGAATTTCATTTCTATCTGCTACAGAGGCTGAAAAATCTATTATTTAGTAGGAAGCGTTGACACTTCTGTTGAATTTCCAGAAAAACTTCAGGTTTTAGAGTGTTATTTTAAAATCGCCCATAGGTTTTACAGGCATTTTTTCCAGGCGTTTTAGGCCTAAATGGGTTAAAAGAGAGCCACCTCCGTGACACAAAGAATTCTGGTTTTAGACTTGGCATAGCTCACTTCATAGTGCGCCCCTCTTAGGACATAGGCTGTGATAGGCACCAATAGGAAACCCTACAGAACTATGCACTCCAATTATGAGTATATAGGGTTGGGATCCTATTTCCAGGGTAATAAAATAAAAGATTCACTCAGCTCTGAGGCTAATGAAACCTTTAAGCAAAGTGCGTCTCTCCTCCTCTTCCAGCGTCTTGTATGCAGTCTGGGATAGCCAGAGCTTTTCTCCAGTATGTCTACACCTATTTACAATCTGGGATCAGGGAAAAAATACTGTGGCTTGTTTGCAGTACTTTAAACCAATCACAATCACTTTGGGCTGTGCTAAGCCCAGGATGCAACGACAGTGCCTCTGCAAAATCCATAGCAGAGATATCAGAAGGGGAAGAGAATTCTTTCAGAAGTCAAACAAAAAAACAAAAACCCAAAGCAACTGGATGATAGCCACTAGGGATGGGTACCTTTCACATTTGAATCGATACGGTACCGATACCCGGTACCTGGGAATCGGTACCGGTACTCAACGGTACCAATTTTCGGTACTTTTGCGTAACATATTTATTTCTCAAAATATAAACTTTAAAAAATATATCAAAACAATATAAAATCCAGGATGAGCAGTGCTTTATTGTTGAGTGAACGTACATTTTGTAACATGAAGGTTGCAGTGTTATCAAAGAATGCAGAGGAGCTCTCAGGTGGCAAAGCACGGAGGAGAAAAAAAAAAAAGTTGCAAGTGCACGTGTGATTTGTTGTGATGACGTCGTAGCTGTGCGGCGCAGCACCGGTCAGACAGTATTGTGGGCATAGCATGATGGAATAAACAAAGTTGAGTCGGGCTGCTCTGTGCACATATCGAGGATGACGCAGGAGTCCAAGGGATTTAATTTCAGCGAGGCAGTTTGGAGTTAAGTGGCAGGTAATATTCCTGAGTTGAAGAGCGGAGTATTAGCGGAGGACCAGAGATGCAGCAGCTAGCTTCTAGCTGCTAATGAAAAGTCTACGGATGAATGGAGAGAGCAAACGGAGTAAGGAAGGTCTAATCTGGAGGCAGACGAAGGCCAAGCCCGGGTAGAGACATTGGAGAGATAGTAGCTGGCGGCTAGAAGACCTAGAGCCGGCTGTTGGTCTCTGTTCCGCGGTGGAAGAGGGCAGCAGTTAGCGGCCGCGGTGAGCAGACAGGACCAGACGAGGAGGTAAATACATTTAAAAAAATAGTGCGATCGTCAGCACGCTTGTTAATCAAAGACGTCAAATGAAAACGGGTTGAAATCAATGATCAGTTTAAAGTTAACGCCGTTTAGGTACCGAAACATGGTACCGTTTGATTTTACATGAATCGGTACTCGGTAGTACCGACGGAATTCGGTCGGTACCTATAAAAGTACAGAATTCGGTACCCATCCCTAATAGCCACTGAGTTTCAAGATTGCATTTCAGCCATTGCATTCCATCTATTTACTGTCCACATGGACTGCATACCTGCATTAAACCAAAGTCTCCCCAAATATGATTGATCAATACCACTTGGACTACAAACACACTACAAATGGAAACCACAACACTTCCGATACTAAAAGCTAGTCCCCTTGCATAAACGCAGAATCTGCATTTATATGCATATATTTTTGTTTATAGAGATTACTCACAAAGTGGAAGGCTGAACCTGAATAGACTAGATAAGGTGCCTGAAGGGATTGCTATTTAAATTTGATGCTGTATTTTGGATTAGATTAAATCCTGTGAAAGCCATTCCTGCACATCAATCACAGCTCTTTCTCCTCTCAGAGCCACTGAGGATGTCCCATTTGAGTCATCTGTTGAATAAAGTCATGGACCTACAGCCATGCAGGCAGCAGGATTCAGTTGCAGCTAATGCACCTTAAACTAGAGCAGAGGGACATTGATATAAAGCTCTGAGGATGGCTTTTCTTTCATTTGACAGATGATGCATTCGTAGTATCCACTTGCGTTCAACGTAATTTCTACTTGAATCTTGAAAGGGGAATCCCAGAAGAGAGCTGTGTGAAACTGTAGAACTCTATGTGGAGTATGTACTAATCCTACTTCAAATTACTGTCAAAGCTCATCTGCATGAAGTGCTCTAAATAAGACCTGATGCTGGGCTATTTAAGACAAGTCTTGGGCATGTCTCAGAGGCAGTGTGTATTACTGTATGCCTGTTTGATTCTTTCACTGGGGAGACAGCGTGAGAATATTAAGTTGTATGCCAAGTGGCTTAAAAACCATCTACTGTCATCTATTTTTTATTTGCTATTATAAATTAGTACAATTTCTTGAATGCCATTAACATTTGTACATTTGTATAGTTTAATCATCTTACTAATTGACTACTGGTGGTAAATGTTCAGCTCAGGGGTTTGATGTTATACCTTCAACTACATTATATCGATTCACGGTCACTAAGTATTGGTAGTTAGCGTTCCGGCGGCCGGCAGAATTCTCACTGCTTTTTTTTTTCCAGGCTCACTATTAGGAATATACTGGAGATACTGGTATCATATTAAACTAAAGATCTAAGGAATCTACAGGCGTGTCGGGAAGCATTCAAAATAACGCTGCAAAGTTCTTCTTTTTTTATCTTTCATTCAAAAAAATTGAGAGCAGTGAAGCTTGTTGTTTTTGAAGTTTGATAAAATGCTGCAGTTGTTGTCGTCCATCCATGTTTGATATCAGTTAAGTTCAGTTTGACTGAATACTTTGTTGGTCAGTCTGTGGGTTTGACTCTCATTGTGGAGAAATAAAAAGACTGAAGTGAGATGAATAGACTGAGAATTTTCTCTTGTTGGACAACAAAATTCTTGATTGAATTTAATTTTGTGGACACAAAATGCAGTTAAACAGTTAAATCGCAATATATTGTATCCCAGTACTCGCTGTATCGCAAAATGCTTAAAATCACAATAATATGGTATTGTGACTCAAGTATCGAGATAAAATCACATCGTGTGATTCACACTTCTAATTTAGACTGATCAATGAGAACATGGACACCATTTAATTGAAATGAAAACACCTAGAGTTTACTTCCGCTGTCATTCTGTTGTTGAAGAAGTCAAAGGTTGAGTTACCTTTCATGGCCTCGGCAGCCTGAATGAGCTCAGTGACAGAGCCTGCCACCCGCTTGGAGTAGGTGGATAACTGCTGCTTCTGATCATGAGAGGGCTTCTGGATGATCTGTGGGTGAAGGAAAAAAACATTTAATTCAACAATTTATACATTGACCTTCTGCATTACTGATCCTTCACATTTTTACTTGAATGAACTGAATCCCAGCCGGTGTGGAATTCCTTAATGCTAAGATAATTAAGGTGCCTAACATTCCAGTACATCCTATATTCCATACCCTTTAACTCAAATGCTTTAGAGCAGTAGTTCTCAACCTTTTTGAGTCGCGACCCACAATTTAACATGCATGTCGTCCGCGACCCACGCTCACTGAACAGAATCTCACACGCACAGTTCAGATGCGAAAAAACAAACAAAATTACTAAAAAGACACAAAATGACCAAAAAAAGGAAACAAAATGACCAAAAAAGACACAAAATGACCAAAAAAATACACAAAATGACCAAAAAAGACACAAATGACCAAAAAAGTAAACAAAATGATGCAGAAAAGAAACAAAATGACGTAAAAAAGGAAACAAAATGACCAAAAAAGACACAAATTGACCACAAAATGATCAAAAAAGATGTAAAATGACCAAAAAAGACACAAAATGACCAAAAAAAGACACAAAATGACCAAAAAAAGACATGAAATGACCAAAAAGACTAACACACATTAACAAATGAACACTTTAACACAGTGGCGACAGAGCTGACTTCCAAAATGATTTGGCGACCCCTAGAAATCATCTCGCGACCCCAAGGTTGAGAATAGCTGCTTTAGAGCAAAGAAAAAAATATGTGCATCCCTCCAGTCCAGTCCCATGCACTTTGATAATCTAGTCCAGGAGCAGTTTTGTGCATACACACTGTGTACATACACATTGCTTTTTTATGTTTCGAGAGCAATGTGTATGCATGTTTATGTCCTTAAAAATAGCCTGGCCTAGGGCTGGGCGATATATCGATACAAAAGATATATTGATATATTTTTAAATGTGATATGGAGTTAGACCATATCGCATATATCAATATAGTTCAATCTTTTTAAGATATGCTGCCCTTACTAGGGTTTGTCATATTTAGTTCTTTTGTAATGTTCGTTATTCTTTTCTCATATAAATATACTTATTTCAGAAAAATATTGGCCTATTTTATTTCATAGGCTATTTTTATTTGATATTTTTTTATTTAAATGTGCACTTTATGGAGCTTTGATTTAAAAAAGGTTCTCCTGTTGTTATACAGTATATATGTTCACTTAAATAAACTGTTTCAATAAAACTACTTGTGACATGTCATATTTTTCTTTGACTTTGACTGAACATTTGCTCTCACTTTGCCATTAAAATAACAGGATATATATCGTATATTGATATTCAGCCTAGATATATCGGGATATGACATGCGGTCCATATCGCCCAGCCCTAGCCTGGCCCCCAAAAGTGAAACCAAAACATCTCACTGGCCCCTGGTGGCCGGTTGTATCATCGGTCATAAACCCCGCCCCTTCATGTGAGCCGATGGGACATGGGTCAAACATCAAAGAATACCTCAAAACATTTTTTCATAAAGATGGTTCATTTGCAACTGCACAGTGTATTTGATTGTAGAATAGCTTTTTGCTATTTTATCAGTGTTTCACAAAGGCAGAGGCAGAGGCAGGCTGTTTCTCACCTGCTAACATCTCTTCATTAACTGAGGCTTCATGTTGTACTTGTGGAAGACTTTATAAACTGCAAAAAAGGTGTGCCTAAAACAAGATAAAAACACTAAATCTGAGGGAAATGATCTTGCTGCATGGACAGATAATTTCACTTGATTCCTTAAATTTAAGATTTCTTAAATTAAGACTATTAAATCTAGAAATAAGTATGATGAACTCTTAAAATAAGAAATTAACTCTTAAAACAAGATAAATTATCTAACACTTTTGAATCTAAATTTTTTTTATCTTGGTAAGAAACAAATAATCGTCAGGTCACTCTGCTCGGGCCAGTTCATTGCTGCTTGCAGCTTTAATTTATCTTGTTTTAAGAGTTAATTTCTTATTTTAAGTGTTCAACATGCTTATTTCTAGATTAAATAATCTTAATTTAATAAATCTTGTCAAGTGAAATTATCTGTCCATGCAGCAAGATCATTTCCCTCAGATTTAGTGTTTTTATCTTGTTTTAGACACACCTTTTTACAGTGTACCTGTAGTGTAATATTTCTGTCCCATATACCTACTTTATGCAGGATTACGTTATTTTTGAGGCACCAGTGTCACCAAAGCTTTATACTGATTGGACTTTGTCAGCAGAAATTCTTACATGAAAAGTATAATTAGGGAGAAAATGAGACAGTAACTTCCTATTTCATATTTGAATGAAAATAATGTCAAACTAGTTTGATTTAGACTCATTTGGAGGAGTTTGTGTCTCAGCTGGTGTCCTTAGACTGTCCTAGGTGGACATGCAGTATTCAGGTTGGAGCAGTGTATGACAGGTGCAAGGCATTAACAGGGCTCAGCCTCTACCCAGCTCAAGTTTATTCAGATGGGTTGTCATGACGAGATAGAGGCAAAGACGTAACTGCAGAAGAACGCATGCAGCGAGCCAAACTAATGCCACAGGCAAACACAAATACATGCACATACTGCAGAGTAACAATCTCACACACACACACACACACACGAGAACACAATAACCTGACCTCCTCCTGTCAAACAATATTACCGACATGTTTTGCTTTTCACAAAAAACTCCATATGTCAGTTCAAAAAAGGGTAAATTCATCAAGGGAAGAAGTCTCACTGTGCTGTTTTTATTCATTCATCAAGAAAAATCAAACTGTGTCACTGAACAACATGCTCAGCAGGCCAGTACACTGCAGAAACGGTGTGTCTAAAAACAAGATAAATACACTAAATCTGAGGGAAATGATCTTGCTGCATGGACAGATAATTAAAAAAAATTCAAAATCTAGAAATAAGCATGTTGAACGCTTAATATAAGAAATTAACTCTTAAAACAAGATAAATTAAAGCTGCAAGCAGCGATGAACTGGCCTGAGCAGAGTGCACTCCAAATTATTTGTTTTCTTACAAAGAAAAAAAAAACCTTTCGATTTAGAAATGTTATCTTGTTATTTATCTTGTTTTAAGAGTTAATTTCTTATTCTAAGAGTTCAACATAGAGAGTAGACATCTTGTCATGTGAAATTATCTGTCCATGCAGCAAGATATAGATTCATTATTATCATGGCAGTGTACATCTCCCCAGCAAGACCACTGATGAGACATTATCTGTTCTCTGAAGGGTCATTAGTGAAGTTAAAAGGCTGGACTGGAACTGGTCTACACCTACATCAAAGACCTAGGTGAATACTGTACCCACCACATCTCTTTTTTTTTTTAAAGATTATTTTTTGGGGCATTTTACTGCTTTATTAGATAGTGACAGATAGAAAGGGGGAGACAGAGGGGAAGACATGCAGCAAAGGGACCTCAGGCTGGATTCGAACCCGGGCCCGCTGCAGCAAGCACACGGCCTTAATGGTACGCGCTCTACCAGTGTGAACCACATCTCTATGATAATCATTTCTGTTTGCAGACCAACTGCAGCCCTCAGCTGTTGTTTCTGCAAAAGTCCAGTGAAAGTGCCGTTCTTTCAAGCTCTGCTGGCATTTTGCCTTATAGTGGGGCGGCATAGCTAACCTATTGTTCATTTTGTGATAAAAGCACCAATTTTGGTACATATATAGCTAAATATATTTGGAAAAAGTCTGGATATTGGGCCATCGCATATTTGCAATTATGATGACCATGGACAGCAATTTTCCAAAATGGCAGCCAGCTGTTACAACATTTGGCTCATCAGCCAGCCGCCGGGCTCATGGGGCTGTAGCGGGCTTCATTTTTATTTTCTTTATTTTTTTCCACATCATATCTATCTTATGAAACTATCTTTTGAAAAAAGATCTATGGAATCCAATGGTAAAAAGCATGCCAGGATATCATATCGAGAAGTTGACGTAATACGGTGCAAAATGAGCCTATTTTAAAATATGGCTGCCACGGCAACCAGGGTCTGAGTTTGTGATGGCCCAATATCCAGTTTTATTCCCAATATATTCATCAACACATCTGCCAAATTTGGTGCTTTTATCACAAAATGGACAATTGGTATGATATATTAAGCTATGCCGCCCCACAATTAGGACATTTAAACTGATTCTACAATGGCTTATTATTGACGTCCATTCACATTGATCCTGACCTCCGAAGGCAGTACAGAGCCGGGATCACTTGGTACGCCCTATTACGTCTCTGGGACTTTCAGATTGCAGGTGAAATGTTAGAGAGGTGTAAATATTGCTGCTTGAAACGGCAGTCTGAAAGTAACTACTGACTACAGGGCACACATGTGACAGCCACACCTCCTTACCTTCATGACTTCTGTGCAAGGATCAAAGCCATGAACGACACGTCCACCAGAAAGACTGCACTCTAAGTACTCTGCCCACAGTGGACATCACCAGAGCCCTTGCTAAGGTGAACCCACGCAAGGCTGCTGGATCCAATGGGCCCATCAGTTTTCTCTTATCTTTCCCATGGCAACAAAAAATGTGTGAGGCCGTCAAAAGCAAGGTTATAATAGTTTTGGATTTTTCATTAGTTTTAGTTTTAATTTTGTTGTCAATTTTTGTTTTCAAATTCAGTTAGTTTTAATTTGTTTTTATATTTTCGTAAAATGCTTAGTTTTAGTTTAGTTTTTTTAATTTTATTTTTTTTGTAATGGGGTATTTGTTGAGTGCCAGATTCAATAAGGTCACAATAAATGTTTTCTTTATTTCCTTTGTCTGATCCATCTCAGCCCCAATAAGTTTATTAAGTCATAAAACCAGATAGATGAAATAGATTTCATATCAACTAAAAAGGTTTACGTATGAAAAAGCTTGAAAAGGAAAAGACGAAAACGAGGGACATTTTCACTATCATTTTTGTTAGTTTTGTGACCACACAATACAGTTTCAGTTAGTTCAGTCAGTTAGTCATTTTTAAAAAAAAACTCTTGTTTTTATTGTTATTTCAGTTAATAATCAATAATATCAATTCTAGTTTTCATTATTTAGTTCATTTTCGTAACTATAATAACATTGGTCAAAAGTCCCAGACAGTAAAAAGTTCCACCCACTGTGATATAATATTGCAGGAATTCTGGAACGACTTGGTCAACAGAAAGTCTGTCATTATATCTAAATAAACAGCATTTACAATTTGACCAGCAGGCTGATATGCTCAGAGCCTGGCATGATGAGTGGGATAGACCAAATGCCAAAACAGCAGTGCAGACCACCACATACATGCATTCTGATCCTTCCTCTCAGAATGGAGAAAGAATGAGCTGACACTGTGACTGTTCGTCTAGCAAATATCCGATGACTGGTGAGTGAGTGTCTCAGAAAAGGTTTAAACGCTTCTCGCTAAGTCACTTTCCTCCAACGTCTTGACTCTGACACCAGATAGCTCATTAAAACAAAGCTGGTTATCCGCCCTGTCTATAAACAGAGATGCTGTGACATCTGTTAACGTGCTGCTGACGCTACTCTGGAGCCTTGTTGTGGTAGAAAGTATTCATTGGAGCATTCAACCAATGCAGGCCACACTTGTGCAGGTCATTCATGGAGTGTACTCACCGGCTTGCACCAACATCAGTGAGCCACAAATTTAAAGGAACATTAAAAGAGCAATGGGAAAAGAAAGGAAAAGAGGCCATCAAAGACATGACAGCTGATATCAGACATATAGAGAAGAGTTAGCAAGTTAGATGTTTCACTTAATACATGTGAAACGTCTTGTTGCCAGACATGGGAAAAGTACTAATTGTCCTTCTTTGAACATGTGGATTAATGAACTTTCTTCCTGCCTAGCGATTGAAAGACTCACATATATAAATCGAAACAAAAAAGCCATATTTTTCATGATATATTGAATTCATTTATCCTATTTTTGGAATCAAGACCTGATCTCCTAACTCCTTATCTCCTAGATCTAACTACCAAGCAAGACTGTAAACCTTTTATTTTAATTTAATTTAATTTATGTTGGTTATATATTAATATTTGTTTTTGTGTTTTTTTGTTTGTTTATTTGTTGTTGTTTTTTACACACACAAATACTCTCTTTTTCTTATTTTATATATAGCCTATACATATATATAGCAAAGTTTATTAAGTCACAAAACCAGATATAGATTAAATAGATTTCATATCAACCCAAAAGGATTATGTATGAAAAAAGTTGACAAAGATGAAAACGAAGGACATTTTCACTATAATTTTTGTTAGTTTTAGTGAGTTTTGTAACCACAAAATACAGTTTCAGTTAATTACCGTTTTAAAAACACGTGTTTTTATTTTATTTGAGTTACCGAAAATGTTTTTTCAATTCTAGTTTTTTAGTTTTATTTAGTTAGTTTTCGTTATCTATAATAACCTTGCTACGCACTAAACGAAACAAGTATTGGCCATTGATAAAGGTAGCAGGTGGTAGTTGCAGGTAATGCACCAGAAGGGACACAGTATTTTACCAAAGCAAATAAAGGCAGCGTGAAGTTTTTGTTTGCTTTGAACTGAAAATGAAATTAACCAGCCCACAAATCCTGCACTGCAAAAAAAAGCCAACGTGTATTATTTCCCTAAAACAGTGATTTAAGTTGGTAAAACTTGGAAATATAAATTATTGACATTTAGGGCAATAATGTAAGTTAGCACAACAAAGGAAGCCAGTTGTATGCTCAAAAACAAGTTTGTGAGTTGTTGTTATATCTTTAAGTTGGGGTTCACAACAAAGGACAATAGTTCGGCTAACTCTTATTTCTTTGTTGTGAAATTCGGTCATTAGCGAAAGCTAGCGGCTAACTGATGCTAGCGGCTAACTGATGCTAGCGGCGCTGCTTGTTACAACTACTAGAGTAGCCATTATCAATGCTAACTCAAAATTGTGGTTGCAACATTAGCTGACTTGTCATCGCGGCGTTACAATCGTGCCAATTCAGCACATTGCAGAAGTAAGGATTAAATGTTATTACAATGTAAAATTATAAGTTAAAAAATCTGAATTCAGAGTTGAGCAAACTCAAAAACAAAACTTAAAATATTTAGTTTAATTGTCCAACTTAAAATTTTATCGAATTTGTTGCCTTGAAATTTTGAGTTCACCCAACTTTTCTTTTTTTGCAGTGTGCCTGGACATTGGACTTCTTTTTGCCTGAGTACATCCTAATCGAACTGGTGCATCAGAAGCCTTTTGTGCAAGTTTTAAAATTGAAAGAACTTTCTTACAAACAGCCACTACACTGTATTCAATGATGTGTGTAAAGATGTCTTACCACCAGCACATGCTCCAGCAGTCCCAGATATCCAGAAGCACATTCTTTGCCGTAGCGCAGAGCTCTCATCTGGACCTCCTTGCTGACCTCTGGGTGGTATGCAGCTTCCTAAGAGAGACAACAAACAGAAATCAACAACTGAACCAAGCACCGACAGCATAGGCAGTAAGCTATTTTTTTTTTTTTTTTTAAATGCAATGCTGATAAAAGATATATCATTATATATAACCTCACTGTCCATTTTTAAAAGTAATCTTAAAACCCTTTTTTTTTTTTCAAAACTTTATTTATTGAGTTTTTTTGCAAAAAGAAATACACAATGAACACAACAACGAACATACAGTCATAAAACCCCATCCCTCCCTCTCATAACCAACAGTAATCTCGGAGGAAAACAAATACTTGAGTTAATAAAAAATAAAATACAATAAATGTATTAATTAATAAATAAATAAAAAATAAATAAATTAAATTAAATCATATTAATAAGTAAATTAAATTTAAAAAAAATTTAAAAAGGGGAGGAAATAAATACATTTTAAAACCCTTTTTCATTCACTGGCTTTTAACTCAACATGAACCTTTGCTTAGTTTCAGTTGTTTTTATTTGTTCTTTGTGGTTTTAAAACCCTTTTTTTTTTACTGTTTTTTACCCAGCATGAGACTCACTCTGTTTTAGTTGTTTTTATCTGTTCTTGGCTTTAATTGTTGGTCTGTCCTGTCATTTACAGCACTTTGTATCAGCTGTGGCTGTTTTAAAGGGCTCTATAAATACAGTCGATTTGATTTGATTTGATATAATATACAATACGTAATTCTGTCTTCTGTGAGAACTCTTATATTACGATACTGTGTTTTTCAGTTGGACAAGTATGAATATTTAAAAGTTGGGAAGTAGTCTTACCAACCTGACAGCAATTTGCAAACACTATTCAAAGGTCACTTTGAAACAAAGGGAAAAGAAAAAGAAAAAAAGGGATAACGTGATGTTGAAGTCATGTGAAAATGGAGTAGTTCGCTTTAGGATTATGTTGGTTTTTTACTTCTGACGGCTGCATGAACGCTTCCAACATCATAAAAGTGGTGTTCATTTGTGGATATTTTCCTGCTCAACAAAATGCATTAGCATTAGAATTAGAAATGTTTGCCACGGAGCTTATTTTCTGTGATGATCCAATATGATCGATTTTCAACCAAGGTTATAATAGTTTTAGATTTTTCATTAGTTTTAGTTTGAATTTCTTTGTTATTTTTTATTTTCAAATTCAGTTAATTTTAATAAGTTTTAAGAGTGAGTTTGCAAAAAAAATGCTTAGTTTTAGTTTACTTTTTATTCGTTTTAGTGTTAGTTTTAGTTTTTTTGTAATGGGGTATTTGTTGGGTGCCAGTTTCAAAAAAGTCACAATAAATGTTTCCTTTATTTCCTTTGTCTGATCCATGTCAGCCCCAATAAGTTTACCAAGTCATAAAACCAGATAGATGAAATAAATTTCATATCAACCAAAAAGGTTTACGTATGAAAAAAGTTGACAAAGACAAAAACTAAGGACATTTTCACTATAATTTTAGTTAGTTTTAGTGAGTTTTTTAACCACAAAATACAGTTTCAGTTAGTTATCGTTTTTTAAAAAACTCTTGTTTTTATTTTTATTTCAGTTATGGAAAATGTTTTTTCAATTCTAGTTTTCGTTATTTCGTTAGTTTTCGTTAACTATAATAACCTTGTTCTCATGGTGCTGCTAACTTCGGGTTTGCCTACAAAAACACATCATTTCGTTTCTTCTCTTTTCTTCAAACCACTATTTGTGAATCTGAGGTAGTGGGAGGGGCAGTGGGGGATCACCAATCACACTGTTAAATTTGGTAATTGAAACTGAAAGCTAAGACAAAATGAAAAAAATCAAAATCATAATCATGTGTTTTGTGTTTCTTGTGTCATTTTCTAAATAATATTTGTTCTTGTTTCTCTCACTGGCCTTGTGCTTTGCCAGGAAGTGCATCGCCATCACGTGGAAATCTGACTCCCAACTTTCTATAGGAAGATGGCTTTCAGAAATGAATAGCTGTGTTCCACTTGAAAAAATTACATATATACTCAGGAATGATTATAATACTTTAAAGAGATGTGGCAGCCCTATTTAGCATATATGGACACATTGCCAGCTTCTATGGTGGACGGGTTGTAGTTTTTGCATTCTCTTTGTTGTCAGTGCTTACTCTTGTCTTCCTTGCCTCTTGAACCGTTTTTTTATTTTTTATTATTATTTGTATTTTTTTATTTTAATTAATTTTATATCATTAATATTTTCATTATTTAATTTTATTTATCTATTTATTTCTTATTATTATTATTATTATTATTTTATTTTTATTTTTTTTCCCTCCTCTCGCTTTTCAGTTTGTGGGTGGGATGGGGAAGGGGTTTGGAGTTGTGTGTTTCTGTTTTCATGTATATCTGTATATCTTGTTGAATTGAAAACTGAAAAATAAAATATTCTAAAAAAAATAATAATATTTGTTCTCAAGCACTGAAGATATCAGGATGTGAGTTACGTTTAAATGAAAAGTGTCCTTGAGGCTTGACAGCTGTGAGCTGTGGAGACCAACAGCTGATCAGAGTGCTGTGTACCTTGCAGGAGTGCAGCATATCAGCGATGGCCCTTCTGCTGAGGTTGGCAGTGGCAATGATGTCCTCCTGACGACAAGAATTCCCAGCAGCCACTGCCTTTGCTGTTGCCTGGGTGATTCCTTTCGTCATGCGAATAAACTCCTCTGGTGTGGTTGTCTTTGGTGGTGGGTCAGAGCTGCTGAACACCTGTGTGGTAAGACCGGTAAAAAACAATATTAGTTCCTTCATACAACAATAAAGTCCATGTTATGCTTCACGATCAGCTTAATCAATCCTTCTTGCTGGAAGAGGTCTGGTTTCAGTTGGTACTAGGCTACAGCATCTTTCTCTGGTTGGACACATACACTCAAAATATTCACCATGAAAATGACACTAAATGCTACAATATAGAGCGGAGGTGGTCTATCATTTGGAACACGATTTCCTCTTCATCTAAAAATTTTGCCCACCAGATCATTCATTATAAATTTGCACATAGATTTTATTTCACTCCAGAGCGCAGATTTAAAATGAAACTAACTGACAGTGAATGTTGCACTAAATGCACTGAGGCTTTGAAGGGAGACTTTCTACATATGTTTTGGTCCTGTTCAGTTGTCAAACCTCTTTGGAAATATATGAATTATATTACTAACACTATTATAGATAAAGTTTTTCCCTAATGTCCTATTCTATATCTTATTGGATCTAATCCCAACATTTTAGTTTCATTTCAGCAGAAAAGAATAATATTAGCAGCTTCTACGGCTGCCAAGAAAACCATTATAAAGAACTGGTTTGAACCTGTCACGAATTTCAAGAGAACCTGGCTTTTATTGTTTTTTGATGTCTGTCTTCTTGAGATGTCAACAGCCAGGATTAATAATGCTAGACCTGAAACCATAATCAATTGGTCTAAAGCTATTGCTGTGGTCCAAGGGTTACTTTGAATTTAATTAACGTTTCATATGATTATTTTTTTATCCTGGAATCTGTGTATATTACCAGTCTCTCTATATTTCTGTTTGGGCTAAATTCATGCTGTTGTTTTTATTTTTTATTTTTTTGGCCGTTTGTTTGTCTGTCTGTTTTCGCCGTGTGGCTTTGTACTGGTGTATCGTTGTTTTCATTTTTGTTGTTGTGGTTATCCTTTATATTATTCTTTGTATGTTATTTGTGTGTACATTATGTCTAATTTGTAAATATGTTTCTGAGTCTTTGTTGTCTAGAATTGTGTTTTAGTGTTTTGTTTTCATATTGTGGCTCTTAATAAGTAATCCACTGTTCTTTTCTTTGTTTATTCGTTAATAAAAAAATAAACAAAAAAAATATTCACCATGATATTAACAACAGGTCCCTTTAAAAACTGTTATTACTCACAGTCAGCTCCTGTTTGATGTGTTCAATCGTGGCCTCCAAAGCTCTGGTCCCCTTTGTGGCTTCATCCTCCACTGCCTTCACCGTCTTCAGGAGGGATGTGACATTGGTCACCATCACCTACAGCAGCCGAGTCAGATCATATGGCCATAGAGTAGACAAACAGAAAGTGCTCATTACACATCTTAAAGTAATAAGTGCCACAATGAGATCCTTATTCTGCTTTTCACAATATACACAGCATAATTGCCTTCCTGCTAGCCACCAATAATACTTTCACCAGGTATTTATCTCCTCCTTGTACCTCCTCTTGTGGAATGTTCCCCAGATATAATACCAGACAAGTCTTTGGTATCTCATGTCCCAGTATCTCCCTCAGCACACTCCAGACTCCCTCGCAATATCCCTCCATCTTTTCCAAGTAATCCTCAAAGCACCCGCAAAGGGTGAATTGCACCCTGAACTGTGCTTTTACTAGTACATATTTAAATGAGGTAATATGCATACCTTATACATTTGGTGCAAAATGGGCCCCTTTTCATGCAAATGAGTCTCACTGGACAAAAAAAGTCCAATTCACATACACCAGCACTAATAGTCACATGCAGTTAAAGTGAAATTATTACAGTCTGCAGAGAGCTGGTGGTAAATAAAGGGAATTTATAAGAACAAATATAAGGTCAACTCAAATTCCTATTTTGTGATTAAGTCGCAGAACACTCTGCTCAGCTCTCCTGCGTGTCATTTCGGAAAAATCTTTTCGATGTGTAGAAGAACACAAAACATTAACCCATTGAGGCCTAAAACGTCTGTAAAACCTCTGGGCGATTTTAAAATAAGCCCCTAAAACCTGAAGTTTTTCTGGAAATTCAACAGAAGTGTCAACGCTTCTACTAAATCATAGATTTTTCAGACTCTGTAGCATATAGAAATGAAATTCAAAAAGTATTTGAGAGCTTATACAAATACTACAAAACAACGTATCCGCATTCCAGGCTTCAATGGGTTAATTAATATTGGGTCCTGACTGATCAGCTGGTCTGACTCTGTATCAGAGAGATGCAGTGTATTTATGCACAAGTCACAACAGCGGGTTGTGGAGGTTTAAATCTCAACTTAGTGTATCTTTGCAGTTAAGCCAAGTTCGGGCGGCTGTGGCTCAGTTGGTAGTGTGGTCGCCACCTTATCGGAAGGTTGGTGGTTCGATCCCCAACCATGGCAGCCTCCATTTCCAAGTATCCTTGATATAGATACTGAACCCCAAATGGCTCCTGATGCTGCGTTCATCTGTGTGTGAATGAATTCCCAATAGTGGCAGGTGGCACCAGTGTGAATGTGTGCATGAATGGGTTAACGAGCGCAGTCTGTAGTGTAAAGCGCTTTGGATAAAAGTGCTATATAAGTGCAGTCCATTAACC
Source organism: Centropristis striata (assembly GCF_030273125.1). Taxonomy (NCBI): domain Eukaryota; kingdom Metazoa; phylum Chordata; class Actinopteri; order Perciformes; family Serranidae; genus Centropristis; species Centropristis striata. The sequence continues at coordinate 24,400,123 of NC_081535.1, forward strand.
ATTTATTAAAAAATGAAGCCGTCGATGGTCAAACAGCATGTGAAACCCCTCCCAGCACATACCAAACCTTTTATGGCTTTCCAAAAGCATTCCCATCATCTCCTCATCATTATCATGCGCACGAGTGATTAGCCAAATTGTTTTCATTCATACTGCCAAGTGAAGCAGAGTGTTGCTGTAGAGGAGCGTCTCATGTGACTTTGGGTTTAGCATCTTACCTTAGCAGAGTTCTTCAGCTGCAGCATGCTGGGGTCATCATGAGGTCTGCCTGCAGCTGCCTTGGTGGTGCTGATGAGGTTGCCCAGAGCTTTTGCCACATCTTTCACTGCATTGATCAGGACCACCTGTAGAGTGCAGAACCAAGACTTTACAGATGAATTTGATGCGTGAGGAAGTGATTGTACCGATAGACACATAAAGAAGCAGCTATGTCCCTGTTCAGGGACTGGAAATGTGCTGACTGTGATGAGACAGAAAGACCAGTTTCCTATGTAGCTCTGTAAGATCAACATTAATGGTGTTTGATTTTTTTCTTGAAAAAGTATAAAACGGGGACTCAAAAGGAGAATCCGCAATCCATTTTTACTGTTCTCTTCCTCTCTATATTTCAATGTTTTTCTTACTTTTCAATTTCGTTATGAATGTTATATCAAAATCCCCAAGCCTAAATCTAATTAAAAGCTGTTGCTGAACCAGCCATCTTCTACCCGGGTGATTGTCTTTGCCAGGTCACAACATGAAACTTTAGGTTTGGATATTTTGTAATGAACTTTGGTACAAGGATGATTTGAGTTGAATGATGAGGTTAGCAGTGAATCAGGATTCTATCTGTAATTACTTTAATGGGTGAAGGATCAACTTTAAGCCATGAAAGATGGTTGGCAGAACCTTACTGTATGTTGTGTTGTAGCCAATCAGAAGCTGGTCAGTTTTGTCTTTTAACCCCTTTTTTTGTTTTACTAGGGCATGTTTTCTGCAGTCTGTACCTGGGTCTCTGGGTCTTCAGAACCCAGGCTGGCAGCTCCCAGTTTGACCACATCAGCCAGTTTGGTGATGGTGCATACTGAGGACTGGGCAGCCTGGGCCAGTTTCTCCTGGCTGGCTCCAGCACCAGACACCAACAGCTTGGTGTCCTCCACCAGAGCCTTGGCTGTCTTCAGGATGCATTCCCTTCAAACAGGAAGATCACAGTCACCAGTGATAACATAGGTGCTTTCATAATGCAAAACATAAATGGTGCACATATTCTAGTAAAAAGTACAAAACTGGTACATTTACATCATATTATGAGTCTCCACATTCACTTCTATACAACAGCACTTAACACTGAAAATCTGTTCCAGCTGTATGTTGATGATTGACAGAAGCCTTAACAGGAGTTATGTATGTAACTACGGTTCTATGAATTCTGGATGACCACCAGAAGCGGTGCTTAAGCACTGGATATTTCCATTTTGTGCATGCGCAGGTCGAGTAGTTGTACCAACAAAGTCACCTGTGACCCCTGGATGACCCGGGAACATCTAAAAGTTCTGGTGTCACCAGAGGATCTGTTCCAACTGGATCTTCTCTCGAAACTGAGAAATCCGAGTAACAGAGAACTCTGGCGGTCATCCAGAATTCATATAACCATAATTATGTACGTAACTCTCGTTCTATTTCATTCTTACTGACCGCCAGAGGCGGTGCTTAAGCACTGGATGACTTATAGCAAAAAGGTCACAAGGATACTGATCAACTAAGGGACAACCCTGGCGGAGGCCAACACCCACTAGAAATGTGTATGACGTTATGCTACTTTGGTTATACAGGGACCAGTTAGCTCGTAGCAACGAGCCTGGTACCCCATATTCCCGCAGTACCCCCCACAAGACCCCCGAGGGACACGGTCATAAGCCTTCTCCAAGTCCACAAAACATGTAGACTAGATGCAAGCTCCCACGACCCCTCCAGAAGTCTCGCAAGGGTAAAGAGCTGGTCCGCTGTGCCATGACCAGGACGGAAGCCGAATTGTTTTTCCTGAATCTGAGGTTCGACAATCGGCCAAATTAAACATGTTTACCGTATTTCCTCACTTTAAAGCCGGGCCCCTATTAATGACCGGCCTCATTTAGTAACCGGGTGTAAAAACAATTTTTAGTAAATAAAAGCCGGCCTCTTTTATAAGCCGGGTGTCTTACCGGTGTTATGTCAAAGTCTGTTCCCCCGTCGATATGTGTCCCCCTTACCTTAACCTGCACCAACCTGACCCCTGACCCCAACCAGTCCTCCTTTAAGTTGTTAACATGAGCCCAAGTTTACCTTAACCCCAAACAGTTCTCTCTACAAGGCCTAACCTTAAACTTAAATCCTAACTCCAACCGCGGAGGTGATGCTACGGAGAACACCATTCAGGAAACATCATTTGACGGCAACAGATTAATTGAACACCTGTATTTTGAAGTTTGGCCACACGAGTTAGTACTGTAGGTAAATATGGTTGTTTCTCTGCTGTCCTAGTCATTCTCTGTAAAGTCGAGCTGTTTACACACATTCTTCTGGGCTTTTTAGTAGTTTAGACATTTTAAATCCTGCTTAAAATGAACATTCAGCGTGCTGTTCATTGTTTGTTTACATCGGAGAACTTCCAATATGGCTGACATCCGGGTAACTGGCTACAATGTGCTGTGTAAAACACTTTAAAAAGTGCCGGCCAGAGCTGCTCTGATTTTCTTTTTTTAATAAAAGCCTCCTTCAAATAATAGCCTGCCCCTATTATTAGCCGGGTCCCAAACTGATTTTTTATTAATAGAAGCCTCGGCTACTATTTGAGGAAATATGGTATCTTAAAAGACTAACTAACCCAATGACGCTTTACTTTATCCATGACATCATATTGCAATGATCTAGATTTCCTACAGGGATAAATAACAGTTACATCTACTGTAATGCTATCCTGTATAGAGGGTCTCTGTGGTGATTATTACCTGTGATCAGCGAAGGTCTCTGCATTCTCTCTGTTCAGAGTGCCAGCAGTGGCAAACATGATGGTGGTGTCCAGGTCTGCAATGATTCCAGACACAGCGCTGGCTGCTGTGATGCAGGCCTGGGTGCCACGGTTACCTGCCTGCAGGGACGCCAACACGTGCGACACCTGCAAGAAGACCAGTCTGTTGTGAGTGGAAGTGTGTATATACAGTGATGATTTTATATTATTACGAGTAAAAAATACTGAAACAAGAAGTGAAGCGAGTCATTGCAGTCTGACCTTCTCAGAGACTTTGCGTGCACTTTCAATCAGCTCTTTCTTGGTAAAGGAGTCGTTGGGGCTGCACTGCAGAGCTCCAGCTTTGGTCACCAGACCTGTGCAGCTGAAACCCAGCTCACCCACCTGCTTCTTAATGTGAGACCCAATCTGTAAAAAAACAAAGAGATATGTCTGAATAAAGGCGAGAAAACAAAGGGACGATGGAAATCGAGAAATGCAAGTGTCTCTAAAAAGAAGGCACGTTGAGGTAAATTTGGTTTTATTTACTTCATCATTCTCTGCGGTCACAGCTGCATATTTGGCCTCATTTGCAAGATTTCCAAACTCATTGGTGAGCTGGTTGGCCAATCCTCCAAGGTCATCAGGGTTGGTGTTAGACTTGGTCACCTGAAGTGAGATGAGAAACCACAAAAGTTAAATAATTAGTGCATGAGGTTAGAAATCTACAAAAATACTCACATTAAGCTAAGTTACTCTTCCATCAATACATACCGTATTTCCTCAAATAGTAGCCGAGGCTTCTATTAATAAAAAATCAGTTTGAGGCTAATAATAGGGGCAGGCTATTATTTGAAGGAGGCTTTTATTTAAAAAAGAAAATCAGAGCAGCTCTGACCGGCACTTTTTAGAGTGTATTACACAGCATTGTAGCCAGTTACCCGGATGTCAGCCATATTGGAAGTACTCGGATGTAAACAAACAATGAACAGCACGCTGAATGTTAATTTTAAGCAGGATTTAAAATGTCTAAACTACTAAAAAGCCCAGAAGAACGTGAGTAAACAGCTCCACTTCACAGAGAATGACTAGGACAGCGGAGAAACAACCATATTTACCTACAGTACTAACTCGTGTGGCCAAACTTCAAAATACAGGTGTTGAAATCTGTATTGTGTGCGTCTTGTTTGGCCAGCTCACCCATTAACTTAGTGCAGTTGTCAAAACTGCCAAGACACTATCCTCTAGTGGGAACGATGCTAATTTAATGGTGGAAAATTGTAAAGTAGGAAATTAGAAATGCATAAATCTTCGCTTGTGCTTGTGGATTTATTCAATTCAACTGGCTGATCAAAAATATCTTTCATACATTTTAACTGGTTTTGTGAAATCTGTTACCCTTCAAATGATGTTTCCTGAATGGTGTTCTCCTCCATCACCTCCATGGTTGGAGTTAGGATTTAAGTTTAAGGTTAGGCCTTTTAGAGATCACTGTTTGGGGTTAAGGTAAACTTGGGCTCATGTTAACAACTTAAAGGAGGACTGGTTGGGGTCAGGGGTCAGGTTGGTGCAGGTTAAGGTAAGGGGGACACATATCGATGGGGGAACAGACTTTGACATAACACCGGTAAGACACCCGGCTTATAAAAGAGGCCGGCTTTTATTTACTAAAAATTGTTTTTACACCCGGTTATTAAATGAGGCCGGTCATTAATAGGGCTTTAAATTGAGGAAATACGGTACATCCAAATAGCCACCAGAACTACTTCGGCTTATTGAATGATTTTCAAAATGCCTTACCATCTCCTGCACAGAGACAGCAATGGCCTTGGCTGTCTTAACCATGGTAGTCTGATAGTCAACGAAGGTGCCTTCAGGGTCGAGAGCAGGCGTGTCCTCCATTTTATTGATGGCATCATTGATGGAGTCCACCATGCCACCCACAGCACCCGCTGCACTGGCTGCCTCAGCCAGAGTGGCACCCAGGTCATCCACTGCCTCTTTCATCATCTGCACTGACTCCTCAAGGGCCTCCTGCATATGTGCTGCCTGTAGAAAGGAAAACACATTGAGTGATACAAACTGTAAAAAGATTACATAAAACATCTTGGGTGAATTAGGATTATCTTTCTCATATCCCTCAAATCAAATTCACCAGGCTTGGTTTACAATAAGCAAACCTGATGAGGTCTGTGGCAAAACCAGGCGGCAACCTCCGTGTCTGAGCAGGGAGGCAAACCAGGAAGTGCCTTAAGCTGCATTCTACCAAAAATTCCAGCAGCGGGCGCTAAATGTGGCTGCAAAAAAATTCTGTCAATTCATTTCAGTGCAAAATGAGAAAACTTCTCACTTGATTTATTACCTCAGAATTTTTTTAGGACAACATTATGGTCTCAATCACTAGTGAAAAATCTTCTTCAAGACAATTTGATGTTAATACTTCTAATAATGGCCCCATTTAGAAGAAAATAGTAGATAAAGAATCATATGATTTGGGGCGTGGCTACCTCTGATTGACAGGTCACTGACAAGGCGAGCCGTCATCAGGAGAGAAGCAGAACAATGCGTATCCACCGCAACGTGTCAATAAAGTTATATATAACGTTATATAGATATAAAAAAGGACGTTTAGTGGTTTGGTCTCATAACTTTGACCCTTTCACTGTATTTTCACTTGACAGTTTATTTGAACTTTTTCAGTAAAAATGTCTTTTTCAGCCTTTTTCAGTGTCAGGACTAACAGACACTCCAAGGAGTCGCTGCTCAGTTTTCTGAGGTAAGTAACATACATTTTGTTTTTGTTTTTTACAAGCCAAAACTAACATCCAGTTAATGCTCCAGTTAATGCTAACATGAATTAGCAGCAGCTTCTCTCAGTCAGGTTGAGGTGTAGAGAGGCTGTAGTCTGTGATCAGATCCCTCTCGCTCCTCCACAGTCCAGATATGGTCTGCTCCCCGTATCGGAAACAAGATGGCGACGCAAGATGGCGACGAGTGTAACGCTGAACTAGATGCTTCCAACGGGCCAAAAAAAATAATTATTTATATACAGTCTATGGGCAAAACTTGTTCATTGACCACTGAAGCTGCTATGAAAGTTAGCAAAATCACAATACTTTGGATAAATATCATATTGCATTCTAAACTGCACCAATATTATTGGCCTAGTGCCTCCCAGTCTCTCAATGAAAGGGCTGTGTTTATTTTGCCAGGTTTCTCTAGCAGCTCCTCCACAAGAGACCACATGACCAGTGTCAGCTCCAGTACCTTGGGGTTTCCTCCTGCCTCCTTGGCAGTGTAAAGCATCTGCAGCGCTGACTCTGTCAGGGTTTTGGTCTGGTCTAAGACAGCCATCTGCTGTTGGCTGCTGACGATCTTAGACGCTGTGCCAATGGCTGCCATGATGAGGGGCTCAAAGTAGCTGGCCATCTGAGATACCTGTTGAAATGTGTGGGGGGAAAAGAAAACATGGGGACAAGATGAAAAATAGAGTCCAAAATATAAGAAAATCACAGGCTTAAACAGGTTAAACCAATGTCAGTTCCCAAACTGGGGGGAGTGACCCCTAGGGAAGCCCCAGAGTTATAAAAGAGGGGCGTGGCAAGGCTAAATTGAAATAATTTAATTGTTCTCCAATGCTGGTAAAAGCTAAACCAGATCATGAATCTACTCCAAATTTTACAAATACAAAAAGCAAAGATGAAAACAATATGACAAGGTCATTCTTGCAATTGCAATCTTGAAAGTATTTTTTTAGATTTAAAAAAAAGGGGGGGGGGGGGCAGTCACCATTCATACATGTGTTACACTGTGATAGCTTTGTAGAGGTTTTGTCCTGTAGCATACCTTGTGTCCCAGCTGGGAAGCCTCAGACTGAGCAGCCACAGCTACAGGATCAATCAAGTTACTGATCTCATGGACTGAGGCAGCCATCTGCTCATGAAGGTTCTGCAACACATGTACATAGAAGATGCATCAATATAACACATTTATCTTCAGTCTCAAACAAGTCTTAGATTTTTACATACAAATGTAGAGCACAGTGACACTGATCTCTGACAGGAAACAGCCTGCAAAGGCTTAAGGAGAACACTGATGGACAACGGGTCGATTTCTGCTACAGCCCTTTGTTAGGGCACATATGTCACATTCCAGAATGCAGCCTGCTCAGATACACATACTGTCAACTCTTTAACAGGATCTTTTTGAGACTTGAAGAGAAAGAGCACATTTGTGAGGACCACTGACATGTAAGGACAGACTGAAATGTCCTCACTTTGCAAAAAATGTCCTCACTTTGTTGATTAAAAACGTGTTCTGGTCCTCACTATGTAGGAAGTACAAGAAAAAACACACACACACACACACACACACACACTACACACTACACACACTCACACTCACACTCACACTCACACTCACACTCACACAAATAGACAGTTGTAAGAAAAGAACAAGTATAAGATTATTCTGTCTGATTCTGAGGTGTCTGGTTCCCTACTAAGCTGTGTTTGTGTGTGTCTGTGTGTTTACCTCCATGGAGATGTCCTCTCGGGGTGTTAGCTGCTGGCTGATGGCAGCCAGAGAGGCCTGATCCACCTCACGGATGCAGCCGTTCAGCACCTCAATAGCATCATCACATTCTCTCTGGCCAGGAGCCTTTTCCCTGTATACACACAGACACAGACACACAGACACACAGACACAGACACACACACACACACACAAACACACACACACACACACAAACACACACACACACAAGAGACAGAGGGTGTATGTAGTGAAAAGTTGCTTTAAGAGGCAAATACTTGGTCATGTAACAAGCTGATTATTGACATTTATATTGTGACTAAAACATATACTATATACTATATATACTACTATATATTTGTTAAACTGGTGAAAAAATGCATTTTAATTTGTGTTGATGAATCAAAAAAAAAGCTTTAGCAATTGTTTGTGAAGAATGTGAGGAATGCTATTAAGTTAACTAAACATCAGAACTTGTGAGATTTAAACTTGTACTATCAAGCAGAAGTTAAGAGAGACAAAACAAGAAGTAGAACTAATGAGTTGCAAATACTATAGATGCAATAACTGTAAAGCTGGAAGTGGCTCTGCTAAAAGAGGAAGTAGCACTTAGTCTGGCATCAGAGTAGAAGGTGAGCCTGGACCTGTCAGTGAAGTCAGAACTAGTAGTAGCAGGGGCCTTTACCTCATGTTGGTGATGAGTTTCTTGATGGAGTCAGACACAGTCCTGGAGTGTCCTGCTAGCACTGACCACTTGGGGGGGTCTTTAGGGTTGACAGCCAGAGAGCGGGCCGTCTGGATCAGTCCAGTCGAGCTCTCCAGCATCGTCTTTGCTGCCGCCACAATGGGCTCCATGGCTGCATGACCCTGAGAAAAAAAGAGTTGAAATCAGGGAGAACATCACTCACTACATACATACTACATACAATACTGAAGAGTTTAGAGTCACTTGAAGTAAACACACAGATAGTGCTTTCCTCTTACTAAGGTTCCGTTTACATGATGACGGTCTGAACAGAAGACGCAAAAGTGGCGTCGCGTCTTCACTTTTTATTCCGCGTTTAGACGAACGTTTTCAGGAGGAAATCTGCGTGCAAATAGTAGCGCTAAAGTGTGTGAATTGGATTGGGTATGCATGCCAGGCAGCATCACTTAAAGTGATAAGAGCATCTTTGGGCATGTGGAAGTTTTCACGCCACGCATTTTCATCAGCTACTCCTTCCACAAAGTTATCCACCATCCACTAGATCTCCCAGGTCTCGTCCAAAGCCGTCTGGCTCGCCTCCGACCAATTGGTGCATCCAAAATGTGATAGAGGTAATTCCAGATCCTTTTCTGTTCACTAATACTATCTGTACATATCCTGTACATTTGGTGGAAAGACCTACCTATCTGCCAGAGCAGCTTGAAGGTCCGACGCATGGAAATAATCCCACATGTTTGTATATTTCCCTTTACTGGAGCATGTATGTGACGTAAACACGTACGCAGATCTGAGCAGAGTTTTGCGTCTTACGTCGGCGGAGCGTATTCAAGTTTTCCACTTGAGGCTGGTTTCAGATTTTTGCGTTTTTAAGCCCCAAAAACACAGTCACCGTCAAAAAAAATATTTTGTCGTTTTCACCCACAAGCGTCCTGGTGTAAACGGGGCCTGAATGACACTTCTCGGAAGAAGAAAAGAACTAGGGTTCCAAGACTTCAAGCCACAATTAGCTATAGTGCAGAAAGCTATTACACCATTATGTGCTCACTGCCTAAATCATCCATCTAGTCCAGAAGGTTACAACTCTAGTTCATATGCCTCCCATTACAGTATTTGCACGTTTCTCAAATAAAACCTTTAGCAGAATCCTGCTGTTGGCATGCATCTTATTAAGACTGTGTGGGTATTTGGAATTGCATTCATTCCATGTCTTCCCATTTGGCTGAATAGTCTTAACTGCACCAACATGCCGGTGATCTTCACTGGGCAGCAGTGATATTGTCCTCAACGCTTTGCATTGGAAAGTCTAGCTTTATCTTTCAATCAGTGCTGTATTAAAATCAGGACCTTACTGGTCTACAGCAGTTTACAGGAGATCATCCTGGATTAGGTAGAGAAATTGAGGAAATACATTCATCGCTATTGTTTCAACTGCACTGCATTAACCCATTTAGGCCTAACACGCCTGGAAAAACATAATAATAATAATAATAATAATAATAATAAATAACAATAATACATTTTATATATTGCACTTTTCAGGGTACTCAACGACGCATAAAGTAATATAAGACATAAACAGTCATGATTTCTTATAGCATCATCACAATCTATTATTATTATTATTATTAATATCAATATATTATTAATAATATTATTATTATCTCCAGATGGCCACCAATCTGTCTGTTCTTCAGTGAAAATATGTCGTCTAAAAACATATTCCTCATCCATAAATGCCGGTCGATTGGTTCCGAGGGTTCAAAGTCCGGATCAGCAATAAAATCATTGGCGCTGTTTTCATCAAGATCGCTTCCATCACTTACTTCTGAGCTCCTCCGCTATAGTCGTCTTCCGCCATGATTTCAAAGTTCTGGAAAAGTCCAATGTTGCATTGCGACACTACCGCATGTATTCTGATCATGATTCTGATGCATTTCATTGGCCAAGAGACCGAAAATAGGTGGAAAAAAATACAAATACTACAAAATGACATATCCGCTGTCCCGGCCTTAATGGTAGAGTGACGCAACAGCGCTCCCGGTTTCAATGGTAGAAATGCGGTAATGCTTTCCCGGCGTCAATGGGTTAAAGACACAGATAGTGCTTTCCTCTTACTTAATGACACTTCTCGGAAGAAGAAAAGAATTAGGGTAGTAGTTGTTTCCTTACCTCGGGGCTGATCTGAGCAGGAATGCTGGCGAACTCTGGGTTGGAGGCGAAGGCTGTCAGGTTGTCCACAGCTTCTATCAGAGGACCAGTGGCAGCCTTACACTTCTCTCTGTTCTCCTGGTTAAACGCTCCATCCAATGCCTGCACAGGGGTGTAGCCATGATTACACTGATGCATTGCTATTTCTCTTGGACTAGATCAGGGGTGGGCAATTAATTTCCCCAAGGGGCCACATGACCAATACCACGAAGGTTGCAGGGGCCGGACCAAAACTCTGAACTAAATTCTGCTCAATATTAATGTAATCGCTTTATAAAATGCAGTAAATTATCTGGTTTTGGGCTGCTACTGATGAGAATACATGTTATGATAAGACTGTTTATAATGTGGAGTAAATGACCTTAAGCAAAGATCCTATTGGTGTTTTTGTGTTATATAGCTTGTTTGTATATTTTATAGGTGTTTTACAATGTTGTGATGCTTTTATTTTGAAAAGGTGCCATCCAGCGTGAAATGGGTGCTTTCATTTTGAAAGGTAGTGACAGGAAATAACAGGTGGAGCGGTTAAATGAAAAACGAACGGTAAATAATAACGAGTGCGTCGTAATTCATATAAAGTAGATATAAAGTATCAAAAAGGCTTCTATAGTGGCTGGCTGACAGGGCACAAGGTTTGGTAAAGCTTATTTTCTTCTGTCATATATATTAGAGGCTATATTTGTTGTCTTAACTATAGTAAAAGTGCTTGTTTGCTCAATTGCTAATGCTAATGTTTGTTATTCCTCTTACGGTGGATTCACAAGGTGACCAAGGAATGTCTTATTATTATTTTCATGGAGCTACGATTTAAAATAAATAAATTAATGCTACTAAACATACATTCAAACCACAAAAATAATATAGAGCATGTATGTTATGCAGTAAACCAGTAATTTATTAACTTTATGCAAAAACCAATACGTGTTTTTGACAAGGTACCGAGGTAACTTGGGTAACTCAGATATACGTAAATCTCCTTCAAAATAAAAGCACTGCGGTTGTATTGATTTCTAATTTCTGGGTAACCTCATGCGGGCCGGACCAGGTCAGCCAACGGGCCGGATGTGGCCCGCGGGCCGCCCAATGCCCAGGTCTGGACTAGATTGACTCTGACCCAAGCAAGACCACTGCAATGCCAGATCAGAATCTATAGTATATAACTATAATTCTCTTAACTGTAAATTTGGCCAATTAACTCACTAAAATTAACTGCTGGTCTTATGTTTGTCTGACCCTGAAATACTGATCCAACATGCCAAGTAACATGACGATTCACTGTTTACTGCATATACTTCCACAACTAACTCCACAACTTTTCACAGTGTCCTTAGCCTGTTGGTCCAGGGGGCTTATAGATACACGTGGTCCAGACCAAGGTTGTAATAGTTTGGGATTTTTCATTAGTTTTAGTTTTAATTTCATTGTGATTTTTTGTTTTGAAATTCAGTTAGTTCTAGTTAGTTTTTAGAGTGACTTTGCTAGTTTTAATTTAGTTTTTATTAGTCTTAGTGTTAGTATTAGCTCTTTTTTTTTTTATAATGGGCTATGTGTTGGGTTCCAGATTCAAAGAGGTCATAATACATTTTGCCTTTATTTCCTTTGGTTTATCCATCTCAGCCCCAATAAGGTTATTAACTCTTACAGTTCCAGGTGTTTTGAATATTGGTTGGAGTGTAGACATCCCAATCTCAATAAACATATTCACCATGTGTTCCTGCATGTTCAAATAGAAACACTGAATTATGTATGAAAAAAGTTGACAAAGACGAAAACGAAGGACATTTTCACTATAATTTTAGTTAGTTTTGTAACCGCACAATACAGTTTCAGTTAGTTATCGTTTTTTTAAAAACTCTTGTTTTTATTTTTATTTCAGTTAACAAAAATGTTTTCTCAATTCTAGTTTTCGTTATTTCGTTCGAAAGACAGGCAGTCTTTCTTTTCTCTCCATATATTGAATTAATGCAAACATCAGTCCCAGCCTTTAGAAATGACCTGAGGCCAGCTGTACTAAGTAGTTTGTTTGGAGCATACCCTGATTTTTCATTAGTTTTATTTTTAATTTTGTTGTGATCTTTTGTTTTCAAATTCAGTTAATTTTAATTAGTTTTTAGTGTGAGTTTGCTAGTTTTAATTAGTTTTTATTTTCTGGAAAATGCTTAGTTTTAGTGTTCGTTTTATTTTTTTAAAATTGGGTTTGGAGTTTGTTGGGTGCTACCAAAAGGTCACAATCAACGTTTCCTTTATTTCCTTTGTCTGAGCCATCTCAGCCCCAATAAGTGTATTAAGTCATAAAACCAGATAGATGAAATAGATTTCATATAATAACAAAAAGGTTTACGTATGAAAAAAGTAAGTTGATAAAGACAAAAAAAAAGGACATTTTCACTATAATTTTAGTTAGTTTTAGTTAGTTTTGTAACCACACAATACAGTTTCAGTTAGTTATCGTTTTTATAAAAACTCTTGTTTTTATTTTATTCCAGTTTACGAAAATGTTTTTTCAATTCTAGTTTTCGTAATTTCGTTAGTTTTCGTGAACTATAATAACCTTGCTACAAACCTTTATGGACTTCACCAGGTTGGCAGTGGTGTTGGCCACTTCTTTGGCTGACTGGACAAACTGTCTCTTGGCGACAGGGTTGGGGGTCTTGGAGGAGGCCAGGCGGCAGGCGTTACACAGGGCCGATGTGTGCTTGGCCACAATGGTGGCGGCAGAGAGCACCTGGGCAACAAACAGTGCAAGATGTATTCAACCACATATAGACTCACGAACCAAGATGAACGAGACTGATGACAAAACCTGCCATTAGTGTGATGTTGCAGTGAAGTCATGGCGTACCTGGGACTGGGTGCAGGCTGGGTCCACCAGGTTCTGGCAGGCCATCTGAATAGACTGATTGGCCCGAGCAAACTGAGCTGGGTCCACCAGGCCCTTCTGACCTGCTGCACTGTTGGGGTCTGATACTCCCACCAGGTAGGCAGCCTTGGGACATCAACAGACCATTGGTCAATTCACAGTGTGGTAAGTATTACAAGTGTGCCAATTACAAACAGAACGACAACACACAGACTTTCTTACCTACACTGAAAAAAGAACCAACTTAATTGAATTATTTCATTTGGTAACACCTAAATGAATTAAGTTCTTTCAAATTTTTTTTAAATTAATTTGAAAGAACTTAATCCATTTAGGTGTTACCAAATTAAACAATTCAATTAAGCTGGTTCAACTATTTTCTTTTTTCAGTGTACTGCGTTCATCTGTGAGATAATGATTTTTACCTGAGCAGCTGCTTCAGTCAGACCACACAGAGCTTTGGAGCCACCACTGACTGAATCCCCAAACTCTGGTAGGTTGGAGTTCTTGGCGTTGTGGGAAATGCCAGCCATGGACTCACCAAGGACCTGTAGATAGGAAACCATACCATATAGATACAAATCAGGTGTGTATCAGCAAAAGTATCATACGAATTCCAAAGAATGTGCAATATCCAACCCTTCTTCAAACGATAAAAAAGCACACACTACTGTACAAAGAGTGAGTTGAATTAATTACGTCTGGAAAGCAAGGTTATAATAGTTTTGGATTTTTCATTAGTTTTAGTTTTAATTTCGTTGTGTTTTTTTGTTTTCAAATCCAGTTAGTTTTAATTAGTTATTTGAGTGAGTTTGCTAGTTTTTATTAGTTTTATTTTTTGGAAAATGCTTAGTTTTAGTTTAGTTTTTATTGTTTATAGTTTTAGTGTTTGGGGAATTTGTTGGGTGCTGGATTCAATAAGGTCACAGTAAATGTTTCCTTTATTTCCTTTGTCTGATCCATCTCAGCCCCAATAAGTTTATTAAGTCATAAAACCAGATAGACCAAAAAGGTTTACGTATGAAAAAAGTTGACAAAGATGAAAACGAAGAACATTCTCACTATAATTTTAGTTAGTTTTGTAACCACAAAATACAGTTTCAGTTAGTTATGGTTTATGAAAAAAAATCTAATTTTTATTTTTATTTCAGTTAACGAAAATGTTTTTTTCAATTCTAGTTTTTGTTACTTCGTTAGTTTTCGTTTACTATAATAACCTTGCTTGAAGACGATGCACAATTAATTTTCACCAATGAAACCAACAACTGAAATAAACTCAACACATTTAACTAGACTTTAACCAAAACAGCAGTCTCAAGACATCCCTATAATTAGTCCCACATTACATAATCACTTCCAGGGACTTCAAGGAAATAAAGTGTAACAGAGCTTAAAAGAAATCTGACCACAATACTTTCAATACCCAAGGACAGCTCCACTGTCACTTGGGACAGTGCTTCATCTAAATAAATGTATACATGTTAATCCAGCAAAGCAGCACCTAATGTGAGAGAAAGTAAACGGTTGCCATTTACAAAACTGAGTGTTTCCTTTTGTAAGGAAGTAAAGAAATGAGAGGAAGATGATGAAACAAGAACAAAAAGAAACAATGGAAGGGGAGAAAACCAAACAGAGTAGAAGAGCTGCTCTGGTCTAAGTTCTACCTTAGAGTTCTCCATGACGCTGTCAATGCAGTCAAAGTAGGACAGATCGTTGATGGCTTCTGTCGGGTTCTCCAGCATCCCCCTCACCGACTGCACACAGGGACAACAGGGTGGACAAACACACAATCAACCTACACATCTTAGCTGAATGTCACATGACCCATGTATTGCCTACATGCTGGAATCCTTGTTTTATAATCTTCTTTATTATTAACAATTTCCAAGTTACACTGTAAAAAAAAAAAAGTGTTTTACGGTGAAAAAACGGCAGCTGTGGTTGCCAGAACTTTACCGTAATAAATATGGTAGAACTTTTTCTAAGGTTACGATAAAAGGATATTAGCACTGTTGATTTCATGTTGAAGATTGTCATTTTATTCCATATTTCAAAAAGTTTTTCCATCAAAAGAAACGCTGTTCTGCCATATAATTGACCAGAAAATACTTTATAAATGCTGCTGCGTACAGTGATGGCTTATATATATATATATATATATATATATATATATATATATATTACAGTATATTGCCAGTAGAGTAATGCATTTATTTTTTACTGTAAAAAAAAAATGGAAAAAAAAGACTGTTTTGGTTTCATTGTTACTGACAACAAGATATATCATCTAACATTTCTAAATCTAAAGTTTTTTAGATCTTGGTAAGAAACAAATAATCTGCAGTGCACTCTGCTCGGGCCAGTTCATCACTGCTTGCAGCTTTAATTTATCTTGTTTTAAGAGTTAATTTCTTATTTTAAGCGTACAACATGCTTATTTCTAGATTTAATAATCTTAATTTAAGAAATCTTGTCAAATGACATTATCTGTCCATGCAGCAAGATCATTTCCCTCAGATTTAGTGTTTTTATCCTGATTTTAGACACACCTTTATTGCAGTGTAGGCGCTCTGACCAGAATCCAATTCTTAAGAGAAGTGATTGGTCAGGAGGTGATGCTTGTGTCTGCATTGACCTCTAATCTGGAACATAACCTGCTCACAGGTTTTGTAGTACAGGGCCCTGAGCTCTGAGACTAAAGACTAATATAGATGGAATATAGATGGCCGTTACCTCCAGTTCTCGAAGAGCATTATCACACTCCTTCTGCCCAGGAGCCTGCTGAGTGCACATGGTGATGAGCTGGTTGATACTGTCTGTAACTGCCCTGTAACAGAAAGACTCAGAGATTTAAAAAGTCAAACAGGCACAGAAAAAACTTCCAAACTAAGAGAGAGACAGAGAGGTGTGTTACCGAGCAGCAGCTGCCAGCTGGTTCTTGAGGTTGGGGGAGCTGGGGTCTGTGGACAGGGCTTTGGCTGCCAGCAGCAGCTTGCTGGATGACATGGAGATTGTCTTCAGGTTGGACACCACTTGTGTCTGGTCCTCCTTAGACTGAAGGAGAGGTGGAGAACGGCATGTAGAACATCTCAGAAACTTTACAGTGATAGAAACTATACCATATAACTGCTACTGTAATCTAATTATTACACCTTAAAATGTAACGGCCCATGCCTTCATGTTCCTTCAGTACCATTAACACACACAGACTGACACACAGACACACGCACATGCACGCACATGCACGCACACACACACACACACACACACACACACACACACACACACACACACACACACACACACACAATGACTGTCCTGCTGGCACAAACACTCAATAGAACACCATATAAGAAGTAAATCCCTGAGCATTTTTGTCATTACATATATTTATAGCTACATATTTGCTAGCTGTTTTCAAAGATTTTCAGTTTGTTGAGAAAGACATTGAATATCACCAGACCAATACTTTAACCTCGTAGAAGGAAATGAGTTTTTAAAATTCATGCTGACATAAATCAAATATATCAATTGTATCATCTTTATTCTCTTTTTTTATTTTATTTTATTTTTTACTATTTTCCTGATGTATTCTGTATTGGCTGCTGAGGATTACCAAGATATAACCTTGTTCAGTCAAATCATTCAGTTGCTTCTCTTGCTGAGTGGATTACAGTAGGTGTCAGAAACTAAAAGGCAGGCTGCTCCCTCCGTTGGAAAGTTTGATGCCACAAACAGTATCACTTATGTGTAAGTAATCTCTTGTTATACTTGTATGGGCCATATTACTTTTGTATTATTTCATGTCATTTTGCTCCATGCCACTGGGGACTGTGTTTGCTGTGTGGCTCAGCTGACCTCGGGACACCAGGTCAGACACCGGTGTTGCTGATTTGAGAAGCAAACAGTTTTTGACTGTGCCTAGTATGTGCCTAGTATATGCCTATGTGGGTTTTGATGTAAGAAACAATTCGGTTTGTTGCTTTTGTTACATGTATTATGAGTTAAAGTTGCTGCTGTATGATATATGCAAGGAAAATAAACCTGTGAGATATTTGTAAACATTACTGGACTTTTCGCTTTGCTATGTTCAAAGCGAACTGGGCGCACGTCTAAACTTAAATCCTCCATATTAGCAACCAGTACTAGATTTCGTTTAGGACTTAGTCAATACAATACTGACCTGGGATGTTCCGGCCATGTCAACACCGGCATCAAGGAAGTTGCTGAAGTCCTGCCCAAACTTGCTAGTGGCCCTGGCCAGGTCCTGGGTAGTACCTCTCGATGCCTGCACCACCTCATTAGCTGATTGGTTCAAACCAGCCGCCACCTCGTTGAGCTGAGCCTGAACTTCCTGGAAGCTCCTTCCACTGTTCGGGAACTACAGAGGGAGGAGGAGAACAATGAGCTGCAGTAGGAGCATGACAGACAGAGAGCACAGTAGCAGGAACAACGGAATAAATGAAAAATGAGGTTTAGAGTTGTATACAGCAAGGTTATTATAGTTAACGCAAACTAACAAAATAACGAAAACTAGAATTGAAAAAACAATTGCATTAACTGAAATAAAAATAATGAGAGTTTAAAAAAAAAAAAACTAACTGAAACTGTATTGTGTGGTTACAAAACTAACTTAAACTTACTCCCTGGAAATACCGCTCTCTTTAGCTGCTAAATGCTCTGCTATGTTGGCCAGCTAGTCTCTTACTGTGTCAGTCTGCTGATACAGTGGTCCAGGGTCTACACTGGAAAGCCTACAAAACCTTTTTTTTAAATATTTATTTATTTATACATCAGTAATGCAACCTATCCTACTTACAGAATCAGACAGGAGAGTCTTGCTGGCTTCGCCCACAGTTCGAATGGCGTTGTCCACATCCCTCTGACCAGGAAGGCAGTTCACACATCTGTTTAGGGCCTGAGACACTGCCTTAGCCACCTACACACACACACACACACACACACACACACACACACACACACACACACACACAATCAATCAAACTTTATTTATATAGCGTTTTTAATACATAGAAATGTAACACAAAGTGCTTTACAAAAACTAAAATAAAAACAGCCAATAAAAATGACAAAACCCACCCCTCCCATCCCCAAATACACATCTGCACGTAGACATACACATACATGCACACACACACATAGACACATACGCACACAAACACACACTCAGACTCACACACAGCACATATTGATTGAGAGTGTAGTGACATGGCAAGGCACCGAGGATCCAGATGAGGAAAAAGCAACCTGTAGGAGCATCCACACTGAGAGGTGGCAGAGCCCACAGCCATAGAGGACAGAGACCACCACGACCCGGATGGACCGGGGCGGACTCCACACATGGTGCAGAGCCGCCTAGTCCCCCGGGCCCAGTGAGTCTCCAAGACCACATCCCCACGGACAGACCCGACACACCCCCCAGTGCGGAGACCCCCATGAGGGAACACTGGAGCTAAAAACTAAAAGACAACAGGACAGGATAAAAACTAAAAGACTAAAAGACAACAGGACAGGATAAAAACTAAAAGACTAAAAGACAACAGGACAGGATGAAAACTAAAAGACTAAAAGACAACAGGACAGGATAAAAACTAAAAGACTAAAGACAACAGGACAGGATAAAGACTAAAAGACAACAGGACAAGATAAAAACTAAAAGACTAAAAGACAACAGGACAGGATAAAAACTAAAAGACAACAGGACAAGATAAAAACTAAAAGACTAAAAGACAACAGGACAGGATAAAAACTAAAAGACTAAAAGACAACAGGACAGGATAAAAACTAAAAGACTAAAGACAACAGGACAGGATAAAAACTAAAAGACTAAAGACAACAGGACAGGATAAAAACTAAAAGATTAAAGACAACAGGACAGGATAAAAACTAAAAGACTAAAAGACAACAGGACAGGATAAAAACTAAAAGACTAAAGACAACAGGACAGGATAAAAACTAAAAGACTAAAAGACTAAAAGACAACAGGACAGGATAAAAACTAAAAGACTAAAAGACAACAGGACAAGATAAAAACTAAAAGACTAAAAGACAACAGGACAGGATAAAAACTAAAAGAATAAAAGACAACAGGACAGGATAAAAACGAACAGACTAAAAGACAACAGGACAGGACAAAAATTAAAAGACTAAAAGACAGACAACAGATTCAAATAAAAATTAAAATACAACGGGAAAAGAAAATACAAATGATATGATGAACAACTACATAAATAAATAGACAAATGAATAAATAGGTGAATAATTAAATAAACAGTAAAGTAATCAGTTAAAAGCTAAACCAAACAGGTCGGTCTTGAGCCTTCTTTTAAAAACATCAACAGTCTCTACGGTCCTGGTGTCCTCTGGCAGGCTGTTCCATTGTCGCGGGCCATAATGGCTGAGTGCTGCCTCCCAACACACACACACATAGTGTGGGATTACCTGAAGCAAGTTTAGTTTCTCTGCAAGTTGATTTTCATCATCATTTTCACAGTTTTCTAGAATGTGCCAACAGTCTCGTTTCACAATGGGCTCAGTTCATCTTATGTCACTGCTTGACAAAAGCATTGCTATCACCTACAGTATGTTAGCTAATATTATAATCAGACATGGTAAGTCAGTCCACCAGCTGGACACAGTACTATATTTAAATGAATTGATCAGAATTTCAAACAAAGCTCCCTTCATTACTGACCCCCCCCACACTACATCTCTGTCCCTCAGTCTGACCTGGGCCAGCCTCTGCTGACTCTCTGCGTCTCCTGGCTTGGCGATGGCCCTCTTTGTCTCTTCAATCAGGTTGCCCGACTTATCCATGACGTCCCCGGCACAGTCAAGCATGGCGTTCCGTGCTGCTGGCTCGGCCGTGGTGGCAGCAACACCTCTGGCAGCTGAGGCCAAAGACCTGAGGGCCTGGGCCACGTCTCTGGCTGCCATGCCTGGAGCCAACCAAAGAGGTGACAAACTTTACTGGATGCTACGTAAGAATTCCCAATAAATATACCTATTACTGAGACCAAATTTAGTCAAAATCTAATAATTAAATGAGACATTATGAAATAAATAACCACATGAATGCATACAGACAAATCTAATAGAAGCTTTACATCTGAAGAAATCAAAAACACTATTAAAACTCTGATCTGGATTATCACATGCTAGTTTATCTGGATTCAGATAACAGTTCATTGCAGTTCATTTCTTCCTTAACAAATTTCAATTGTAAACCCAAGCAGGTGGAAATAACAATTTCAATATTTCATAATTATATTGTGTATTTTGCCTGTATTTATTCATATGGTTATTTTTTCCATAATGCCATATTTATGGAATAAATACAATAGGACTTGGAATCTCTATATGATACAATCTGTTTTTGGTGTTTGTCTGTTTTAGGTCCTAAAAAATATATATTTTAATTTCTCACACAATGGTATTAGTTTTAATTTTAATTTCATTGTCAATATTTGTTTTCAAATTCAGTTAGTTTTAATACGCTTTTAGAGTGAGTTTGCTAGTTTTAATTAGTTTTTATTTTTGGGAAAATGCTTAGTTTTAGTTTAGTTTTTATTAGTTTTAGTGTTAGTTTTAGTTTTTTGTAATGGGGTATTTGTTGGGTGTGAGATTCAATAAGGTCACAATAAATGTTTCCTTTATTTCCTTTGTCTGATCCATCTCAGCCCCAATAAGTTTATTAAGTAAAAAAAAAACCAAATAGATGAAATAGGTTTCATATCAACCAAAAAGGTTTATGTATGAAAAAAGTTGACAAAGACGAAAACGAAGGACATTTTCACTATAATTTTAGAGAGTTTTATTACCACAAAATACAGTTTCAGTTAGTTATCTTTTAAAAAAAAATATATATATATATATATATTTTATTTCAGTCAACAAAAAGGTTCTTTCAATTCTAGTTTTCATTATTTCGTTTTTGTTAACTATAATAACATTACTTACAAGTAAAGTTTTTTGTTTTGTTTTGTTTTTTCTTCCTACGGCAAGTTCTAGGGAATAGTGTCCCCTAGTAATCCCACAGTGCTTCTAAAATTATCCAATTTTTTAAAATTTATTTAAAATTTAATTTTGTTTTGTTTTTTTGTTTCTTTCTTTTTTACCTTTGTCACTTCTGTATTTTATTGCACTTTTTGCACTTTTATGTGAAGCACTTTGGTGCGGCTCAGCCGTCTGTAAATGCGCTATATAAATAAATTTGACTTGACTTGACCTTGTTATGAATATTAATAAATGCAGTGTGTTGCAGCAGAGCATGATGTATTTTAACTTCTGATGGTCAGAAAAAATGAATGACACTGCATTGTCCCATCTTGAGGTTTTTATTTCCCCTACCTGTGTAGTTCTCGTTGCCCTGGGTGGCCTCGCTCAGCAGCTGGGCGATGGCTGAGCTCACAGCCTTGGTGCTGGTCCCCAGGTCCTGGGAGCATTTCTCAAGCTGAACAACAAACAAACAAACAAACTGTTATTCCCACTGTTGTTGGCGCGGCACAAAGACTGTCAGTGTGTGTCTCACCGTCTCTCCTGGCAGTGGTTTGAGTTTGCCCCCCTCCGCTGAAGCCTTGGCTTCCTGGATGTCCTTCTCCAGACCTCTGACCATTGACAGAGCGTTGTCTATTTCCAACGGGCCGCACGCTTCCTGAGCCTGCACACACACACAAAAACACACAGAAAAAACACACAGGGAGTTATCTCAGTGATGTTTCTGTTTTTTCAACAGCCTTAAAAATTGTGTTCAATAAACACAAGGTTTGGTTTTGGTTTTTATTTTTATTTGCACAGTTAGAATGACATAAAAATTACAAAGATAACATATAATGTAAAATGCAGGGAGAGGCAGAAAACCCAGATGGGCTTATTTAAAGCCTCCACCTAAAATGTCATAGTTATTAGAAAGTAATAAACTGATAATAGAAAAAACAAAGGTAAAAAGTCAGAGCTTACTTCTGACAGAGAAATAGCTGAAATCAATTTGTTTTGTCACACTGTTAAAAAAACCGGCAGCTGTGGTTGCCAGAACTTTACCGTAATAAATACGGTAGAACTTTTTTTAATATTACGGTAAAAAGATATTGGCACTGTTGATTTCACGTATAAGATTGCCATTTTATTCCATTTTTACTGTATAAATAAAACGTTTTTCCATCAAAAGAAATTCTGTTCTGCCATATTATTGACAAGAAAATACTTTATAAATGCTGCATAAATTAAAGATTTTACTATTAAATATTACAGTATATTTTGTTAGAGATATGGTGTTTAGTACATTTAACAGTGAGAAAAAGTATTTTTTACAAAAGATGAATGCAAAAATTACAGTGATGGCTTGTTTATATATTACATTAAATACATATTACAGTGTATTTTACAGTGGAGTAATGTATTTTTCAAAAAAACTGTAAAAATACTGTTTTGGCTGATATATACATTAACGGTGTTTCATTGTTACTGAAACTGACCCATTAACCCATCCATCATTTCACGTCTTTTACTGTCATGGTTTAGCAGTTTTTCACCGTAAAATCTACAGACATATTTTACAGTGAACCTTTTTAATTCACTTCTAAATATCGCCACACACCTCACAATTACCATACACCACAATACATATATCACAATATGTTTTTCTTAAAGTCAATGATTAACAATAGGCCTGTAACCCTCAATAGACAGATTTGTGATTTTTTGAGAGAATTTGTGTCATTCCCCAAGTTTCTGGTATTTAGGATTCTCGCTGAGGTAAGAAGGAAATCATGGGAGGTCTAGACTTGTCATATACAACATGCACAGTCAGCATTCCCCAACAGTGAAAACACTTGTTTGACAATAAATCTTAATGTGTTTTATATGAATACATTTGGAGTTTAAACATGATACAATGAATACACTAAATACAAGTACATATGTAAAATTGGCTTACTGCTAAAATAATATTCTGTTCATCAGATCATCATCATCATGGTTGGACAATTTACTAAGAATTTTAGTAACTAACACTTTTTAAAGACTTTTGAAGAATCTAACATCATAAATCACGTGTGGTCAGATCCACACAAGCCAACCATGGGACAATAGCTAGCACCTCTAGTTTAGCATAAGAATACAAAGATGCTCTGGCATGAGGCCCATTATTTACCTTACCCAGCACTGCACTGCAAAAAAGGTGTGTCTAAAAACAAGATAAAACACTAAATCTGAGGGAAATGATCTTGCTGCATGGACAGATAATTTCACTTGACAAGATTTCTTAAATTAAGATTTTAAGATTAAATCTAGAAATAAGCATGTTGCATGCTTCAAATAAGAAATTAACTGTTAAAACAAGATAAGTGATCTAACATTTCTAAATCTAAAGTTTTTTTTATTTTGATAAGAAACAAACCATTGTCAGGTCACTCTGCTCGGGCCAGTTCATCGCTGCTTGCAGCTTTAATTTATCTTGTTTTAAGAGTTAATTTCTTATTTTAAGCATACAACATGCTTATTTTTAGATTTAATAATCTTAATTTAAGAAATATTTTTTTGCAGTGTGCCTACTTCCAGTTATAATAGGGAGTTATATTATATTAGTAAAGAATCGAAACAGATATCTTGGTTTAAAAAGCACTACTGGGTCTCAGTGAGTAGAATAAAGTATTAATGTAATGGTGATGTATGAAGATCTGACCAGACTTTACAGAATCAATAAAGTCCCTACAGTTCTTGTAACCTACTCATAAAAAAGACAAATATTTAAGTAGAATCAACATTAAGTTTAACATGCTCTTGCTGTGTAATTCTTAAAATCTTGTCAGTGCATTTTCAGGTGAGTCAACATCATAATAAAGACATGATAATAAAGAATGCAGATGACCTAGTCTGACATATTTGACTCACTCAAGTGGACACTCACTTTTGACATTATATTGTGCCTCTTTGTTTGTAATTTGTTTTGGTATGTGTCAAGTTTTTTTAATTTTTTTTATTTTTTGTCTCGTTTATTTATTCACCTATATTTTTTATTTATTTATTTATTTATTTATTTATTTATTTATTTATTTATTTATTTATTTATTTATTTATTTATTTATTTATTTATTTATTTTATTTTTTATTATTATTATTATTATTATTATTATTATTATTATTATTATTATCGTATGTTCTTGGAGGGTACCTATTGTGACATTTGATACACTTAAGCAGACATTCAACTCTGACTATTTATTATATTGTGTATACTCTGTTTTGACATGTCATAGTTTGTGTCTAGTTTTTATTTATTTGCCTTTTTTTATTATCTCTATTATTTGTGTTTGTATGTTATTTGTCACTCTGAAAATTGACAATAAAAATATTTTGGAAAAAAAAAAGAAAAAAAAAGAATGCAGATGAGTAGTACCTTCTGTGACGTGGCGCGGAGTTCAGCCAGGGCACTGGCCAAGTTCTTAGCACACTGGCTGAGCTGCATAGCTGAGGCCTGGTCCCCGATGGTGGGAACTGTGGCCTTGGAGGCTGTAACCATCTTAGCACCAGGCTGGTGGAGGAAAGGAAGTGACAAACTATTAGCAAGTTTCAAGACTAAGGTCAGCATGCTGATGCTTACTCTTACAGCGTCACCAGGAATGGGTCTGGAAAATATCATATGTTTGTCCTATCAGTGGCCTCATTTAAGTCAAATAGAACTGATAAACAAAGGTCAGGGGCCCATCAAAAACATTACATGTTATTGTACATTCTGTTCTGTTAGAGGTCCGATGCGCTCTTACTGTACGACCAAATCCTACTTATACTAAAAAGGACTAAAAACACTATTGTTTACTGCAGCGTACTCTTAACTTTAACACTAGTCTACTCTACTGCCCTTACTTTTTAACAACTCAATGTTTGACTTGTGCTTTTTATAATTTTCTCTAATTTCTTATCCTGCTGTATCTTATTTTATCTTATTTGTATTTTTATTTCCATTTCCCTGTTTTAATTGACTGTTTTTACTGTTTTCAATTGTGTCTTGCTGTTTTTTAATGTTTATGTAAAGCACTTTGAATTACCTTTTGTTGAATTGTGCTATACAAATAAATTTGCCTTGCCTTGCCTTGCCTTAGGAACATTGAAATGACGTAAATACATAGTGAAAATGAACATATCTATCTGATCAAATAATCATCTGGTGATATTCTCAATAGCTTTAAATAATGCCTTGACCCAGAAAATGTTGTTTTTGACACCAAGATTGACATTCTATGTGGCTTAGAAGATGTATTGGTTCTCATAGACTTTATATGGGTGCCATCTCCGATCCACAATCTTGATGAAGTGGCTCCTACCAAAAATTGAAACCCATGGTGATAGAGAGCATGTGGAAAAAATGTGGTGCTTTTGTCCGGCGTGTCCCCTTTATTCTCAAATCTGGTTGCCTGACTATGAGTTGGAACAACCTAGATGTCTCTCCCTGCTCACTGAGCATGTGAAGTTCGTGGTGTGAAAGTCACCTGCAGGAAGTTCTGGCTGGCACTGATCAGGGCCAGCTGAGCACTGGGGCTGTCAGGCTGAGACTGGCTGCCTCGAACACCCTGAACCAGCTGAGGGATCTGCTCTGCCACCACCTGATGACACAAACACAAAGAACATGCCCTTTACTTGTTTCAGAAGAGAGAAAAAAACAAATGTGGAGAGGTTTGTAATTTATGTACATTAGTCATAATGAGCATTTATTTTTATGATTTTGGCAGAATGCAGCAAGGACCCAAGTGCAAATGAGTGTCTGGACACCGAAGAAATATCTCAAGAGATTTGGAATGGAAAGCTAGTCTAGCGAGGGGAACTCAAAACTAGACTTGAAGTTAGCATAATTTAGAGGTGAATGCATCCGGCTGTAGACTTTCGTAAACTATGATGCACATTTTAATTTTTAAAACATTTTTTTAATGCCATATATAAGCTACATATTGAAAAATACAAATTATTTTGGGCCTACAGAATGATAATAGTGAAAAATAAAATGTAAGGAAATAAATGTTTCATTTCAAATCTTTTGTCACAGCCACAGGGAGCCACTGCAGACGGCCTGAATTCCAAATTCAAAACGAAAATACGAAAAAAGGGAATAGTGTATAACAGTATAATAATTTTGTTAATAAATGTGAACCATGCATGGTTCAGAGAACAGTAGCCTATACTAGTGTATGATGATACTTTTCTCTTTTATGCTTGATAAGAAATACTTATTAATACGGGACTTTTATTTTGACGGGACTTTTATTTTCCCGCTTCCGATGTGTCCGACGTCATATCAATAAATGAGAAAGAAAAAAATGAAAAAAGGAATTTGCAAAAAACAAATAACGGCTGTTATTTCATTTTTGTTTTTTGGTTATTTAGTTTTTTGATAGCAAAATCAGTTTTTCTGCTTTTGGTTTTCGTATTTTCGTTTAGACAGAAAAAGGGATTATACTATGGCACCCGGACCCATGTGTCTCCGAGCCTGTTTGACCTCAGATTTGGAATCGTTTTATCATTTCTGATGACCTAGGCCTAGAACTAGGATATAAACACAAGATGTGAAAGGATAACACACACAAGAGAGAAAACAGACAAAAAGAGATGAAGAGACAAAAGCACATAGTGAGCATTCTTACCTTGCAACTCTGGACGAGTTGCTGCTGGGCAGCCGGGTTCCTGGTGGAGGAGGCAGCGTGCTGGGCAGCAGCTATGGTCTGTGTGGCAGCTGCAGCTGCTTGTTTGGCTGCATTCTGTCAGGAACAGGAAACAGACATGAAAATAGTCCCAAACACATGTACTAGTTCCTCTTAACTGGGTGACTTTAGTTAAAACTACAGGGATGAGCTGTTTTAGGAACTCAGTAAGCCTTTTTTAATGAATGTGTTCTTATAGATTTATGTCTACAGTAGGACCTAATCGGTATAGCTGAGAGCCACAGACAGAGAAGAGAAGTGAGAAATGATGAAGGGATGGACTGAGCAAGGTTATAATAGTTTTGGATTTTTCATTAGTTTTAGTTTTAATTTCGTTGTGAATTTTTGCTTTCAAATGCAGTTAGTTTTAACTATTTTTTAGAGTGAGTTTGCTAGTTTTAATTCGGTTTTAGAGTGAGTTTGCTAGTTTTAATTAGTTATTATTTTTTGGAAAATGCTTAGTTTTAGTTTAGTATTTATTAGTTTCAGTTGTTTTGTAATGGGGTATTTGTTGGGTGACAGATTCAATAAGGTCACAATAAATGTTGCCTTTATTTCCTTTGTCTGATCCATCTCAGCCCCAATAAGTTTATTAAGTCATAAAACCAGATAGATGAAATAGATTTCATATCAACCAAAAGGTTTATGTATGAAAGAAGTTGACAAAGACGAAAAAGACTATAATTTTAGTTAGTATTTTTTAGTGGCTCAGTTGGTAGAGCGGGTTGCTTCCCAACCGAAGGGTTGGAGGTTCGATCCCTGACCATGGCAGCCTACATGTCAAAGTATCCTTGAGCAAGATACTGAACCCCAAATTGCTCCCGATGCTGCGTTTATCGGTGTGTGAATGAATTCCCAATGGTGGCAGGTGGCACCGTTTAGGGTAGCCTCTGCCACCAGTATGAATGTGTCTGTGAAAGGGTGAATGAGCGCAGTCTGTAGTGTAAAGAGCTTTTGAGTGGTCGCAAAAGCGTTATATAAGTGCAGGTCCATTTACCATTTACAATACAGTTTCAATTAGTTAACGCTTTTTTAAAAACTCTCATTTTTATTTCTATTTCAGTTAACGGAAATGTTTTTCAATTCTAGTTTTCGTTACTTCATTAGTTTTCGTTCAGTATGATAACCTTGCTCTACAGGAGGTTTGTTGAAAAGAAGAAGAAGAACAACAACAGAGAATACCAACAGACTCATCCTTCTTTTTACCTCCAGCTTGTTGACCAGACGTTTCTTGATAGCATTCTGAGCAGCAGCATTAGTGGCCATGCGGAGACCTTCAGCTGCCTCTCGCAGCTTCTGCTGCTGTTCCTCACTGTCAGGGTTAGCTGCTGCACCCTGGGGTGAAATGCACACAGATCATTTCACATTAAACTAACAAATTGAAAGGAGGAAGTATATCAATCGTACGAAGTGCAAACATTAGAGAAAGAGAAAGAGAAAGGCAGACCTTAGCGGCCTCCACCATCTTAGCGGTGGCATCAGCCAGCAGCTTGGCCGCTGACAGCAGCTTGCGGGAGTTCTCCAGGTCTGACTCGCCTTCGGCGTCCATCTTGATGGCGTTTACAAGATCAGAGGTGGCCTGGGCAAGGATACGAGCCTGACGCACCATCTCACCTGTTGTGTTAAATGAGATGGAAAGGAAGAAAACACAAGGGTTTAAAGGGAAGTACCACTCTTGGGACTGCTGTCAGTGTTAGGTATCATCAGTTTGTAATATTTACTACAAGCATAGTTTACTGCTATTTTCTCCTGAGGATATCCTTTAGTTTTCAATATATGGTCTAACCAGGCTAGTCATCTAAAGGCTGCAGTGTTCATTACACCTCACAACACACAAGTGTTAAACAGATCCAAAACATACTGAGTGTGCCACTTCCTTCCCTCTAGACCTGTGGTTCTCAACCTTTTACTTGAGGAACCCACATTTTTACCATTGTAAACTTTGGCGACCCCCCCATTGTCCATTGCTTCTATGAAGCTGTACTCAATGTGACTTTCATGGTACCCTCTCTTTTTCTTTTTGATATTCAGCATTTTCGTCTCCCTGACGCTTCGCCATTTTTCTATTAGCTCCGTGTTTCTGTTGTTAGGTGAGGTTACCGCTAGGTGAGGTTACCGCTAAGTGAGGTTACCGCTAAGTGAGGTTACCGCTAGGCGAGGTTACCGCTAGGTGAGGTTACCGCTAGGCGAGGTCACCGCTAGGTGAGGTCACCGCTAGGCGAGGTTACCGCTAGGCGAGGTTACCGCTTGGTGAGGTCACCGCTAGGCAAGGTTACCGCTAGGTGAGGTTACCGCTAAGTGTTAACCCTCCTGTACTCTTGGGCTCAATTTTGACCCCAAATCATGTTCAACATACGATTAATATAGGTCAACTTTCACAGAATTACTTCATGCATTTTTACGTGTTTTATACATTTTTATAGCACCCATGCTCCTCAGGGGTCAAAAAGGACCCCATGACATTAGACTGGTTTTAGGACATGTAGAAAAAAAATATTACCAACTTTTTTTTTCAACTTTTAAAGGAACACTCCACCGTTTTTTCATATTAAAACATGTTATTCGGTCAAGTAAGACGAGTTGATACAGACCTCTTGCGTCTCAATGCGTGCACTCAATCGCCCTGGCGCGCGGAGCTACTTGGCTAGCACTTAGCTTAGCCCAGTTCATTCATTAGGATCCACACAGATGGACAGTTAGAAGCGACCAAACTCCTCCACGTTTTCCCTATTTAAATACAGCTACACGAGTAGTTAAACGACCAAGTATGGCGACACAAAATAAAACGTGGCGCTTTTCGAAGCGGATAAAAAGGATAACTATAATGTATGGCGGAATAGCACTTGGGAGCACTTCGACTCGGCGCAGTAATATCATCACTTCTGCTCCCTCTCACTTCCGTCAGGAGTGATGATATTACTGCGCCGAGTCGAAGTGCTCCCAAGTGCTATTCCGCCATACATTATAGTTATCCTTTTTATCCGCTTCGAAAAGCGCCACGTTTTATTTTGTGTCGCCATACTTGGTCGTTTAACTACTCGTGTAGCTGTATTTAAATAGGGATTTAAATACAGCTAAATAATTAGGGATGATTTTAGCTCCTAGCTTCACCTACCAGCATCTCCCATGGAGCTGAAGATGTTCTCAGTGACGTCCAGAATCCGGTCAGTGGCTTCTCCGTGGCGACCAATAGGGTGCCCTCCGCTGGCATACTGTTTGATGTGTTGAAGCAGCTCATTGAGGGCCTGAGTGACACCTGTGGCAGCCACGCCCACCTGTTTCAGGAGGCCCTCGTCGTTGGTGGCCCCCTGGGACGCCTCTACACAGCCTTCTACTGACTTGGCTACCAGCTTGCCTGCTTCGATCAGCTGCTCCTGGCACACTGGGGAGCTGATGGTTGGAGCCACCACCTGGACACGTGATAGAATGTGTATGGGCACGATGAGACGATTTAACGAGCCCAGGTTTCATTCCCCAACAACATAACTATTAAAGAACTATAGGGGGAAAGTGTTGTGCTGGGACTCTTCACCCGTGAGCGTACTCCGGTTAGGGAATAAGGACACCGTTTTGACTTTAACTTCTTTATCTTGAACCTTTTCAGCAGCAGGTCAGTACACACACACATTGTTCAACACATGCTGATTCTAAGGACCCCCGAACGTAAACATAGCTGCCCTGTAAACTGCCCGACTCAAACAGACTGAACTAAAAAGTGCCTAAATATAATTATTAACCCGTTTAAATCAACAATATCAATATAATCAAACTAACAGATTATTGGGTGTATTTGCTGGTCACAAAGGGAATTTATAACAATAACTATGACCACTATTCTGTCCTACAAAGTCTAACTGCAGTAACTACGCAAAAGGTTAAACTGAGAAAAACTGCTTTAAAGTTTTTTTTACATTTTTAACTGGCCAGCCAAATTTATTATATGTAGATAAGTGATATGACACTTATTTCTACATGCATCGATGATGTAATTTTTATTATTGTATTGATATGTAATTCAATTGGGGTCCCGACCCCAAGGTTGAGAATAGCTGATCTAGAGGTAGAACAGGTAGAATACTCACCCTAGTGCAGGCCACCAGCTGAGACGTGGACAGAGCACACTGAGTGGCTGCAGCAATGACCCGGTTCTGCTGGGCTGAGTCCTCTGTCTTCTGAGCCACATTCTTGGCTTTAAGCACCAGAGCTGCTGCAGCATTAGCCACTGCCTTAGCCAGCTGCATCAGCATGTCCTTAAAGTAAGAAGCATGGGTAAGCATTACTCCCCACTCGATACTGACAAAGGAGGCACTGTTATTAATGATAATGTTGTAAAAAAAAAATAAAAAAAATTGAGTGCTTGAAATTAAAATATGAAAGGATATACTCACAACACATAATTAAAATCTGAAATTAAATTACATCTAGTGACATTTTGGGAAAGTGAAATCACTAATAAAACTACTTGATTTATGAGTGATTAAAGCCTGTGATTAAGCCTAACTTGATTAGGCATTAATCTCTACACTGCTGCCTCCAGTGAAAGCTGTCAGATTGGACATCAGTGTGGTTTCATGCCACTGAGCCACTCTGCCCAACAGTTTATCCACATGCTTTGATTCTGTTAAGGCATTTAAACAACACCCACAGTGCTACCATGTTGTTCCAGCTTGCTGTTGGCTTTTTTCAAACATAAAAGGTATAGTCAGTGATTCCAAGCCAATCATTTTTTTGTCAAATTCAAATGTTCTGTGTTTGCACTGAAACAAAATCTGTTCCTAACACACAGCCCAGGCTCTGTAAATGAGAAGTGGCGAAGGCTGAGCCACTCAACAATATTCCATTCATGCTGATGTACACACTGCAAAAAAGGTGTGTCTAAAAAGAAGATAAAAACACTAAATCTGAGGGAAATGATCTTGCTGCATGGACAGATAATTTCACTTGACAAGATTTCTTAAATTAAGATTATTAAATCTATACATAAGCATGTTGAACGCTTAAAATAAGAAATTAACTCTTAAAACAAGATCAATTAAAGCTGCAAGCAGCGATGAACTGGCCCGAGCAGAGTGCACTGCAGATTATTTGTTTCTTACCAAGATGAAAAAAAAACTTTGGATTTAGAAGTGTTAGATCATTTATCTTGTTTTAAGAGTTAATTTCTTATTTTAAGCACTTCTAAATGTAAAGTTTTTTTTATCTTGGTAAGAAACAAATAATTGTCAGGTCACTCTGCTCAGGCCAGTTCATCGATGCTTGCAGCTTTAATTCATCGTGTTTTAAGAGTTAATTTCTTATTTTAAGTGTTCAACATGCTTATTTCTAGATTTAATAATCTTAATTTAAGAAATATTGTGAAATTAAATTATCTGTCCATGCAGCAAGATCATTTCCCTCAGATTTAGTGTTTTTATCTGGTTTTTAGACACACCTTTTTTGCAGTGTAACAATTGCCGACTCCACCTTTATCACAAATCAGTTGAGTGTTTAAACAATTCAGGATTAAGAATTGTAATTTACTTTTTTTAAAAGTCGTTTTGAACACACATCTAGCTTACTGAGCAGTAGTGGAGAGATAGTGAGAGTAAGACAGTGATTTCCAACTACAGACTTGACCACCGAAGATTGCTGCAACCTCATACCAGTTTCAGCTGAACTTCACAGTGCATTTTTCCACAGAGACTGTTGGAGTCTGACCCACATGTGTTACAGTGTAGTCATCATGTCAGGGACTATGGCCCCAGGCCAGTATGGAGGGGTGGAAGGATCACAGCACAACTCATCCTTTAACTTGACAATGATTTATCTGATATATCCTACAGATACAGAGATTTTAAAATAACAATCAGAGCTATGTGACTGATTCATCACGTGATTCATTAGAATTAAAGTATACTCGACAGTAGGGCTGGGCGATATATCGATATAAAAGATATATGGATATATTTTTGAATGTGATATGGAATTAGACCATATCGCATATATCACTATTTTTTTCCTCTTTCTTTATGCATAAATGCTGCCCTTACTAGGGTTTGTCATATTTAGCCATTTTGCAATGTTCATTATTATTTTCTCATAAAAATGTATTTCAGAAAAATATTGGCCTATTTTAATTCATAGGCTATTTTTATATAAGATATTTTTTATTTAAATGTGCACTTTATGGAGCTTTGATTTTTAAAAAAGGTTCTCCTGTTGTTATACAGTATTTGTGTTCACTTAAATAAACAGTTTAAATTGAACTACTTGTGACATGTCATATTTGGCTTTGACTTTACTGAACATTTACTCACACTTTGCGCTAAAAATATCTATATATATCGTATTTCGATATTCAGCCTAAATGTATCGCGATATGACTTTTGGTCCATATCGCCCAGCCCTACTCGACAGCAACCCCAACTGATACTGTTGTGAGCCTTTTGAAACATTGTGAAGTTTGATTTGAATTGAATTATGATTGACAGATTGAATAATGATTGTGTTCGACTGGATTACTTAATACTACCTTGTTGACCAAGAGATTGTTTTGATTGGCATTTAAAAATGAAGCATTTGTCTTAATGGCAGACTTGTTACCAGCATCTGACAATAAGAGGGGACTCCCCATCTGGCAACCCTGAAAGATCCTTTACCTAGAAACTGTTAAATATTGACATGAAACACAGGAACAAGGGATACACTTTTATCATACAACCACAGACACTAGTCCTAATGTAACTTTCTCATTCTTCTGGGGTAAGGCATTGCCTGGGAAGAAAAGTTCTTCTGTATTGAGTACGTAGTGTATTGTAGGAAGATGTTTTTTAAAGGTTAATTTAAAGAAGTTTGTGTTGCTTCATTTTTTTAAATGAAGATATTATGCTGTTATATACCTCATCATTTTTGTCAACATTGAATAGTAAGTAAAATCACTGGAACAGTTAAAGCCTTATATATTAATATAGTGGGGCGGCATAGGTAACCTATTGTTCATTTTGTGATAAAAGCACCAAATTTGGTACATATATAGCTTAATATATTTAGAAAAAGACTGGATATTGGGCCTTCGCATATTTGCAATCTGATGACCATGGCGGCCATTTTGGAAAATGTCGGCCAACTGTTACAAGTAGATAGAACCTGGGCCTCCAAGCTGCTCTTTACATGTTTACAACACCACAAATTTTAATCACATAAAAGTTCAAGTGAAAATATGTCTTTTGACAATGTAAAACAATAAAAAATTCAAGAGAATGCAACGAATGCTACAGTAATAAATGAAATTGGGCTCATCAACAGTTTTTACTGATTCATTGCAATATATAATAACATTATAATATAATGAGATGAACAGTTACTCAGTAAAAGTGTGAGTGGGTATTTTATTTAGTTCTCAGGGTTATAGGATCTAGATTATGTCCATTATTGCACCTGGGTCCAATAGGAAAGGAGAGTTTAACCAACTGCTGCCACAGCAACCAAGGTCTGAATTTGTGATGGCCCAATATCCAGTTTTGTTCCCAATATATTTATCAACACATCTGCCAAATGTGGTGCTTTTATCACAAAATGAATTATTGTTATGATACATTGAGCTATGCCGCCCCACTAATAAGAAAATTCTAAGAAGGTTAGATCGGAAGTTGAGTTGAATTGCTTCTTTAAAAACAAATCTGTTTGTTACACAACAGTAACTGACTAAATCAAACATAAACTACAGTGTTTACCATGAGGGTTTTCTTTGCTAACACAGAAAGAATAATATATTAGGGATGTCCCGATCCGATCACGTGATTGGAAATCGGGGCCAATGACGTGGTTTCAGACTCGATCGGAATCGGACATTATGTCCCGATCAGGGATGGGATATATGTATATTCAGCATGATATAATTTTACTGCAGGCTGCATGTCAATAAGCGAAGCAGAAGTTCACACACTCCAACCTAGGTGACACTAATGCACCTTAAAGTTGGTGCCGCTGCCATTACAAGAAGAAGAAGAAGAAGAAGAAGAAGAAAACTAACAACACAGCAGCAGTTTAAACCGACGAAGTATGTCTGCAGTCTGGAAGTATTTTAAAGTGAACGAAAATAACACTGCGATTGCAAACTGTGAGGTATGTAAACTGGGAATTTAAAGAGGTGGCAAGCACATTACTGGCCTTACTTTATAACACTGTGGCACTTTTATTTGATTTTTTTAAGTTGGGCTGCTGTTCATTTTTATGTTGGACATTTTTATTTAAAATGTTCTGTTGCACTAAACAACAAGGTGAAGATTTTTATTTGTAATTATTACAAGCTACTTTAAGCTACCTTAAAGAAGTGCTCAAAGAATGTGTGTTAAATGATGAAATAAAAAAGGCACATCCTGGATCTGCTTCTTTGCTCTTCTTCATTTTTTAAATGTATTATAGAAGTATCGTATCGGGACTCAAAATTAAATGACTCGGACTCTGACTCGGGGGCAAAAAAACCTGATCGGGACATCCCTACAACATATCCCCAGTAAGAACATTAATCAAAGTTTAGATGGACGTACCTGGAACTGTGGATCAGTGTCTGTCTCTCCTATGTGAGACAGCAGCTCTCCACTGGCCTGGCCAACATTTCCAGCAGCCTGCAGCAGGTTCTGACGAGGCTGAAACCAAAAGATATCATGAACAAACACTCAAAACACAAAGAGTGAAACATGACAAATCACTTTGGCTTTCTACCTCTGTGTTTGCAGGCTGGGCAGTCTTCAGCATGTCAGAGACGGCCCCGGCCAGGTTCTTGGCAGCTCCGAGCAGCTGCTGCCCATTTCCTCCTTCATCCTCCATCAGTGCTGCCAGGAGTTTAACACCCTTTGACATTTCTGTCAGGTTGGAGGAGATTGTGGTCACAGCACAGCCAACCGCTGTGTAGTCCGTCTCTGCTGGGTCACCTGTGGATAGGTAGATAAATGGACAACTGATAAAGACTGATGATGTAAGAAAGCGGTCACAAGAAACTCAATGTGAACACTCCAAAACAGGAGCAGTGGTTGGAAATTGTCCAGGAAATCCTTGTTACAGAAAAATTGACATACCTGTTGAGACTCAAAGAGAACGTATTGGAAAAAAAACTGGAACATTTACATGAGACAAGTAGCCTGGCTAACGGCAGACTAATCACAAATGAGATATAGTCTGGACACCAGCCATTCATTTCTCCATAGAGGAGGCGTGGTTTACGATCCTCCAGAGCCGTTTATTGGGCGCTATGAATGTCTATCAAAAGCGTCTGTCTGTAGCTCTTAGCCAATCGTATCAGTTATACCAGATGACGTATGACGTATGTAGAGCGACAGAAATTGATGTTTACATAGCCGGACTAGCCCATCTCTACTTTGAGACTAAAATGCTCAATTCTGCTTCTGCAACGTTTTTCTGCAGCATGTTCTCGCTCTGGCTGCTCTGTAGTTTCAGCTCACAGTCTACCAGCAGTGTTTGTGTGTGTGTGTGTGTGTGTGCGCGCGTGTGTGTGTGTGTGTGTGTCTGTGTGTGTCTGTGAGAGAGTGTCGCTTGCTGCTTTGCTTCTCCAGCTCTCGATTTCTGCAAGATTATTTATTTTTACGCCTTATTCCCCTCATGTCATTCAGCCACACACATCAACTGATTTTATGGTCAATAGACGAGCTGCTGCGGGTCTCTGGGCTCCGCTGTCCCCCGGCTCGTAGCGAGATCACCGGCGTTACAGCAGTGAGCGGTAGTGGGGCTAGTTGGTAGATTAGGCTTTTGCCAAATCCTGTCAGGAGCAAGGCTAAAACATCCTTTTTGATGGTGAAACAGGAGTGTAAAGTCAAATGTTGTTCTTCTTTTAAAATAAACTTTCGCTCTAAACTATTTAAAACGCCTTCTACTGCTAGATTGAAAGAGAGTTTCGCGTCTGCTGCAGCCATGTTGGATCCGTATGAAAACTACAAAACTACAAGCTTCCATCTGTCCAATAGTACGCGTCAACCCTGATTCCAAAGTTCCAAAGCAAATGTTCACATTATGTTTTATTTATGTTTTAGACAATGCCCCAACTATTTTGGAATCTGGGATGTAAAAACAAGATTAAATGGGCGCTTATTAAAGTGAATTAAGTGAAAGGGTGTTTCTACCTGCAGTGAGGTTGACCATGGAGGCAGTGCCTGCTGTGATGGCATCTACCTGTGAATGGATCTCATGTTTGGACTCATCCATCTTGTTTTTGCGCCAAGCTTTGGATGCCTTGAACATACAAAAAATGTGTTAGCTCTCACACTTGTAAGCACTCAAATCGATCCACAATCCACAGAATAAAGGAAAGTTAAATCTTACAGCATCTGTTCCCAGGGGGGGCAGGGTATCAAAGTCATCCAGAGAGGCCTGGGCAGCCTGGACAGCCTGCATGC
Organism: Centropristis striata; assembly: GCF_030273125.1. Taxonomy (NCBI): domain Eukaryota; kingdom Metazoa; phylum Chordata; class Actinopteri; order Perciformes; family Serranidae; genus Centropristis; species Centropristis striata. The sequence continues at coordinate 24,437,492 of NC_081535.1, forward strand.
TACAGTTGATGGTTCCAGTCAGGGCCTGCTGTGCTGAAGTCTGTGGACACACAAAACCAACAATCTGTGTCTTAGATCTGTGTATTAGAGTTGTTCCGATTCCAATACCAGTATCGGGATTTGCTCCGATACTGCCGAAAATTCTGGCATCGGTATCGGCAAGTACTGGAGTCCAGGCACCGATCTGATACCACATAATTTATTAAAGTAGTAATCTATTTACTGGTTCGCTCCTTTAAGCCAATATTGTCGCTGCACTTTAATTTAAATATATTCCTAGATTTATTTATTTATGTTGCTGTTGCACTACTGTTTTGTGTACTGTTTTATTTAAAAATAAATTAAAAAATAAATGGCTTGAATCTGCTGTATTTATTCATGTTTTATAAAGGGTTTAACCTGAGCCAGGCCTTACCACAATGATAATCATATCACAGTCATGCAGGTGTAGGATGATATTATTTCTATAACATACTGGTATCAGATCAGTACTCGGTATCGGCCGATACCCACAGCTAGCTAGCTGACTTACATATACAATAGGTAGGAGCCATTTTCAGATTAGAACAATAGCCTCTCAAAATGTCTGTCCTAGGTTTTGTAATACATTTGTTAAGTAATCCAAGTTTGAGTCATATTCTGCCATTTAAAACCTTTTGTGATATGAGTCTGTTTTACCAGTGGAGGCATGTGTCCTCGGTGCATCTGTCCACTGGTGATGTGCTGCTTGGCCTGAGGCATGGAGCCCATCTGGAAGCTCTCTGGACCTCCAGCACCTGAGCGCATGATGGCTGGCAGGGCCACTGAGCCCGTTTCTACCTTGCCCACCCTGTTGAACTGCTGCTGCAGCACTGTGGACCTGGAGTGATATTAGAAAAGAACAAGAAATAAACAAACAAAACAGAACGTACTTGAATGCTTAATACAGAATTTACTGAAAATGGAGGTAGACTGTTATTAGAATTTTGAACCCTTCACATCCCTCTGAATTTTTGACAACTAGACAGTAGGGGATCACTGTTTAGAAAGCTTGATGAATATGTCTACAACTACTGAAAATGACAATATACAATACAAACATACAATATTTGTGATTGATTAATAATTCTAGTATACTGTATCACTAACACACACACTCACTTTTTGGGTGACACAGAGTCTTCCAGCATTGTTGACTCTTCGTCTCCCTCCAGGCCAAAGTGGTCTTTACTCTTTTTCTGTTGAAAGTCAGTACAGATATCAGTACAAACCACTGGGGCATTCAAAACATAATTTTAACCCATTGACGCCGGGAAAGCATTATTGCATTTCTACCATTAAAACCGGGAGCGCTGTTGCGTCACTCTACCATTAAGGCCGGGACAGCGGATATGTCATTTTGTAGTATTTGTATTTTTTTCCACCTATTTTCGGTCTCTTGGCCAATTAAATGCATCTGAATCATGATCAGAATACATGCGAGAGTGTCGCAATGCAACATCGGACTTTCCCAGAACTTTGAAATCATGGCGGAAGACGACTATAGCGGAGGAGCTCAGCAGTAAGTGACGGAAGCGATCTGATTAAAACAGCGCCGATGATTTAATTGCTGATCCGGACTTTGAACCCTCGGAACCAATCGACCGGCATTTATGGATGAGGAATATGTTTTTAGACGACATACTTTCACAGAAGAACAGACAGATTGGTGGCCATCTGGAGATAATAATAATAATATTATTAATGATATATTAATATTAATAATAATAATAGGCTAATTGATTGTGATGATGATATATAAGAAATCATGACTGTTTATGTCTTATATTACTTTATGCGTCGTTGAGTACCCTGAAAAATGCAATATATACAATGTATTATTATTATTTATTATTATTATTATTATGATAATTATTTTTTTTATTATTACAGTAGGCTAATGAGAACTATGTCTTGTTCGTCCAGTGGTCATATCATGTTTACATCTTGCTAATGGGCATGTATTAGTATTATGCATAGGATTTTTTATCCAGTCAAATGTAACATTTGCTGAGTTTGTTGATTTTTTAAAAAACTTTATTGAAGGTTTGGACAAATAAACTCAACTTCGTATGAAAGCCACGGGTATAAGCTCTCAAATACTTTTTGAATTTCATTTTTATCTGCTACAGAGGCTGAAAAATCTATTATTTAGTAGGTGTTGAATTTCCAGAAAAACTTCAGGTTTTAGGGGGTCATTTGAAAATCGCCCATAGGTTTTCCAGGCATTTTTTTCCAGGCGCTTTAGGCCTTAATGGGTTAAAGGAATCCTGATTTAAAAAAGGCTAAAAGACCTGTATGGCAAACTTGAGATACTGTGCAGGTGCTATCTCCCAACACAATGCATATGTTTAAGGACAGTGGTCAATAAACACATGTAAGAAAAGTATATAGTGCCATTTTTATCTAATAAATAGGTAATAAATAAGTTGAAAAGAATACATCAGAGTTAGAAGAGGAGCCCATGCAGTTGCAATCAGGGTTGATTGAATTGACAGTTGCAAATGCGTTTTTCAGCAGCAAGACATAGTGACAACACAATGAGCAATATACAAAGACAGTCATTTACAACATTATCTGGGAGTCAACAAAGTCACATTTCAAAGGAATTCTTCATTCATGTCTGTTGGCTGAAATGCTTGAAGAGTGGATATCCAATAGGATTAACCTGTATAAAAAGACTCCATATTACTGTCCCTATTTAGAAGTTTGATGGTGGTATTGAGAGAAAAATTCTAGACATAAATATAAGAGACAGGACGTTGGTCCAATTCACATTCACAGCATAGCTCCTAGACACACTTCTACGAGTGGTTTCTTTACAATAAGGAATCCACCTCGTGTCACACAGACAAAGGATTTCCTAAGGTAAAACATGTTTCTCTCTCTGATGTAGAACTTCAGGAGAGAACACTAAAGAGGGGTGTCTATGATCATTCATGAGTATACCTTAAGTTAATATATTTTACCAATGGATTACATGGTATAACATTGGTCCCATTATAATTGAGAATAATTGAGATTGTACCTTTTTGAGGATGATGTCGATGTAACCGGCAATAAGCTGAGCTATCTGCTCCCCCTCAGTGGTCTGCACAGAATAGTAACCATCCTGGTAGTCTCCAAAGTCCTGAAAGCAGAAAAAGATCAATCCTGTTGTTTAGTTTGGGTGCCTTCTGTTAGAGGTATCCAGGGCAAGTCCAACTGATAAGAGGCTCCAGGGTAACCCAAAACATGCTGGAGAATATGGATTTTGTCTGGCCTGGGAATGCCTTGGGGTTCCCCAGAAAGAGTTTAAGTGTAATCATGGAAAGTCTGGGTATTGGAACAAAGCATCAGGCTCAATGACATACTCTCCATGAAGACCTTACCAGGGTGAAGCTCTTTGGTGAGGCAGCCCAGCGTTTAATGTTGGTCAGGCTCCACTCCTGGATCACCTCCTTGGTCTTCTCATCTACCCTCATCACACTCTCCTTGGTGATACCAAGCAGACGAGGCACCAGTTTGTTCTTGCCCTTCATTTTCTCCTGCAGGATGTTTAAGGAAACAGTTAGAATGTGCTTACTACTTACTATTATTTATGCTTACCTCGTATACTCTTCTATGATCATGTAACTCTTTTATAATCATGTCTTGTACTACTTTATATATATATCATAATCATGTTAATATACATTATAACCATGTTAGGATGAATGACTTCATGTTATTATCTGTGTTAATGATGTAATGATGTAATTGTGTAATAATTGTTTGATTTAATGTGGATCCCAGGAAGAATAGTCTTTGTCTCTATGAAGACTAATGGGGATCCAAAGGACACAATAAACAATAAACTAGATTGTCTATATAAACTGATTTGAGGTGAAGCAAGTGAAGAGTTCCTGGGAATCCTCATCATGAGAGAACCTGACATGGTCACGAAGAAATCTCTGTTTTGGCTGTATTTCTTAAGGAAACTTCCCTCTGCCAGGTTCTTTTTAACTTTTACAGAGGAGAAATAGAAAGGAACCTTATATGAAACATTACAGACTGACATGGGATGTGCACAGCCTGGGACAGGAGGGATCTGCACTAAGTGATTTAAACCCAACAAAACATCACTGGTGAAGTGAGGTGCCTCCACAGAGCCCACAGTATACTAAGACATTTTGTGTACACCAAGGACCAAAAACATTTTTGTTCACTGAAATAAAAATAAAAACGAGAGTTTAAAAAAAAAAAAAAAAAAAGATAACTAACTGAAACTGAATTTTGTGGTTCTAAAACTAACTGAAATTATAGTGAAAGTGTCCTTCGTTTTCGTCTTTGTCAACTTTTTTCATACATAAACCTTTTGGTTGATATGAAATCTATTTCATCTATCTGGTTTTATGACTTGATAAACTTATTGGGGCTGAGATGGGTCAGACAAAGGAAATAAAGGAAACATGAATTGTGACCTTATTGAATCTGGCACCCAACAAATACCCCATTACAAAAAAAACTAAAACTAACACTAAAACTAATAAAAACTAAACTAAAACTAAGCATTTTCCAAAAAATAAAAACTAATTAAAACTATCAAACTCACTCTAATAACTAACTGAATTTTAAAAAAAAAAATTTACAATGAAATTAAAACTAAAAGTACTGAAAAATCCAAAAGTATTATAACCTTGTATTAGACCTTAGTCTTCATTAAAGGGCAAGATGAGAGGCTGCTTGTCTTTTGAGTAAGCTGCAGTTTTATCAGATCCTTCTCTGCAGCACCTGACTAACAGTCTAGATGTGATAAAACCTGCAGGACTTTTCCAGTCAAGCTTGGTGTTGACCAAGGTTATAATAGTTTGGGATTTTTCATCAGTTTTAGTTTTAATTTCGTTGTGATTTTTTGTTTTCAAATTCAATTAGTTTTAGTTCGTTTTTAGAGTGAGTTTGCTGGTTTTAATTATTTTTTATTTATTGGATAATGCTTAGTTTTAGTTTAGTTTTCATTAGTTTTAGTGTTAGTTTTTTTGTAATGGGATATTTGTTGAGTGTGAGATTTTAAAAAAGTCACAATAAATGTTTCCTTTATTTCCTTTGTCTGATCCATCTCAGCCCCAACAAGTTTATTAAGTCATAAAACCAGATAGATGAAATAGATTTCATACCAACCAAAAAGGTTTACGTATGAAAAAAGTTGACAAAGATGAAAACGAAGGACATTTTCACTATAATTTCAGTTAGTTTTAGTTAGTTTTGTAACCACAAAATACAGTTTCAGTTAGTTATCGTTTTCTAAAAAACTCTTGTTTCTATTTTTATTTCAGTTAACGAAAATGTTTTTTCAATTCTAGTTTTAGTTATTTCGTTAGCTTTTGTTAACTATAATAACATTGGTGTTGACTCTTTCTGACATATATATTATGATATATTACTCTCCATCTTAACAGCAGGAGAAATAATACGTTTTCCACAACAGTTTACAAAATAAACACCAAGAAAGGAAGCTTTGTTTCTTCCAGTGGCTCACCAGCAACATTATTCATCATCAAATTCAGCTTGGGTTGAGAGCACAAAGAGTGATTTGTATCAAATACAATGCTCTTAGTCTTTGATATGTTAAACAGTTTATTACCAGTAGCCCATGATAGTATTATCTGCATCTCTTTGTTAACAGTTGCAGTGATTTCATTAGCTGCGGGTGAATATTCTCATATAGTTGTATCCAGTGGCGGACTCAGACTGTTTGAAGGGCAGGGGCGAAAAAATAAAAAGGGCATATTCTGCACAACATGGAGCCCCGCCAGCACGCCAAATTATGATGCATCATGTATGATGAAATATTAGCATTAAGTTAAAAGGAGGTCCAGATCAAAGTAATTAATGATATGGTACAATTAAAAGTATCGAACCAAACCATCTAGGGGGGTCAGGAGGCATGCCCCCCCCCCCGGGAGAAAATTGGTACATTTTTAAGTAAAATGCATCTATTTTGTGCATTTTGAGAGCTAAATGAGAGCAAACATCTCACATAACATTATTCACAGTTGGGTGATACCGTATTATAGAATCTCTAGAGGGCACATCATCATAATTTATTGTATAAAGGGGCACCCTAGAGGGCAATCAATACGTATTTTCATGTGTAAAAGGCAGCCAATAAGGCACTTTCTCTCATTTTCACCACTCTAGAGGGCACTTTCGCACGCTTTTTCTACCACGGAGGCACCAAACAGGAAAAAGGGCACTAGAAAGGCTCTCATTAAGGCACGTTATCAAATTTTCTTGCACTAGAGGGTACATCATCATGATTTATTATATGAAGGGGCACCATAGAGGGCATCCAATCATTTTTTGCACGTTTAAAGGGCAGCCAATAAGGCACTTCCTCTCGTTTTCACCACTCTAGAGGGCAGTTTAGCGCGCTTTTTCAACCATGGAGGCATGAGGGGGGGCGGTCGCCCCTCCTGCCCCCCCTCTGAGTCTGCCACTGGTTGTATCCTCAGTATACATGTATAGGCCTTTTTTGAACAGCAAGTGGAAGATCATTATGAAAAGCAAAAAGAAAGTAAAGAGCCAGACAAACTTCCTTGTGAAAATCCACACTCAACATTTCCAGCGTCTGAAAGGTTCCAATTAAAGTGTGTGTTCTCTTCTACAACAATCTTATGAAACCTTTTATTCTCGAAGGCTTTCCCATGTTTTTATCTGAATCATTTGCGCAAAGCTTTTAAGCTGCACTTTATCAGAGGTGGTGAAGACAACAAACTAACTTTAACTGGCCAGCCAAATGGTTTATATGTAGATAAGTGATATGACACTTATTTCTACATGTATTGATGATGTCATTTTTATCCTCAAAAATCATGATGATTTATTTGACCTTTGACCCCAAAAACATAGTTACTGCATTGTAGTAAAAGGTTCTAATAGTAATGCAAAAAAAGATTGTTGTCTTCTTTCAGGTTTTATATTTAGTTTTCAGTGAATAAATATTTTTACATTGATTTTGTTATAAATGTATTTAAAAATGTTGAACAACTCTATTCAAAGATTTGAATATTTTAGACTTAATAATATAAAGAAATGTTATATTTTAGTCTTTATATCATTTCATCTCACTTTTTTACTTTTTTCCCTTTCAAATAAACATATAATTTCTGTTATTTTTATGTTTAAATTAATATATATATATATATATATATATATATATCCAAAGCAGACCGTGATAAATGCAATTACTGCTTGGTTTTGAGTTGGATTTTGTGGTTTTTACATAATTATTTCTCTGAAATAAAGCAAAATTGAAATCTAAAACTTTGTCACAAGATAAAACAGACATCAAAGAGTTCTTTTTTTTTTTTTTGTTATAACTCAATTTTGAACAAAAATGTAGTTACTGCAGTTAGACTTGGTAGGGAAGTATTAATGTGTACATGGTATGAGCACCTGAGGCCGAGAACAAAATGAGCCTGTCCAGAATGACAAACGTGGCTCATAAAATCATAGTGAAAGATCAGAAACCACTGGAATGTATTTATAAAATGCAGATGAAACAAAAAGCCCGACAAATTACATTTAAACCCTTTATCTGCTTTTTGAATATTTAAAAAAAACTACCCTTTAGATAGACACTGTACAGCCACTGCAGCAACCAAGAACATTTACAAAAAGTCTTTCATACCAAATACAGTAGCTGTAGTAGAGTAGCGCAACTGTAAAAGTGAAACCACTTAAAACTTCGCAGTACACTGCAAAAACCAACTGACAGAAATAGAAATAAATAACTAGAATTAAGCAAATACATGCTTGAAAAAAGTAAAATTATCTGCCAGTGCAGTAAGTAAATGTTTCTTTGGAAGAATTCTTGACATAAGTAAAAATACAGAGGCACTGGAAAAAACAATGATGTCTTGAAATAAATCCAAATATACTTATTTTTGAGGAATTGTGGCTTGAAAAGAACGACTGTAGTAACATTAAAATAAGTCAGCAATACTTGAAACGAGCACGTTCTGGTGAGAGAAAATGCTTTTGAAGTATCATTCAAACTCCATGCAACTAAAACTCTCAACTGGAACCAATATTATGGGTAAAAACTCACCATATTTAACAGTTGAATAGCTTGAAAAGCATGAAAAAGCTCACAATGTCAATTGTAAAAAGACTCTTTCAACAATAAGATGATTACATAAGCACATAATAATAACAATAATAATAATAATAATTAACCCATTGAAGCCTAGAAAGCGGATACATTGTTTTGTAGTATTTGTATAAGCTCTCAAATACTTTTTGAATTTCCTTTCTAAAAAAAAATCTATTATTTAGTAGAAGCGTTGACACTTCTGTTGAATTTCCAGAAAAACTTCAGGTTTTAGGGGCTTATTTTAAAAATCGGCCAGAGGTTTTACAGGCAGTTTTTACAGCTGTTTTAGGCTTCAACGGGCTAAATAAGCACGTGAAGTTATGGTCAGTAGGTAAATTATACTCAAAACGATATAATTAAGATACTATTGCTAGATATAAGAAGAAAATACTTGGCAAGCTTCATGTTTTTTGCAGTGTAGCTTTCAAATACACTTGGATTGACCCTCAAAACAAATACAAACTTCTCCATCTTGTCAAGCCACTGATCTGAAATGTTTCCCACATACATGTTGAGTGATAGAATTCTTCTCACCTTGACCAGAAAGAAAGACACTCCGTAGGTTTTCAGAGATCTGGCCAGCTTCACATAGCTGACTTTGGCCTCGATCTCAGTCATGTTCTGACAGTTTTTGTGCGCCTGAAGAGACAAGTGAAACAAAGGAATGCAACAACTCTTATGATGCTACTTCAATTCTGTGTTTTCCTGCATATAATAGTATATCCTGTTTTCAATAATACAGTTTCATTTTTGCTAAACACTAGACAGATCTTTGCAATACTACCCCCAAACATCAACACTTCCCCCCGCTAACTGTACATGTTTTTAAACTCAATACTGTGAGACTCAATTTCAATACTGGAATCTTTTCCTGAAATAAATATATTTATATGAGAAAAGAATAACAAACATTATAAAAGAACTAAATATGACAAACCCTAGTAAGGGCAGCAATTAAATATAAAGTAAGAATTTTTTTTTTACTTTATCGATATATGTAATATACTACTTTATTAATCCCACAATGGGGAAATCCAACCTCTGCATTTAACCCATCAATTTTTACACACAAGTGAACACACCATGCAAGGAGCAGTGGGCAGCACATTACTGCGCCCGGGGAGCTGTGGAGGGGGGTTAGGTGCCTTGCTCAAGGGCACTTCAGTCCTAGACCTGTCAGTACTGGGATTCGAACCGGTGACTCTCCAGTTACAAGCCCGATTCCTAACCTCGAGGCCACGGACTGATATGTTCTAATTCCACATCACATTTAAAAATATATCCATATTTATCCATATATTGCCCAGCCCTACTGGAAGGTAAAACAAAATGAATGCATCTTCAAGTAACAAACTAAATGAACATTCTACCGCCTATATGTAGTGATGACCAGAATAATGAACAATCAGATGAATAGGCAGAAGAGTGGAATGAGAAGAGACATGCTCCTGAAGCTTCAGAGTCCAGGCCTTACCTGGAAGATCTTTTTCTCTCCTTTGTGCTTGATGTACTCTTTGGGAAGGAACTCCTTTAAACTGAAGAGGAAAGAATTCAAATAGAATTAAACAAGCCTCGGGCCAGATTAACAAGCCTACCCTGAACAAAAAATTGGCAAATGATAACGAATGAAAGTGATGAAAACAGTGAATATGTGAATATGAAGGCAGCACTCACTCTAAGAATCCAGGCTTGTGTTTGGACTCGTTGTGATCTCCAAACTGGATCTGACACTGATAGCCTGCAAACTCACAGGCCTTATCAAAGGAGACTGGATGGGATCCATTCAGAATGTCATCACGGGCCTACACACACAGACACACACACAGACACAGACACACAGACAGACACAGACACACAGACACAGAGACACAGACACACAGACAGAGACACAGACAGACAGACAGACAAACAGACACCCAATAATAATTAATTATAAATCCATAATTCAAAATTGAAATTAGCATATGTCAAAAACAAAAGGGGAACACCTGATAATTTCTCCTGATTGTAAAAAAAAAACTTTCCATGTGGAAATGGAAAGAGGTTTCCTGGCTTACAGGCATGCCCCAGAGAGATTTAAGAGTCTATATGAGTAGTTTGTGTACCTGAACGTAAAGCAGGTTGAGCTGGACAGGGTCCCTGGAGTCCACGTTCTGATCTGAGTAGAAGAACTTCCTCCTCAGCAGCAACATCTCTGTCTCCTCCACACCCTGTTCCCTCAGCGTCCTGCCATGGTCCAACCAGTTCACTGAGGACAGACATCAACCAAAACAACTGACTTAGGAATGGCAAAGACCTGATTCCACAAAGTACGGACGTCCCAGGAAAAGATCTTGTCTGGATGGTAGCATAAGTTGCTCCAGAACCTGTATGTACCTTTCAGCATTAAAGGAAAGGAAAAAGGGGAAAAAAAGGCCAAATGTATTATGACCTCTTTGAATCTTGCACCCAACACATAGCCCATTCCAAATAAACTAAAACTAAAACTAATAAAAACTAAACTAAAACTAAGCATTTTCAAAAAAATAAAAACTAAACTAAAACTAGCAAACTCACTCTAAAAACTAATTTAAACTAACTGAATTTGAAAACAAAAATTCACAATGAAATTAAAACTAAACTAATGAAAAATCCAAAACTATTATAACCTTGGTATACAGGAGCACCAACATCTGGAAAATTCTCAAAATTATGAAATTCCTTTTCGATGATACTGGTTAATTGTTATTCATGTAAAGCAGGGGTGGGCAACCTTTACTAACTAAAGAGCCACTGTTGGCATAAAATAAAGAGAAAATCGCGGAATGGAGCCGCAAACCTTATATTGAGCCTAAAATAAAAATTAAACAGCCTAATAAGTCTAAATTAGCCTACCAACATTATTAATAGTCATATTGAGCATCTTTAATATGATTTTAAAAACTAGTCTATCTTGGGGAACTCAAAACTAAACTCAAAGTTGGCAAAATTTAAAGGTTAATGCGCCGGGCCGCAGACTTTCGTAAGCTATGAAACACATTTTAGTTGACTTAAATGTCCAAACTTTTTTAATATGCTGTAAAAAGGCTATACAATTTTACATTTGAAGAATACAAATAGTTTTTGGTCTACACCATTGATAAATGAAAATTTTAATGTAAAAAAAAATGTATAATTTTTTTGTCTCAGCCACGGGGAGCCCCTGCAGGCGGCCTAAAGAGCCACATGAGGCTCTGGAGCCACAGGTTGGCCACCCCTGATGTAAAGGGTCATTTTGGTAATAGAAATAATACAGTAAAATGATTAAATGTAAAAGCTTGCTACAGTGTGCGGGCTTGTGTTTTTCATACATTCATCATCTGTGTGGAGCTTCTGCTTCAGCTTCTCCATCTTCTTGTCGTCTCTCAGCAGAGTCTTGTCTCTCTTCAGGGTGCCGGTGGTCTCCTCCTTCTTCTCTTCACCGATGTCTCTCACCAGCGAGTACTCATCATAGTTTGTAATGCCTGATGCACAAACACATTCAGGTTAATACATTTACTTTTTAATAACATTTACTCATGCGTCTCTCATACTGGGTCTCCCAAGCCGACGGTTAACATCCAAACATAATAATAGGTTGTATTGTATTCTTACCTATGCAGCGAGGAAGAATATTTTATTGCAGTGGATTAATGAAAAAGTACCAACTGATAAAAGCTGGCAAAGAGTGGTATTTGATCTAGTGCCATTAGAGCAGTAGTTCTCAACCTTTTTGAGTCGCGACCCCCAATTTAATATGCATGTTGTCCGTGACCCCCGCTCACTGAACACAGAAAAAGACACAAATTGACCACAAACTGGTCAAAAAAAACACAACATGACCAAAAAAAGACACAAAATGACTAAAAAAAAAGACACAGAATGACCAAAAAGACACAAAATGACCAAAAAAGACACAAAATGACCAAAAAAAAGACACAAAATGACCAAAAAAAGGAAACAAAATGACCAAAAAAAGGAAACAAAATGACCACAAAATGATTTAAAAAAAAAGACATAAAATTACCTAAAAAGACACAAAATGAACAAAAAAAGACATTAAGTGACCAAAAAGACTAAAACACATGAACACTTTAACACAGTGGAGACAGAGCTGACTTCCAAAATGATTTGGCGACCCACAGAAATTATCTCGCGACCCCAATAGGGGTCCCGACCCCAAGGTTGAGAACAGCTGCATTAGAGTACCATACATGTATATTGCATTCAAAAACAGACCAATTCTATAAAGTGTGGGAACCCTATTTGAATTATGTAGAACCTGATGTCTCTAATATCATGCTGCAGGGATTTTCTTGACTGCTCATACTACACATTATTACTGTAACCCCAAGTATTATTGATACGGATCTGAGCTGATGTTTTTGTTTGTTTTTTGTTTACTTGTTTATTTGTTTTGCTTTTTATTTCTGTGAACCATATTATGTAACCATCCTTTACTTGTGAAAGTGAAAAATTAATAAAAATATAGTAAAAAAATAAATAATAATAATAACATTTACTCAGAAGGGGAGTTGAGTGGGTGATGTGTGAGCAGAGTGCTGCAGAGCTGACCTATTCTGGCACAGATGGTCATCAGCATGTCACTGACTATCTTGGAGTCGTCCACCATGACTGTCTTCACTGTGCCGTCCAGCATGCGGATCTTCAGAGGCCTCTGCTTCTTCTTATATTCCAGAGTGTCCTGAGAGGAAGACAAGATAAGTCAGGAATTTTCACATGTCATACTGCTGCTCATCCAGCTCCACTGGCTACCTGTTGCAGCCTGCATCAAATTCAAATCTCTAATGCTGACCTACAAAGCTGTCTCTGGTACTGCACTTACCTACCTGAACGCCCTGATACAGGCATATGCTACCTCACAACCGTTGCGCTCTTCCAATGAACGGCGCCTGGCCCTGCCACATGTTCGCCCAAGGCAATCCAGACTCTTTGCTATGGAAGTAAATCTGTGTCATCGGAGTTTGAAATAAAAAAGACGTTGAATTCTAGCACTGAATATTTATGCATTGAAATTATGTATCTGAATGTTTTTCAACGTTAAAAAATCAACCGCAAAAAATTCAACCGCAAAAAATTCAACCTCAAAAACTTAAATTCAACCTCAAAAAATTAAATTCAACCTCAAAAAATTCAACCTCAAAAAATTAAATTCAACCTCAAAAAATTAAATTCAACCTCAAAAAATTCAACCTCAAAAAATTAAATTCAACCTCAAAAAATTCAACCACAAAAAATTCAACCTCAAAAAAATAAATTCAACCTCAAAAAATTCAACCGCAAAAAAAATTCAACCGCAAAAAATTCAACCTCAAAAAAATAAATTCAACCTAAAAAAATTCAACCTCAAAAAAATTAATTCAAACTCAAAAAATTAAATGGCAAAAAAAATTCAACCTCAAAAAATTCAACCTAAAAATGTGCGTTTTAATTTTTTGCGGTTTAATTTTTTGAGGTTGAATTTTTAACGTTGAAAAACATTCAGATACATAATTTCAATGCATAAATATTCAGTGCTAGAAATTCAACGTCTTTTTTATTTCAAACTCCGATGACACAGATTTACTTCCATACTTTGCACTTCTTGTCCCCTGTTGGTGGAACCACTACCAGTTCCAACCAGAGCAGGGGCGTCCCTCTACCTTTAAAAACCACCTGAAGACCCAGCTCTTCAGAGAGCATCTTCTCTCCTAGCACCACATCACAACTCTACTCCTTAGAGAATTGTCACTAGCACTTATTGATGCACTAATGGCTCTTATCGCGCTATTGTTCTCCTTTTTTCCTGTAAATTGCTTTGGATAAAAGCGTCTGCTAAATGACTTAATGTAAATGTAAATTTTGTCTTCCAGGCTTTATCATCCATAACACTTAAATAAGACAAAACTGATTCTGAATTTCACCAAAGTACATTAAACAAAATTCCTTCAAACAAGAGGTTGTAGTTGTCGCACACCAGGCTTATAACAACACACACCTTACACCAAGGTTATTATAGTTAACGAAAACTAACGAAATAATGAAAACTAGAATTGAAAAAACATTTTCGTTAACTGAAATAAAAATAAAAATGATAACTAACTGAAACTGTATTGTGTGGTTACAAAACTAACTAAAACTAACTAAAATCATGGTGAAAATGTCCTTCGTTTTCCTCTTTGTCAACTTTTTTCGTACATAAACATTTTTGGTTGATATGAAATATATTTCATCTATCTGGTTTTATGACTTAATAAGCTTATTGGGGCTGAGATGGATCAGACAAAGGAAATAAAGGAAACATTTATTGTGAACTTATTGAATCTCACACCCAACAAATACCCCATTGTCCAAACTATACTAAAACTAAGCATTTTCCCAAAAGATAATAACAAATTAAAACTAGCAAACTCACTATAAAAACTAATGAAAACTAACTGAATTTGAAAACAAAAATTCATAACGAAATTATGACTAATGACAAATCCAAAACTATAATAACCTTGCTATATGTGTGTGTGTGTGTGTGTGTGTGTGTGTGTGTGTGTGTGTGTGTGTGTGTGTGTGTGTATAGAGTGTGTGCAGAGTGTGTGCAAGAGTGACTCACCCCATTCCTCAACATGTAATAGTCCAGAGCCTTTCCTGCCTCCAGCCAGATGCCTTTCTTTGGGTCTTCATCAGACAGAAACAGCCCATAGTCATTGGCTGCAGAAGGAAACAGAAATAAAGCGTGTAAGTGTGTTTCTTGGCATACATGCACATATGGCTATTTAGTCACTCTGGAGCTATTATTGTCTCAAGTACTTGCATTTCATGTAACTTTTCAAATACATGAACTAGCTTCCTGGTCAACGTTAGGTCAGTGGGTCTCATATCTGCTCCAAACATATCAGGTTTTAAATGTGACCTATTCTTTGGATCATTTTTATATGCTGGACAGTAGAAACTAGTTGTTGAGTTAGGCAACATCAGAGATATTGGCTTTAACTCTTTGTCCTAAATATTAAATGAGTCAGATGTTGATCCAGCAACACGGAGAGCTGCTGTTGAAATGGCTTATGTAACAAGACAAGACTCTGCATGCACTCCAGCTGATGTGTCTCTGGAGAGAGGGCTATTCATTTTTAACTGCAGCACTTCTGCACAGCCTGTAATCAACTAGACAAAAGGTACAAGGCCACAAATAATCTGCTTTCAGACATTCTCTACCTTGCGTTAGGGTTTTTTTTGTACACATTGTGACTTAACCCTCTATGGTACGCATTATGAAAAAAATGTTTGGAGAATCTTTATTTGTCTTGAAATAGACCAAATAAACATAATCTGAAGATTTTGGGGTTTGTTGCCCGTAGGCAACATTGTACCATACGGTGCAATGTGAAAAAGAAAGTTTGTAAAATTTATTTTAACATTATTTATTTCATAAACATGTGTAAAAGATTCAGTTGTTTCAACAGGGTACAATACATAACATTTTAAATTTAAAAACATTATAAAAGGACATTTTTTAACTGAATGTTGCCTGAACCAACGCCCCATTGAAATGATTTTCTTAAAGTTTATGAAACTATCTAAAATGAAGGTTTTCTCACCTATGAGCAGGAATACATTTTTTTCAAGATGGAAAAGGGCCAGGAAATGACGTTTTGAGTGATTTTTTGTGGCACAAAATGGCAAAGCTGTTCCCTTTGAAAAAGTCTGCAAAATAGGGTTTTAATATGGCCTCCTGGAGATCATGTGACAAATTAAAGCATTGCTAGTGGTTCCCTATACTCTTCCCTCTTTTTTAAAGTATTGCATCACTCAAAAACATGCATTGTATAAACCTGACAAAAATGGATATTTTGCCTGAGAGCAACACCGTACTATCGAGGGTTAAACTTCTATATTCACCATCTTTCCGAAATTATTGTTTCAGTATCTAAAGACAATTTGTGATTTTGACTAATAAAGTGTTTTTTTATCCTAACAGCTACTTGCAGGTGAAGAGAATAATGTTGCTCATATTGCGATGGAATGCTCCTGTGTGACCACTGTATATGTTCTTACTGACTATAACCTGAGCCACTTGGAACTGGAAGTATTTCTGGCCTTTAATGCTTGTTCTTTCCAACATGAGGGCTCATTATTATCCTTAACATAAGTACCTAGCTTCTCTCCTTCACCATCCCCTACCGTCCACCAAGTGCTATTTATATGGATGGAACCTTTCAAAGAAAACATGTTGAGTGCTCCCTAATCCAGACAAGCAGACAGATTGCCTGACATAGGCCAGGATTATTCTAATAATAATAATAATAATAATTAGTCCAAGTGTTGTCTGGCCTTGTCAGAAAGCACAGTGCTTAAAAGTGTTCTGAAAAGTCGCATCATCTCTCGGACATCCATAACTGCATACATGGAAAATGACAGATATATAGTAGTAATAACATTTTTTTTTAAAAGGAAGACATAGAAAAGGCTGACTGGGGAAATGCATGTTTTAAAGCCCAAAAACAATCAGTACCAAGGTTATTATAGTTAACGAAAACCAACGGAATAACGAAAAATATTTTTTTTTTTTGAAAACGATAACTAACTGAAACTGTATTGTGTGGTTACAAAACTAACTAAAACTAACTAAATTATAGTGAAAATGTCTTTAGTTTTCGTCTTTGTCAACTATTTTCATACATAAACCTTTTTGGTTGAAATGAAATCTATTTCATCTATCTGGTTTTATGACTTAATAAACTTATTGGGGCTGAGATGGATCAGACAAAGGAAATAAAGGAAACATTTATTGTGACCTTATTGAATCTCACACCCAACAAATACCCCATTACAAAAAAACTAAAACTAACACTAAAATAATAAAAACTAAACTAAAACTAAGCATTTTCCAAAAATTTAAAACTAATTAAAACTAGCAAACTCACTCTAAAAACTACTTAAAACTAACTTGAATTTTTTTTTTAATTTGAAAACAAAAATTGACAACGAAATCAAAACTAAAACTAATGAAAAATCCAAAACTAGTATAAACTTGTTCAGTACTAGAATGAAATTATTACAGTACAAATGGTAGATGAGAACACACATTTACATTAAGTTAAACCGATGGTCTCCTGATGTGCCAGACACGTGCATTAAGTGCTCAGAAGGAAAGGGTACTCTGTACCACTGCGTACATGGGATTGCCCAAAAATAAAAAAAATATTGGAAAGAACTAGCTATGACTTTATCTGAGATTGTTGGAGTGAAGATACTTCACCAGGCAAAAAATATACTTGGTATGTATCCAAAAAACTTTATTGTCAATCCTAAAAAGTCTACTTTAATTGGTTTTGGACTCCTGTAGGCCAGGAGGATGATCGCTCTCTTTTGGAAGAAAATGGATGTGCCCTCGATACATGTGTGGATAAAAGGAGATGGCATCTTGTATTGCAGTAGTTCTCAACCTATTTGAGTTGCGACCCCCAATTTAACATGCATGTTGTCTGCGACCCCCGCTCACTGAACAGAATCTCACACGCACAGTTCAGATCACCCAAAAAAAGGAAACAAAATTACCAAAAAAGACTCAAAATGACACAAAAAAGACACAAAATGACACAAAAAAGACACAAAATTACCAAATAGACACAAAATTACCAAAAAAAGGAAACAAAATTACCAAAAAAGACACAAATTGACCAGAAAATGATCAAAAAAAGACACAAAATGACCAAAAAAAAGACACAAAATTACCAAAAAGACTAAAACACATGAACACTTTAACACAGTGGAGACAAAGCTGACTTCCAAAATGATTTGGCGACCCCCAGAAATCATCTCGCAACCCCAAGGTTGAGAATAGCTGTTTCACTTGATTGTTAAATCTAGAAATAAGCATGTTGAACAATTAAAATAAGAAATTAACTCTTAAAAAAAAGCTAAACTATCTAACACTTCTGAATCTAAAGGTTTTTTTTACCTTGGTAAGAAACAAATAATTGTCAGTGCACTCTGCTCGGGCCAGTTCATCGCTGCTTGCAGCTTTAATTGATCTTGTTTTAAGAGTTAATTTCTTATTTTAAGCATTCAACATGCTTATTTCTGGATTTAACAATCTTAATTTAAGAAATCAAGAGAAACTATCTGTCCATGCAGCGAGATCATTTCCCTCAGATTTAGTGTTTTTATCTGGTTTTTAGACACACCTTTTTTTGCAGTGTACTACTTCACATGTCATCTATGCATCCAGGTCTGGGAACGTGTTGGGGGAGCAGGTTTCTTTTCAACCATCCAACAAGCAGTTCTCATAAAGTATAATTGCATCCCAAAAGTCTTATAATGTTATTTGTATGTCTGTGCATGTGTGTGTGTGGGGGGAGCAGAAAGAGAGAGAACTCACGCTGGCCGAGCTGGGCCTCAGGAACCCTCTCCCTGATGATCCGGCAGGCATCGTACACCATGGTGGAGGGCTCAAACTGCATGGTCTTCACCACGTTCCCCACACCGATCTTTAGTGACAGGGCCACCATGATTGCTGCTCTGCACCTCCACCCAACTCACACCTGCATGATGGTCAATAAAGTAGTTAGTTGAGACTAAGTCATCTTAAAACAATCAAAGTAGCCAAATATCACATTCATTATACCGTCTAGTCACTATAGCATTGTAACCATCATATCATCAGTATAATTACCTTCATCTTGTCAACCATCCTACCAACTGATCTGCTTTTTTTAACTTCTTAAGTGTCCTTGTTCTGTTCTGTGTTTTTTTCTATTGTTGTTTTTATCTATGCTACCTCAGTATTTTATTTTATTCTATTGTATTTTATTTTTATTGTACTTGAATACCGGACTGCTGTGACAACCGAATTTCCCTTCGGGGATGAATAAAGTAATCTATCTATCTATCTATCTATCTATTGTGTCACCATCACATCAATAATAATGGAAGTAGAGATATCTGTCTGCTGGATCTCGAGATTAAACTCGACGATATTTTTTGCCGCGTTGAAAATCAGTCTTGCCAGATTTGGGAGTTATCCAAACTTCTATTTGTGACCTGTGGGGCAGTGAAAGGAAAAGAAGAAGAGGAGGAGAAGGAGGGGAAGCAGCACGCAGCCATGATGACATCACAGGGGCTCGTTAAGAAGAGGAAGAAAGAATCGAATCTGACCAGTCCTCCTGCAGCAGTCTCTTACAACTGCAAAGCCGGGGTGTGCAAATTGCTAACAGGCTAACAGTTAGCTCTGTAGCAGTACAGTGTGTATGTGCTGCTGCTGCAGGAGGTGTTCACTTAGCGATCTGTTTGTTTGTTTACAACAAGTATCTGACACTTTGTGCACACGTAGTGAAGCCGGTTAATTCACGATCGCTATGTTTATGATAATCAGCCATGCTGCTTTGTTTTGATTAGCTGCTGATGTTGTGCAGTTAGCGATGGCGGCCACAGTTGCGTCTCCCGTGTTTAATCCGTCCTGTATGTGATCACGGATAACGCTGGAAACTGTCGCTAAGCGATTACGCGACAATAAGAACCATACATCACCTCCGGAGTCTCATTAATCCCTCTGGTGGATTTTATTTATTTATTTATTTTATTTGAACTTTTATAAAATTTTAGTTTTAGTTTCAATTTGTGGAAGAAGCAGTTTATTTGACATTTAAAAACTCACGCTTACATCATGCATGTAAAGAGTTATAATTAAACACTTCAAAATGCATGTGCAACTCAGTTAAATAAAAGTCTTTTGGTCCAGTCATGTATTGTGTCATTTTATTTTTCTTAAAATCTCGTGAGCTGAGAGTATCGTCACTCCCATACTGTCTGCTTGGATTTGAGAGAACAGCTCAGTATAACTCTCTGGCTCCTTCATAACTATGATGTCATAGCCAAAATGCAATGGCTAAGTGTAGCTAAAGTTTTTGGCGTACATGAACCACATGTATTCTCTGCATGTGTATGTGTATATACTCTATGTGTATAGTATGTATGTAAAAAAAAAAGTTATACCACCACTTTATACCACAACTATAAATGTACAACTTTGTCAGCCCTGCTTAGCTCAAATGGTTCATGATTGCGACTTTTTTTCTCATTTTGAATTGTTTCACGTGACTTCAACTTTTTTCTCATTTTGGCCTTTTTTTCACGATTTAGATTTTTTTTGTCATTTTGACTTTTTTCATGTGACTTCAACTTTTTTCTTTTCATTTAGACAATTTCTTGTGACTTCAGTTTTTTCTCATTATTTTGACTATTTTCTCGTTGTTTTGATATGAGAGAAAAAAAGGCAAAATCATGGAAAAAAGGTTAAAATGATTTAAAAAAAAGTCGAAATCATGAGAAAAAAAGTCAAAATGAGAGAAAAAAATCAAAATGAGAGAAAAAAAAGTCAAAATCACGAAAAAAGTCAAAATGACAAGAAAATCGTCATTTTAATGAAAAAAATTAAAGTGACAGGAAATTGTCAAAATGAAAATAAAAAGTTGACGTCACATTAAAACAGTCGAATGAAAAAAAAAGTTGAAATCATGGAAAAAAGGTTAAAATGATTTTTAAAAAAAAGTCGAAATCATGAGAAAAAAAGTCAAATTAACTAGAAAATCGTCACTCCCCTACTGTCTGCTTGGATTTGAGAGAACAGCTCAGTATAACTCTCTGGCTCCTTCATAACTATGATGTCATAGCCAAAATGCAATGGCTAAGTACAGCTAAAGTTTTTGGCGTACGTGAACCACATGTATTCTCTGCATGTGTATGTGTATATACTCTATGTGTATAGAATGTATGTAAAAAAAAAGTTATACTACCACTTTAATGGCAACACAACAAGTGAGTAAGTAAACCAAACTATAAATGTACAACTTTGTCAGCCCTGCTTAGTTCAAATGGAGAACATGTGAACGTGACACAGAACTGAGGGGATTTCTAAACTCTTTTCTCAGTCTCAGTACATTGTGAAGCTCGGTTTAAAATGAGGAACATCAGTTATATTTACACGTACACAAGAAACCAGAAGCTAGTGAGAAACACACACAGGAAACTAAGTTACACTACACGTTTACACAATTTTAAGCTCAACACGGTAAAACTTGACCTCCTGCTGCACTCATAAATATAAAGTTAATACATTACAAACAGTTGTTGGAGTCCTCATTTTGAATCCTGTGATATTATTCTTGTACACAGAGAAACACAGGATAGCAACACAGCAGGTTGGTAGTAACACATTACATGTTGCTACATTAACTGAAATGAGTCTTCATCTTAGCTGTGTGTGTACAGGCTCCTCATAGTACAAAGAGACATGCACTAGTGTTTGATATTAATGAGCTGGGCAAATCAGGTAAATAACTTTTCAATTAAAGGTTTGGTTATTCTATTGATGTAAAGGGAATCCAGTAATGCACATGACACACTCTGCTGCTACATTTATGGGAGTAATACTACTTTTACCACCCCACCACTGATAGGAGGGAAAAACATGTAACAAACTTACAATTTAACTAGAAAAGAGAAGGGTGATCCCGTTTCCTCATTCTGCTTGTTCTGCACCAGAACTCACAATGTGCTCAAACTATCCCCAGTGGTGTAAAGTAACAAATTACATTTACTCAAGAACTGTATTTAAGTACTTTACGTGGATTACACTTCAGTATTTCCATTAGATGCTACTTTATACCTCTACTTTAGAAGTAAACATACACTTCACTTTGTTTCATTTATCTGGAATACATTGCTATAGGTTAACGCGACAATAATCCAATAATAGACGGGGTTTCCCCAGTGCTTTATAGGCCTGACATTTCCTCTCCAGACTTTGAAATTGCCCAGCAGTATGTTCAGGGTAATGGGGAGTTTGTTTGTTAAAACCGTATTTCAAGATTTGTCAAGATTGTGCCTTTTTGTAAGACTCTACATATAAGTATTTTCAATAAATGGTTTCTAATAACACATAATTGTCATAATTTCGAAATTCCTGTCAACTTTTAACATATTTTTTTTACAAAAACACGGTGGACCGCTGGTGGGCTTCTCTACCACCAGGCTTAGCAAGTTTTCTGGGGGAAACCCTGATAGACATTTATCATTGTAACAGACTCAGATTTTATATTAAGCTTATCTGCCGACTAGCAGAGGTAGTTTTGCATTCCTGGCAATAGGCTAAAAACAAGCCTCACCTAGTCTGCTGCAGGCCACATTTGTTGCCACTCAAAAACTACCCAATGGTTGCTCTCATTTGGACCATGGGCAGAATAATTCCTTACCCGATATGTTCTGATCTAATCATGTGATGCGCTAGGGCTGAACAATTTTAGGAAAAGATCTAATTGTGATTTTTTTTCTGGCAGAAATAGTGATTTCAATTCGATTCATGATTTTCTTCAAATCCACCTTCAGTGCAATATTCACAATATGTACAATGTGCAGTGTTGGTTATTTATTCCCTGGATGTTGTGCATGTGTAAATATCAATCAGCAATTTAGAGAGTATAAAAACAACACTCGGCTGGAAAAAAAGTTCTACAACCAGTGTTTCCCACAGGATATTATGAGACTATGAGGCAGGGACCCGAACAAGAAAAGCCTAAATCTGGTGGCCTCTCGCACATTCTAATGCCACTATTCCTTCATAGACACTAATCTTAATGATTGCTTATGTCATGCATACTGTGGTGGATTCTGTTAACACAGCCACATGCTCTTATTTTGAAAGCTACATGTGTTTTTATTTTGAAGGTGGGTCTAACACGTTCTTACCGCCTTGCAAATACATGCACCGGGAAAACAAGTGGAGGCTCGGCCGCAGTGTACGTCGTTCTCTCCCAGAACATCGTGATGTCATGTGGAATCTGACACTTGACCTTTATAATTTGATCCAATTAGACATCTGTGTAAAATGTTACCATAATTAGAAATGAATTGTTGGGTTTTGGCCAACAACATATTTTGTGAGCTCACAGTGAGCTTGACCTTTAACCTGCAAATCTAATCACTTCATCCTTGAGTCTGAGTTGGTGTTCGTGCCAAATTTTCTCACTTTAATCAAAATGGAAGGTAGTCCTGGACTTAAAATGGACATTTGAGCAACATTTGAAGACATTTCCTTTGGCATTCCAGAGATACTGGTTCACAAAACTGAGACAGATGAATGGACAACCTGAGAAAGTAATGCCCCAGGCCACTGAAGCATAAAAAGTCAACAATCGGTTTCAGTTCTGGTGACAAAAACCAGCATGATAGAACTGATATTCTCACAGTCCAACACCTGGTCCCTCTAGTCGCACATTCCCCGCCCCCTCCATTCCTACATTCTCTACCTGTCCACAGGATGGGCTCTGACTTTTCCTCCAGTCACCTGACTCTCAAACCCAGCCACTCCCTTCTGACCTGCAGGAAACCCTTCAGCCTTTCAAAACCAGGTGGCAACCTCCAGGTCTGAGCAGGGAGGCAAACCAGGAAGTGTCTTAAGCTGCATTCTACCAAAAATTCCAGCAGAGGGCGCCAAGTTTGGCTGCAAAAAAAATCTGTCCATTCATTTCAGAGCAAAATGAGAAAATTTCTTACTTGATTTATGACCTCAGAAACACTATAGTCTCAATCGCTACTACAAAAAAAATCTTCTTTGATGTTAATAGTGTAAATAATTTAGAAGATAGAAAATAAAGAATCGTATGATTTGGGGCTTGTCTACCTTTGATTGACAGGTCACTAACAAGGCGAGCCGTCATCAGGAGAGAAGCAGAACAATGCGTATCCACGGCAACATGTCAATAAAGTTACATAAAACGTTATATAGATATTAAAAAGGACGTTTAGCGGTTTGGTCTCATAACTTTGACCCTTTCACTGTATTTTCACTTAATGACAGTTTATTTAAACGCTTTGTTCAGTAAAAATGTCTAATGGACTTCTGAGGCTTATACTAGCATCAGTATTTGAGAGTTTAAAAATTATTTGATTATCTATCAGCAGATATTTGTCCTCTGTACTAGTACAGTGGCTATGAACAGCTGATAAGTTCTGCAATAAACGCTTGGTCAGAATGTAGTTTACTTATTTTTTATTCCAATATATCAGAATATATTTTGTTGATTAATTCGATACTATGTTAATATTTGACTGGAACCAGCAGCACCTTTAGGTGGAGGAAATCTAAAATGAAAAATGGAAAAACTCAAAACCTAATGGTAATTGGGGCATGTCCAACTCCACTTTATCTAGTTAAATTTAACCTGGGGGCAAAGTAAGGCGCAAGATGTATCTAGTCTCTTAATTAGTCATAGATGTGTATTGGATGTAACATGAATTAAACCAATCAGAGTGTCATCTCCCATTCCATTTGAAAGCCAGGTGCACTTGGACCTGGTGCACTGCCATTTATATGACAAATTCAGCAAACTGGAGAAGTTTTCTGCTGAGGAAACAGTTTTGCTCGTGTATGATGTGATAGCCAGACTGCATAGGGACAGCTGGCATCAGTCTCCAAATCATCTGACGGGAAATTACAGATGTCTGTTACAGCCTGGCTGGACAAACAAAGTCCACTGCCGAGTGGACTCTCTAGGTCTCCAACACACTGAGTCTACTCGGGCTGAGCTAGGGACATTTGTTTCTTATAGAACTCATTTAACCTCACTAGAAACTATGAGTGCGTCTAACACAGGGATGGTCAACTTAAATGCTGGAGAGGGCCACAATTTTTCATGGACACTACCACAGGGCCACATATAGGACCGTGCACTTAACCAGATATGATGAAACTGCAATTTTAAATGTATTTACAGTGCAGTAACTTAACATATTTCATGCTCGAATGCAGTGATTCCCAACAGGGGGGGCACTGTTTTTTTTCAGTGCAAGAACAGCAGAACAACATTAACTGCAAGAAGTAATTTTGTGTATTTTTACACTGCATTTTTAAGATTTCATGCTCAATGCATGTAGTTGTACTGAGGGCCACCTTATGCAGCCCCCGGGCCCCCAGTTGCCCATCCCTGATCTATAAGACTTTAACTCAGAATCTCTGTTACAAGTCCAAGTTATATGATGTCAGTTTTCACAAGTATTTTAGTGGCTGACGCTGGATTTCTCTGCAGCAACATGTTAGAACTCACTTCAGGCCTCTGGCTGTAGAATGCACAGCTCACTGTTGTCATTCAGCACAACATGCTGCTACACAACAGTGCTTCTAGTTTCTCTCTGTTGGTTATTTTGTCAGTGTCAGTGGCTTCATGTCCAGACACACTGGGATCTTTTTCTACTTTGGTATGACAGGGTTTGAGTTTCAGTACAGAGCCTGGAAATGGCCCAAAAACTGCATAAAACAAACATTCAAGTCAAGATGGCCGACTTCCTGTTGGTTTTAGGATAAGGGTCCAAGAGGCCTTTTGATGCGTTTGATGCATTGGGTTCCACTCCAGATGCTTAAAATATCTAAATTTTCATCCTGACCCGTGTGCCAAGTTTCACAACTTTTAAGTATGATAAAGCCTCCAAAAAGTCAATTCATTTCCCTGTCGTTCTTGCAATAGTTCCTATTGCATTCACGGGAATGCACATGCATGTGCACAGTCTCTGACAAAAAATAGTAAACATGGATGTTAACAATGAAGCTTTCAATTTTTTTTTAAATCTAAAAAAAAATAATCAGGAAGTAAATGCATTAAACATGTTTGTCAGGCACATGATGTGTTTTGGTGAGAAATGAAGGAAGTGAACTTTAAGCACTGGTTGAAGTTAGTCTGGAGTTTAAGAACTCACCAGTGCACATTAAAGACCCTTGTATAAGTCTACTTGAATGTAAAACGGGATGTGGTCATATTTATTATGCAACAGTATTTTTGTTTACCTTGAATTTGTGTCTGCAGAGTCAACAGAGTAAATCATCCATCAGAAGGATTTGAACACACTCTCCTTATGGCGGATTTGGTCTCCACCAACTCCCCCTCCTGCTAAATACGCCATTATGTTCACTAGCTAGACTCCAACTGTGTCTGCCTGCTGTTTGCGGCTCAACATGTAGTGTGCAGTTTGTTTATCATTGTTTTTTCACTGAAAATAAATGAGGATGATGATAGTGATGAGACTGGGCCAGTAGACAGAAAGCAGGTGGGCCATGAAAACCAAAGCAATGGAGAGGGGTCTGGCTGCAGACCTGCACTATCAGGATCCTTCGTTGCAGACCTGCACTGTGAGGTCTCCTGCACTGTGAGGGCCGGAAGTTGATTTGAAGCCTTTCAAAATAAAAGCGAGTCTACCGGAAACATGTATTTTTCAATGTTTCTTTCCCCATGTGAAGTGTGGAGACCACGACGTGAGTAAAAGTCAAGTGACAACAACTTTTCATCATACGGAGAAACAGAAACATC
Organism: Centropristis striata; assembly: GCF_030273125.1. Taxonomy (NCBI): domain Eukaryota; kingdom Metazoa; phylum Chordata; class Actinopteri; order Perciformes; family Serranidae; genus Centropristis; species Centropristis striata. The sequence goes on from NC_081535.1 coordinate 24,463,973, forward strand.
TAATCTTAATCACTAGAACGTTACGTTGCACACTATACATTGCCCTGTAAAGGGGACTTTTTTTGAATTACACAAACATATTTACACATAAAATGTATACATAAAATAAAGACCCAAGAAACAAACACGGGGAACGAAAAATATGTGCTTCCTGTAGACTCGCTTTTATTTTGAAAGGCTTCAAATCAACTTCTAGACCTCATAGTGCAGGTCTGCAACGAAGGGTCCTGACAGTGCAGGTCTGCAGCCAGATATTTTTTTTTTTTGGTTGGTTTTTATCTTGATACTTTCTTGTGTTTTTTTAATCTTATCCAGTTGAACAGGAAATATATACATTTTTTTATATTTTTAATTGAACACATCAATACACATAAACATTTTCACAATGTATACATAAAATAAAGACCCAAGAAATATGCGCGGGGAACGAAAAATATGTGCTTCCAGTATGCTCGCTTTTATTTTGAAAGGCTTCGAATCAATTTCCGGTCCTGACAGTGCAGGAGACCTCACAGTGCAGGTCTGCAGCCAGATTCTTTTGAAACAATGAGCAAAGTGAATATCACTAAAAGAAAAAACAGCTGGACATTTTGTTACTACTTTTGAGAAAAGCAGGTGCAGATTGGGTGATTGTGGGATACAATAACTGCAAAAAGTCTTCAAGATCCTGGTGGGGCTGAGCTACGTAAGTGTGTTATAAGGACAGCTGTGGAGATGATATATTAGCTGCAGAGTGAGAGTCTAGAGTGGGTAAACAGAGTTGGCATCAGCTCAGAGGGATTGAATGTCACAACATAGACGGCCTGACACTCTCAGCCTCATATCCTGCTGACACTGTAACACTATCAGTTCCTCCTTTTTCAAGCTTCATGACAGGCGGATGTAGCTAGAGTGGAAAGCTCAGAGGGCATCAGATCTCAGGATACAGCTATCAAAATGAATGTTGGGAATTACAGTAACACACAACGATAGATTTAACGAGAACAACAACAGGAAAACTGCCTCTTCATGCTAATTATGAGTGTATTCTACCCCCTGAAACTTATTCTTTTGACCAACACAAGTTCCAGGGGGTTATAGGTTTATCATTATATTATAACAAGGTGTAAACAAGCTGAGTCACAATGGGGTTATGAGGTTTGTTATAGAATATCACTGACCCTAGTTGTTAATGGGGATATATGAATTATTATTATTTTAAGTTCATACTTTTTGGTTTCTAATAGAACATTTTTACTTGCTTAAATGTGACACGCATGTTCAGCCTGGCACACTGCAAAAAAAGGTGTGCCTAAAAACGAGATAAAAACACCTTTTTAAATCTGAGGGAAATGATCTTGCTGCATGGACAAATAATTTCACTTGACAAGATTTCTTAAATTAAGATTATTAAATCTAGAAATAAGCATTTTGTACGCTTAAAATAAGAAATTAACTCTTAAAACAAGATAAATTAAAGCTGCAAGCAGCGATGAACTGGCCCGAGCAGAGTGACCTGACAATTATTTGTTTCTTACCAAGATAAAAAATAAAAAAACATTTAGAAGTGTTAAATAATTTATATTGTTTTGAGAGTTAGTTTCTTAGTTTAAGAGTACAACATGCTTATTTCTAGATTTAACAATCTTAATTTAAGAAATCTTGTCAAGTGAAATTATCTGTCCATGCAGCAAGATAATTTCCCTCAGATTTAGTGTTTTATCTTGTTTTTAGACACACCTTTTTTGCAGTGCACAGAGCTACAAAATCACCACAGTTTGAAGGTGGGCACCAATGATTCGTGTCGCCAATCTGATCAAATGTGTAATATCGACACAATGTCCCTTTCTGTTCCTGAGTTACCTTGGCCTTTGACCATCAAAATCTAATAAGTTCATCCTGAAGTCTAAGTGGGAGTTTGTGCCAAAGTTGAAGCAATTCCCCCAAATGTATTCCTGAGATATGGTACTTATGAGAATGGGAAAGCCTTATTTTCTCAAACTCCCTGTCTGAAGATATCTGTACTCAGTCTGTCTGAAACACAGCCGGGCTTCAACAGCACTGTAGCACCACTTTGACCATACAAAAACTCATGCACCTCATTTAAAGACACAGTAACTGTTTATGTGCAAGTGTACCTGCTTCTTATGAAGAAAGACATGGACAAAATGTCAAAGACATTTGCACTTCACATTTATTTTATTTCTTTAACCTGTTGCTGCACCGCAAAAAAAGAAAAGTTTGGTGAACTCAAAATTTCAAGGCAACAAACTTCAATAAAATTAATTATAAGTTTTGTTTTTGAGTCTGCTCAACTCTGAATTCAGATTTTTGTCGACTCAACTGTAAGTTGTACTAACTTATAATTTAACATTGTAATAACTTTTAATCCTTACTTGTGCTAACTTCTGCAATGTGCTGAATTACCACGATTGTAACGCCGCTATGAAATGTCAGCTAATGTTGCGACCACAATTTCGAGTTAGCATTGATACGCTAATGGCTACTCTTGTAGCTGTAACAAGCAGCGCCGCTAGCATCAGTTAGCCGCTAGCATCAGTTAGCCGCTAGCGTCAATTAGCCGCTAGCATCAATTAGCCGCTAGCATCAGTTAGTCGCTAGCTTTCGCTAATGAATTTCACCGCTTTCCCACATTTCACAACAAAGAAACAAGAGTTATCAGAACTATTGTCCCTTGTTGTGAACCCCAACTTAAAGATATAAGTAACAACAACTCACAAACTTGTTTTTGAGCAGACAACTGGCTTCCTTTGTTGTGCTAACTTACAATATTGCCCTAAGTGTCAATAATTTATATTTCCAAGTTTTACCAACTTAAATCACTGATTAAGGCCAAAAAATACAAGTTGGCTTTTTTGCAGTGTGCCAACTGCTACTCATTTTTAATTTAATAGCACATCCACATTATTGTTTTCAAACCAGAAAGAAAGTGAGCAAAGTAAATACCTGATGTAAAGCGTGTTTTGTGACAGCCTCTTGTCCAGTCAAGATGACCAACTCTGGCTTTTTTCTTTCTGGCTGAAGAAAAAACAAAAAACAGACCAGGTTATAATCATTTTGATTCAACTGTGATGTCAGTTATATTAGTGGCTTCCTCTGGATTTGTCTGCAGCAACATGTTAGGACTCACTTCAGGCCTCTGGCTGTAACCTGCACAGCTCAGTGCTGATACACTATTGTCAGCACAACATGCTGCTACACAACAGTGCTTCTAGTTTCTCTCTGTTGGTTATTTTGTCAGTGTCAGTGGCTTCATGTCAAGACAAACTTGGATCTTCTTCTACTTTGGTATGACAGGGTTCTTGTGAGATCCGGCTCAGATGCACTGATGTCATTTCCTGTTTTAAAAAGCCTTCGATGCCATAAAAGGGCATTTCAGCTGTCTGTATACTCCCAGCTATGATTCAGCTGGGAGCAGTGTATCCTGTCTACCATGAATGTAAAAACAGTTTGTTTGGCTTAAGGAAAGATAAGAGGGGGTTAATCTAAAGCTCATTCAGGTCACTATGTTGCAGTCCTTCAAAAGAAATGTAGGAGCAAAATGGCAAGACTACTTCCCCCTTACACTCTTCTAGTTTGATTAGCATCAAACCACAGCCTAAGAACGTCTGGAGACTTTGGAAAATGTACTGTGAATATGTCCCACTCCACCCTGACTGAAAGAGGAAGTGCTGAGTCACAACAGTAATTACTGAGAAATGAGGAAGAGTGCACATCAGATTGGCAGGAACACAACAGTTAGGAAGCTTAGAGAAATAAACATTAATCAGCGTATTTCGTTAAACGATATACTAATTATTAATTACTATTATAAGCATGGACACCGTAAAAAACTCTAACTTATAAAGTGTTAAGACTCAAAAAAATAAAGGGTAAAAACATAATCAGATATATTTAGCTGGGATCATTACAGAATGAGAATGTTCTGTTCTCTAGTTGTGGAACAATTTCACAACTTTTGCAGTGATGTGTTCACTGAGCATGCAACTCTCCATTCACTTAACTCAGCATATGTCTATTTAGTTTAGGTTGTTTAGAAACATCTTGAGCTTATTAGCGCAGATGGCAGCATGCATTGTATCTCTTGTATTCAATTCCTCCAGAAATGCATTTCTCTGTTTCTACAACAGTCTCAGATGAGTCACATGGTGTCATCTCTGTTGATGATTAAAGGTGAGCAGACTATGATGAAGTGTCGCAATCACCTCTCAGCTTTGTGACAAGTCATACCATGAGGCAGCATGGTGCATAGGGGAGTCAAACCTCAAATAATAATTAGACATTAACGCTTATTGAGAGCGAAACCTTTAACTCTGCATCACTCCACTTTACAGCTGTTCCAAACCTCTTTTTCTTTTTTCTTTTTTACATTATCTTACTTTGTAGTAAACTTCATATTGCAAAGATGAACATATTTCCACAAATAACATTTGACCTTAATGATGAATGCTTGTCTGAAGAAATAGAGGGGAGGTGTGCTTTACAGTGGTGAATATGACACATACTTCATACGAGGGCTGCATGATTATGGCCAAAATGATAATCACAATTATTTTGATCAATACTGTAATCACGATTATTAATCATGTTAGGGGCAAACATGTGTATTTTTATTGCACTACTATTAATTTATTACAATAGGAACAGTTTTTAGTGTGTACACAGAGTGTCTGGTGCTTGTTGTAAACAAACAGAGATCACTAAGTGAACACCTCCTGCAGCAGCAGCACATACACACTGTACTGCTACAGAGCTAACTGTTAGCATGTTAGCAATTTGCAGACTGGACGCTAAGGGGTTAACATCCCCTCTGGCTCTGCAGCTGGGAGAGACTGCTGCAGGAGGACTGGGCTGCTTCTTACTCTTTTTAAGAAGAGTAAGAATGAGTCTCCAAAAGTCTCCAATAACAGCAGAAAAAGTCGCTGGATTTGTTGCCAGTCGCTTTTTTTGAAGAATAGTCGCTAACGGCGTCTGAAAAGTCGCTAAATATAGCAACAAAGTTAAAATATAACATTTCTTTGTACTATTAAGTCTAAAATACACAAATCTTTGAATAGAGTTGTGAAACACTGATGCATCAGTTGTGTGTATTGGACTGCTGACTGACAATGTGGCTGCTTTTTTATGATAAATAATAATACCAGAAGTAGCTGATATAAAGTGTCAGTCCAGACCAGTCTAGACTTCCACTGTAAAGTGTCAACAGTCAACTGTCCTGCCTGTCCTGTCAGATACTGTATCTCAGCCTCTATCTCACGTCCTTCAGTCCAGCCTCTGTCTTAAAGAGTTGAGGAACTGTCTACCAACATCCAGAGGCATATTACAACAGCTTCTTATCTTAATATGCCAGAGAAACAAATTTTAGTTACACTTCGACTCAGTGGCGGTTCTAGACCAATTTTAGTGTGGGGGCCAAGGAGGGGCCAGTGTTTAATCAGAGGGGCACATTAGCACATTCAAAAATGGCAAAGATGATATTTAAGCATTCAAAACCTTTATTTTAGCTTATTTAAACATCTAATTTAAGTATATGTACAAATACATTGATTTAAGCAATGAGACTCACCAAGAATAACATTTCTCATTTTTGTGCACAATCACTTTTTTTTATATTGAAAGTGCAGTACAGTGAGAATGATCTTTTTATATATATATATATATATATATATATATATATATATATATACATACACATACATACATATATATATACATATAGATATATAGATATATATATATACACACATATATATACATATACACATACATATATACATATACACATATACACATACATATATACACATATACGTATACATATATATATACACATATACGTATACATATATATACACATATACGTATACATATATATATACACATATACGTATACATATATATATACACATATACGTATACATATATATATATACACATATACGTATACATATATATACACATATACGTATACATATATATATACACATATACGTATACATATATATATACACATATACATATACATATATATATACACATATACATATATACATATTCCATCCCAATTGTTCGGTTCGACTGTCTCGGTTCAATGTGGAGAAATGTGTAGGTATGGTGAGTGGGAAAGAGCCAGAGTTAGAAGATGCGCCAGCAGCACTCTATAGGTCTGCTGTATGGGAACACGTTGCATTTAGAGTGACCTACGATGACGGCGGTAAGAAAGTCACTGATTCACATAAGAGATACAGTATGCTTCCATCTATCCACATAAACTCTGAGACGGCACAGCCAGCTCAGACTAGGGCCCAATAACTACAGGGCTCTGCTAGAGTCCTGCAATCGTTTCAGATTTTCTCAATTTTCAGGTTAGTTTTGTGGATTTTGAGCTTGTCATGGTTAACCCAGAGAGTTTGGAAGGAGATATGCTTTTACATGGAGTATAGCATATCATTCAGTACACTGTAAAAAAAACAACTGTTGTTTTTATGGCAAAAAACGGCAGCTGTGGTTGCCAGAACTTTACTGTAATAAATACAGTACTGTAAAATGATATTGGCACTGTTGATTTCACTTTTAAGATTGCCATTTCATTCCATTTTTCACTGTATAAATAAAAAGTTTTTCCATCAAAACAAATGCTGTTCTGCCATATAATTGACAAGAAAATACTCTATAAATGATGCATAAATTAAAGATTTTACCATTTAATATTACAGTATATTTTTGTTAGAGATATGGTGTTTAGTACATTTAACAGTTTTACAAAAGATAAATGCAATAATTACAGTGATGGCTTGTATATATATTACAGTATAGTTTTGTTACAAACACTGTGCCACTGAATTTTACAGTGGAGTAATGTATTTTTCAAAAACAAACAAACTGTAAAAAAAACAAAACTGTTTTGGCCGATATATACATTTACGGTGTTTCATTGCTACTGAAACTGAATTAACTCATTTATCATTTTACGGTCATTTACTGTCATGGTTTAGCAATCTTTCACCGTAAAAGCTACAGACATTTTTTACAGTGTACCACTTGTATGCCAGACTAGCTATTAAAAGTACAGCCACACATGCTGGACATCATACATCATACACCAAACGTATGAAAGCAGGCCTGCCGATGTGCATTCAACCCATATTGGACCTGACATTAGTCACCTCCTGCTGTGTGTGTCACTGTTAATAGGGACTCTAGTCTGCAATGTGCTTTATACAGAACAGAGCAGTACAATGACAATCAGCTTCACGCTATTATGAAAAGAAAAAGTCCAATTTCAATGAAAGCTATCTTTTGTAACATTTGATTTATTGGATTTTTGTGATGGTATTTGTGTTATCCCTAAATTATAATATGAAGTTTTTTATGTTAAGTGCAAATATCGGTTATCAATGTCCTTGATTACTACTAACTGGTCGAGTCCTTCCACATTAAATAGGTCTGTATTGTCACTGCTTTGCATTTTTATAAATTTAACCCATAAGAACCCATGGTGACACCGGTGTAACAAACACTTTAAATCTTCTCGAATCTCTCATATTCAGCTTTATGCTTCCCCTTAACTTATTAAATCCCTAAGCGACACATACTCAACACCCTGGTGTGGTGGTCATGTGACTGTGACAGGAAGTGAAAATGTGGCTGTGACTGGAAACATAAATGTGAAAAAGTAGCTAATTTCAAAAAGCGTATTTTTTGTTCCGAGGCTAAATTTAAACCCATTTAACAATTCTAATCCGTTAACAGGGTGTCCTGTATTGCATTTAACTTGTTCTGACCAGAAAATGTGTCTAGTTTTTTTATTTTAAAATAAGAAATATTGTAATATAAATACATAAATACCATAAACGCCCAATGTAATGTATATGTCACATAACAGATCTTTAACATTTAGGGGTAGTATTTTTGAAAAAACATAAATGTGTTGCAAGGCAGAATATTTGAAGTTGCACGTGACATCAGAAACACGAATAGCCGGTAATATAGTGGGACTTTTGCGGGAACGCACTATGAAAGAGCCTTATAATAAGCAATTTAGGCCCAAAACGCCTGGAAAAAATGCCTGTAAAACCTCTGGGCGATTTTAAAATAACCCCCTAAAACCTGAAGTTTTTCTGGAAATTCAATAGAAGTGTCAACGCTTCCTACTAAATAATAGATTTTTCAGCCTCTGTAGCAGATAGAAATTAAATTCAAAAAGTATTTGAGAGCTTATAGCTGTTATATCTGAGCTCCCTCCGCTATAGTGGTCTTCCGCCATGATTTCAAAGTTCTGGAAAAGTCCCATGTTGCATTGCGACACTCCCACATGTATTCTGATGCATTTCATTGGCCAAGAGACCAAAAATAGGTGGAAAAAACTACAAATACAACAAAACGACGTATATGATTTCCTGGCTTTAATGGTAGAATAACACAACAGCGCCCCTGGTTTTAATGGTAGAAATGTGGTAATGCTTTCCCGGCTTAAATGGGATAATCTGGTCATGGGTCAGGTGATCGCTCACCTGTGTCTGTTCAGGTAACATCTCTTCTTCTTTTTTTTTCTTTTTTTTTACCAGCGGCAACACTGTGATGTTATTTGCAACTTCAGCAATATCTGCTGCCTTCAAGTTGGAAACACAGGCCCACTCATGCACCGGAGCAGGTTTGATTATCTCATCCATCATCAAACTTTATTTATATAGCGCTTTTCAGACATAAAAATGCAACACAAAGTGCTTTACAAATAATAAGAATAAAAACAAACAATAAAAAATGACAAAACCCACCCCTCCCTACCCCACATACACATCTGTAAGTATACATACACAAACATGCACACACACGCATTTAGTCATGCACGCACACAAACACACACACACTCAGACTCACACACAGCACATATTGATTGACAGTGTAGAGACATGGCAGGGCACCGAGGATCCAGATGAGGAAAAGCAACCTGTAGGAGCATCCACACTGAGAGGTGCCAGAGCCCACAGCCATAGAGGACGCCGTCACAGAGACCACCACGACCCGGGGAGACCGGGGCGGACTCCACACATGGTGCAGAGCCGCCTAGTCCCCCGGGCCCAGGGAATCTCCAAGACCACATCCCCACGGACAGACTGAACACATTCCCCAGTGCGGAGACCCCCATGAGGGAACACTGGAGCTAAAAACTAAAAGACTAAAAGACAACAGGACAGGATAAAAACCAAGAGACTAAAAAACAACAAGACAATCTGTGGCATTAGTGTTGATGGCTAGAACTGGTTACATGGAACCAACCAGATTGAAGAGTGGCGACAACAGACCATCACTCTTGTAAATGAAAGTATAGAAACACTGACGGTAAAGCAGTGTAGCAGAACTAAATAAAATACACTGTGGTGAAGAGCAAGTTGACCACGAGTTCACAGTGCTGCAGAGTGCATTCGGCTCTTTGCAACCAATGAGCTCTAATATCTCTGTTCCCAGCCGAACTCGAACTTCCTGTGTGATACGCCTTCATCAGCCCTGCTGCCTGCACTGCTGCAGCAGCAATATCAACTCACAGTCACTGCACACCCTGCACCATCATCCACACCAGGAAATCTACCTGTACGGGAGGTCTCTGCCTTAAGTGGTGTCAGATTTAAGACCACATTTTCAGGTCTCTTGGCCCTGATAACTGTACAGGCTGTTTCATAAATGGAACTGTAATACTGTTTTATTTTAAAAAAACAAATTTGGTCAGTCATCTTTGAAATCGGCACCACCCTGCTGCTAAAAGAGACTGAGTAGACACAGCTGCAGCTCCGTACATTAAAAATAGACTTTATGAAAGGGGGACAACAGTAAGGACAGTAGTCCTTTTTACTTTGTGTCAGCTGTTTGCTAAACTTTGTCTATGTTGGTTACATGGTTGTGTAATTGCTGCTGTAATCTATCATTTGTATCTCCTCCCCCTGCCACCAACAACAACAACAACAACAAAGATGGGTAAGGGATGTAGGTGTGGAGACTTGGGTTGTCACGATACTAAAATTTTAAACTCGATACCGATACTCAGGAAAATATTCGATACTCGATACCATTTTCGATACCACAAGACCCCAAAATTTAACAGAAATAATTTTTTAACAAGAATAATGCAACATGTAAAAATTAACAGAACCACAGGTTAAATATTTATAATAAAAAAAAGTTGTGCAAAAAGAAACTGCAACTATGATAACAAGCGTCAGATACTCGATACTTTTTGAATTGAGTATTGTATCCGGATACAACGTTTTAGTATCGATACTTTTTTGAGTATCGTTACTTTTAACAACCCTAGTGGAGGCCAATAGCCCTCTACAATATATCTCATATACATATATACATAATATTGAGTGAAGGCACACAAAAGTTGAACAAAGCTGAATGAATGAAAAAAATCCTGTACAGCGCTGTTGGAAAAGTTCCAAGTGGACCATCCTTAACACAGTATCATCATTCATCATGGTTATCTGGAACATGTTTATGCTCTATTGGGTCATGGTGGACTGAGACAGACAACCACTCACACTTGTTATTATCTAATGAGACTTTAACTGTGTATAATTATATTGTGATACATGATTTTTACATGACAAAATTCAATTGAAAGATGATAAATCATCACACTCGTTTCTGATGCTTACGCATTTTGTACATCTGGACTTGAATGTCACAACCGTTACGCTTCACAAGTCTCTGACAAGCTAACCAGCAGTCTTGACAATCCATAGCCTACTGTACACTGTAAAAAAAACCCTGTTGTTTTTACGGTAAAAAAACGGCAGCTGTGGTTGCCAGAACTTTACCGTAATAAATACAGTGCAACTTTTTCTAATATTACGGTAAAATGAAAATAGCACTGTTGATTTCATGTTTAAGATGACAGTAATTTTATTCAATGTTTTACCGTAAAAAATAAAACGTTTTTCCATCAAAAGAAACACTGTTCTGCCATATAATTGACCAGAAATACTTTATAAATGAAGCATAAATTAAAGATTTTACCATTAAATATTACAGTATATTTCTGTTAGAGATATGGTGTTTAGTACATTTAACAGTTAGAAGAAGTATTTTTACAAAAAATAAATACAAAAATGATGGTTTGTATATATATATATATTACAGTATATTTTTGTTACAAACACGGTGCCAGAGTATTTTACAGTGGAGTAATGTATTTTAAAAAATATTGTAAATATATATATTTACAATATATTTGTAAAAAATATTGTTTTAGCTGATATATACATTTCAGGTGTTTCATTGTTACTGAAACTGAATTAACCCATTCATCATTTTATGTCTTTTACTGTCATGGTTTAGCAGTTTTACACTGTAAAATCTATAGATATTTTTTACAATGTAGTCTCATTTAGCCACTTGTTAGCAACCATCTTTTTAAGGACACATAAAAACTTAAAAATTCCATAGTGGGGGTATTTACTTTTTCTCTCAGCGTGTGTTAACCACAGACTTTATTTCAGAGCTCTAACCTCCAACCCATTCAAAAAATCCTCATTGAGTTTAAGAGGATAGACCTCAGGGCGCTAAAATGCTAACTAACTTCCTGATTTAAGAACTCATTCCTGAGCGCCCTATAACAGTAGAAGACCCTATGTTTGATACATATTATAAATACTACGTACTTACTTACAGGCTACATGACACAACACTGTCAAGTGAAGGCTGCTGGGAGAATTTCCTTGTTGAAAGAAGCTGGACACAGTATCAGGCTTTCACTCCGTCAACATGAATATGTATTATGGTCATATTCAAAGATACTGAACGTTGTGTAAAATATTGTCAATGAGCAGCTTCAGTGTCCTATATTAAAATAAATTGGTGCAGCCTGTTGCTAAGGCACAGCCAACTCCTTTGATGTGTCAGGAGTTTCTAATGCAGGAGCTTCTTCACAAGCTCCCACTTTAGCTGGTGATGCAGTATTACTACACAGCCGAAATGTATGGAAAATGAAAACAATTTATAGGTCTGGACATGTTTGAATGTTGTTGTTAGATGTAAAAAAAATATTTTTTTTGTTCAGTCCCAAAATATGTGCCATTGCAGATCTACTGTGATCGTTTTTAGAATTGACTTGGGGCGGCTGTGCCTCAGTTGGTAGAGCGGGTCGTCTTCTGATCGGAGGGTTGGTGGTTCGATCCCTGACCATGGCAGCCTACATGTCCAAGTATCCTTGAGCAAGATACTGAACCCCAAATTGCTCCCGATGCTGCGTTCATCGGTGTGTGAATGAATTCCCAATGGTGGCAGGTGGCACCGTTTAGGGTAGCCTCTGCCACCAGTATGAATGTGTGTGAAAGGGTGAATGAGCGCAGTCTGTAGTGTAAAGAGCTTTGAGTGGTCGCAAAGTGACTAGCAAAGCGATATATAAGTGCAGGTCAATTTACCATTTACTTAATTCTTTACACTAGTAGAAAGGGAAAAATTTGGAGGCGTTGATATTTATAGGTTATCATGAAATTGTTTAACTGGTTCGGCCCTCTTGAGACCAAATTGGGCTGTATGTGGCACAAGAACTAAAACTAATGTTGAATGTTTAAATGTTTGACACTCTTGATTTAAATGCTGTTTCTACTGACATCTTTATGCCACATTTATCACGGCGACTCTTTAAACATTGTTGTGAGTGCCGAACCGTCACTTTCTTTTCTTTATCATGACCAACAAGACCAACTAAAACGTTGTGACCACCATTTTTTTTTTTTTTAAACACGAAGCTTCACTCTGGATTAGGGCTGGGCGATATGGACCAAAAGTCATATCCCGATATATTTAGGCTGAATATATATATTTTTTTATTTTTATCGCAAAGTGCGAGCAAATGTTCAGTAAAAGTCAAATATGACATGTCACAAGTAGTTTTATTGAAACTGTTTATTTGAACATAAGTGAACATAAATACTATTTTAACAACAGTATCAACAGTACCTTTTTAAAAAAACAAAGCTCCATAAAGTGCACATTTAAATTAAAAAATATCTTAAATAAAAAATAGCCTATGAAATAAAATAAGCCAATCTTTTTCTGAAATAAATATATTTATATGACAAAAGAATAACAAATATTACAAAAGAACTAAATATGACAAACCCTAGTAAGGGCAGCATTTATATATAAAGAAAGAAAGAAAAAAAATCTGAACTGTATTGATATATGCGATATGGTCTAAATAATAATATCACAATTAAAAATATATCGATATATCTTTTATATCAATATATCGCCCAGCCCTACTATGGATGCGAAATACAGTGAGGTAATGACGTGGCTCTCTAGCCTGTAGAAAGGCAAACAGGTTCTGAAACAGCAACAGCCCAGCAAAGGAACTAGAACTAGGTTCACGTATTTGATATTAATGGGCAATACAAATAGGAATTAAAAAGAGAATTTACATATCAAACCATCAATAAATAGTTCAAATTAAAACGGTGTGAATGAATGAATCAGGGCTACATGTACCAAAGTTATAATAGTTTTAGATTTTTCATTAGTTTTAGTTTTAATTTCGTTGTCAATTTTTGTTTCCAAATTCAGTTAGTTTTAATGAGTTTTTAGAGTGAGTTTGATAGTTTTAATTCGTTTTTATTTTTGGGGAAAATGCTTAGTTTTAGTTTAGTTTTTATTAGTTTTAGTGTTAGTTTTAGTTTTTTTTGTAATGGGGTATTTGTTGGGTGCCAGATTCAAAAAGATCACAATAAATGTTGCCTTTATTTATTCTATTTATTATTATTATTTATTCTCTGTGATTTTTTTGTTTTCAAATTCAGTTAGTTTTAATTTAGAGTGAAGTGTAAGTAAAAAAATTTAGAGAGTGTTTGCTAGTTTTAATTAGTTTTTATTTTTAGGAAAATGTTTAGTTTTAGTGTTAGTTTAATTTTTTTTGTAATGGGGGCGTGTGCATGGCATTAGCACAATTGTAGTAATGAATCTACACACAGGTTGTGGGCATGTGCCCCAGGTATTTCCACATTCTTTAAATGAGGTACTGGTACATATTTAGCAGGGCAACATGAGCACCAACACTGTATAGCTGCTCTGCTGCCTCAAGCCCTGCAAAGGAATTCAAGTGTGCATTCCTCTGGTATACCAGCATCAGAGCATAGAGACAGTAAGAAGGGAGAGAAGAAAGAAGAGAGGCTTTATTCAGCCTTATGTCACTGGCAGCCAGCACAAGAACTAAATGCAGCCGATCCCAACGGAATAAAGGAATGTGAGGACGGAGGAATTCTGTGGCAAAGGGAAGATAACATCTCATCTACAATTTGAGACCGTTTTCAACTCCCAAGCATGTCGACGAAAAAATGTTTTTTTTTTTAAATATACGCTCCATATGCCACCTGCTATAATCTATATGCATTTATTTAAACATGTCAATTGAAAACTGACATGGCATTGGTTGTAGTATTTTATATAGCATCCGTTTTTTAACAAATCACCATTGTCTGTCGCTCTGACAAGTCACACATTTACACAGAACTCATTCAGTTGTAAACAGAGACATGTTCTAAAAAAAAGTATGTTTGCATCTTCCTTTACTGCCTAACTGACAAAATTATGCTTGAATAGAATGTGACGGAGTGCTGACTGGATACATTTCTCTGCTATGAAAATGTAAAGCCTGTACAATGACTTGATAACACTTAGCACAGAGAGAAGTTTTCCTCCATTGTTGACAGAAGTGACCACCAAGGTTATTATAGTTAAATGAAACTAACAAAATAATGAAAACTAGAATTGAAAAAACATTTTTGTTAACTGAAATAAAAATAAAAACTAGAGTTTTTTAAGAAATGACAACTAACTGAAACTGTATTTTGTGGTTACAAAACTAACTAAAACAAACTAAAATTATAGTGAAAATGTCCTTCGTTTTCCTCTTTGTCAACTTTTTTCATACGTAAACCTTTTTGGTTGACATGATATCTATTTCATCTATCTGGTTTTATGACTTAACTCTATGAAGTCTTGGACTATTTTGTCCATTTTTGAATCCTTTTCATGTCTTTCCGTGTCTTTTTTTGTGTCTTTTTTGGTCATTTTGTATCTTTTTTGGTCATTTTGTGTCAGTTGTTGTGTCTTTTTTGGTCATTTTGTGTCTGTTGTTGTGTCTTTTTTGGTAATTTTGTGTCTGTGGTTGTGTCTTTATTTAGTTATTTTGTGTCTTTTTTTTTTTTATTTTGTGTCGTTTTTGGTCATTTTGTGTCTGTTATTGTGTCTTTTTTGGTCATTTTGTGTCTTTTTTGGTCATTTTGTGTCTGTTGTTGTGGGGTTTTTTGGGGTCAATTTGTCTCTTTTTTGGTCATTTTGTGTCTTTTTTGGTCATTTTTGTGTCTTTTCTTGACATCATGAAGAAGTCGTGTTCCGGCGCTTTTGTGGACTCCAGAGGGTTAATAACCTTATTGGGGCTGGATAAGACAAAGGAAATAAAGGCAACATTTATTATGACCTCTTTGAATCTCGCACCCAACAAATTAACCACCCAACTAACACTAACACAAAAACACTAAGCATTTTCCAAAAAAAAACCAACGAATTAAAACTAGAAAACTCACTCTAAAAACGAATTCAAACAAACTGAATTTGAAAACAAAAATTGACAACGAAATTAAAACTAAAACTAATGAAAAATCCAAAACTATTATAACCTTGGTGCCCACTGAGTGCCAGGCTGTAAACACACCCTGCTATGTTACACTGTTGCAATACATGTGAGCAGACAAGCAGCTGCTGTGTCAGTATCAAAGAAAAGTCCATGTGTTAATTTTAAACAATTATGATCACCGTGTGAAATAACCAAGTCAAACATGAAAAAAACCCTGGTTTCTTCTTAAATGTCTGCACATTCTCCTTTTATAAGATGTAGTACAAGCTGATTTTATCTCTGGAATACTCACTGGTCTGACTGAATTCCCCAGGCATCTGACAGAGGCTAGGGAAATTGCTCAAGTCTAAAACAAATCATTTCTTGTGCTGGAGGAGTGGCAGCACATGTTGTCTTGACCAAATATGGCTGAGGGAAAACACTACAGTCCAGTCTCTGCAGCACACTGGAATGAAAAGCAGGTTTCCTTAAGTGGTGTGAGAGTGGGCCATGACACAACACTCTGACACCTTTCCAACAGAGCTTTTACGCTACAGGCTGGATATGTGTGACTAGCAGCCCAGTCACTAAAACTATTTAGCCTCTCAGTCCAAGTCAATGACATATTCATACAGGTGATACTGCACTTTACATGTCCTATAGATTCACTTTAAACCTCAGTGGGGATGTTTTGAGTTAGAGAAAAAGTTCACATTTGACTTTCCAACATGACTAAACACTTGTTAAACATATTCCGATGTAGTTTATTCTATGAGTTATGTTCCACTCATTAAGTTAACCTCACCACATGTATGGTCGGTTTAGGGGTACTAGAAGGATTAGGATTAGACCAAACAATAATAAGAGCCAAAGCTTATACAGATGAATGGCAGGCCAAATGAATGTATGAGGCTTCATTTGAATACCTTACAGTCTCTGGGCTTGTTAGCAATTGAAACTCCATCATTGAAAAACCCTAACCCCGTCTAAACTCCATTCCTATTGAATTCCTACTGAAACAGTGCTTGTATTCTGTGAATCAATTTGCACGTATCTCATAGACCTCATATTCATATTTCAGATATTGCTTGTCATGCAGAGATAAGCTAATATTGGTCAATATTAACATCAGCTGGCTGATTTATTGCTTCCTCTCACATCCCCTCTGCTGCTAAACACTCCAGGGAATTAACCTTTGCAACAGTGTCCTAAAGGCAGAGCCTCAGCTCGTGTGCTTGGGTCTTAACTTGCAGCTACTAACTGCAAGGTGAAGCTTTGTCTACAACTTGGTCCTCTCTGAGGTCAGACTAGACACTACAGTCAGTACGTTTACATGACACTTGAAAAAAAAAACAAATTATTGCCTTAATCTGACTATAACTGGACAACTGAAGTGCATGTAAACGTGTTAGTCCGACTGGTGTCGGAGTTCTCCAACTCCGATTAGGACACCCAGATAATGTGATTGGAATAGGATTTTCACAAGACAACGCATGCTGTACCCCGCACTGGCGTATGACCCCGGAACAAAAACATCCAAGAAAGCCGGTCACATTAGCCGGTCGCGTTAGCCTGTCGTGTTAGCCGGTTGCACATTAGCCGGTTGCACATTAGCCTGTCGTGTTAGCCTGTCGCGTTAGCCTGTCGCAAATTAGCCGGTCACGTTAGCCGGTCACATGTTAGCCGATCGCACATTAGCCAGTCGCGTTAGCCTGTTGTGTTAGCCGGTCACACATTAGCCGGTCACGTTAGCTGGTCGCATTAGCTGGTCAGTAGCGACGGCACAATGTGTCAAACTGAGGTCAACAGAAAGGGCGCCATATTAACCCGCTGAAACGACGCATATCGGCACCCAGTGTTGAGGAGGAGGACACGTTCCCTCAGTTGTTCGATTTTCTCAGTTGCATGTAAACTGGGACAAGGACAGAAGTCTGATTAGACGCCAAAATCGATAGCATAGCTCGATTAAACTGTGCGTGTAAACACACCGAGTGACTCACCATGGCCCGATCAAGGCAGAAGTGATATTAAAAGACATGTATATGATTTGCATTTAGAGTTTAAAATACTGTAGATTTTAATTTATTTCGATCTAAGCACAAAAGCATTCATTGGCTGCATTTCAGCTCTTTCAACTAATGTAGTCACTTGAAACAAAGTCTCACTGAAGTACAGCCTATTTAAGAAACTCACTTTCAAACTTCACTACTATGATGGAGTCGTTCCACAGCCCTGCTACACTATGGATAGGTAACACAGGTAAGAGAAAATACTGCATAGTTGTTGGGACATATTTTCAATAGTTTTTCTGTGCTCCTGTCGGATAGAGCTCCAGACTCATTTTTCCATTGGTTATTTGGTCAGCCAAGGATGAGTGGGTGTGGTCATGTCAGACCCTGAAGAGCCCTACAGGACTTCATTTTAGTAGGTGGCCCTTATAAGGGCTGTTTCCACTACTGGGCAATACCCGGACAATACCCGGAATGGGGCGGGCCTCACTTGCCGAAACGTCTCTAATTTGAATACGAGCAGTCCGGAGCCGGCTTTTGTCGGGACTTTTTTAGTCCCTGTTGAAGAGCAGGGTCTTTTTTTTCTCCCCTGAAAACAGCCTGGTTACTGATTGGATAGATCGCTAAGCAGGATGTGACGTAGTACTCTACACAACAACAACACATGCCATTTGTAAAAGCCGGCAAAGCAGTGTTCCCAACTTAGCAACTTTGTTGCTAAATTTAGCGACTTTTCAGACCCCCTTAGCGACTATTTTTCAAGCAAGTGACTGGAGACAAATCTAGCAACTCCTTCTTACTCGCCGTTAGCAGCAGTTAGCTCTGTAGCAGTACAGTGTGTATGTGCTGCTGCTACAGGAGGTTTTCACTTAGTGATCTCTATTTGTTTACAATAAGCACCAGACACTCTGTGCACAGTTAGCAATGTCGGTTAATTCACAATCACTATGTTTATGATCAGCGGAGACTCTGTGCATAACTAGCCATGCTGCTTTCAGCTGCTGATGTTGTGCACAGTTAGCGACGGCGAAAACCATATGTCACCTCCAGAGTCTCTAAATCCCTTGATGTGTTTGCTAAGTAAAGTTTTAGTGTGTCGTCAAATTGACGTCCTTGTGTGTCGTTAAGTTAGTTCTTTTTTTCTAAATGCTGTGCATATATATCTTATGCATTATTATATATGTTTTCCATTATTTTTTCCTCCTTTCCTCTCTTCGCGTTGTGCTGTATTTCTTTTCTTTCATCCCTGTCTCCCTGTCCTGTCCACCTCTGTCATATTATATGTGTGTTTTAAGTATAAGTTTGGACGGGTTGATGGCTAATTTCCTTGTCCTAGTACTTGTTACTCTGTGCAATGACAATAAAGGAAAATCTGACTCTGATATGTTGTTAAGCTTGCTAAAATGCTTCTTCATTTGCTTGGGGTTTTTTTTCTATTTGCAACGCACTGAGCTCCCAGGACCATTATACATGTGATGTACTGATAGAAGCTAGGGATGTAACGATACTTCATGAGATAGTTAATCCTCTCTGCAAATATGAGACAATTCAACTGGTGAGATGAAACATTGATCACAATACTCTATTACACATACATATCTAACAGCAGAAGGCTTTGACTTTACTTGGTAGACATCCTACCTCATGCACATCAGCAGCTGTAACAAGGCAGAACAACACCCCTGCTAATGGCACCTTCCTGTTTAACCCATTGAGGCCTAAAACTGCCTTTAAAACCTCTGGGCAATTTTAAAATCAGCCCCTAAAACCGGAAGTTTTTCTGGAAATTCAACAGAAGTGTCAATGCTTCTACTAAATAATAGATTTTTCAGCCTCTGCAGCAGATAGAAATTAAATTCAAAAAGTATTTGAGAGCTTATACAAATACTACAAAACGACGTATCCGCTGTCCAGGCTTCAATGGGTTAAAATCGGAGCTGTGGCGGCATTTTGGCTTTATTGGGGACCAGAGTGGAGAGTCACTTCTGACTCTGACAGAAAACAGTTCTGTGCTTAATCAGACCAGGGGACTGTGCTGTTGAAGGTACCAGACAATAAAAAACCATCTAGAAAGTGCAGCTGTATTAACAGATGAATGTGTTTAAAGGTTTAAACACAGAAACACTGCACAACATGTTACAAAGTAATCCATCAGGACTGCTGCTTGCATGCATGTACTGTCCAATGCAGCGCCTTGCTGTCGGACCATCTGTCCCCCTGCAGCAAAACTTGAGCCAGATGACCTTGTGTTGAACTCCCTATCATTTCATTTCTTTGATCATCTTCATTTGGTGTTTCTGGACATGATTTGGCTTTAAAATTAAATCTTGTTTTTGCTGTCCTTTTTGGATGAATAATTCAAACTTGCTGTAGTGATGCAAAGTAGGGCTGGGCGATATATCGATATAAAAGATATATCAATATATGTTTTTAAATGTGATATGGAATTAGACCTTATCGAATATATCGATATAGTTCAAGTTTTTTTGTTTCTTTATATATAAATGCTGCCTTTACTAGGGTTTGTCATATTTAGTTATTTTGTAATGTTCGTTATTCTTTTCTCATATAAATATATTTATTTCAGAAAAAGATTTTATTTCATGGGCTATTTTTTTTTTTATCTAAACGTAAACTTTATGGAGTTTTGATTTTTTTTTTTTTTAATTTAGAGGTACACCTGTTGTTGTACAGTATTTATGTTATATGTATGTATTCACTTTGCAATAAATATATATATATATATATATATATACATATATATTAGGGCCGGGACTTTAACGCGTTAATTAAGATGAATTAATTACACAAAAATTAATTTAAAAATTGCATTTTAATCGCACTTATTTTTGCACCGCAGAACGTTTCTCACTGGATGAGTTTCAGGCGGACCGATTATACTGGAGCACCAACTAGTGTTCATGAGTTCAGACAACAACAATTGTAGTGAACATGAAGGAACTTTTTTTTTTTTTACTTAAAAAACCAAAGTATTATAGTTTACAGAAGGTCTACCTACCTATGGGCTACCGGAATTTCTGAAATGTACTATGTTTCTAAATATGCTTTTGCTACACTTAATGGCAATAATTGCACTGGTCTGTTGGACTTGAACAAAAATAAACAATATTTTTGTTGCTTAAGCTTATGTATTCAGTCATTATTCAATGGTATACTTAAAATCCATGTGAAAAAAAATACTTCTCACTGTTCTCAGGTCAAATATTTATATGCCCGGCCCTAATATAATATATATGTATATATATATATATATATAGTATATTGATATTCAGCCTAAATATATCGGGATATGACTTTTGGACCATATCGCCCTGCCCTAATGCAAAGTTTACTCTGTATGTGTTCAGTGCCATGCCAGTCTTCACTTTCTCTCTGCACTTAGGGTCAGCAGGAAATACTCCAAGAAAACCAGTTTGCAAAATGTGCTTTCCAACCACATTAGAAATCAAGTGTTTATAGCTCCTATAAACAGCAACAACTACACAGGAAGGCAAAGTGAAAAGCTGCCAGTCACAGAGGGGAGGATGTGTGAGGTGGGCTTATATGGGGATAAGGGCACACATTTTAAGAAAATCTCTCCTGAAAAAGCATGAATAGATGACTAGATGAAAAGTGGCAGAATAGTTAAGAAAGAATATAAAGAGCTAAGTTCAAACCCTGGTCCTTTTCCTCTCTCAACTGCAGACAGCTGACAAATAACCTCAGGAAGTCGCTGTGAATGTCAGATTGTCCATTTCAGAAACTGACAAAAAGGAAGACACAGCCCCAACACAACTCAAAGTCATTAAGTTAACAATCTGACAAGTATTTGTGATTTGTGAAAGAATACCACCTTAGTAACACATACTGCAATTTTTTTTATATTATGCGGCTGCATTTGTCACTACAGTTAATCAAAATTAAAACATTTCAGAAGCTGGAACCAGAGGATGAGTGGCCTGTCTTTTTTTTTCAGTCATCAGAATTGTTGTTGATTAACTTTTGGTTGTTCAACTAATTATGTTGTCAGCCTTACACAATTAAAATCTAATCAACGTCTTGGTTCATTCAGTTTGTCTTTATAGACCAGGGATGGGCAACTTAAATGCTGGAGGGGGCCACAATTTTTTCATTGACACTACCACAGGGCCACATATAGGATCGTGCATTTAACCAGATATGATGAAACTGCAATTTGAAATATGTCAACAGTGCAGTAACTTTACATATTTCATGCTCAAATGCATGTATAACAGTATAAATAGGAATACAAAAGGTTTGAAGCAAGTAAAAAATAACCACTTACTGTGATTTTTTTTTTATCAGTGTAAGAACCGCAGAGCAACATTAGTTGCAAGAAGTAATTTTGTGCATTTTTACACTGCACTTTTAAGATTTCATGCTCAAATGCATGTAGTTGTACTGAGGGCCACTTCAAGTGAGGGTGCGGGCCGTATGCAGCCCCCGGGCCTCCAGTTGCCCATCCCTGTTATAGACAGTTTCGTCCAGACTTCCCTCCAACTTAGAATTGAGAAACATTCCACAGTCACACTTACAACAGTGAAACTATAATCACTATTTCATCCATTACATCCAATCCTCTCTATGTTAAAGACACTAGCCAAGCCACATCAACAGAATATTTGCATAGTGGCCTCATGCAACAACTCATGTTATTGCATATAATAACTGTATCATCAGAGAGTGTGTTCAGCAAAACAAGCTTTAACTGTTATGCAAGAAACAGACGCGTCCTGAAAGGGCTTGAGCCCTGACTTGACTCTGCACTGTAAAAAATGTCTGTAGATTTTATGGTGAAAAACTGCTAAACCATGACAGTAAAAGACATAAAATGATAAATGGGTTAATTCAGTTTCAGTAACAATGAAACACTGTAAATGTATATATCAGCCAAAACTGTGGGGGTTTTTTTTACATTTTTTTAAATACATTACTCCACTGTAAAATACACTGGCACCTTGTTTGTAGCAAAAAATATACTGTAATATATATAAAAGTCATCATTTTTGCATTTATTTTTTGTAAGAAAATACTTTTTTTCACTGTTAAATGTACTGAACACCATATCCTTAACAGAATGGTAAAATCTTTAATTTATGCAGCATTTATAAAGTATTTTCCTGTCAATTATATGGCAGAACAGCGTTTCTTTTGATGGAAAAACTTTTTATTTTTATGGTAAAATATGGAATAAAATGGCAATCTTAAATGTGAAATCAACAGTGCTAATATCCTTTTACCGTAATATTACAAAAAGTTGCACCGAATTTGTTAAGGTAAAGTTCTGGCAACCACAGCTGCTGGTTTTTTACCGTAAAAACATCTCCATCAACTTCATCTATTAATTAGACTGGAACAAAACTATTGTAGTAGAAATGGTTAACTACTGTAGAAGTTGCTGTGCAAGGCTGTTGCAATTACATTTAAATTCCTGGTGTTTATTTTGGGCCAAAATTAGCATGGAAGAATTGTTTTTTTTTGTTCTGCCTATTGCAAGGAGGGAGTAATATCATGTGCCAGCATGTAGCACACCCTGCAACACTGACTACAAGCTGCTATTAGGCCTCACACAATCCTCCCAAACCACTTCTTGCACTGCAAAAAAAAGGTGCGTCCAAAAACAAGATAAAAACACTAAATCTGACGGAAATGATCTTGCTGCATGGACAGATAATTTCACTTGACAAGATTTCTTAAATAAGATTATTAGATCTAGAAATAAGCATGTTGTACGCTTAAAATAAGAAATTAACTCTTAAAACAAGATAAATTAAAGCTGCAAGCAGCGATGAACTGGCCCGAGCAGAGTGCACTGCAGAATATTTGTTACTTACCAAGATAAAAAAAAAACTTTAGATTTAGAAGTGTTAAATAATTAAAGAGTTAATTTCTTATTTTATGTGTTCAACATGCTTATTTCTAGATTTAACAATCTTAATTTAAGAAATCTTGTCAAGTGAAATTATCTGTCCATGCAGCAAGATCATTTTCCTCAGATTTAGTGTTTTTAGACACACCTTTTTTGCAGTGTGTGGTTTTTTTCACCTACTACTGAGAGAAGTTTATTGCTCAAAGTAAACATGTCTCCATACAAATTCCTCTACTGTGTCACACGCCACAGTGACACAAGAATTTGAACCTGGAGGCTACATTTTCTGGCTTGCTTGTCAACTAGCTGCATAACACACCCAGCACTCAGATTTGTTAAAGCAAAACTAAAAGAAAGAGCAGAAGGTTGAATATCAGCTAGTCTGATTCAGGCCAGTAAGGGGACAGACATAACTTTGACAAAGTAACAACATTTTGCAGTAAAAGTTCTGTGAAGTTGGAAATAAAGTGACAGATTTTAACTTGCAGATTAAGTGTTGCAGCCCTGTAACCAACACAATTCACTTCACTTGTAAAGGTATTTTGTGACATTATAGTTCAATTATTCAATATTATTTTATAGTATTTTATTTGGGTGTTGAACTTTGTAGACGGTCCCTGCAGACCGTCTACACAGCTCACACAGACTACTGTTACTGTCCAGCTCGTTTTGATGAAAATCTGTTTGGTACTTGTTGTTTACCTTGATATGTTGGAAAGAGATGTGTTTTAACATTTCGCCTGACCCGAAACGTTTATAATTAAATGTGTGAATCTGTCACATCTGAGTGTAAAACACACACAGAGAGAGCTAGAGAGAGCTAGCACCTCTTCAAAATGCCAGACGCCCTAACTGACTGGACGGAAACTTGAACAGAGCTGCATGTTTCTGATGAACAGAGATACTGAGTACAGGACGCTGAGTCTGGTATGTGGAAGAACACACATTTCTGTCTTCTTATATAACAGCTCGTCTTTTCTTATTTGTGTTTTTTAAATAGGAAGTACGGGGACTGCGTCTTTACTGTAGCAGGCCCTGGTCTTCGTACTTTTAGGAAGTTTTCTCTTCCACATAGATTGTGTGGTGACGTCAAGGACTTCTTGCTAGAAAGGTGGAAACTTTTCAAAGTAAGAAACATTGTTCTGACCTGAACGAGGCAATCCTCTCCCGCTGGCTGCCCTCCGACTTTAAAACCCAAATTGTTAAAGGTATCTCGATTATTCCGGGTTGCAAGCAATTTTTTAGCAAGGGGAAAAGGCAGATAGCAACTTCTTCTTAGTCCCCCTCCCTATCCGCTCTCTCTCTGTGCAGTGGCGGAGTTAACTCCACCCTGCTGCTGCGGCCCGTCAGTGGGCGGGGTCAGTGGGCGGGGTCTCAGCTCTGTGGAGACTTTAGTGTAGCCTCCGGCTCTCTGATTGGCAGCTGGGGTTTGCTACGAACAACGGTTCACTCAACGACTTACCTATCACAAAACACAATACTGATCCATCCGATAGGGAAACCAGGCAGGCCAGAATAAAAAACCCTTCTAATGATAAATAATAAGAATAACTAGAACATTTCCTCTGGGGAAATTCTGAAAGGGCCACGGGGGCTACTGCCGGTGTGTGTACACTATGATGAGATTCTTAAGAGATTTCAAACAATTAATACTAGTAATGTTATGATACTATATTATATACAAGGAACACACCTACAACATTCCTTTTCAAGTATTTATTAATACAGCAACCTATGCCCTTTAACCTCAAAATGTGTGTGTGTGTGTGTGTGTGTGTGTGTGTGTGTGTCTGTGTCTGTGTGTCTGTGTCTGTGTCTGTGTGTGTCTGTGTGTTTGTGTGTGTGTGTGTGTAACTAAAATCACATAAAGTTACGTGTGTGTGTGTGTGTGTGTGTGTGTAAAGCATGTGTATCTGGAGGAGTGTGCGCTTATGCACGCATGTGTATGTGTGTGTGTGTGTGTGTGTATCTGTTACTGTAATCACATAAAGTTACCTGTGTGTGTGTGTGTGTGTCTGTCTGTCTGTCTGTCTGTCTGTCTGTCTGTGTGTGTGTGTCTGGTTCTCTCTTTCTGTGAGAGATGGGTGAAAGGATGAAAAGCTTTGGGGTCGACCAATCAGAGCAGAGCAATCAACGGAAATTAACAGCTGTGGAATGTTCCACCACAGTGACAGCAGCCAGAGGTGGACAGACTGGAATTTCTGGCCTCGAACAGAAAGCATTTTTGGCAAAACCATAATACATATCATTAATCCTACTTCACTTTGAGCGTCCTGAGTTCTTCCTGAACAGCTACATATGTTTTTTGTGAAGAAAAATTAAGAAATAGCTCTGTAAGAGTAATCTGAAAAACTGTTAAATATGCTTTTCTACAGAAATCTTCCTGCGTTTTTAATATGGGAGCCAATGAGGCTGTTGGTGCGTGTTGGTGGTGCATCTGTGCGTCCTACGCCCAAACTATAACTCTGACAGCTTTACCAGAGGATTGTGAGTGAGAAGACAAATTTTTCTACATTTCTATGTATAAATTATTTCTGTAGAGTCGAATTTACGGCCTGGAGCGCAGTTTTCACATTTATTTTTTTTTAAATGTTTCTCTCCCTCTAGACTCACACCCATTATAATCTCAGAATTTCTCCAAAAATGATCATGGTGAACAGGAATTGATAAAAAAAACAAAACTATATGACCTATCGAAACTTGAAATAGGTGAAATAATGCCGGAGAAGTAGACGTTTGAAAATCTCCAATTATTGTTCTTTTTCGCTCATTTTTTTTCAGTCGTCCCATTCACTTCAATGCAAGATTTTGCCAAGTAGCGGGATGAAATTGTGTCCGGAAGAGGAAGAAGAAAAAAATCCACAGTATAACAATAGTGCACGTGCGATTGCCCCGTGGCCCTAATAATAATACATTTTATTTGTAATGCACTTTACATTAAAGGAAATCTCAAAGTGCTACAGGTTAAAAGCATAACAGTGTAATTTAAAAAAGGATTTAAAAAAGGATAAAACAGCTAAAAACAGAAGAAAAAGTATACATATATACATACACACAAGCTAAAAACCATGTAGACGGAAGGAATCAAAGGTTTTGCTAAAAAGGAAAGTTTTTAGTCCTTTTTTAAAAGTGTCTATGGACTGTGGTGTCCTCAGGGTGTCAGGGAGGGCGTTCCACAGCCGTGGGGCAGCAGCACAGAAAGCCCTGTCTGTCTCCCATGGTGCTGAGTCTGGTTCTGGGTGTGTGGAGGCGGTTTGAGAGGGTGGAGTGGAGGGAGCGTGTTGTGTTTTGTGGGGTGAGTAGTTCTTTGAGATATGAGGGGGCATTTCCGTAGATACATTGGTGAGTTAGAAGGGAATCCTTATATTCAATCCTGTTGAAGAGGGAGCCAATGAAGTAAGTGGAGAATGGGGGTGATATGTTCATATTTCCGCACTCTCATCAGGATCTTAGCTGCAGAGTTCTGGATTTATTGAAGCCTCTGCAGACTTTTGCTAGGGATCCTGATGAGAAGTGCATTACAGTAATCCAGTCTGGAGGAGATGAAGGCGTGGACCAGCTTTTCAGCATCTAGGAGGGAGAGAGTGGGGTGGAGTCTGGCAATGTTGCGAAGGTGGAAAAAGGCGGTCTTGCAGATGTGATTGATTTGTGACTCAAAGGTGAGTTGAGGGTCCATTTTTTTACCCCAAGGTTAGTAACTGAGGAGGAGGAGAGGGGAATGTTGTGGCCAGAGAAGATGATGCTTGTTATGAATGATGACTTGGTCTGATGAGGAGTGCCGATCATAATGGCTTCTGTTTTTGAGCTGTTGAGTTGGAGGAAGTTATGCTCCATCCACGCCTTTATCTCCTCCAGACAGGTGGTGAGTTTTGATGGGGATGATGCTGATGCTGATGAAGATGATGAAGATGATGATGATGATGATGATGATGAAGGTGGGGCTGCAGCTGTGGCTTTGTCATAGAGCTGTGTGTCATCGGCATAACAGTGAAAAGAGATTTTGTGGCGGCTGATGACATGTCCAAGGGGGACATGATGTAATAGATTCAAAATACAATAACAAACATATACGTAATACTTTTTATGAAAAGAGGAAAATAACTCCACGAGAGAAAGCATTTTTGGATAACATCTTTATTGACACTGACTGGAAGTATTTCCAATAAAATAAAAGAGGTTCACATCAAAATTATACACACGATATATCCAACAAATTTATATTTCTCAAAATTTTTAAATATTGAAAAAAAAAAAACAGTTTTTGCAATATGGAGCCAGAAACCTTAACTCATTTATTCTACCACTGTACCCAATCTATCAATTACTGGACTCAACTTGAACAATATATAGTGTGTAGAATCAAGATAAACATCTAAATTGACTGTAGAAGTGTGATAATGTATTTTGTCCATGGAGAAAATGACTTATGACCTTTATTACAAACCTATTCATTTTGTATGGCACATTTCACACACACAGACACAAATACTCCAAATCTCCACCCAACGTTAGAAGTTTCTTGCATGAGTTTAAAGAGTACATGAAATCCCTTACACTAGTTGACACTAAACAAAGCATTACATTCACAGATATATATGATAGGTTTTTCAAAGAAGAATAATGTATTTACATTCTGTTACATTCTGTTACCTTTTTTGTTTTTTTCCCCTTTCCTATCATTTTATTAATTAATTAATTTATGATCCTCCCTACTCTTTTAAGTTTACTGGCATTACTAATAATAACCTTAATTTACTGTGATTCTTTATTATTTATTTATTTCTGATGATACATATATATTGGAGCCCATGTCTGCTGTTCTTTATACAATTGTTTGTATGTAAAACCTTTTTCAATTCATTAAAATAAAATTTAAAAAAGGAAACCAGGCAGGCTAGAGTTTGAGGAAGCTTGGAGACATTAGAGAAGGATTTAAGAGCAATAGCAGAAGGATAGACATTAGGCTCCATATTTGTGGGCACAATATAATAATATAATAAAACCTGTTTGTGAAATGAGGACAGTTTGGTTGGCATTTTTTCAACCTGATAATCACATTTAACGACAAACACTATACCAGCCATTTTTTTGAAAACACCTCTGGGGAGACAATACCAAATACAGTTTTTGTTCATCAGGAAATATTTTAGCCACTTTCATTTTAATACAGCATTTAAACACTCAAAATCAACAGCTTTCAGACCGCCAGCTTCTATTTAGGGCCACGGGGCAATCGCACCGAGCACTATTGTTATACTGTGGATTTTTTCTTCTTCCTCTTCCGGATGCAATTTCGTCCTGCTACTACAAATTATATATCAAAACGTGCGGTTTGATCGGGATCGGCGTGCTATTACTTTTCTCTACAGGATACGAATTTTTGTCAGAGTTATAGTTTGGGCGTAGGACGCACAGATGCGCCACCAACATGCACCAACAGCCCCATTGACAGTCATATTAAAAACGCAGTAACAGTTTTTCAGATCGCTCTTACAAAGCTATTTCTTCATTTTTCTTCACAAAAAACATATGTAGCTGTTAGGGAAGAACTCAGGACGCTCAAAGTGAAGTCGGATCAATGATAGGTATTATGGTTTTGCCAAAAATGCTTTCTGTTCGAGGCCAGAAATTCCAGTCTGTCCACCTCTGGCTGCTGTCACTGTGCTAGAAGATTCCACAGCTGTTAATTTCCGTTGATTGCTCTGCTCTGATTGGTCGACCCCAAAGCCTTTGATCCTTTGATTTGATTACAGTTACAGATACAAGCACGCACATACACACATACACACTCCTCCAGATACACATGCTTCACACACACACACACACACACACACACACACATACACACAGGTAACTTTATGTGATTTTAGTTACATACACACACACACACATTCCTCCAGATACACATGTTTCACACACACACACACACACACGCATTTTGAGGTTAAAGGTCATAGGTTGCTGTATAAATAAATACTTGAAAAGGAATGCTTGCTGTTAGGTGTGCTCCTTGTATATAATATAGTATCATAACATTACTAGTATTAATTGTTTGAAATCTCTGAAGAATCTCATCATAGTGTACACACACCGGCAGTAGCCCCCGTTCAGAATTTCCCCAGAGGAAATTTTCTAGTTATTAGGGCCACGGGGCAATCGCACCGAGCACTGGTCCCATACAGCAATAGCTGTAGGGACCACTATTGTTATACTGTGGATTTTTTCTTCTTCCTCTTCCGGACGCAATTTCATCCCGCTACTAGTCCTACAACTTGTAGAGTTGCAGGACAAATTATATATCAAAACGTGTGGTTTGATCGGGATCAGTGTGCTATTACTTTTCTCAATGGAATACAAATTTTTCGCAACGTAAGTTCAAACGTCTACTTCTCCGGCATAATTTCACCTAGAGACTCCATTTAAACTTTAGTTTTTATTATTATTATTATTATTATTATTATTATTATTATTATTTATTAAACCTCTGTTAGAATATAAAAAAGGGTTCAAGGGAAAGTAGACTGCATCCAGACTTCATGAACTAACCAGCCAAATGTCATCTCAGGGAGGTGTAGATTGAACAAAGAGATTCTGTAACTGCACATTTCTTGACGTATTGAAATAAAATGAAGATAAACTGAGAACTTGGACGTCTCCTGCTCATCATTCCCCATCAAACGATCGGCGCAGAGAAATAGGTGAGGATTTTGTGTTCAGATAATTTAGTTTTAAAGGTTTCCTCAATGCATTTCTCAACATACCGGTATGCTATTATTTACACTATTGTTCCCCCTTTTCCTGTTAAATCATTTATTTATCTTAATTTTATTATTATTATTACTGTATTTATTTAATTTTTTTTTTTTCATTTTGTTAGTATCAGTATTATTATTTTCCTGTCAATCTACTGCTCCACACTCCAGTCAGTAGGTGGCGGTAATGCACCTGTACGGTGGTCTGACAACCGCCAATAAAACTCAAAAGAAGAAGAAGAAGAAGAAGAAGAAGAAGAAGAAGAAGAAGAAGAAGAAGAAGAAGCAGAAGAAGAAGAAGACTTGGAAGAAAAAAGAAGAAGAAGAACTACATAAACAATAGACACTTTCTAGTTCCTTGTTGTGGATTATTGTGATAGTTTTCGGGGAGCTGTTTGCGGGGCTCCACTGATTGGAGATGTGGCTGTAGTTTGCTGCTCTTATGGCTTTAGCAGCAGCATGTTTTGACACAGAATCAGGATGTTTTCGACCAACATGGAAACAAAAAGAGTGGATATCCCCACCGGTGTACTGGACGACCTTTGCAGGTAACAGGACGCTTTACCGACCTTTTACACCTCATAAAACCTGACACCTATCTGTATTTTGATGTCGGCAAAATGTGTTCATGCCAAAATAAAACTAGCGCTTTCTGACCTCCGTGACGCGCTTGTAGTTGTTAGCTCAGTATTGTTTTCAGGCTAAACGCGTTTAGCGCCATGCAGCTGTGTGTAACTGCTCTACTGTCCGCTGCTGAGGACAGAAAGTGTCCACTCGTGTTTTTAACCAGTGTGTAATGTTCCACATGGAACAAGCAAACAAGTGTCTGACAGCACAGATGCCATATAAGTGGACTAGGAAGAGGCTGTTGGTTAGTGTTGTGTCCTTACTGGTTTCTGAACTAACTGGTGCCCTTACTGGTGTGTCCAGCTGTTTTCTGCCTCATTTAGCAGATTCTTCACATATTTAATAAACATATACAGTCATTGAAAAAATGATTACACCACCCTTGTTTTCTCCTTGCTTCCTTGTTCATTTTAATACCTGGTACAACTAAAGGTACATTTGTTTGGACAAATATAATGATAACAATAAAAATAGCTGATCAGAATTTAATTTAAGAGCTGATATCTAGAGATTTAACATGGTTTTCTTGATAATGATTTTGGTTATAATCAATAAACACATGGAAAATGTCTATATATCAGCTCTTCAATTCAACTTTTATGAGCTATTTTTGTTGTTATCATTATATTTGTCCAAACAAATGTACCTTTAGTTGTACCAGGCATTAAAATGAACAAGAAATGAAAGAAAACAAGGCTGGTCTAATCATATTTTCCAGGTAGTTACCTTGTAGAGGTGATGGTTCATGAACAATTAAATTGTGTCGCAGTGAAATTGAATCCAGCTCTAACCGATCTTGCAAACATTATATTTTCATGCTTTCTTTTTATGTATAGGTAGCTGTGATGTCGTGTTCACTTTTACAACAATATTATCCACAGTAGAAAAGAGATGCAACCTGGAAATCGCCAGTTAAATGTTTATTAAATATGTGACGAATCTGCTAACTGAGGCAGAAAACAGCTGCACACACGAGTACAGTAAGCAGTTAGTGTGGAAACCAGTAAGGACATAACACCGGCTGTGCTGAGTCTGAGAGCAAAGTTGATGGTGTAACAGGGGTTAACGTACATGTTTAACCTGGCTAGATCAAATGTAGAGAGGATATTACAAGACCACACACTAATGATTCCATGGCAACCATATGGTGGAGGACATAAATGTATAAAAAATACAAAATAACATTGTGCAAAGTCTAGTGTGGTGATCAAATGACAAAGAAAGACAAAAGGTGTTCTTGTTTTAAAAAAAAATTAGTTTTCAAGTTTTACAATAAAAGGCGAACAAACAAAAGTAAATGATAACATACATGAAGAATGCAGAGCAGAACCCAAACCTTCATACACACACCCATTCACACCAGGTAGATTTGCACAAAATGATATATGTATACCTACACCGACCTACACACACACATACATACACTTGCATGCACACGTATGCATAGCTAAACAACATGTACATATATATTCTCATAAACACACCCATATACATACTTATACATATATACACGTAAACATATACACATTATAATAATAAAGATAATTTGAATTTCATGACCCAATTTTCCAGATGCTATAATGTTCACATATGGTTCCCACAAGTGTACAAATCCCTTCAGCTTTCCTTTGGTAATGTAAGTCTTTCCAATCTGATGCACTCTGATAGTTCTTTTTTCAATTGTTTTATAGAAGGAACCTCCATGCTCTTCCAATTAAAGGCAATAGCTCTCCTGGCATGCAAAGGTCCCAAGTCTAACACTTTAGTCTGTTTCTTTGTGTGTTTAAAATCTTTGGGATAAATTCCCAGTATACAAAGTTTTGCACAGAAGGGAATCCTGACTCTAAACACCTCAGACATACAATTGATAACCTCATTCCACAATCTTTGTATCTTTGAACATTCCCACAGACAGTGAATAAGAGTACCTTTATTATATTGGCATTTATTAGCACATGTATCAGGAATATGACTTGACATACAATTAAGTTTTCAGGGGTTATATAAACCCTTGTCAACCATTTAAAATGTAGTAATTTAAGCTGCGTATTTATGGTTTGTTTTTGGCCTTTTAGACAGGCCCCGCTCCAGTCTGCTTCATCTATGTCTTCTCGCATGTCCTTTCTCCATGCGTTTAATATATCTATTGCAGAGTCCTTGGAGTTTGACATAATCAGATTATAATATTTGGAACAAAAGGTGTTGTTAATAAAATGTTGACAAACAAAAAAAGTAACAGCAGTCTTTAAGATCTGTAAGGCAAATCAATAAAGAATATATCTTCCTTTTAGTTGCAGTACATGATTATAGATAAACAGGGCACTGGGCTAGTTCAATGAATCCACAACTGAAGAAAGGACAACAATGTAGTCTATTGAGTTTGGGAAGATATTATGTAATAATACTAAATTAATTTTAACAGACCTAGACAGAACACAATTTTATAAAATGTGATGTGTGTGTCATGTGAAGGCCTGTCCTCAGATCCACGTTGCTTTACAATCGTGGTGGTTGGGGTTGCTACAAAGCCTCTCCAACCAGCGTCCACTGGGACCTTCAGCTGTTTGGGCTCGTATGCTTCCTCCACAGCAGCCTCCCACGCCATGGTTGTTGTTATTATATGTGGTGGAAAAGAGAATTTTTGTTGTAGGTCAACTTGCATCTCCCAGTCCCTAGATGTGTCCAGTAGGTCTTGTTCCCTTACTTGAACCTACTTAGGTGTTTGGTCCCCTTGAACAGGAATGGTTCCATTTATTGTGTCAAAAAATCAAAATCAAAAATCAAAATTACTGTATTTATCCCTGAGGGTAAATTCAGTTAGTCTGGTAGAATCTCTGTTAGAATGAGACAGCCTGATGGCTGTAGGAGAGAAGGATCTTTTGAATCTCTCCGTCCTGCAACGAAGAGAGAGGAGCCGTCCACTGCTGGTTTTTTTTTGGTCCATAAAGGTTTTGTGTAGCGGATGATCTGGGTATTTCAGGATAGCCTGGAACATGTTGACAGGTCATCTCTCCACCACCTCCTCCAGTGTGTCCAACCTGGCTCCGACCACAGAACCAGCTCTTTAGACCAGTCCGTCCAACCTACCTGGACTGCAGCATAAAACAACACACTACCACCACAGACTGATAAAACATCTGCAGCATCTTACTACAGATGTCCAGAGATCTGAGCTTCAAGAAGAAAAAGAGGGGGCTCTGCCCCTTTTTGTAGAGAGCGTCTGTGTTTAGGGACCAGTCCAACTTATTATCCAGGTAAACCCCATTGATCAGAAGGTCGGTGGTTTGATCCCAGACCATGGCAGCCTACATGTTGAAGTATCCTTGGGTAAGATACTGCATTCATCGGTGTGTGAATGAATTCTCAATGGTGGCAGGTGGCACCAGTGTGCCCTGGTAGCCTCTGCCACCAGCATCAATGTGTGTGTGAATGGGTGAAGGGGTGCAGTCTGTAGTGTAAAGCGCTTTGGATAAAAGCTACTATATAAGTGCAGTCCATTTACCATTTACCACCTAGATACTTATAACTTGGCACCACCTCCATGTCCACCCCACAGGTATTCACTGGCTGAAGGGGGGCTTCAACCTGCAGAAATCTATGATCATTTCCTTCCACCTTCTTTGAGGTGTTCAGTCTGGTGTGTGCATTACACATCTATGTAGACAAACCACAGGGGTGTAGAAAAACGTATCAGCTTTTTGTGTCATGGGCAAATTCTCTTATTGGTAAGCTGATCACAAAACAACTACTTCCTCATTGGATATTTGGCGCCATTTCTTTTGCCAACGCCAGTAATGGTTTACAGCCCTTAGTAGGTCTTAGCCATTTGCTTGGAGGCCAGTTATACCTTTGCAAGGATGGTAAATGGTAAATGGACCTGCACTTATATAGCGTTGTGATATATAGTATAGCTCTAGTCGCTTTGCGACCACTCAAAGCGCTTTACACTCATTCACACACACATTCATACTGGATGAATGACACCGATGAACACAGCACATCGGGAGCAATTTGGGGTTCAGTATCTTGCTCAAGGATACTTCGACATGTAGGCTGCCATGGTCAGGGATTGAACCACCAATCCTTCGGTTGGGGGCCAACCAACTCTCTCCCAACTGAGCCACAGCCAGATGAATATTTTTCCCAGATATTGGCCTATTAAATGCATATTGGTGTCGGTGTATAGGTTAGTTCAGTGGTTCTCAACCTTTTTTCAGTGATGTACCCCCTGTGAAATATTTTTTCAGCCAAGTATCCCCTAACCAGGGCAAAGCATTTTTGGTTGGAAAAAAAAAGAGTTAAAAACAGAGAGCTATGCCATCAGTGTCTGATTTATTATACTTTGGAACTGATAAACACATACAAAATCCAAATGATTTTAGTGATTCCAACTAATGTAGTAAAACAGTGAGCATCTAACCATTTAAAACTACAACTGCTACGCTTCAACCAGACTCCATCTTTGAGTTTTCAAGTGATTGACAGGTGATGCCAGGTGGCATATGACAGGTTGGGTCGAACCATCCTGGTATGGGGGACACTCTGGGTTTTTAGGAGAATTAAATTGAATAGCCTACTGAATATAAAATTCACTTTATGAACTTAAACTTATATTTTCCGGCTATTAAATAATTATTTTTAAAGGATTTTCGCATGGATGCTACTTTTTAAATGTATATTTTAAAATCTCACGTACCCCCAGGGGTACACATACCCCCATTTGAGAACCACTGGGTTAGTTGATATGTACCAATATAAAAACTTTTTTGTACACAAAAACACCTGTAGCTCATGAATCTCTTATCTTCTCTCCTGTGTTTCTCCAGCCGGTTCATTCTGCACATCCCAAGTGAGGAGAGGGACAATGCTATCCGGGTGTGCTTCCAGATTGAGCTGGCCCACTGGTTCTACCTGGACTTCTGCATGCAGAACACCCCAGGAGCTCCTCACTGTGGAATAAGAGACTTCGCCAAAGCAGATATCCTTAATTGTGAACGATGATGTTAAATGACTATATCATTTTGTCTCATGTTATACATTTTTTTGAACAAGGTCTTTTTATTTGAGATTTTCACATTATACAAAATACAAACAGTAACTAATCCCTAGTTGCCACCCCCCACCCTCCCATCCACCAGACCTGTACCGCTAAATCAAAGACAGGCATTTAATGCAGTAGTTCTCAACCTTTTTGCGTCGCGACCCCGAATTTAACATGCATGTTGTTCGCGACCCCTGCTCATTGAACACAATCTCACACGCACGGTTCAGAATGAAAAAAAATTACTTAAAAAAAGACACAAAATGACCAAAAAAAGACACAAAATGACCAAAAAAGACACAAAATTACCAAAAAAGGCACAAATTGACCACAAAATTATAAAAAAAAAGACACAAAATGACCCTTAAAGACACAAATGGAGCAAAAAAGACACAAAATGACAAAAAAGACTTAAACACATGAACACTTCAACACAGTGGAGACAGAGCTGACTTCCAAAATGATTTGGCGACCCCCAGAAATCATCTCGCGACCCCAATTGGGGTCGGGACCCCAAGGTTGAGAATAGCTGATTTAATGTACTTGTTGATAGGGTGAGTCACGTAAACAAAAATAATGGAGACAGAGAGAACATATGTGAGACTACAAGTAAGAGGTTAACATGTATTACAGGGTGACATTTTCTGCTTCCATTTGGTCCACAAAATCCAAGAAAGGCTGCCAGGTTGCATAGAATTTCAAAACAGACCCTTGGAGAGAGTATCTTATTTTTTCTAGCTTCAGATGTTGCATAGTATCTCTAATCCAATGGGAGTATGAAGGAGGAAGAGGGTCTTTCCATCTGAACAAAGGCCACCACATTAGACTTAGAATTATTTAAATTCACAGCCTGTGGGGTGACACCAAATAGAGCAGTAAGAGGGGATGGATCTGTCTGCTCCATTAATATTTTAGAGAGAGTATTGAAAATTGACCACCAGAAGTGGTTCATGTTATACATTTAGTAATTAATTGAGATTCAGGCTCATACTCAGAGCAATAGACCAAATGTGTGCCCATGTTAGATGTGATTTAGTGATTTCAGTATTTACCTTGACAGCTGCAAACTGTTCCATCACTGTCCCTTTCTTTTGCCCCATGGAGAGGACGTTCAGAAGATCCTGGAACAGTGGAAGGAGTACAAGATGGGTGTCCCTACTTATGGGGCAATCATCCTAGATGAAGCACTAGAGAATGTGTGTGGATTTTTTTTTACACTTATACACTCCAGCTTTACTAACATAGTATTCTGAAATCATCTAAAGACATATAATATATTTTCTTCATTTCTCTCTGATGTTGACATTGTACTTAACCCTTTAGCCCCTTTTTGTATCCATCTAGTAATTGTAAAACCAATTTAAAAAAAAATACAAACCACATTCTCTTACAATGGTAAAAATATTGGTATACCAGCATCTGTCATTTAAAAAAATGGAATTAGTTGTGATAGTCATAATTTCCACATATTTATTCTATATAATTACCATATTTACTTGGAAATCATCTCAGAAAGTGACAAAAACGACATACTTAATTAATTATTTCAGCATATTTATGATGGAATAACATGAAATGTTTCATATTTACAGCAATGAATGATCAGAAGTTATGATTTCATAGCACATAGTTCGTTATAATGACATTAAGTTAACCATAAAGCGCCAAATCAACCGTTTGGTTGAGATAGTCTAAAAAAATATATTATACATTCATTACAGGTTTTTTTTGTGGAATCGTTTAACCTTATTCTGTTCAGTATGATATGTAAAAAAAAAATGACCTACCTTTCAAAATTTCACCAGTGATTTTCTTGTTTCTGATTTCCTGGTTGGAGGCGGGACTAAGAGGCAAACTATTTAAAGACACAGTGACGTCTAGCTGATTTTTTTTAGAAAAACATACCTCAGCTAAGTGGTAGACATGGCTCAATCAGGTGGATTTCAGTTAAACACTCCTTTTATTGAAATATGGTTACTCATGGCATGATATAGATGTTTTCAGCCCATACACATGATGATTACCTGCTTGTTAAAGCCAATAACAATTTTGATAAACCAATAATTTTACACGATTGTATTTAAAAAGAAACTGTAGTTTATGCACACCTAGGTTAAGAAAGGTTAATATGGGTAATTTAATATTCCATACCTGTGAGTTAACCAAATCTAACTGACACCACTGTTTACACAACACAACAAACAACAGCTCTGACTCCTAAAATCTATATTTGTTATCGTAAATCAGATTTTTTTTTTTAAACTTCCTAAAAATATTTTTGGTCTTTTCTCGACCTTTTTACACAAGCATTCAAACAAACTGCTCAGACATAATCTGTCAAATCAGACACATTTTGGATTTTAGATAAAGGATTTCAATCAAATTATTAATGGAAGGTAATCCTATGTGGAACTGAGTAATAGTTATCGAGATATGAAAAGGTAAAATCATATATTCCAAAAATGAAAATGGAATTCTAAGCAAAAAACCTTGATGGATTTCAGTATAGTGTTAATGAATGAGTGAAAACATAGAATTTCACCAACCTTACCAAATTCGTTTGAAAAGGAAATTTTTTATCTATCCTCTACTTTGATATTTTTGATGTGGAGCCAGTCATGACACATCCCTCAACTGTGTTCACATAATGTTCTTGAGTAAACATTTTTCTTAACATGTTTTTAAACATTTTTCATTCAAACTACTCCTTTTTTCTCCGTAATTTACACTACTGGTCAAAAGTTTTAGAACACACCAACTTTTCCAGAATTTAAATGAAAATTATGCAGTTTAATGTCTCAGTGTACTCTGAAATTAATGCACATTTGCAACATTTAAAATTCTTTATTGAGCATGATAGTGTTTTGAAAGTTAAAAAAAGATTCAAAATCACATTTTATGTTGGACTAAAGGACTAAAAAAAGACACAAAATGACCAAAAAGACACAAAATGACTAAAAAAAGACACAAAATGACTTACAAAGACATGAAAAGAATTCAAAAATGGACAAAATAGCCCAAGACTCCATAGAGTTAAGTTGCTAACCCATTTCTTGTTCCCTGAAAAAGGCCTACTTGTATAATTCTGAAATGAACATTATTTTTCAGTTTTGGTTAAGCTTACCTTTTTTTATTTACCTCTGGCAGTTCACCACTTACCTTTTTACCCTTTCAAGCTGTTCATTTGACTTGAACTGCTTGAATTTCAATAAAAAAACTGGAAAAATTGGGGTGTTCTAAAACTTTTGACCGGTAGTGTATATTCACACCTTTTGCTTCTGTTTTTGCTGCTGTGACAAGTGAATTTCCCCGTTGTGGGATCAATAAAGTATAATCTAATCTAAAGCCACTACATGTGCTGCATCTTTTCTCTTCAGGCACTGCTTGTTCAGGGCTACCTTGCAAAGTCAGGCTGGGGATTTCCAAAGGGGAAAGTGAATGAGGATGAAGCTCCTCATGACTGTGCAGTTCGTGAAGTAAGTCTTTTTTATTTTTTATTTTTTTTGCTATTCAACTGAAAGAAATGGTAACTGAAAGAAATAAAATCCATATACACTGCCTGACCAAAAAAAGTCACACACTCCAATTGTAATTACACCGGTCCAACGAAATGAACGGCCATGATTCTTACAGATGTCTTATTAAGAAGGTTTATTTTCTCTCTCTCTCTCTCTCTCTCTCTCTCTCTCTCTCTCTCTCTCTCTCTCTCTCTCTCTCTCTCTCTCTCTCTCTCTCTCTCTCTCTCTCTCTCTCTCTCTCTCTCTCTCTCTCTCTCTCTCTCTCTCTGTACTTCAGCAGACACCGTGAAAACTACAATAAATAAAGACATACAAGTTTTAAAAATACATGCAACTCCCACTCACTGTTAAGTATCATTGTAATGTCCAAAGCACATAGACACAACAGAAATAGCTGGAAAAAAATTTACTTCAAATTAGGGGTGGGCGATATGGCCCTAAAAGATTATCATGATATTTCAGGGTATTTTTGCAACAACAATATTCTTGACGATATTACAAATGACTGAAAAATATCTAGGAAATATGATTTCTGTATAAGTCTGTATAAATAAAAAAAATATTAAACAAAATAAAAAACAATCATGAATATAAAATGGA
This sequence comes from Centropristis striata, assembly GCF_030273125.1. Classification (NCBI taxonomy): domain Eukaryota; kingdom Metazoa; phylum Chordata; class Actinopteri; order Perciformes; family Serranidae; genus Centropristis; species Centropristis striata. The sequence goes on from NC_081535.1 coordinate 24,504,026, forward strand.
GTAGAAATTGGGCTTGTTACCGGAGGGTCGGCGGTTCAAATCACAGGACTGACAGGTCAAGGACTGACCTTTGAGCAAGGCACCTATGCTCCTCCTTGCATGGTGTGTTCACTTGTGTGTAAAAAAAAAGATGGGTTCAATGCAGAGATTAAATTCTGGGATTGATAAAAGTAATTCAATCTTAAATCTTAAGTGCAAATCTCAACAGTTGCCAAAGACCAAAAATACTCTTGACTCTGAGTATTAGCAAACAATAAAAAATAACCATCTAGGGGGAGAAAAAGCTGTACATTTTTAATTACAATGTGATCAATCTTGTCCACTTTGAGAGCTAAATGTGAAAGGTGGGTCTGGTTCAGACTGACAGACACTCTGCTGAGGTAACGACAACACAACACAAAATAACTTTATATAATTAATGGGAAACCCTTACGCTAGAAACTTAGCGATCTCTTTTTGTTTACAACAAGCACCAGACACTCTGTACACACAATAAAAACTGTTCCTGTTGTTTGTTTAAAAGTAGTGCAATAAAAATACAGATGTTTTCCTTAACATGATGAATAATCGTGCTTAATAATTGTAATTACAATATTGATCAAAATAATCGTGATTATTATTTTTGCCATAATCGTGCAGCCCTACTCACTAATAAGATTTTCTTAAGGCTACACAGCTGTTTAGTCCCGATCCCTTGAGTTATCTTTGCATTGTGTGTGTGGAAATTTTGGCCATTTATAATAAATGTCCGTAGTTCATTGTTTAAAATACTGGGTGTTTTCCAGGTGATGGAGGAGACGGGTTTTGACATCAAGAATCGTATCTGCAAAGACATGTACATAGAGCAGAAAATCACTGACCAGGTAGTACGGCTCTACATCATACCAGGAGTGTCAAAGGACACCAAATTCAACCCCAAAACAAGGAAAGAAATCAGGGTAGGGTTCTTTCCTCACATGTTTTCATATCTTTTTCACGTGTTTTTCTGTTGGACAGAAACATTTCAAATTCTTGTTCTTCTGTTCTTGTAGAACATCGAATGGTTTCCTATTGAGAAGCTGCCATGTCACAGGAATGACATGACCCCAAAGTCTAAACTTGGACTTGCACCAAACAGGTTTTTCATGGCCATTCCATTCATAAGGTACGTATGGGGATGGTCGCTAATTATGATTTTCTTCACTGAATTACCCATATTTTTATATTAAAGTAATATTTTAAAGACTCATTTTAAGAAAAAGGACAAATCAAAAACCCACCAGGCTGCTCTTCAATGGCATAACTGCTATTCTCATAAACAGCCATCTGAAGTACTCAGCAGAGAAATGCTTGAAATTGATGTTTTTTTTTTTGACTATGAGCCTATTTACAGCAAGGAACGAAATAATGAAAACTAGAATTGAAAAAACATTTTTGTTAACTGAAATAAAAAATAAAAACGAGTTAAAAAAAAAAGATAACTACCTGAAACTATATTGTGTGGTTACAAAACAAACTAAAATTATAGTGAAAATGTCTTTCGTTTTCGTCTTTGTCAACTTTTTTCATACATAATCCAGTGTTCTATTGGAAAGAGGATTCTGTTAGTGAACATGCAGGAACACATGGTAAATATGTTTACTGAGACTGGGATGTTTACACTCCAACCAACATGTAAAACACCCGGAACTGTAAGAGTTAATAACCTTATTGGGGCTGAGATGGATAAACCAAAGGAAATGAAGTCAAAATGTATTATGACCTCTTTGAATCTCACACCCAACACATAGCCCATCACAAAAAAACTAGAACTAATACAACTAAAACTAAGCATTTTCAAAAACTAAACTAAAACTAGCAAACTCACTCTAAAAACGAATTAAAACTAACTGAATTTGAAAACAAAAATTCACAACAAAACTAAGACTTATAAAAAATCCAAAACTATTCTTCTAACTACTAACCTTGATTCACAGCTCATCCTCGCCTACTCATCCGGTCTTTCCTTAGGCAATTGAGTGATGCATGGATTATTTAATATGCACCCACCCCAGAATTTATAAGGGCCTTCAATAAAATGATGTGTTTATTAACCATCAGACCTCAACTGCAAACTGCCAACTTTATACATTTCAATTTAATTGTTACCAGGCCTGAGGTGGGGCTCAGTGGTTAATGACTGTCAGCCATTGTGGATCAACGAGAGCATTGTACATCAGTCCAAACCTAGTTGACATGATAGGAAGGGAATGCTAGCCGAGGTAAAGACTAGAAGCAGGAGACCCACCAACCTGACTCTGTCCAAAGTTCAACAACAAGCCGAGCAATACCTGTGTAGCTCCCTATATAATCTGCTTTATCTTGTTTGTTTGAATAATAATAATAACTTTATTTATATAGCCCCTTTCCAAAACAAGTTACAAGGTGCTGTACAACAGAAATAAAACATGTCAACAAAATAAAACAACAAGAAGAAATCACATTGGACTTAAAAAAATTAAAATTTACAATCACCATTCACAAGCAGGTAATCGTACAACGATAATAAAAGGAAATTAAGAGAAGGCCAATGGATAAAAGTGGGTCTTTAGAAGAGATTTAAAAGAAGCCACTGAGCTTGTCTGCCTGAGATCTCCGGGCAGGGAGTTCCACAGCTGTGGAGCACGGACAGCGAAAGCCCAATCACCTTTTCTAATGAGACGGGACCTCGGGACCAGAAGCAAAGCTGGGCCACAGGATCTCAGGCAGTGTTCAGACGTAGGGTAAAGGCATGTCATGGATATAGGCAGGAGCCTGACCATTCAGGGCTTTAAAAACAAGTCATAAAATCTTAAAATCAATTATAAAACTCCCAGGCAGCCAGTAGAGAGCAGCAAGGGTTGGAGAGATGTGGTCACTTCTCTTTGGACCTGTTAAAAGCCTGGCAGTAGCATTCTGTATTAGTTGTAGTCTACGGATGTTTCCTTTGTTAATCCTAGAGTACAGGGCATTACAGTAGTCGAATTTTTATTTTTATTTTTATTATTATTATTTTTTTTTTTATTAACGAATAAACAAAGAAAAGAACAGTGGATTACTTTTAGGAGCCACAATATGAAAACAAAACACTAAAACACAATTCTAGACAACAAAGACTCAGAAACATATTTACATATTAGACATAATGTACACACAAATAGCATACAAAGAATAATATAAAGGATAACCTCAACAACAAAAATGAAAACAACGATACACCAGTACAAAGCCACACGGCGAAAACAGACAGACAAACAAACGACCAAAAAAAAAAAAACAGTAGTCGAATTTTGAAGAGATAAAAGCATGGACAACCTCCTCCAGGTCGGTGGAAGAGTGGAAAGAAAGGATTCTTTCCTCTCTTTCCTCTTAGCTGTCTCAGCTGCCCAAAACAGGATTGCAATACCTTGGTTACCTGTGAGTCAAACGACAGCTCTGAGTCAAAAAGTTTAGTATAAAAATAACCATGTGAGGCTCCCTCAATGCTGAGAATTTTTGTATGTTTCAACTTGAATATGTGATTTAGCCTTAATATGCTAATTTACTGGTACTGACGGCACACTTCCTGTTCCACCTGCACAGACCGCTGCGAGAATGGATCAGCAAGCTGAAAGGCGAGTCAACGGACAGCGATGAGGACAGCAATACTCCAGGCAAACCTTCAGACAACGCTCGGTAAAGACACTTCATCAGTCCTCAGTAAAACTTGCTGCCACTTCTCAAAGCAGAAGGGCACTGGGAGAGCACAGTCCTCCGCCAGGGCAGGGAAATAACGATTTGATCCCCTGCTGATTTTGCAATTTTTGCTTAATTTTCCCACTGACAAATAAATGAATGGTCTACAATTTTAACCCTTAATAGGGCACTCATTGAAATACTTGCAAATTCCAAATTTCAACCCTAGAGAATATTGGAGGACTTTACATACTGTCAGATTGTGTAAAAAAAACCTACGGACCCGGGGGAGGGGGGTAATATTTTTGAGAAATAAGTTTACGAGATTAAAGTGGCAAATCTACGAGAAAAAAATGCACAGATATATGAGATTTAAAGTGGTGAATCTGCGAGAAAAAAGTTGCTTTTTTTTCCACTACTTTCTCAAAAATCTGTGACTTTTTTCACACAGATTCGCCATTTTAAATCTCTTAAAACTGCGCTTTTTTTTTCTTGTATATTTGCCACTTTAATCTAGTAAATTTGCAACTTTTTTCTCGAAATATCCCGCCCCCCCATTTTGATATCCACTGAAGTTACCAAATATCATATAAAAAATATCCAGAAAATCTCATCATATAAAAGTTATAAATGTATTTGCATTTAAAGAAAATCATTGTATAAATTCCTTTTTAAAATGGGGATGAAGTCAGGCTTCTCTGGGAGCTCAATGACTCTCCTGCTGCTCGTCTCCTCGCCGCACCGGAAGTCTGAAAAATGTTGTTCCTAAACTGTTATTTTCCGTTTTTGACAAAGTGGTGAACCTCACTCCATCATTGCTTGGAAACGGCCTTTGGAAGATGCTCCATTCATAGCCAGTCATGATCCTAGTCCCTGTTTCCAGTTAACCTGTCCCCAAGGATTGTTCCAACAAGGTGTCTTGAGTGTTCGACAACTTTCAAAGTCTTTTGTTGCTCCCGTCCTATTTTGAAATGTGTTACTGGCCTCAAATTCAGAATTAGCATATATTTTTTGAAATTATGGCACAGGTTTTATTCATGTTGTGCAAAATGTCCCAAACTTTTTGAATTTGAGTTGTCCTATAAGCAGCCTACTACACAGTTCTGGTGTAGGTACAGACACAGAGCATATAGTAATTATTTTGACCTTCTGCACCTATGGAACTTTCCCTAGTGGGGCGGATTAGCTCATTATTTTACAACAATCGTTCACTTTGTGATAAAAGCATGAAATTTGGTAGATGTGTTGGTGAATATGTTTCGAACAAATCTGGATATTGGGCCACCTCAAAAGCGCCCCCTAGTGGCCGTGGCAGGCATTTGTTATACGAATAAATCAATGATGAATAAAAACTGCCCTTTTAATAATACCAACTGGTGATGAATTGTATATTGTTGGAAAGCCTGATTAGTCACCTTTACAACGAGGTACAGCTTGTAAGGATCGTGCATTCATAGAATGAGCAACGGGGCTAAACGTGTGGGTAGCACCCCCCAAAAATGTGCATCCCCTGTGTAGTGGGGTGGATTAGCTGAACAATCGTTCATTTTGTGATAAAAGCATCAAATTTGGTACACTCAATGCTGAATACATTTTTAATGAATCTGGATATTGGGCCATCGCAAAAAAAAATTCTGATGGCTGTGGCGGCCATTTTTTAAAATGGCCATTTAACAGCGGCCATTTTTAAAAATGGCCATTTAAAAGCGGGGGATAAAGGGGAAAATAAAGGGGACACGCCGGACAAAAGCACCACATTTTTTCCACAAACTCTCTATCATTATAGGTTTCAATTTTTAGTAGGAGCCACTTCATCAAGATTGCAGTGATGGCAGCCATATAAAGTCTATGAGAAATGCTATATCTTCCAAGCCACTTAGAAGGTCAATTTTGGTGTCAAAATATACATTTTCTGGGTCCAGGAATCATGTAAAGATATTGAGAATATCACTAGATGATTATTTGATCAAATAGATATGTTCATTTTCACTCAGACTGGGCAACTCGCTTCAAGTGCTGCAGCAGGGTATCCTGAGTTGAAACTGTTTGGAATGAATGTTCACGGGAGAGTGTGGATTAGCTGCCATGTACACTGCTCAAAAAAATCAAGGGTACGCTTTCATCTCATGTCAGATCTTGATCAACAAATGATTTACAGTGAGTCATCCAGTGATATTGTCAATAGCTTTAAATGATTCTTTGACCCAGAAAATGTATATTTTGACACCAAGATTGACCTTCTAAGTGGCTTGGAAGATATATTGGTTCTCATAGACTTATGGCTTATGGCTTATATGGCTGCCGTCTCCTATCTGCAATCTTGATGAAGTGGCTCCTACCAAAAGTTGAAACCTTTGGTGATAGAGAGCATGTGGAAAAATTTTGGTGCTTTTGTCCGGCGTGTCCCTTTCTTCTCAAATCTGGTCCGAAGCCGCCTGACTAACTGTGATGGAGTTATAAAATACATTTAAAAAAAGAAAAAAAGAACCACAGGGGCAAAGGAGACATTACATATAGTGTGTGTGTGTGCCTGTGTGTGTGTGTGTGTGTGTGTGCAGAGAGGGATGTCCACATTCCACAGGACATAATTTAACAGTGTCTTATTAAGCTTTCACACCCAACAGCCACTGATACATGTTCCAAGCTAACTAGCTAGCTTAAGTACCTATTTTTGATATCTTGCTAATTTACTTTTCCGCCAAGGCCCATGATGATTGTTTTTCTCTTTAGCCTTTATGATGTTCATAGCATATTTTATTCATAATTATAACAGGTGAAATAAAATATTTAGACATACCTTGATGGACAGTCCACTGCACTGCTTGTCCCAGGAAGCAAATGCTAGCTAGCTCATTTGCTAGCTAGCTCGATGGCTAGCCCGAATGTGGTGGGACAGGAAAAATAACTGAAAGAGTGTCTAACTGGATTTTTGTTAATTTAATATGTGTATTAACATTTTTTAATTTACGTTTGTATATTTAGTTTAAATTTTTTTAATATTTTAAGAAATAATTTTAATATTTTTTGTAATTTTAATGAAGAAAATGACTGCTATGGCCACTAGGGGGTGAATTTGCGATGGCCTAATATACAGATTTGTGTGAAACATATCCACCAACACATCCACCAAATTGTGTGCTTCTATCACAAAATAAACAATTCTTGTGATTTATTGAGCTAATCCGCCCCACAGGGGATGCACATTTTTGGGGGGTGCTACCCACACGTTTAGCCCCGTTGCTCATTCCATGAATGCACGATCCTTACAAGCTGTACCTCATTGTAAAGGTGACTAATCAGGCTTTCCAACAATATACAATTCATCACCAGTTGGTATTATTAAAAAGGCAGTTTTTATTCATCATTGATTTATTTGTATAACAAATGCCTGCCACGGCCACTAGGGGGCGCTTTTGAGGTGGCCCAATATCCAGATTTGTTCGAAACATATTCACCAACACATCTACCAAATTTCATGCTTTTATCACAAAGTGAACGATTGTTCAGCTAATCCGCCCCACTACCCACTGATATTTAAGTTTTATGTCTTGTATCCACCTTCCATTAAGGTGCAGTCAGCATTCTAATCCAATGCACTTTTTGTCTGCCTCATGTATCAAACTGTATTCACGCCAGGTTTTCATGATTTTCCTTAAGGCATCCCAATCAACGTGAATTTAAGTGCACTTGCCACAAATAGCTGTATGTTTGGGGTTCCCTTGGTTTGTACTTTGTTCAAAAGGCAGTGTGAGCCTTGGTTTGATCAGTAAAGACAGAAAACCCCACTGGGATAGATGTCATAACAGCTGGAGAGCTGCTCTATTCATAAAACCTTTTTCCTTCTGGGCCACCAACAGTTGACAATCAACCCTGTTCAATATAAGTGAACCACTGTGGTTCTTCCCTCACATCTTTTAGGTCAAAATCCCACCGCCTCACTGATGGATTCCCAGGAGACGGCTGGACAAAACACAAGCAGCAGAAGGCTCTGAGCCAGCTGAGCCAGTATGAGCTCAACCAGGTAAGAAAAGACTCTTATTCTGCTACTGTCGAACATTATGTAACAACAGTGTTTTACACTTATAGTACATGTTACAAGTTCATCATTACTCTTTATATACATATATATATATATATATATATATATATATATACATATATATAAAAACTTGTAACATATACTATAAGTGTAAAACTATAAAATGTATTTATTTTTTAAATGTAAAAAATATATTTATTGTCTTACCTTAAAATTTGGATTTTTATACTTATTCTGAATTGGATGCAATCACATTTAATGACCGAATCATAACATATTTTTTAAAAGTTAAGACGTGGCATTTAAAAGACCATTGAGACTGGTAAAAGGTTCAGAGAATCCGAGAAATCTCTGGATGTAAGGGCAAGGGGGAGAACCAATTGGATGTTCATTCTTTTCATTTACCCTTTAACTCGAGGAATAATTGAGGGCAAGTTTTGGATATATATACTAATTTAAACAGAAAAATAATAGAAATGATAAGTTTATTTGATAGGGAAAATTATTATCTAGATAGTGATTAAAAGTAAAAAAAAGTGAGATAAAATTTTAGTAAAGCTAAAATATAACATTACTTTACAAAACACATTTGAAAATGTTTATTCACTGAAAACCAAATATACATAAAAGCTGAAAGAAGACAACAACATTATAGTTACTGCACTCTGTTTTTCCATCACTATTAGAACCTTTTACAGCAATGCAGTAACTATGTTTTGGGGTCAAAGGTCAAATAAATCATCATGACTTTTGAGCATAAAATTACATCATCAATACATGTCGAAAAAAGTGTCATATCACTTATCTACCTATAACCCATTTGGCTGGCCAGTTACAACAGGTTGAAAACCTTTAAAGCAGTTTTTCTCAGTTTTACCTTTTGCCTAGTTACTGCAGTTAGACTTTGTAGGGCAGTGTAGGTAAAGCCTGCTTTTCTGATCGGTCAGTGGCACAAAACAGGGTTGGTACACCTCAATAACCTTACCTTAACTTCTGTTCTTTGCTCTGTAGAACCCAAATGTGAAGGGAAATGGTAAGAAGGACTCATCTTATGTAAAGAAAGGAGCCAATGACAATGGAGCCAGCAACCAGCAGATGAAAACCATATTAGTAAGTGACCATGTGTCTATTTTATCCTTTGGAAAAAGAAAAAAATAGTTCAAACCACAATACCAGTCCAGTTCCAGGTAAAAAGTGACATTTAATTACCTTAATATTGTACTATTTTAGCCCATGGGTCTTAGACCAGGTTTAAATCCACTGTATGTAGAATTTAAAAAATATTGATTTAGGTTTGGATACTGCTTTGTATGTGACGGTTTATTTACAGTGCAGTCCTACACTTTCTCTACAGAAAGAAGATAAAAGACTGCAACCCAGAAGACTACAAGACAGTTTTGAGAGAGGTATGGTTTGTACATGTCTGACTTTGATTCTTCACCTACTTGCTAAGATGACTCGGCTGAATATAATATTTTTAGGTATTTTATTGGCACTGTATCTGTTAATGTGACAGCATTGAATTTGCAGTTGAACCATGTAGGAATAGTGACAGATGTGTCAATGGGTGTTGGCAGATACCTTTACAGAAAAACTTTATTTTTTATGAGACCAACATGTAAAGTTACTAGAACAATTACAGGGTGAAATACCAGAGATTTTATTGCAGAAGAAATGACGTGTGTGTGAAAAATTGCTAAACTAAAGGAACAGTTCCGTTGACATTTGAATACCATGTTTGGCATTTGGTACTTTCTCAGCACAACTTCAACATGATCTGACAATTATTTTTTCACCTTAACCCACCTTTTCAACTTTATGAACATATCAAGCCCAAAAATGCACAAAAATCATGAAATCTGAATTAAAATTTTACTATTTATGACACTAAAAACCACAAATATGCTCAATGAACTGTTTAAGACCTGTAAACATAGGTTACAAATATAAACATATCAAGGTACAATTCAAAAATAATACAACTACACATAAAAAATTACCATAAAAACATGTTTATTTATAGGAACAGTGTTAGATGATTAGACCCCTTTTTTCCATTTTTACAAAATGCCACACCCGCCTCGTCTCAGCCTACTTTTACACTTGAATAAATATTTTTGTACTATTAAAGCCTGTAATTTGGAGTGAAGTCGACAGCAGCGCTCCCCTCGACCTCGTTTTTTTTTTGTTACGCCGCTTTAAAAAAAGCCACGTTATCTGATCACGCCAGCGTGATCATAGACCCCAGAGGATTAAAGATATTTTTTATAGCTTTATTGATAGAGATATTTAGAGTGAAAGGGGAAGACATGCAGGAAAGCGCTCCAAGCCTCTGTGGTATGCGCTCTACCTGAGGGGTGTTCCATCAGGGTGGATTAAGGAATGGCCTGGATTATTATTAAGAGATTTCTTATTTTAAGCGTTCAACATGCATTTAATCATCTTAATTTAAGAAATCTTGTCAAGTGAAATTATCTGTCCATGCAGCAAGATCATTTCCCTCAGATTTAGTGTTTTTAGACACACCTTTTTTGCACTGTGGAACATATAACTGAGCTTTCTTTTCACAGAGTTGGCTCCGGGCAGCTCCAACGGTCACCAGACACTCCAGAGCAGAGACTCTGAGCACCTGCTGTCCTCCAAGGCTTTCCTTAATTTCAGATTTGACAGAGATGCCATCATGAAATGTTTTGACTACTGACATGGCTGATGAAGCTCTGTGCCTATCAGCATCAAACAGACTGTCTTATCTTGTAGTCCAGACAAGGATGTTACTGCCCTTTTCCTTCTTGCTTGTCATGAACACACATAGGGGAGTCGCTCTTCTTTTCTCATCCAACAAATCAGCTTAAAGGGATGTTCACCTAACATCCATCTGTCCAAGGTGGAATCCTAACTTGTTCTTTGAATACCTAAATTCACAATTCAGTCTGTGGGAGACAACACACAGATCATGGAGAGGACTGCTCTAAAAGGTTTTGAGAACATAATGGATTCTAAGCACATACGAGTTGTTACAGTAATATGCTAAAAGAAAACAAAGTCTGTGATATGTTATTGCTCATGTTATATACTGATTTTAAGAGGTAATAATTTTGGTCTTAATCATTTTCTCCATTTCCTTTATTACCAAAATTACATCAAATTTTATCCAGGAACATAGAATATAATGATTAATTTAATCAATAAAAAAGTATCTTGGGAATGGGAGAAAAAGTGGGCTTCACCTGTGCGAGTTGCACCTCTTTCAATACACTTTTCACTTTGTTGTATGGAATTCTGTGGCTGCCAATATTAAGATGAATTCACAAGATTCATTTGAAAAATTGATAATCGGGCCAGAAAAATTCCAAATTGAAATGAAATTGGCATATAACTTTCATTATACTCCAAAGTGTAAATATATCTCACTGATGTGACAAAAAGATAATAAATTAATTGGTTGACAGGTTGCAGCCTTCTTGGTAATTGCAATTCCAATTGAAATGCAAATAGAATACTGTATTCTCAAATATGCACAAAATGGACAACATGAACCTAAAAATGAAATTGCAAACCAAAGTCAATTTCACATTCTGTATTTCACATTGACTTTCATTCATATCTTGGTGGTGTTGTGTCCAGCAGCACACTGAAACACTGGTCTATGTAGTTTTCATTGCCAGTGTGATTTTGACAGTAATTGTGCATTTTATATCATATGTGAAAACTGGATTTTAACATTTTAAGTATGCCCACACAAAAGGATAATACATCTAATTTTCATAGTTTTACCCACAAACTTCCATAAATAGATGTGATTTGCCTTAAAGTGACACACATCCCTGTTGTGTATTTGTCGGTTTTTAGCAATCCAGGCTGTTCTTCCCTGCAGATTTCAGGGTTTACACGTTTAAATTCATGTTGAGGTTTTGTAGATCAGAAGTTTTCAACCATGTTCTTCATGATACACGTGTTAGATGCTATAGTGTTTTGTTGATACACTTTAGTAGCTAACAGACACTTGAGTTTTGTGCATGCTGGAGGGACCATTGCGTTAGACTACTGTGAGTTATTCTCCCAAAGGGCTACATTAAAGGATTTCTTGCCACTAGAGCTGAAAACATTAACAAAGGCCATTTTTATTGATGTTCAACCCACAGTCAAACAATTTATATTTTTTCAGGGGATTATCTTATACGTACTTGTGAGATAACTAAATCTGGATGTGAGCTCTCTTTTTTTTGTGATTTTCACCGGGGGTTCTTTGTCAGGAATACAGATGGTGATCTCAAGTTGTCTAGTCTTTTGACATAAAATGTGAATATTAATAAAGTCTGTTTTTTCCACTCTGGCTGTTAATTTGTTGACATGAATTATGAATTTGCAAATGTGTTTTCTGTAATAAATGTAAGTTATTCCCCTGTTACACTTTACACATCAGAATTAGAAGCAGGGAAACATGCTATTGAAGGTAACAGAGATCAAATGCGTCTTGTTAAATAGACGATTTCAAGAAAGGCTCTATAAGAAGAATAAACACTTTAAATTAGGTTTACAATGGGGATTATAATTATGCTGAGGTCAAGGGCTGAAGTTTACAGAGTAAAAATCCCCAGATTATGATGGTCATGAACCCTTTTCCCCATCAACATTGCTGAACAACTCCAGTAAATGTTAGGTTATTGAAATGAATTGTTTTATAAAAGTATGTTTTATGCATAATTTTGCCATGTATGTGTGTGTGTATATATATATATATATATCCCCTTAAACATCCACTGCCCACAACCCCTCGAAAAAAAAAAAGGAAGGTTCAGGCCCCGATAACAACGAAAAAACAACAAAATATTTTATCGGAAGTGCCTTTTGTTTAGACGGTGACGGCGTTTTTGGGGCTTCAAAATGCAAAAATCTGAAACCACCTTCCAAAGTGGAAAAGTTGAATCCCCTCCACCGTAGCGTGTCCGTCCACACTGACAAGACGCAAAACTGCTCAGATCTGTTCACGTCACGTACGCATTTACGTCACATACATGCTCCAGTACAGGAAAATAAACGTGGGATTATTTCCATGCGTCGGACCTTCAAGCTGCTCTGGCAGCTCTAATAAACTTACAGGAGTCTTTCCACCAAATGTACAGGATATGTACAGATAGTATTAGTGAACAGAGAAGGATCTGTAATTACCTCTATCACATTTTGGATGCTCCGATTGGTCGGAGGCGAGCCAGACGGCTTTGGACGAGACCTGGGAGATCTAGTGGATGGTGGAGAACTTTGTGGAAGGAGTAGCTGATGAAAATACTTGGTGTGAAAACTTCCACATGCCCAAAGATGCTCTTATCGCTTTAAGTGATGCCGCCTGGCATGCATACAATCCAATTCCACACACTTTTGCGTCACCGTTTGCACGCAGATTTCCTCCCGAAAACACTCGTCTAAACGCGGAATAAAAAGTGAAGACGCAACGCCACTTTTGCGTCTTCTGTTCAGACCATCATTATGTTGCTTTGTGACCACTCAAAGCGCTTTACATTACAGACTGCACACATTTAACCGTTCACACACACATTCATACTGGTGGCATAGGCTACCCTAAACAGTGCCACCTGCCACCATTGGGAATTCATTCACACACCGATGAACGCAGCATCGGGAGCAATATGGGATTCAGTATCTTGCTCAAGGATACTTCGACATGTAGGCTGCCATGGTCAGGGATCGAACCACCAACCATCCGATCTGTATGTGACCACTCTACCAACTGAGCCACAGCCGCCAAAGTCAAGGATTCTTCCTTGTTAGGAGATGCTTTAAAGTTGAATCTCCATGATTTAACAAGTAAAAGCCACAAAGTGCATTAAGCCGGGATATTTCCCTTATCCTGGCTGAATTTGGCCGCTACTCAGTTTCATACAAGCAGTGGCGCATAACTGAGATGTGTTCTGTGATGGGGTTTTTTAATTTACAGTAGGTCTGCAGTACAATTACAGTTATTTATTTAGAAATAACAATAAAGGATTATAGCTGACTATTGGTCCCTGTTAATAACACAATAAACAAATGTATACGTTTCTGAATGGCTTAGCTACATGCTTTGCACTTAGTAAATCATCAGACTGACTAACTCAGAATTAACAATAACTTAAGCCTACTAAGACAGCATCAATTAACTTAATTGGCAATGTGTCAAGATGACGTTTTTTTTTATCCTTTAGCTAAATATTCTGGCATTTGTTTGTGCATATGTTTTTGCTTGACTTTGAATACAAGTTTTGTAAGTGTGATAACAAATATTCAGTGTAAACTGAAAATACTTCATATTTTAATCAATTTTAATTTAATTCACATTGTGCTGCCGATGTCACCGTTTCTTTGCTCGCCATTTTTAAATCTCCCAGTAGACCGGTCTATGCAAGGCTTTTTGGATACTACTTTAGGGGTGTGCAGAGGATAAACACAAGCATTCTTGGAATTTCGGCAAAAGGACTCTGTCCTTCTGAGCATCCTGGACATTAGGACAGTCCTGTCGATTACGTCGTATCCTTCAAATTCAGCCATTCCAGGATCCTTCCCTGACTTTGGGATACAGACCAAACTTCAAACCGGCGGTCCACAAACCAATAGGTGACGTCATGGTGACTACATCTATTGTTTATATACTTATAAACAGGTTCTAGAAACCCAACCAGCTTTTTGTGCCTTCAAAAAAGAATTAGAACCTTACTTTAAAACGCTGTCTATCTCCTGCAACCAAAAAGCTATAAAAACTGTAATTCTGTGCTCCAAATTAACACATTTCTGAATCTGTTTGAGTATATAATTATAAATGCATAATAGTACATTTAATTTATATAGCGCTTTACTAGACACTCAAAGATGCTTAATAGGCATTAGGGGTAGACAGGACAGGAAGACAGGGATGGAAGAATAAGCCATCAACCCGTCCGTACATATACATGAACATGCATACAACAAACTTCGGATGGAGAAGCGGCGAAACAAACAGCGCCAGCATCCTCTCACATCCGAGAAAGAGATATAGCATAACATGAGGAGAGGGGAGGAGCAACATAGGCACATACTCAGGCAAGCAGCCATCCAGTCCTGCAGCCACGGCGGCGCTGGTCACAGACCCGCTTGACCCACTGGTCACAGACTCGCTAGTCACACTGGTCACAGACCCACTGGTCACAGACCCGCTTGTCACACTGGGGGTACAAAGCGCCGAAGGCATATCTGTATATGTGTAGAAGTTTGTGAGTAAGCCTGGTGAGTCGCCTTGCCTGGCAACCCAATCAGTCAATGCCTCAGTTCGCAGGAATGTCATAGCTATAACACAGCAAGTTGCCATGGTCAGGCTCCAGACTTGGCCCTAATACGCCGTTGCAATATACAGAAGAAAATAATAATAAATTATATATATAAATAACTTGTAAGTAAAGCCCCGAGCACTATTGTTATACTGTGGATTTTTTCTTCTTCCTCTTCCGGACGCAATTTCGTCCCGCTACTAGTCCTACAACTTGAAGAGTTGCAGGACAAATTGTATATCAAAATGTGCGGTTTGATCGGGATCGGTGTGCTATTACTTTTCTTTATGGAATACAAATTTTTGGCGACTTAAGTCGCGAAAAACTGCCCAAAATTTTGCATTGAAACTAGAAAATTTCTAAAGAAATTTTGATTGTGTGCTTGCCTCTGGATCATCATCCTCGTGGCTCAAATGAACAGTTAAACAAGGACTCAATGCCGAGTAATCTGACACCTTATACAAGTTTCTAGGACAAACGGTTCATTGGTTATGAAAGGGGGCGTGGCTAATCAAAAGGGCGGGAATTTATGAAATATTGTTATGTAGAAATGGTCAGTGATGAGCCATCATCATGCATAACAAGTTTGAGGCAGATTGGACAATGTATGGTCAAGTTATAAGGTCTCAAAAATGGCATGTCTGTGACAGTTAGAGTTAACTGTTTTCAGTTAAAATGTCTGTGTTGGAGGAGGGGGGGGGGGGAGTGGGGGGCTGGGGGAGGCTTTGGTAGCTAAGCAACCCGGTGGCCAGGTGGGGTCGACCAATCAGAGCAGAGCAATCAACGGAATGTTCCGGAAGAGTGGCCAGAGGTGGAAAAACTGAAATTCCTGGCCTCGAACAGAAAGCATTTTTGACAAAACCATAATACCTATCATTGATCCGACTTCACTTTGAGCGTCCTGAGTTCTTCCTGAACATCTACATATGTTTTTTTTTAAGAAAGATGAAAAAATAGCTTTGTTAGAGCGATTTTAAAAAACGGTTAAATTTTTTTTTTTGAGAAATCTTCCTGCATTTTTAATATGGGAGCCGATGAGGCAGTTGGTGCGTTTTGTTTGTGCATCTGTGCGTCCTGCGCCCAAACTATAACTCTGACAGCTTTACCAGAGGATTGTGAGTGAGAGGACAAATTTTCCTACGTTTCTATGTATAAATTATTTCTGTAGAGTGAAATTTGCGGCCTGGAGCGCAGTTTTCAAATTTATTTTTTGACAATTCCTTCTCTCCCTCTACACTCTGTTTGCTGACATCCCCACTCTGGACTCTCCATAGGGTTACATTGGGGGGATTTTTTGACGTGTTTTTGCCCAATAATTTGAAAACCGTTTGTCGAAACCCTTATAAAAGTCATAGCACACTGGTCATGGGTGAGCCGGTCGATTTGATACCATTTTTGTGTATGTGCGACCAAAACTCTGGGAGGAGTAGTCGACGGAAAAACAACACGGAAGAAACGGAAGAAGAACTAGAAAATTTCTAAAGAAATTTTGATTGTGTGCTTGCCTCTGGCCCTTGATTCTCGTTGCTTAGATCACCAGTTAAACAGGGACTCTGTCCTGAGTTCACAGATACCTCATACAAGTATCTAGGACAAACGGTTCAAAAGTTATGAAAGGGGGCGTGGCTAATCAAAAGGGGCGGGATTATCAATCACCAGTTAAACAGGGACTCCATGCCGAGTAATCTGACACTTTATACTAGTTTCTATGACAAACGGTTCATTAGTTATTAAAGGGGGCGTGGCTAATCAAAAAGGGCGGGAATTTATGAAATATTGTTATGTATAAGTGGTCAGTGATGAACCATCATCATGCTTGACAAGTTTGAGGAAGATTGGACAATGTATGGTCAAGTTATAAGGTCTCATGTTTTATGAAGTCTGTTTACTTAGAGTAAACTGACAGTTATCAGTTAGAATGTCTGTGTTGGAGGAGGGAGGAGGGAGGGGGGAGGCTTTGGTAGCTAAGCAACCACGTGGCCAGGTGGAGTCGACCAATAAGAGCAGAGCAATCAACTGAAACTAACTGCTGTTGGAGAAAGTTCCGCAGACAGAGGTGGACAAACTGAAAATTCTGGCCTCGAACAGAAAGCATTTTTGGCAAAACCATAATACCTATCATTGATCTGACTTCACTTTGAGCGTCCTGAGTTCTTCCTGAACGTCTACATATATTTTTTTTTAAAGAAAGATGAAAAAATAGCTTTGTTAGAGCGATTTTAAAAAACTGTAAAAAAAATTTTGGGGAGAAATCTTCCTGCATTTTTAATATGGGAGCCAATGAGGCAGTTGATGCGTTTTGTTTGTGCATCTGTGTGTCCTGCGCCAAAACTATAACTCTGACAGCTTTACCAGAGGATTGTGAGTGAGAAGACTAATTTTCCTACGTTTCTATGTATAAATTATTTCTGTAGAGTGAAATTTGCGGCCTGGAGCGCAGTTTTCAAATTTATTTTTTGACAATTCGTTCTCTCCCTCTACACTCTGTTTGATTACATCACCACTCTAGAGTCTCCATAGGGTTACATTGGGGGGATTTTTTGACGTGTTTTTTCCCAATAATTTGAAAACCGTTTGTCGAAACCCTTATAAAAGTCATAGCACACTGGTCATGGGTGAGCCGGTCGATTTGATACCTTTTTTGTGTATGTGCGACCAAAACTCTGGGAGGAGTAGTCGACGGAAAAATGACACGGAAGAAACGGAAGAAGAACTAGAAAATTCCTAAAGAAATTTTGATTGTGTGCTTGCCTCTGGACGGTGACTCTCGTGGCTTATCAAAAGGGGCAGGGATTAAACAGGGACTTTCTGCTGAGTGCACTCACGCCTCATACAAGTCTCTAGGACAAACGGTTCACTAGTTAGTAAAATGGGCGTGGCTTATCAAAAGGGGCGGGGTTATCAATCACCAGTTAAACAGGGACTCTATGCTGAGTAATCTGACATCTTATACAAGTTTCTAGGACAAACGGTTCATTAGTTAGTAAAAGGGGGCGTGGCTAATAAAAAGGGCGGGAATTTATGAATTATTGTTATGTAGAACTGAAAAGTGATGAACCATCATCATGCATGACAAGTTTGAGGCAGATTGGACAATGTATGGTCAAGTTATAAAGTCTCATGTTTTATGAAGAAACACCATGTCTGTTTACTTAGAGTAAACTGACAGTTATCAGTTAGAATGTCTGTGTTGGAGGAGGGGGGGGGGGCTTTGGTAGCTAAGCAACCACGTGGCCAGGTGGAGTCGACCAATCAGAGCAGAGCAATCAACTGAAATTAACTGACGATGGAGACAGTCCCGTCAAAGTGAGCAGACAGAGGTCGACAAACTTGAAATTCTGGCCTCGAACAGAAAGCATTTTCGGCAAAACCATAATACCTATCATTGATCCGACTTCACTTTGAGCGTCCTGAGTTCTTCCTGAACATCTCCATATGTTTTTTTTTAAGAAAAATGAAAAAATAGCTTTGTTAGAGCGATTTTAAAAAACTGTTAAATTTTTTTTTTGAGAAATCTTCCTGCATTTTTAATATGGGAGCCGATGCGGCAGTTGGTGCATTTTGTTTGAGCATCTGTGCGTCCTGCGCCCAAACTATAACTCTGACAGCTTTACCAGAGGATTGTGAGTGAGAGGACAAATTTTCCTACGTTTCTATGTATAAATTATTTCTGTAGAGTGAAATTTGCGGCCTGGAGCGCAGTTTTCAAATTTATTTTTTGACAATTCTTTCTCTCCCTCTACACTCTGTTTGATGACTTCCCCACTCTAGACTCTCCATAGGGTTACATTGGGGGGATTTTTTGACGTGTTTTTGCCCGATAATTTGAAAACCGTTTGTCGAAACCCTTATAAAAGTCATAGCACACTTGTCATGGGCGAGCCGGTCGATTTGATACCTTTTTTGTGTATGTGTGGCCAAAACTCTGGGAGGAGTAGTCGACCGAAAAATGACACGGAAGAAACGGAAGAATAAAAATAAATATAACTAGAAACAAAATTCCAGGGAAATTTTGGAGTGCCACGGGACTACTGCCGGATGATTCTCGTGGATTAAATCAGCAGTTAAACCAGGACTCTGTCCTGAGTTCACAGACACCTCATACAAGTCTGTAGGACAAACGGTTCACTAGTTAGTAAAAAGGGGCGTGGCTACTCAAAGGGGGCGTGGCTTCAATCACCAGTCAAACAGGGACTCTGTCCTGAGTCCACAGACACCTCATACAAGTCTGTAGGACAAACGGTTCACTAGTTAGTAAAAAGGGGCGTGGCTACTCAAAGGGGGCGTGGCTTCAATCACCAGTCAAACAGGGAGTTCTGTCCTGAGTTCACAGACACCTCATACAAGTCTGTGGCACAAACGGTTCACTAGTTAGTAAAAAGGGGCGTGGCTACTCAAAGGGGGCGTGGCTTCAATCACCAGTCAAACAGGGACTCTGTCCTGAGTTCACAGACACCTCATACAAGTCTGTAGGACAAACGGTTCACTACTTAGTAAAAGGGGGCGTGGCTAATCAAAAAGGGCGGGAATTTATGAAATATTGTCATGTAGACAATCAGTGATGAGCCATCATCATGTATGACAAGTTTGAGGCAGATTGGACAATGTATGGTCAAGTTAAAAGAGTTAACTGTTTTCAGTTAAAATGTCTGTGTTGGAGGAGGGGAGAGGGAGGGGGGGGGAGCTTTGGTAGCTAAGCAACCACGTGGCCAGGTGGAGTCGACCAATCAGAGCAGAGCAATCAACTGAAATTAACTGTCACTGACAATACTTTGCTAAAGTGAGCAGCCAGAGGTGGACAAACTGAAAATTCTGGCCTCGAACAGAAAGCATTTTCGGCAAAACCATAATACCTATCACTGATCCGACTTCACTTTGAGCGTCCTGAGTTCTTCCTGAACGTCTACATATATTTTTTTTTTAAGAAAAATGAAAAAATAGCTTTGTTAGAGCGATCTAAAAAAAAAGGTAAAATCTAATTATTTCAAAAATCCTCGTGTGTTTTTAATATGGGACTCAATGGGGCAGTTGTTGCGTTTTGGTGGCACTTCTCTGTGTCCTGCGCCCAAACTAAAACTCTGACAGCTTTACCAGAGGATTGTGAGTGAGAAGACAAATTTTCCTCCGTTTCTGTGTATAAATTATTACTGTAGAGTGAAATTTGCGGCCTGGAGCGCAGTTTTCAAATTTATTTTTTGACAATTCCTTCTCTCCCTCTCCACTCTGCTTGATGACATCACCGCTCTAGAGTCTGAACATTCCGCGCAATACACACACATGGGAAAATCGCCCTCCCCATTAGTTTGGAAAAATGGAAATGTTTTCGCACTTCGTGCGAAAACTATACGTGCAATCGCTTTGAAATTTCACAGGACTAGAGTTAAATTCAGGCCCTACAACTTTCTAAATCGGTTCGGAATTTTACGAGCAACGGTTTGCGAATGGTGAGGCCCCAAAGTTGGCGCAATGCGTTCCGGATGGGCCAAAAAGTGCACGTTTGTGCACGTTGTGCGAAAACGTGCGCACCGATCGCTAATAAAAGTCATTCCACACGATTCCCGATTAGGGCGCAACTTTTGACGTTTTTACTTTTCGCGATTTCTCAAAGCTGTGAGACTAGTTACGCGCCAAAGTTTTTACGGAAGAATAATCTATAATAATAATAATAACTAGAAACAAAATTCCAGGGAAATTTTGGAGTGCCACGGGACTACTGCCGGATGATTATCGTGGTTTAAATCAGCAGTTAAACAGGGACTCTGTCCTGAGTTCACAGACACCTCATACAAGTCTGTAGGACAAACGGTTCACTAGTTAGTAAAAAGGGGCGTGGCTACTCAAAGGGGGCGTGGCTTCAATCACCAGTCAAACAGGGCTCTGTCCTGAGTCCACAGACACCTCATACAAGTCTGTAGGACAAACGGTTCACTAGTTAGTAAAAAGGGGCGTGGCTACTCAAAGGGGGCGTGGCTTCAATCACCAGTCAAACAGGGACTCTGTCCTGAGTTCACAGACACCTCATACAAGTCTGTAGGACAAACGGTTCACTAGTTAGTAAAAGGGGCGTGGCTTATCAAAAGGGGCGGGGTTATCAATCAACAGTTAGACAGGGACGCCATGCTGAGTAATCTGACACCTCATACAAATTTCTAGGACAAACGGTTCATTAGTTAAGAAAGGGGGCGTGGCTAATCAAAAAGGGCGGGAATTTATGAAATATTGTTATGTAGACAATCAGTGATGAGCCATCATCATGTATGACAAGTTTGAGGCAGATTGGACAATGTATGGTCAAGTTAAAAGAGTTAACTGTTTTCAGTTCAAATGTCTGTGTTGGAGGAGGGGAGAGGGAGGGGGGGGAGCTTTGGTAGCTAAGCAACCACGTGGCCAGGTGGAGTCGACCAATCAGAGCAGAGCAATCAAAAGAAACTAACTGTCACTGACAATGCTTTGCTAAAGTGAGCAGCCAGAGGTGGACAAACTGAAAATTCTGGCCTCGAACAGAAAGCATTTTTGGCAAAACCATAACACCTATCACTAATCTGACTTCACTTTGAGCGTCCTGAGTTCTTCCTGAACGTCTACATATATTTTTTTTTAAGAAAAATGAAAAAATAGCTTTGTTAGAGCGATTTAAAAAAACTCTTACATCTGATTTTTTCAAAAATCCTCACGTGTTTTTAATATGGGACTCAATGGGGCAGTTGATGCGTTTTGGTGGCACTTCTCTGTGTCCTGCGCCCAAACTATAACTCTGACAGCTTTACCAGAGGATTGTGAGTGAGAAGACAAATTTTCCTCCGTTTCTATGTATAAATTATTTCTGTAGAGTGGAATTTGCGGCCTGGAGCGCAGTTTTCAAATTTATTTTTTGACAATTCCTTCTCTCCCTCTCCACTCTGCTTGATGACATCACCAGTCTAGAGTCTGAACATTCCGCGCAATACACACACATGGGAAAATCGCCCTCCCCATTAGTTTGGAAAAATGGAAATGTTTTCGCACTTCGTGCGAAAACTATACGTGCAATCGCTTTGAAATTTCACAGGACTAGAGTTAAATTCAGGCCCTACAACTTTCTAAATTGGTTCGGAATTTTACGAGCAACGGTTTACGAATGGTGAGGCCCCAAAGTTTGCGCAATGCGTTCTGGATGGGCCGAAAAGTGCACGTTTGTGCACGTTGTGCGAAAACGTGCACGCCGATCGCTAAAAAAAGTCATTCCACACGATTCCCGATTAGGGCGCAACTTTTGACGTTTTTACTTTTCGCGATTTCTCAAAGCTGCGGGACTAGTTACGCGCCAAAGTTTTTACGGAAGAATAATCTATAATAAAGAATAATAATAATAAACATGAGCAATAATAAGAGATGCCTCGTGCTTCGCACGAGGCACTCATCCTCACTGCTTGCAGTGAAGATGAGTGCCTCGCTGCTCAGCCGTGGCACTAATAATAATAATAATAAACATGAGCAATAATAAGAGATGCCTCGTGCTTCGCACGAGGCACTCATCCTCACTGCTTGCAGTGAAGATGAGTGCCTCGCTGCTCAGCCGTGGCACTAATAAGCCCACGGAATAACAATTAGTGTGCTTTTGCAAGAAAAGCACACAAAATAAGCCCGGTGAAGAGTAGTTAGTGTGCTTTTGCAAGCAAGCACACAAAATAAGCCCGGTGAAGAGTAGTTAGTGTGCTTTTGCAAGCAAGCACACAAAATGAATGGGACGGCCTAAAGAAAATGAGCAAAAAAGAACATTAATTGAAGATTTTCAGACGTCTACTTCTCCGGCATAATTTCACCTAGAGACTCCATTTAAACTTTAAACAGTAGACACAAGTCTTGTGTATTGGTGCATTACTTTGCGTTTCGATAGGTCATATAGTTTTTTATCAATCCCTGTTCAATGACCATGATCATTTTTGGAGAAATTCTGAGATTATAATGGGTGTGTATTGCACGGAATGTTCGTGTCAGAGTGTGTGATGTCATCGCTCAGAGGTAGAGGGAGAGGTAAAACTGTCAAAAAATAAATTTGAAAACTGCACTCCAGGCCGCAAATTCCACTCTACAGAAATAATTTACACATAGAAATGTAGGAAAATTTGTCTTCTCACTCACAATCCTCTGGTAAAGCTGTCAGAGTTATAATTTGGGCGTACGACGCAAAGATGCGCCACCAAAACCACCAACAGCCTCATTGGGTCCCATATTAAAAACGCAGGAAGATTTCGGAAAAAGTGAGATTTAACTGTTTTTTTAGATCGCTCTAACAGAGCTATTTTTTCATTTTTCTTAAAAAAAAAACATATCTAGAGGTTCAGGAAGAACTCAGGACGCTCAAAGTGAAGTCGGATCAATGATAGGTATTATGGTTTTGCCAAAAATGCTTTCTGTTCGAGGCCAGAAATTTCACTCTGCCCACCTCTGGCTGCTTTCACTCTGCCAGAAGATTCCACAGCTGTTAATTCCGTTGATTGCTCTGCTCTGATTGGTCGACCCCACGCTTTGATGTTTTGATGTGATTACAGTTACAGTTAAAGATACACGCACGCACACACACACACACACACACACACACTGGTCATTTAATGTAATAACAGTTAAAGATACACGCACGCACACACACACTGGTCATTTAATGTAATAACAGTTAAAGATACACGCACGCACACACACACTGGTCATTTAATGTAATATCAGTTAAAGATACACGCACGCACACACACACACACTGGTCATTTAATGTAATAACAGTTAAAGATGCACGCACGCACACACACACACTGGTCATTTAATGTAATAACAGTTAAAGATACACGCACGCACACACACAATGGTCATTTAATGTAATAACAGTTAAAGATACACGCACGCACGCACGCACACACACACACACACACACACACACACACACATATGCGCGCGTAAGCGCGCACACTCCTCCAGATACAAATGTTTCACACACACACATTTTGAGGTTAAAGTTGCTGTATAAATAAATACTTGAAGAGGAATAGTATCATAACATTACTAGTATTAATTGTTTGAAATCTCTGAAGAATCTCATCATAGTGTACACACACCGGCAGTAGCCCCCGTGGCCCTTTCAAAATTTCCCCCAGAGGAAATTTTCTAGTTATGGTTATTAGTGCATGTCTACTGCTGTTAAAGCGACTGACAGCTGATCCAGCTGTGATCCGCTGCCACGTCATTAGAAATGGACGTCGCTTCACGTGACGCTTCGAAGGGAAGGATGTCTCATGTCTCTTTAATGATTTCCTCGATTTCCTCCATAGGTTTCCTCTCTCCTCGCTTCTCTTCCCTTCGTCTCTCTCTCATACATCCCCGGTGGGCGGGACTTTTAGGGGACGTGTCATGCAGTAGGCGTGTCATGTAGTACGCGAACCCGCAGTTAGAGCTACTTGATAACGTAGGGAACCTTTCAATGGAGTGTGTTCCACCAGTCGGACTGATGCTTTTCGCCTGAGAGCTGTTGGAAGCTCCTCACAAAACAAGGTACAGTAACTGCATTATTTAGTTTTGTGACAAACTTAATGTCCGGAAAATTAAACGAGCCACAGTTTCCTTATCCTCACACACCTGTCAGACGTTTAGCTAACTTTAACGTTAGCAAGCGTCCACTTAGTTGTGTGTTTCGATAACGTTCCCGGTGAAACGAAACTCAAAGCTCCGTGGTGAGAGGCTTCTGAACAGCTCATTTAGCTAATGTTCCACCACGTATATGCTTCTGCTGCTAAAGATCCGCTTACATAAGTAACGTTACTGTTACCCAGTGTTTTAAAACAACACTTACTTACAAGTTAGCCGTCGTCTCCCGCGTAACGCAGCTATTTAGTCAATCCTGCCTGAACTTCTTTCTTCTGTCAAGTCGGCAGCCCTGCCAACAACTAACATTACACATACAGACAGTCATCTCACAACACAAGCACATTACTGAAAAAGCACCGCAGCCAACGTTTAACGTATAACGTTAACGTAAATATAAATTCATAACTCATCAACTTCATA
Organism: Centropristis striata; assembly: GCF_030273125.1. Taxonomy (NCBI): domain Eukaryota; kingdom Metazoa; phylum Chordata; class Actinopteri; order Perciformes; family Serranidae; genus Centropristis; species Centropristis striata. Next base: position 24,529,064 of record NC_081535.1, read on the forward strand.
ACATAGCCTCGGCCACCAGTATGAATGTGTGTGTGACTGGGTGAATGAGTCAGTCTGTACTGCCCTACAAAGTCTAACTGCAGTAACTACATTTTTGTTCGAAAATTGTGTCTGTTTTATCTTGTGACAAAGTTTTAGATTTCAATTGTGCTTTATGTCAGATGAATAATGATATAAAAACCACAAAATTTAACTCAAAACCAAGCAGTAATTCCACTTACCACGGTCTGCTTTGGATATATATACTAATTTAAACATTAAAATAATAGAAATTATGAGTTTCTTTGATGGGGAAATTATTATCTAGATAGCGATGAAGTAAAAAGTGAGACACATTTATATTAAGACTAAAATATAGCATTACTTAATAATATCAAATCTAAAATATGCAAATCATTTAATATAGTCGTTAAACACTTATAACAAAATCAATATGAAAATGTTTATTCACTGAAAACAAAATATAAAAGCTGAAAGAAGACAACAACATTGTAGTTACTGCACTCTGTTTCTGCATTACTATTAGAACCTTTTACAGCAATGTTGTAACTACGTTACGACATAAACAGTTGGCAAAACCCATAATCCATATACAATTTAGACTTAATTTTTGCCTTGGATATTCAAAACAGACAATTCTGTTTGATTGTAATATTCATAGACAGTTCATTTATTTATTTTCTAGAAAATGTACTGTATAGTACATATCACAATATAAAATGAGACACTGAGGATAGAGAACTGAAGCTATTTTACTTCTCTAACCTCTCAAATACAGAAGCATTTTGTTTAGTCTTAATGCAGGCAGCCATCCAGGTTAAGATAAACTTGTGTTGTGTTGCAGTGCACTATGTTGAATGCTGGTACAGCACCGAAACAAGCAAGGAGCCAGAAAATGCCATCCCGTGGTTCCATCTCCAACGGCCTGAAAGAAATTCACATCGATGAAGAAGTCAAGATATCGGTGAACCTCTCTCTGGAGAGGTTTATCTACAGCGACCAGAAAGGTATCAACTGTTGTCATTGTTTTATTAGGCTCAAAAAAGCCAATATCCTAATATTTACCCTTTCCTTTCCCTGACTGCGCAGAGATGGAATTTCCCTCCTCCTTGTCCAGTACTGAGAGGGCTTTCATTCATCGAAAGGCACAGTCTCTGGGTTACATCTCTAAGAGCAAAGGGTAAGTTCCTCCACCAGGAGCCATATTCATCACGTGTTTGAGTTTTTCCCTATACTATTTTGTAGGGACTCGATTAAAAAAATGTATCTAATTAATTAGAGGCTTTGTAATTAATTGATCGAAATGAATTGCATTTTAATCGCATATAAATATTTGACCTGAGAACAGTCAGAAGTAATTTTTTTCACATGGATTTTTAGTATACCATTGAATAATGACTGAATACATAAGCTTAAGCAACAAAAATATTGTTTATTTTTGTTCAAGTCCAACAGACCAGTGCAATTTTTGCCATTAAGTGTAGCAATAGCATATTTAGAACTATAGTACATTTCAGAAATTCAGGTAGCCTCTAGGTAGGTAGACCTACTGTGAACTATAATACTTTGGTTTTTGAGGTAAAACACAATCCACGCTAGCTACCACACTAGCCGCTAGCTGCTATATGTTTTGCATTGAGGTGATACTTGAGGCTGGATGTGCTGCGGTGATATGTGAATTCCTTGTTGCATAGCAACACAACCATGCTCTTATCGATGCTTCCATCCGTTGTTTTTTTGTAACAAAATGTCCCATCATCCACGGGGCCAACCAAAGCGCTCTCATCAGCTTCTTCCTTCATGTTCACTGTGGTTTGTTGTTGTCTGAACTCATGAACGCTAGTTGGTGCTCCAGTATAATCGGTCCGCCTGAAACTCATACAGTGAGAAACGTTCCACGGTGCAAAAATAACTGCGATTAAAATGCGTCAATTTTTTTAACGCATTCATTTTTGTGTAAAAAATGTATCTTAATTAACGCATTAAAGTCCCGGCCCTACTATTTTGGGGACCATGGTTGTATTTTTCTTTTTCAACTTTAAGTTATACACACAATCTAGTTTCTACAACTATTGGAAATTGGTCTCCTTGTGTGCTTTCATCTCTGAGTATTTATCAAGTATTGTTCAATGGGGGAATCAGATTTCTTAAGGCTATTCCAATTTGAATGTTTCCATCTTGAATATCCCAAGTTTAATTTTAGGGGTGTAAAAATCCTTTGGATGAGCAATGGGTTGGCAAAGCAGTCCATCAGTTTTGAGTTTGAAATAAGAGGGTCCGATTTATATAAACTAAAATGTAATTTGAATTCAAAGACATTTTATGAAATTTGTCTCCAAATACTATCCCTTTGACAAGTATATCCTCTCGTATCGTACCTGTGCCAATGCTCAATGCAAAAAGGAGCAGGGTCCCTCTAGTAGGGTTGTCACAATACTAAAATTTTCAACTCGACACCGATACTCAGGAAAATATTCGATACTCGATACCATTTTCAATACCACAAGGATAAAAACAAGGACCCCAAAATTTAACAGACATATTAAAAATGAAAACATGCAAATAAGGTTGTCAAAAGTATCAATACTCACAAAAGTATCGATACTAAAACGTTGTATCTGGATACAATACTCATTTTCAAAAGCATTGATACCTAGCCAAGGAATGAACAATTAAGTTAAGTTATTGCTATTATTTCATCAAGCTTGCCTAATATTGTGCACAGCATACAACCTCAAAATATTGTTGTAATTGTTATTGTTTATTGTATTTATTTATTTTTTGCACTACCTCAGACCTGAAGCTTGTTATCATAGTTGCAGTTTCTTTTTGCACAACTGTTTTTTATTATAAATATTTAACCTGTGGTTCTGTTAACTTTTACATGTTGCATGTTTTGCATGTTTTCATTTTTAATATGTCTGTTAAATTTTGGGGTCTTTGTTTTTATCCTTGTGGTATCGAGTATTGAATATTTTTCTGAGTATTGTATCGATTTGAAAATTTTTGTATCGTGACAACCCTACATGCAAAATGTAAAAATGAACAGAACCACAGGTTAAATATTTATAATAAAAAAACAGTTGTGCAAAAAGAAACTGCAACTATGATAACAAGCTTCAAGTCTGAGGTAGTGCAAAAAATAAATAAATACAATAAACAATAACAATTTCAACAATATTTTGAGGTTGTATGCTGTGCACAATATTAGGCAGGCTTGATAAAATAATAACAATAACTTAACTTAAGTGTTCATTCCTTGGCTAGGTATCGATACTTTTGAAAATGAGTATCGTATCCAGATACGTTTTAGTATGGATACTTTTTTGAGTATACTTTTATTGAGAATACTTTTGACAACCCTACCCTCTAGTCAGAGCAAACGACTGAGATATATATGTCCATTTACTCTGACCATGCTTTGAGGGGCGGAGTTCAGTTACTTACTGTGATTCATCTTATCGGCAAAAGCTGAATATTTCTAAAACTTTAAATAGAAAGGGCCAGACACACGGTCAAATGCCTTTGATGCCCTTGTGGATCATGATCCTTGCCATCAGCACTTTCACCCTCATGTCTTGGAAATGCTTTCTGTCTGATAATTGCAGGAAGTCTCTGGTCATGGGCTTCCTAATTTTAATTATAGCAACCAAAGCTTCTTGTTGTTTTTGTTTTGTTTTCAAGCTATCGTGACTCACTAAAACACTTCAGGAAAGTATGCCTTTTCAGTCTTCCACCTTGTTTCCCTTACTTCAGCTGTGACATTCTTTTACTTAACCATTTGTGGGGGGTGTTCAATCAACGCTTTCAGTGCTTGGGGGGCGCTGGAGACAGTGTCAAAATGGCCAAAAAAAGACACAAAATAAATAAAAAAAAGACACAGAATAACCCAAAAAAGACACAAAATGACCAAAAAAGACACAAAATTACAAAACAAGAAAACAAAATGACTGAAAAAACACTAAATTACTTAAAAAAGACACAAAATGACACAAAAAAGACACAAAATGACCAAAAATACACAGAATCGCCAAAAAAGACACAAAATTACCAAAAAAGACAAAATTATTTAAAAAAGACACAAAATTATTTAAAAAAGACACAAAAAGTAATTAAAGGGACCTCCCACACACAACACGGTAAAGTGACATTCATATAAAACTCACATTAAACTTTCATATCAAGGTGGGGGCCACAAAATATCGTCACAAGGGCCACAATTGGCAAGTATAAGTACTCATCTAAAACATGCAGTTTACAACAGGTGTAAGACACTGGAAAAGCTTGAAAATTGCCCTGGAAAGTCCTTGAAAAATGCTTGAATTTGACCACTGCTGAAGTGTACGAACCCTGAATATGTTCTTCCTTGCAAAAATAGTGATAATAGAGAAGAGTCTTTTGGAATGTGCACTTTTGAGTTGTGTGTCCGCCAGTCCAAACGGTAGACACAACGGGTCTTTAAACTGATCATTTTTGATTTTGAAATTACATAAACAAAAACCAGCTTTTATGATTTCAGTAGTACCAAAAGTAATGTAAAAGTAAGACTACTCTGAGATTGTTGGACCATTTACAACAACAGTTTTTGGTGCTTCAATCGGTTTTAAAACGTTTTTTTTTTAATGGAATTGTCTCTTCCCTTCTCTCAGGAAAGGATCAAACCGTGTCCTCACCATCAGGAAGAAGAATGGTTCAGACAGACCTCGGCCTACCATGCTCCTCACACTCTCCCACAACTCCTTATATTTTATCCGTAGCCTACTCCAGAGGTTTCCCATCAGCAATAAGGAACGCATAGACATGCAGCCCAACAACAAAAGTGGCATTTCTGTGGCTGCAGAATCTGGTGAGTGTCAGTTATTGTCCACTCGATAAGAAAATAAATGGCAAAATACATTTAATGGTGTCTACTTACATTGGGCTGTTATCTATATCGTCCACCTATTGTAAAACATAAAATCATATTCATATTCCTTTCACCTTCCAACTTTTTCTCTCTGGAGTGTTTGATTACGTTTCCAGAAACCCAAGGCACAAAGTTGGCCAAAATCTCTTTTGGCCACACTCCCAAAAGGATAGATCCAAATCATATTTCATGCCTTTCCAAATGTGTTTTCTCATTTTTCCCCATTCTGACAACACAACATTCATCATAAGCATCTGAAAATATAAGGTGCTTTATCATTGTTGCATATTAAAACACAAAGAAATCCAAAGAATCAAATTTATTTAAAAAGGATATATATAAACTCGGGCTACACGGTGGTGTAGTGGTTAGCGCTCTCGCCTCACAGCAAGAGGGTCGCCGGTTCGCCTCCCGCCTGCGGCTCTTCTGTGTGAAGTTTGCATGTTCTCCCCGTGTCAGCGTGGGTTCTCACCGGGTTCTCCGGCTTCCTCCCACAGTCCAAAAACATGCACTTAGGTTTAATTGGTGACTCTAAATTGCCCGTAGGTGTGACTGAGAGTGTGATTGTCTGTCTCTATGTGTCAGCCCTGCGATAGTCTGGCGACCTGTCCAGGGTGTACCCCGCCTCTTGCCCAATGACAGCTGGGATCGGCTCCAGCCCCCCGCGACCCGATTGCGGTTAATGGTAATGAATGAATGAATATATAAACTCCTCAAAAAAAAGTTTGCAAACATTATTTTGGTCAATAATTTCTCCCCTTTCATAATACAAATTGGTAGTGATGTGCCAGTGAAGCCTCGTGAACCATTGTCATTATTTTTATGGTAATTGAGTGTGCTTTCAGCTCTCTTTTCAACAAAGAGCTGAAAGCACACTCAATTACCATTGCTTCAGCCTTTTTCTTTAAACCAATAGCACCATCTAGTGGGCTCAGAAAATAATGACAATGGTTCATGAGGCTTCATTGGCACATCACTACAAATTGGTATTGTATTTTACATAGTTGGAAAACCTGATAGGTTACCTTTACAATGAAGTTCAACTTGTAAGGATCGTGCATTCATGGAATGAGCAAGTTTATATAATTAGTCACACTCATAATGTACATACATGGTGCATAAAATTTCAAAAGGAAATACCATGGATGTGACGTGGACGGATATTGCACTTATTGCATTAGCAGCAGCAGTTGGGAATTACACTTTCAAGATGGACACATTAAGTTTCAAAATGACCATCTGTGCAGTAGAGGGTCGTGTAATATTCTTCAGCTCTTCCCACAGACATCAGTGACAGGAACAGGACAAGTGGGCGCTTAAACAATGGAATACCCATGGTGCCTCGGAGGAGGAGTCGATCAGATCTGGACAGTTTTCGATGCTCCCTGCCGGTGCATGAACGTCAGGAAGAGATCGTCCAGCTCATCAGAGAAAACCAGGTGGTGCTGGTAGTGGGAGAGACCGGCTCTGGAAAAACTACACAGGTGGGTCTGTCTGACAGAGAGATGGTCCAATACTCTGGTGCCAACTGAAATATCTCAACAGCTACTAAACACATTGAGACAGAATTTTGAACAAATATTAACCATTCCCGGAGGATAAGCAATAGTCAGTAAGGCCCCCTTTACACGAGGACGCTTGCAGGTAAAAACGACAAAATATTTTATCAGAAGTGCCTTTTGTTTAGACGGTGACGGCATTTTGGGGCTTAAAAACTAAAAAATCTGAAACCACCCTGTAGAACCTGACAATGTAATAAAATCCCGATAATGTAATAACCTCGATAATGCAATAAAAAAATCTGCACTTGAGTCCATTGAAAATGTAATAAAACCTGATAATGTAATAACTTCCCGATAATGTAATAAAGTGCATTTCCCAATAATGTAATACACTTTTTTTTTTTTTTTTCACTTTTTTTATAACATTAATGGGAGGTTATTACATAATCAGGTTAGCCTTCATTTCGCAACTCCTGATAATGTAATAACTCCCCAATATTGTAATAATTTAACAGCAGACCACCCATTACTTGGGTTCAAGTGGTGATACTGTGTAGGCAACACTAGCTCAAGAGCTCTAGCGCCACCAACAGGTCAAAGTTGAATGTTTATTAACTTTTGACCCGTTGAGGAAATCTGCGTGCATACAGTGACGCAAAAGTGTGTGATATTGGATTGTATGCATGCCAGGCAGCATCACTTAAAGCCATAAGAGCATCTTTGGGCATGCAGAAGTTTTCACGCCACACATTTTCATCAGCTTCTCCTTCCACAAAGTTATCCACCATCCACTAGATCTCCCAGGTCTCGTTTACAGCCGTCTGGCTCGCCTCCGACGAATTGCTGCATCCAAAATGTGATAGAGGTAATTACAGATCATTCTCTGTTCACTAATACTGACTGTACATATCCTGTACATTTGGTGGAAAGACTCCTGTAAGTTTATTAGAGCTGCCAGAGCAGCTTGAAGGTCCGACGCATGGAAATAATCCCACCTTTGTTTATTTTCCTTTACTGGAGCATGTATGTGACGTAAACACATACGTGACGTGAGCAGATCTGAGCAGAGTTTTGCGTCTTGGCAGTGTAGACGGACACGCTACGGCGGAGCGTATTTAACTTTTCCACTTTGGAAGGTGGTTTCAGATTTTTGCGTCTTTAAGCCCCCAAAACGCCGTCACCGTCTAAACGAAAGGCACTTCCGATAAAATATTTTGTTGTTTTTACCCGCGAGCGTCCTCGTGTGAACGGGGCCGAAGACAACCATCTCAATTGGCATCCAGCCGTTTATTCTGGCACAGAAATCAATTGTACAGTCAGTCAGTTTTGCTCTCTCACTCACACATTCACATCTGGAAAATATAAAATGAAAAGACAGTGCAGGTTAGCTAGCTTGTAGCATTAGCCGTTTTGTAAACAAAAATAAAAGAAAAACACCGTCAACTTTCTACGAAAAAGGACGGGCTCAACCGTAAGGGAACTATATGTTCAAACAAACACAACTTAAACCACACATTTGCAGTGAAATTAAAGTAATTTAATATAAAAAATGACGGAGCTCATAGCCCGTGAACCTACCAGGGAGCCACGAAGGTCCGACTGTTGCTGCCCCCCGGGGTGCACGACTCTAAACCACAGGGGTGCTGCGTTCAATTACTATTGATGTTGTTGAGAGATGCATTTTTATATGGCAAGTGGAATCAAATTTCTTATGAACTCATTAACTCTGTTACATAAACGTAGCCTTAGTCAAAACTCTTTGGATTTTCAGCATTCAAAACGAAATGGCATTCCCATCAGCCTCAACTGTTCTTTGTTTAGTTACATTTCAGCATGCTAACTCGCTCTTAAATGTCCAACTTTGTCCTCAAAGCATTTCAGGTCCATCGAAAGTAAACAAAAAAAAAAACATGCTTCCTTGCATTTATAAGCAAAAAAGAGTAGAATTATGCATTAGCAAACATGCATCAAGTATACATTTTTATATCACAGCACTTTTTGTACTTGGAAACACAAGTTTTTTTTCAGGTAGGGGGTCACGCATTTTTGTCTGAAAGTCTGAAACGCAGCATTAGCCTTGTCTCTCTTAGTTGTGGTGTAGCAATGGTCCCCAGTGGAAGTTGCACCTGGCATGTTGAAGTTACTTGGTATTGTGTCTTAATCGTTAGGTTAGAAAGATGCCCTTACTTATGACGAGTACACTTAGTACTTAAATTTGGTCACTGATTGAACATTTTTTTTTAGAAAGATTGTAACACCAAAACGAAATCACAAGAACGTCAAAGGATTTGGTTTATTTTTTCATTTCTCGTTTGTAAGGACTAAATCCACTGTTACTGGATAACTATTCTCTTGGTCCATGCTGTAAATTCAGTGTCACTGTGCTTTGTTCAGATCCCACAGTTCCTGCTCGATGACTGCAGCAGGAAAGGAGAACCTTGCAGGATCTTCTGCACTCAGCCCAGACGCCTGGCTGCCATTGCTGTGGCTGAGAGAGTGGCAGCTGAGAGAGGAGAGAGTGTGGGCCAGACTGTCGGTTATCACATCAGACTGGAGAGCAGGTAGGTTAAACCACAGCTTTTTTCAAGCCAATTCGTCTTAGATTCCAGTTACATGAAATAAGCTTGTTCCAAAGCACTTTAAACAAGTGTACAGTGCAGAAACATTTTAGTAAGGCAATGGAAAAAAGGTGTCTAAAAACCAGATAAAAACACAAATCTGAAGGAAATTATCTTTCTGCGTGGACATATAATTCCAATTTACAAGATTTCTTAAATTAAGATTATTAAATCTAGAAATAAGCATGTTGAACGCTTATGAATAAGAAATTAACTCTTAAAACAAGATAAATTATCTAACACTTCTAAATCTAAAGTTTTTTTTATCTTGTTAAGAAACAAATAATTGTTAGTGCACTCTGCTCGGGCCAGTTCATCGCTGCTGGCAGCTTTAATTTATCTTGTTTTAAGAGTTTATTTCTTATTTTAAGTGTTCAACATGCTTATTTCTAGATTTAATAATCTTAATTTAAGAAATCTTGTAAAGTGAAATTATCTGTCCATGCAGCAAGATCACTTCCCTCAGATTTAATCTTTTTATCTGGTTTTTAGACACACCTTTTTTGCAGTGTGCACACAAATCCCGTTTTTACAAATAAGCCTAGAATTTATCAACTGGTTGAATTTCAGTAAGTGCAAGAACGAGATAGACCGACTACTTGGTGCCAGGTGCAATCTGCAGACCGCATCCAAAGGTCCATTGTTAAAGTGCATTTTTGTTAACTTTCACAGGCAAACCAGCCTAGCTTTTCAGAGTCAAGCAGCTCTAGAAAAGGATGAAGGCTCATAAAGAACACAAATTGCTTCTCTCCTCTGTGTAGTTCAAAAGGCTAATAAGAAATGTTATTGTCATGTTATTTAACCCTCTGAAGTTCAGGAGATTTTGGTTCAAATTTGTCAACTTCCTATGCATTCTGTATCTGTTTAGCATCTTTCAGTCTGTCCTTACATCACATGCATGGCTCCTTTTTCTCAACACAAACTTGGCTATCAGTCAGATTTTTCATTTTATTTTAATTAACAAAGTATAAAGCTGCCAGGAACCCAAAATACAAACAAGACACAGGTGTCTATGGAAAAGTACCATTTAAAAAAAAAACATTTATAGACACAAAAACAGCAGAAAAATAAATAATAAAACTACAAAACAGTCTATTTGCATGTAAATTAAAAATAGTAATAGTTTTCATTGTAGAAAGAAAAGTCACAATTTAAAAAAGGTCTAGAAACAAATGGCTGTGAAAGCTGTGAAAGCTCCTATGATGCACTTTTAATTGGCTTTCTCAGCTTGTCTACATATCATATATAACTAAAGTTATTACTGTAAATAAAACGTGTATTTTCAATAAATAGATGGACTCCTGAGGGTTAAAAGAGCTGAACTCAGCAGAGTCAGATATCTGCTCACACAAGCAGGAATTGTTAAGGCTAAAAGCAGAACACCGACACGCATTGGTGTTTTTAGATGTAACCCATGTAAAATAAACGGTTTTTAACTTTTGTCAATCCACCAGAGTGCCTGCATTTTTTTCATTTGAGTTCACTGTTTACCCATTGCAAGAGCACCGATGTATTAGGGATACCAGCACCGCTCCTGTTATTCTGTTTTTTATTTGACTAATATTTGTTAGCTTATGGAACAGTTTTTTTATTTTCACGTAGAAATGCCTCTTGTAATTTTTGACTTTGATCCTTCAGGGTCTCCCCTAAGACACTGCTGACTTTCTGCACCAGTGGAGTGTTCCTCAGAACATTGATGGCTGGAGATGCCAGCCTGACAACTGTCACACATGCCATTGTGGTGAGCATCAAGACTGCAATTAACACGACATACAAACTCAACTCATGATTTGATACCATTTCCGATATGGAGTTAATCTTCGACATCTTCAGGCTTTTCTGACCAAATTTGAGCCCCACGGCTTCTATATTATGCCTGCTGCTACTTCGAAATAGGGGATAGTTTTATTTTTGTAACTCCGTAGTAGGGTTGTCACGATACAAAAATTTTACTAAATTACTAATACTAAAATCTCGATGCAGATACTCAGGAAAATTTTCGATACTCGATACCATTTTCGATACCACAAGGATAAAAACAAAGACCCCAAAATTTAACAGAAATATTTTTATTAACAAGAAAAATGCAACATGTAAAAATGAACAGAACCACAGGTTAAATGTTTATAATAAAAAACAGTTGTGCAAAAAGAAACTGCAACTATGATAACAAGCTTCAGGTCTGAGGTAGTGCAGAAAATAAATAAATACAATAAACAATAACAATTAGAACAATATTTTGAGGTTGTATGCTGTGCACAATATTAGGCAAGCTTGATAAAATAATAACAATAACTTAAGTGTTCCTTCCTTGGCTATGCTTTACACACAACAATAAACTAAATTACACTAGTCAAACCAGTTAACATTAACATTACACTGTTGAAATGCTGTATTCTCAGCAGCTGCACCTGTTACAAAAAAAGTCAATTCAATCACACAGTGTTGAGAAAGTGCATTGTCCTCTATTCTGCACTCTAGCTTCATATTTTCGTTGTTGGTAGAGTCGGCTGTGTGTGTTGCTGTTTGGTTGCAGGTTGACTTTTCTCTCCTTTGGTATCGATACTTTTGAAAATGAGTATCATATCCGGATACAATGTTTTAGTATCGATACTTTTGACAACCCTACTCTGTAGCAGTGACCACAGCGAGAGGGTCCGACGAACAGTCTTGCGGGCATGGAACAGTGCCAGGACTTCAAACACTTGAGATGTTGTAACAACCGTAACAGCGGTTATTTTTTATTTATTTTTTTTATATTATTTTTTGGGCATTTTTGCTTTATTAGATAGTGACAGATAGAAAGACAGAGACAGAGAGAGGACATGCGGCAAAGGGACCTCAGGCTGGATTCGAACCCGGGTCCGCCGCAGGAAGGACTCAGCCTTAATGGTACACGCTCTACCAGTGTGAGCCACCGGGACGCCCCACAGCATGAGCACTCTGTTAGCATTACTCCAGTTTCTGAGTGAGGTTAGACTTCCTGTTAGAGCTGATGGCTATCTAACGTTACTGGAAGAGAACAAAGCAGCACACTGCTTGTATTTACTAAACTATGGTAAGAACGTGTTAGACCCACCTTCAAAATAAAAGCAATGCACCGGAAAACATTATTTTACTGCATTTTCACAATCCCAAAGTTCACGAATGCGTCACTTGAATACATGAATGGAAGCAAATCAAGGCTATTCTGTTCTATGCATTGTTTTCTAAATATAAACAAGTAAAACTCAATATATAATTAACCCATTTAGGACTAAAACGCCTGGAAAAAATGCCTGGAAAACCTCTGGGCGATTTTGAAAGAACACCCTAAAACCTGAAGTTTTTCTGGAAATTCAACAGAAGATTTTTCAGCCTCTGTAGCAGATAGAAATGAAATTCAAAAAGTATTTGAGAGCTTATACCAGTGGCTTTCATGAGAAGCTGAGTTTATTTGTCCAAACAATAAAGTTTTTTAAAAAATCAACAAACTCAGCAAATGTTACATTTGACTGAATAAAAATCCTATACATAATACTAATACATGCCCATGAGCAAGATGCAAACATGATATGACCATTGGAAGAAAGAGACATAGTTCTCATTAGCCTACTGTAATAAAAAAATAAAATAAATAATAATAATAATAATAATAATACATTTTATCTATATTGCACTTTTCAGGGTACTCAACGACGCATAAAGTAATATAAGACATAAACAGTCATGATTTCTTATATCATCATCACAATCAATTAGTATTATTATTGTTATTATCTCCAGATGGCCACAAATCTGTCTGTTCTTCGGTGAAAATATGTCGTCTAAAAACATATTCCTCATCCATAAATCCCGGTCGATTGGTTCCGAGGGTTCAAATTCCGGATCAGCAATAAAATCATCGGCGCTGTTTTCATCAAGATCGCTTCCGTCACTTACTTCTGAGCTCCTCCGCTATAGTCATCTTCCGCCATGATTTATAAGTTCTGGAAAAGTCCCATGTTGCATTGCGACACTCCCACATGTATTCTGATGCATTTCATTGGCCAAGAGATCGAAAATAGGTGGAAAAAAAACTACAAATACTACAAAACGACGTATCCACTTTCCCGGCTTTAATGGTAGAATAACACAACAGCGCTCCCGGTTTTAATGGTAGAAATGCGTTAATGCTTTCCCACCTTAAATGGGTTAAGGAAAAAGCTTCTTGATGGTCGAGACTTTAGTATTTCAGCTGTGAGAAGCCTGGAGAGACTTTCATAGGACGACATTTACAAAGGCCAATGTGACTTCAAAGTGACTTTCTGTGTTTGAACAGGACGAGGTGCATGAGCGTGATGGTCTGACTGACTTCCTGCTCACTAAGATAAAGGATGTGCTTCAGAAGATCCCCACACTGAAGCTGATCCTGTCCAGTGCAGCTCTGGACATAGACCTGTTCCTTCGCTACTTTGGCTCCTGCCCTGTTATCCACCGTAAGTCCTCTTAGCATGTTTGTCAGCTAGTTGGCTTTTCTCTGACAACTGAATTGAATTAAAGTGTTCAGAAGTGTGTTTACTATTTATAGTATAGTATTTAAACTATAGTAAGTTTTATTTTTAAGCTTTTTGGTCACTGCCTATCCTGCCCTACAAAGTCTAACTGTAGCAACTTCATTTTTGGTCAAAATTGAGTTATAGCTAAAAATGAACTCCTTGATGTCTGTTTTATCTTGTGACAAAGTTTGAGATTTCAATTTTGCTTTATTTCAGAGAAATATAAAAGATATAAAAACCACAAAATCCAACTCAAAACCAAGCAGTAATTGCACTTACCACGGACTGCTTTGGATATATATACTAATTAAAACATAAAAATAATAGAAATTATAGTATTATAGTATATAGTTACTTGAAAGGAAAAATATTATCTTGATAGTGATGAAGCAAAAAAGTGAGATAAAATTATATTAAGATTAAAATTAAAAAACGTAAAATTTCTTTATAATATTAAGTCTAATACACAGATAGAATCATTTTAATTTGTATTGTATAATTTGAATCATTGCATTAAAAAAAACTGAATCTGAATTGTAATTTGAAATTGAAATACAATTCAGATTCAGTTTTTCAATGCAGTGATTCAAATTGAACAATACAAATTCAAATGATGTGATTCAAATTCAGTTTTTAATGCAATTATTTAAGTTGAGTAATTCAAATTCAAAAATAAATAATTCAAATTCAGTTTCTGGTGGCACATATTTCAGCACATATATTTAACTAATTTAGTAAGTAAGGAAGTTGTTGTATATGAGCTATGATCTTAATATGCTTTACTCTGTATGGAATTACTACTAATAAGCAAAAATTCTGAGGTTATTGAGGGGAAACTCTTAGTTAATGGCTTACTGGTTGTATAATAAGGCCATGCAGAATAAAGCATTAATAAGGACTTAACAATGACTAATTAAGAGCCAATATGTTATTAATTTGCATGCTAATAAGCAGCTAATTAATGTTGAATACGTGTACCTTTTTAAAATAAAGTGTTACCAAAAATTGCTTATCACTTACAGGAACCATGCAATTTCAGTGTTCCCCAGGTGTACGTGTTTATGGAATGGGTTGTTATTAATTGTATTATTTATATTTTTAGTCAAAGGAAGACAGTTTGAAGTGAAGGAAGTCTTTCTGGAGGACATCCTGAGGCTGACAGGCTTTAACAAAGGGGACATGAAAAAATACAAGGAAGACACACAGAGAAGTATAAAGCTTTTTTTAATTAATGCACTTAGTCGAACTAAATAAAGATTGACATCACAGCCTTCCATCAGGCTTTTTCTTAATTTCTTCTGTGTATCACACGTTGTGGTTAGCAGAGGAGAAGAATCAGAAATGTTTGATGGAGTGGTGTAAGGCAGTAGAGGACAGCCCAGTGGAGGAGAAACAGAGGAGCCCTGTGTCTACCCCAGGCTTCGTCCAGGACAACACCTTCTTGGGCCAAGGTGACAACACCTTCAGTGAGCTGGTAAGCCAACACAATCACCACAAACACCCCTCTGTTATTTCTGTGCTTCATGGTCGTAGATCAAACTTTTGGGCATAACTTAACCCCCCTGAACCCAAAATCAACGGGTAAAAGTTAAAAATGTCCCTTAACCCTTAATAGGGCACTCATTGAAATACTTGCAAATTCCAAATTTCAACCCTAGAGAATATTGGAGGATATTACATACAGCCAGAATGTGTAAAAAAAACCCCAAACATATGGACCCAGGGGAGGGGGGTAATATTTTGAGAAAAAAGTTTACAAGATTAAAGTGGCAAATCTTCAAGAAAAAGGGAAAATTCATGAGATTTAAAGTGGTGAATCTGCGAGCAAAAACTTTTTTCCCACTTTTTTCTCATAAATCTGCAACTTTTTTCTCGCAAATTTGCCACTTTAAATCTCTTTAAAAAGATTTTTAAACGTCTACTTCTCCGGCACAATTTCACCTAGAGACTCCATTTAAACTTTAAACAGTGGACACAAGTCTTGTGTATCGGTGTATTAATCCACGTTTCGATAGGTCATATAGTTTTTTATCAATCCCTGTTCAATGACTATGATCATTTTTGGAGAAATTCTGAGATTATAATGGGTGTGTATTGCACGGAATGTTCGTGTCACAGTGTGTGACATCATTGTCAGAGTGTCGAGGGAGAGAATAAATTGTCAAAAAATAAATTTGAAAACTGTGCTCCAGGCAGAAATAATTTATACATAGAAACGTATGAAAATTTGTCTTCTCACTCACAATCCTCTGGTAAAGCTGTCAGAGTTATAGTTTGGGGCGTAGGACGCACAAATGCGCCACCAACACGCTCCAACAGCCTCATTGGCTCCCATATTAAAAACGCAGGAAGATTTCTGAAGAAGGGAGATGTAACAGTTTTTTTAGATCGCTCTAACAAAGCTATTTTTTCATTTTTCTTAAAAAAAAACATATTTAGACGTTCAGGAATAACTCAGGACGCTCAAAGTGAAGCCGGATCAATGATAGGTATTATGGTTTTGCCAAAAATGCTTTCTGTTTGAGGCCAGAAAGTCTGTCCACCTCTGGCTGCTGTCACTCTTCCGGGACATTGGCAGGTGTCAGTTAATTCTGTTGATTGCTTTGATCTGATTGCCTTTGATCTTTGATGCGATTACAGTTACAGATACACATACACATGCGTGTAAGCGCGCACACTCCTCACATATGCATACACATGCTTCACACACACACACACACACACACACACACACACACACACACACAGGTAACTTTATGTGATTTTAATTACACAGACACACACACAAACACACTTTTTGAGGTTAAAGGGCATAGTTCTCTGAAGAATCTCATCATAGTGTACACACACCGGCAGTAGCCCCCCGTGGCCCTTTCAGAATTTCCCCAGAGGAAATTTTCTAGTTATGTTTGATGTTTGTCTGTGACTAGTTTAGTTTTAATGTTATTTAATGTGTTAAAGTTCTTATTGTTTTATTTATTTATTTACTTATTTAGGTTGGTTTTGTGATTTTATTGTTGTTGTTCTTTTTCTTTTATTTTTTTACTGTGTTTGTCAATTGGTGATTTATGTTGTGTTTTGTTTAAATTTTTTTTTTTTTTTAATTTGGTGTATTTTGCTTAAAATAGCAAAATTATCTGCCAATGGAAAATTTGGCTTGTCAAGACTTTCCAAAACAAGTAAAAAATATCTAATACCCTTCTCATTTTTTTCTGAAGCATTTCTAGATATTTCTAGATCTTTTTCTGGATTTTCTAGATTTTTTTTCTAGGTCATCTTTCTAGATTTTGCTAGATCCTTTTAACTTTTCTAAAAAAATTGATATAATTGATATTCCTAGACTTTTTTCTAGATTTTTCCCCTAGTTATTCTGAGAGCTTATCTAGATTCTAGATTGATTATTTTTTTGATTTTTCTTGATCCTTCTTTAGATTTTTCTAAAGTATTTCTAGATATTTCTAGATCTTTTTCTAGATTTTCTAGATTATTTTTCTAAAATCTAGAAATGCTTTAGAAAAATCTAGAGAAGGATCAAGAAAAATCTAGAAAAGATTTAGAAAAATTAAAATGATCTAGAAAAATCTAGAAAATGATCTAGAAATGCTCTTGTAAAAACTAGAAAAAAATCCAGAAAAAGATTTTAAAAAATCTAGAATATGATCTATAGCAAATATCTAGAAAATCCAGAAAAGATCTAGAAATATCTAGAAATCCTTTTTCTAGATCTTCTCTGGAAATCCTTTCGAAAAATCTAGAGAAGGATTAATAAAAATCTAGAAAGTAATCAAGAAAAATCTAGAAAAGCTCTAGATCTCTAGGTTTTTTTCAATATCACTTTCTAGAGTTTTGTAGCTTTTCTAGATATTTCTAGACTTTTTTCAATTTGTTTCCTAGAGCTTTTCTAGATTTTTCTTGATTATTTTTCCGGATTTTTCTTGATCCTTCTCCAGATTTTTTTGAAAGCATTTCTAGATTTCTAGATCTTTTTCTGGATTTTCAAGATTTCTTTTCTAGAATCTAGAAATGCTTTAGAAAAATCTAGGGGATAATCTAGAAATGCTCTTGTAAAAACTAGAAAAAAATCCAGAAAAAGATTTTTTTTTAAAATCTAGAATATGATCTAGAAAACAAATATCTAGAAAATCCATAAAAAGATCTAGAAATATCTAGAAATGCTTTCGAAAAATTTAGAGTAGGATTAAGAAAAATCTAGAAAAGATTTCGAAAAATTAAAAGGATTTAGAAAAAACTAGAAAATGATCTAGAAATGCTCTTGTAAAAACTAGTGTAAAAATCCAGAAAAATATTTTGTAAAAATCTAGAATATGATCTAGAAAACAAATATCTAGAAAATCCAGAAAAAGATCTAGAAATATCTAGAAATGCTTTCGGAAAATCTAGAGTAGGATTAAGAAAAATCTAGAAAAGCTCTAGATCTCTAGATATTTTTTCAATATCACCTTCTAGGTTGTTCTAGATCCTTCTCTAAATTTTTCTAAAGCTTTTCTAGATATTTCTAGACTTTTTTCTCAATTTGTTTCCTAGTTTTTCCTCGTTTGTTCGTGTAACAGTGTGTGACATCATCGCAAGAGTGTAGAGGGAGAGACAAAATTGTCAAAAAATAAATTTGAAAACTGCGCTCAAGGGTGCAAATTCCACTCTACAGAAATAATTTATACATAGAAACATAGGAAAATTTGTCTTCTGACTCACAATCCTCTTGTAAAGCTGTCAGAGTTATAGTTTGGGCGTAGGACGCACAGACGCGCCACCAACACACACCAACAGCCTCATTGGCTCCCATATTAAAAATGCAGGAAGATTTCTGAAAAAGGGAGATGTAACAGTTTTTTTAGATCGCTCTAACAAAGCTATTTTTTCATTTTTCTTGAAAAAAACAAAAACATATGTAGACGTTCAGGAAAAACCCAGGACGCTCAAAGTGAAGTCGGATCAATGATAGGTATTATGGTTTTGCCAAAAATGCTTTCTGTTTGAGGCCAGAAATTCCAGTCTGTCCACCTCTGTCCCGGAACATTCGGCATCTCATCATAGTGGACACACACCGGCAGTAGCCCCCGTGGCCCTTTCAGAATATTTGAGCGGTAAATTATATTATTATAAAAATATTTAGGAGTCTGATTATTAATAATTTCATGCAAGTATATTAGTACATTAGCAGATAGTCTATCCTCGACTCTTAACCAGGTGAGACGTCCATGCATTTGTACAACACTAGTTCTTGGAGAACAACCTAGAACCAGTGTTGCAGCCTTGTTTTGAGCCACTTGTAATGTGTTTATAAGACTGTTGGATGCAGCAGACCAAACAACTGAACAGTAATTAAGATGACATAAAATCCAGGAACAAACAACTTGATGAAACTGTGGGTTGAGAAACGGAGCACATTTACGCATAATTTTACACACACTATAATTATGTCATGAATAATTTCCTTGAACTGAAATACAGTGATCTATTTTGGACCTGTCATAAAGAAGTTACACATTCAAATGATTTCATAACAGTGTCATGAATAATAATGTTTCTGGCCATCTGGTAACTGTTTCATCCAGACAAGTTACATGTGGCTGTGTTGTGTGAACCCTGACTGTTGATGCTTGCCATCAGGTTGAATCAGTGTCCAATTTTGTTTTCCAGACTGAGAATGACAGAGAGCAGCTGGAACCGTGGCTGCTGAAGGAGATGGACTCTTGCATTTCCAACATATTCCTCACTGAAGACCAGGATGCTTTCATTCAGCTCTTCAACCTTATCCTCTATGAAAATGTTAACGGTATGACTCTGAGGCTTGATAACCCCCCCCCCCCCCTTTCTCCACTTTATACTGCCCTACAAAGTCTAACTGCAGTAACTACATTTTTGGTCAAAATTGAGTTATAACGGAAAATGAACTCCTTGATGTCTGTTTTGTCTTGTGACAAAGTTTAGATTTCAAGTTCACTTTATTTCAGAAATATTTACCGGTATATAATTATATAAAAACCACAAAATCCAAATAAAATCCAAGCAGTAACCAGGTAGTAAAGTTTATTTGAAAGGGAAATTATTATCTAGATAGTGATCAAGTAAAAAAGTGAGAAAATTATATTAAGACTAAAATATAACATTTCTTTATAATACTAAGTCTAAAATACACAAATCTTTAAATAGAGTTATGAAACACTTAACAAAATAATTTTGGAAATATTTCTTAATTGAAAACAAAATAAAAAAGCTGAAAGAAGACAACAACATGTAGTTACTACACTACTGTTTTTGCATCACTATTAGAACCTTTTACAGCAAAACCAGAATGCAGTAACCACGTTTTTGGGGTCAAAGGTTAAATAAATCATCATGATTTTGAGCATAAAAATTACATCATCAATACATGTAGAAATAAGTGTCATATCACTTACTTACCTATAACCCATTTTGCTGGCCAGTTAAAATACGTTAAAAACATTTAAAGCAGTTTTACCTTTTGCCTAGTTACTGCAGTTAGACTTTGTAGGGCTGTATACTTGGCAGGGGCACTGTGCTGCATCTTGAGCTTAGTGCCATAGTATTCATTTTGTACACAGTATTATGGTGATAAACATTCCAGTGGATGATGTATGTATACATATGATACAGAACATTAGTGATTTCTTTCTGTTGGGTATCCCTCAAGTTTTTTCTGCTGACTTTCCAGAAAGATCTACATTATCATATACACTATATAGATATTGCAGGACAGATTTACATATATCGTGATGGAGAATGTTCTTCATATTGCTAACCCATTCCTAAAAGTAGCACAAAACTCGTAAAACCACAACCCAAATAAGCCACAACCTTTTCAGGGGTATTTATTAATTTAGTGAGGCTAGCTGGTCTCTCCTGCTTCCAGTCTTTATGCCAGGCTACGCTAGTCGTCTCTGGTTCTTGCTTAATATTTATATTAGGGTTATTGACTGACGAGGTGTCTATTATAAGAAGCTGATAATTCCTGATTATGGAAACCTTAAAGGGCATAAACCTGCTTATATCGTGGTCATTTGACACAGAAAAAAAAGATTATATATTTATTTTTTTCATGTGTTTTGCAATCAAAATCTAAAGTTTTGCATAAGCCACAACTCTGTTTCCCTGGAAACATCTGAGGGTGAGTAGCCATGTATACTGTTTGTTGCAAATAGCGAAAGGAATGTCAGACAATCATGTAAAGGACACTTAACCCTTTATCGGGCGAAGAACTATACTTGGTAACTTCAGTGGATATCAAAATGGTGTCCCCATGTCTCTCTGTTTGGTCGTAGAACCACATGGATTTCTTCCAGCTAATCAGCAAAGATCAGGCTACGTCACAGACAGTGACACCATCATCTGACCAATCAGTATGATAATAATATAATAATATTAACTTTATTGACCTTGACCTCCAATGTAAAAATGAAAAAATTTAGAAAAAAAATCTGCTACAAACAGTCGTCCAAACAGAGTTATTCTTTAGTGACTTGTATGAGGAGAACTTGACTATGACGGCGTATTAGGGCCAAGTATGAATAAAAATAAAAATACAAACCCGGGGGGAGGGGGGCAATATTTCGAGAAAAAAGTTGCAAATTTACTAGATTAAAGTGGCAAATCTACAAGAAAAAAGTCACAGATTTAAGAGATTTAAAGTGGCAGTTTTTTTTGTGGTGACCTTAAATATAAAATGTGTGTAGAAAATAAACTGCTTTATTAAAGATTTGTATTCTTTCACCTAGTGGACTACAGGCACAGTGAGACGGGGGCCACGCCTCTAATGGTGGCAGCAGGTCGGGGCTTCCTCACACCGATGGAACAGCTACTCAACATGGGAGCAGACATCAACATAAAGGCATCCAATGGATGGTAGGACAGCAACCATGTAATGTTACCAAGCTAATATGAGTTCAATATTACGTTCAGCAGCAGTCCCCATGTCTGTTACACACACCCTCAGACAAATCTTTTTTTTTAACAATTTATTTATTAACATTTTTATTAACAGTTTACAGCATCAGTAACGGCAGTAGAACTTCAAATTCCACCCAAACCCACCCCCCTCCCAAATCAGGCCCCAAAGGCCAACCCTTGCCTTCATCCCTAATAATAATAATGAAAAATAAATAATAATAATAATAATAATAATAAAAGGATAATAATAACAACAACAGTAATAGTAAAGTAGATTATAGATAAATACAATACTGAAGTAAATAATAGAAAAATAAATTAAAACCATAAAAAATATAAAGAAAGTACAAAGCACAGTAAATTACATTGAACAAAGGTCATGATATTGGCTTGGTCTTCCATGTGTGGTAACAGCCAACAACACCACTCTGACAGTACTCAAGTAGATAACTTTGAGGAGTTATCCAGATATGTTTTAAAGTCACTCCAGCTTTTTTCAAAAAGACGGGGTTTCTTTTTCACATTGAACATAATTTTTTCAGAGGCCATGTATGATGCAACTTCCTTAAGCCACATTGAGACAGTGGGTGGGTTTTCACTTTTCCACAATATGGCAATACATTTTTTTCCAGCAATTAGGGATAGCCTAATAAAATGTGTTTTCCTTTTCTTGTTAGTGGGTAAAACATGATAAATCCCCTTGCAAAATCAATCTTGGTGAGTGAGGAATCTCAATCCCTGTGATGTCATTGAATACATCCAGAATATGATCCCAAAAGTGTTTCAAATTTACACAATCCCAAAACATATGGATAAGACTTCCTGTTGTGATCTTACACCTAGGACAAAGTTCAGAAATAGTACTGTACATTTTATGGAGTCTCTCTGGTGTGAGATAAATTCTATGAATGGGATTAATCTGTAGAAGCCTATGACGTCTATTATACGAAAACTTTTGAGCTGAGCTACACAGCGCTTCCCAAACACAGTCTTTAACGGTGCGTTCAGACCGGACGCGTAGCGAATATTTCGCGCGACAAGATTACATACAAAGTCAATGCAAACACGCGAATAGACGCAAATTTTTGCCGGCGGCGCGAATCGCGGGTTTCGCGCGACACGAATGCCGCGATTGACGCGAATTTCGCGGCGCGAATGAAACAACGCGAATTCGCGTGAGTTCAATAAATTCAACTTTGGCGAAATATTCGCGTGACGCTGTGTCGGGACAGCCTATCAGCGTTGAGATTCTGGACGACAGTGTCCGAGATACATACATGAGAGAGAGGAGAAAAGAGGCAGGAAGGAGGAGTGGGTCGGCAGGAGGGACAGGAAAAAGGTGGAAGTACTCTGTGGTCCTCTCTCCGTGCTGAGTGCGCCTCCGGATGATGTCACTCACCCAGACACGACGGCAGAGCAGGTACAGGGACGCTATGCTTGTAATGTCAGCCATGGTTGATGACAGAATGAAATGGAGGCAATTATTTGGCGCTAAATAGTCTCTTGGGCGAAAATTCGCGTCGCGTTACTCGCGCGAGTGACGCGAATTAAATTCAATTCTCGCGCGTAACGCGACGCGAATATTCGCTACGCGTCCGGTCTGAACGCACTGTAAAGGTGAAACCCCTCAGACAAATCCAGATGTTCAGCCACTCTATCTTTGGCCATTGAATGCTATTTTGGGTCCTTTACTATCCCGACAGTGAATCTAACACCACTGTTAAGGGTTAGCTTGTGTATGATAATTTGCTAACAAATGAAAATTATCTGGAAAACATCTAAGTGATTCATTTAGACAACTGCGGCTACGGCTTGCACCACAAGGGGATCAGTAGCTTACTGTCACTTTCTGTTACCGTGTGTTCAGACCGGACGCGTAGCGAATTTTCGCGTTGCATTACTCGCGCGAGTTGATACGCGCAAGAATTGAATTGAATTCGCGTCACTCGCGCAAGTAACGCGACGCGAATTTTCGCCCAAGAGACTATTTAGCGCCAAATAATTCCCTCCATTTCATTCTGTCATCAACCATGACAAGCATAGCGTCCCTGTACCTGCACTGGAAGTCCGAGATACGTCGGAAAACACGCCGTCGTGTCTGGGTGAGTGACATCATCCGGAGGCGCACTCAGCACAGAGAGAGGACCGCAGAGTACTTCCACCTTTTTCCTGTCCCTCCTGCCGACCCACTCCTCCTTCCTGCCTCTTTTCTCCTCTCTCTCATGTATGTATCTCGGACACTGTCGTCCAGAATCTCAACGCTGATAGGCTGTCCCGACACAGCGTCACGCGAATATTTGGCCAAAGTTGAATTTATTGAACTCACGCGAATTCGCGTTGTTTCATTCGCGCCGCGACATTCGCGTCAATCGCGGCATTCGCGTCGCGCAAAACCCGCGATTCGCGCCGCCGGCAAAAATTTGCGTCTATTCGCGTGTTTGCATTGACTTTGTATGTAATCTTGTCGCGCGAAATATTCGCTACGCGTCCGGTCTGAACGCACCGTTAGACTCTGCCTACAAAACACGTCATCACTGTTAGTTAACAGTAAATTGGTCTATAAATTGGTAGACATTTTCATACCTCCTGTCTTCTTCATGATCTAACCAATATTGTAGCTGTACAACCTGCAAACTTTCCACTCAAGCCATTGCATTTTCCATTCCTAAACCTATTCTTACCACATTGTTTTGATTTGTTTTGTTTTGATATTAATCACATTGGGCACATTTGTATGATAATGGAATGTACTGAATGACAGAGTTTTCATCTCATTTCAGGACGGCCTTCGACTTTGCCAAACACTTCCAGCAGGCAGATGCTGTGGATCTACTCAAATCAACCATGTGAGTGAAATGTTGACCTTGATATGCAAAACTTAACTACTAAATTAACTACTACTACTTCTAAAAGGAGAAAGCATAATTGGTTTGTCACGGATGTCGCCATCTTTGTTTTTGAAACCGGGAGGGAGCATATTTGGACCGGCGAGGAGCGAGGATGGGTGTATCTTAACAAAATAATCTCTTAAAGCTAGAACAAAACGAACATTACTTACTGGAAAAATTGAATCGCCGACTCCTTGGAGTAGGGGTGTGACGACACTTTCAGCTCACGAGAACGAGACGAGACAAGACACGATATTGGGTTCACGAGAAGAGACAAGATTTTAAGAAAACTACAATGACACAGTATCTGACTGGACTAACAGACTTTTATTAACTGAGTTGCATATGCATTTTGAAATGTTTTATTATGACTTTTTACATGCATGATGTAGGCATGGGCTTTTAATAAACGTCTTCCTACACAAATTGAAACTAAAACTAAAATGTATAAAAGTTAAAATAAGATAAATAAAAAAATAAAATCCCCCAGAATGATTAATGAGACTCCAGAGGTGACGTATGGTTTTCTATAATCGCTTAGCGACAGTTTCCACGACGGATTAAACACGGGAGACGCAACTGTAGCCACCGTCGATAACTGCATAATATCAGCAGCTGATCAAAACAAAGCAGCATGGCTAATTATCATAAACAAAAAAAACAACAGTTAAAAAAAACGTGAAAAAACTTTAGCAGTTTTTCTCAGTTTTACCCCTTGTGTAGTTACTGCAGTTAGACTTGGTAGGGCAGTATTGGATTCCTGATCAGCTTTCTCACCCATTCCTGTTACTGTGCAGTCCTTTAGAAGAGGTGAGCGGCCTGGGTGAGTCCACTCTGGTGCAGTGTGCCAGTGCAGAGATGAGTAGTGAAGAGCAGGAGCTGCTCAAACTATACCACCACAGTTTTGATGATGAAAGGGTGGACCTGGACCTCATCATGGATCTACTAAACAACATCTGCTCCACAACCACTGAAGGTGAGGCTCAGCACCAGAGTTTAACAAGAATGCACTTAGTGTATTTCATGGCAACAACAGAAGATTCACACTACCGAGTTAGCCCATTACCTAGTGAACATGACTATTAATCACAGCCAGATTACAGTGAAACCCATGATATTTTAGGAATATTAAATTTATCTGTTTGGCTTCAGGTGCTGTACTGATTTTTCTTCCTGGATATGATGAGATCGTGGCACTCAGGGACCGCATCTTGTATGACGATAAGAGATTCTCCACACGACCTGAGAGGTAAAACTTTCCGTACATAAGAACAATGGAGGTGATTTGGACATCATGCAACTATCGTCCTGAATTATTTACAAAAAAATAATAAAATATTGTATCTATAAATGTACACTCCTGGATTAATCTTTCCTCAAACAATACACACATATTGTAGCCTTACTTTCATTGTTTGTGCCATCTAGTCTAGTGGTCGACCGATACAGGTTTTTTAATGCCGATGCCGTTACCGATTATTTTGACATCAGTTTTAACCGATCCCCGATTTGTGCTGCCGATTTTTTGGGGCCGATTCTTGAAGCCAATATTGCCTTTTCTCCCTCCATTTACATGAAAAAAAAGGAACAATGATAAGTCTCAATTTAAACAAAAAAAGAAAAATTTATTAACAAAACAAACTAAACATATTAACAGTTGTATAGCAAATAATGTGTTTGTTGTTCTAGGCCTCGAGGTCTCGAGGTGGTGGCGCCTCAGATGATCCACATATTTGATGTGTTTTTCTTTTTTTCGGTATCGGCAGCAGCTCACCAGAGAATGGCAGATGTTGCACCGAGCCTTGCCTGGTGTTGGCTCAGTGAAATGGGCTCATTGATCGGCGAACACACGCATGTATTGGCCGATGCCGATACAAGTAAAAAACACAAATATCGGCACGATATATCGGCCGGCCGATATATCGGTCAACCTCTAATCTAGTAATTTTCCAAAAACTCAAGATAATGACAATTTTTCAGATCAATATATACCAAATATGCATTTTTATCTTTAAGTATATGTATATTCCAAATTCCATTCCTAAAGCTTTCAGTGAATATTTCCATGTCAACTCACAATTACATAAGTACAATACCAGACAATTAACAAGATTACATCCTCCTCACTATGGTACTAGCCTTGGTCAATTCTCCTCAATACTCTGGAATGATCAGTAAAATAGTTCAATCCAGTTTTCATCTCTGAACACACACAAGAGGGCTCTGATTGCTCAGCTCACTAAGTAGCACACATTTCTACACTTTCGTTTTATTTTACTTTTAATATTATTATAATTTTGCTTCGTTTTTTATGTGCCTTTTATTTTTTTCTATTTCATAATTACTTGTTTTTTAATTTAACTTGTGAATTCAAATATAGGTAGAGGCCTGTATAATATATGTATAAGCCCTTTTGGGTTTCTTGCCGCTACCTTGCACCTTCAATTTGTTGTTATCTCTTTATCCTTGTCTTTTGTCTTATTATTGTGCAAAATTAAAAAAACAAATTAAAAAAACTAGTCACTAGACTGTGTTGTGGATAGTATAGCAGGGCAGCATATTGTGTAGTGCGTCTGTGACAGAGGTGTGTCTGTCAGTTTCCAGGTATTTACTCTACATTCAGACATGCAGACTCAGGACCAGAAGAGAGCCATGAAGACCTCTCCACCTGGTGTCCGAAAGATAGTGAGTCTCTGATGTCACTGAGCACACAAATATTTTTTGCTATTCAAGGGAAACACTTCTCAGCCTCATCTTTAAGGACCTGAATTGACCTATGGCTAAGCCCGCCCCCTCCACTCACTCGGACAAACAGGGTTGGGTGACAGGCACTATGGCAGCCGTCACAGTAGGAGACATTTCACAGGAGGCGATTGATCATTTTTGGAGACAAAAAGATAATATATCATTACGAAGTCACCGAAAGGGCCTTAACTAGGCAAAAATTTACAGGTCACAGTGTAAATGTGATAAACCGCATCTCGTTGCCATCACCAGTCAACGTTAGTATAACTAGAGCCCTTTGGACAACAGCTAAGAATCATGTACAATTGCCAAAGTACAAAAACTAGCACATAACAGGTCAATGAACTCCCAGCAAACAAAGTGACATTATGTACAACGCAGCTAGATGCTAACGTTAGGCTAACTGTAGAAAGGGTTAGGCTAACCTTAACTAACTTAAGCCTAACGTTAGAAAAGTTTAGGCTAACGTTAGAGATGTTAAAGTTATCTTTAACATCTCTAACATCTAAACATCTCTAGCAGAGTGACAATATGTTGCCTCAAATACGTTGTTGACTTCCCTTAGAACAGATGTAGACATCCTTGTTAATTTTATCCACGTTTTTTATCCTTGTTAACTTTATCCAGAGCAGACACTTGCTCTTTGGTTGAGATGTGGCTTGGGAAAGGGTAGAAAACCCACCCCGTGGCCCAGCCTCTCAGGATACCTAGTGTCGGAGTTGCATGTAGCCCATGCACACCGTTTGACCATTTTAAACATAAAATGTCAAGAAAAAAACATATAAAAACAAATGAAAACGGACTAACTCCAATGCATTTCAATGGACGTGGAAGCAGAGAATGTCCCAGTGTATTGGATTAGCTATGCGCACTGTAATTGGCTCATCGCTTTTGGGGGCGTGGCTTAGACATAGGTCCATTGGTTAACCATCCCATTTCCCAACATCAGCCCTTTTTACATCAGTCACTTTTACTCCACTGTACCCTACTTCTTCAACTACTTCTTCTGGCTGTGTAATGCATCCTGTCTGTTGAAAATGACAAGTAGCTGGTGATGACTGGTATGGCTTTCCCTTCACTTGGAATTTGACAGGAAAATTCCACACATTTTACTTCACACACTACATACATACAACTAGATAATACCTGGTCTTCTTTTTCCCTTTCAGATTCTTTCTACTAACATCGCTGAGACGAGCATCACAATCAATGACGTGGTCTTTGTCATTGATTCGGGGAAGGTCAAAGAGGTACAGTTACTGCTGATTGGATTGGATTTACAATAGAAGAGTAACATGAAGTCTAATAATAGATAGCATTTTACACATGTGGTTAGTAATTAACTCTGAAATGTGTTTCCTGTTGTAGAAGTCCTTTGATACTCTCAATCACGTATCGATGTTAAAGAAAGTCTGGATCTCGAAGGCCAGCGCTCTGCAAAGGAAGGGAAGGTAACATCAGTTTTTAATAACCTCAAAATATGTTAAAGTGGAGGTATTATCTTTTTTTTTTTTTTTTAATTAAGAACATACCTTTGGACTTGACATTTTCAGGCAGGTCCTATTTAATTGATTTCTTGATTGAGAACAGGTGTGAGGAGGTGTATATGTATATATTTAGAAAAAAACAAAAGTTTTGCAATTTGAGCATTAGATATTTTGTCTTTACTATATCCAAATTTTAGGTTACAAAAGAATTGAAAATCATTTTTTTGTGTGTGTTTTTTTGGGGAATCGAAGTCGTGTACACAATACACACACAAATGACCTACAAGGAATGCAGCGATGGAATAACTAGTGGCACTTTCTAATCTTCAAATTACTTTGTCCAATTATTAACTTAAAATCCATCAAATCAAAGAGAAGTTAAATGATAACATGTCACATTAAGTTGTGTCCCACTGTCCCTGACCAAGGCAGTACTTACAAATCCCTTCCTCTCTGTAGAATGACAGACGGAAATTAACAAACCCACAGAAATCTTTAAAGCTTTTGGGTAGACTGTTGAGATTTCGCAGAGGGAGATTACATGTGGCGTTTTTGTAATTGTACTGCAGACTTAACCCATAAGAACCAATGGTGACACCCGTATAACAAACACTTTAAATCTTCTATAATCTCCCATATTCAGCTTTATGCATCACATTAACTCATTAAATCCCTAAGAGACGTATACTCAACACCTGGTGTGGTGGTCATGTGACAGTGACAGGAAGTGACTTCTCCAAAATGTGTCTGTGACTGGAAACAGAAATGTGAAAAAGTAGCTAATTTCAAAAAGCTTATTTTTTGTTAGTAGGCTAAATTTAAACCAATTGAACAATTCTAATCCGTTAATAGGATGTCCTGTATTACAATTAACTTGTTCTGACCATATTTCCTGAACAAATTAAAATCACAATTTTGATATATGTTATGGAGATGCAAACAAAAAGGCAAATGGTTATTTGTTTTTATGTATTATGTATTATTATTTTGTTACTTAAAAACAAATCTGAAAAATAATTAGTTGTTAAACAGCACTATTAATGTCACAATTTTGATAAATGTTGTGGAGATGCAAAGAAAACGGCAAATCTGTGTTTCTTAAGGCAGAAAATGTGTCTAGTTTTTTTTATTTTAAAATAAGAAATATCATAAACAAATACCATAAATGCCGTTTATGTCACATCACAGATCTCTGACATTTAGGGGTAGATTTTTTTTTAAAACATCATAAATGTGTCCTATGTGGTTCACTTGGTCTGTGATATATCCCCCATAATATTCCTTTACGGATTACTGGGTCTGGGTTCTTATGGGTTAACAGAAACTCTTGTCTAACCGTTTGATATCCAGGTTATAGATGCTTTCTTAAATGGTTCCTGGGGTTACGACACCTGCTGTTCTGTTTGCCTCTGTTTTCCCGTAGTGTTGAAGTTGCTGATCATGTTTGAATGTGGAATATGTAATCTACTCTTGTGAATGTGTGACTTGTCCACAGAGCTGGGCGCTGCAGACCAGGGATTTGCTTCCACCTCTTCAGTCGACTCAGGTTCAACAATATGCTGGAATATCCAGTTCCTCAGCTGCTGCGCATGCCACTGCAGGTAGTGATACAGGTCCTCTCTTTGGCCGTGTCTTTCGAAGTTTTGAACTCTAGGGGCAAGGTCTCTAAACTGAGTAAATATTAGGGAGTGATACATAAATTACTTTTATCAACTCGTGAAATCTGTCGTAAAATGATTTCTGAACTCAGATCTGTGCTGGTTTCTACGTTTCATTGATAAATGATGGCCATTGTGTTTGTCTATACTTGGGATTGAGATCAGGTCACATTTTATGACAAATTAATTCTGAAAACTAGGTCATTTTAAAGTGTTCACATCCTTTTTCTTGCCACTGTCATGTTGTTGTGTATCAGGAACTGTGTCTGCAGACCAAACTGCTGGCTCCCTCCTCCTGT
Organism: Centropristis striata; assembly: GCF_030273125.1. Taxonomy (NCBI): domain Eukaryota; kingdom Metazoa; phylum Chordata; class Actinopteri; order Perciformes; family Serranidae; genus Centropristis; species Centropristis striata. Next base: position 24,559,613 of record NC_081535.1, read on the forward strand.
CCAGTAGCTGACTTCTTATCCAAAGCTCCACAGCCTCCTGCTGCTCATTCTATCAAGAACGCTGTGCAGATGCTCAAGGTAACGAGTACCAGCAACTACTATTATAAAGCTTAATTCGGATTTCTTATTCAGCCCACGATACTCACAGACAAGCACGCCTACCAAGGTTATAATAGTTTTGGATTTTTCATTAGTTTTAGTTTTATTTTGGTTGTCAATTTTTGTTTTCAAATTCAGTTAGTTTTAATTAGTTTTAGAGTGTGTTTGCTAGTTTTAATTAGTTTTTATTTTTTGGAAAATGCTTTGGGGTATTTGTTGGGTGCCAGATTCAATAAGGTCACAATAAATGTTTCCTTTATTACCCTTTGTCTGATCCATCTCAGCTCCAATAAGTTTATTAAGTCATAAAACCAAATAGATGAAATAGATTTCATATCAACCAAAAAGGTTTATGTATGAAAAAGTTGACAAAGTCAAGTTATAATTTTAGTTAGTTTAGGGCCCCCTTTACACAAGGACGCTCGTGGGTAAAAACGTCAAAATATTTTATCGGAAGTGCCTTTCGTTTAGACGGTGACGGCGTTTTTGGGGCATAAAGACGCAAAAATCTGAAACCACCCTCCAAAGTGGAAAAGTTAAATACGCTCCGCCGTAGCGTGTCCGTCTACTGCCAAGACACAAAACTCTGCTCAGATCTGCTCACGTCACGTACGCGTTTACGTCACATACATGCTCCAGTACAGGAAAATAAACAAACGTGGGATTATTTCCATGCGTCTGACCTTCAAGCTGCTCTGGCAGCTCTAATAAACTTACAGGAGTCTTTCCACCAAATGTACAGGATATGTACATATAGTATTACTGAACAGAGAAGGATCTGTAATTACCTCTATCACATTTTGGATGCAGCAATTCGTTGGAGGCGAGCCAGACGGCTGTGAACGAGACCTGGGAGATCTAGTGGATGGTGGATAACTTTGTGGAAGGAGAAGCTGATGAAAATGTGTGGCGTGAAAACTTCTGCATGCCCAAAGATGCTCTTATCGCTTTAAGTGATGCCGCCTGGCTGCATACAATCGAATTTCACACACTTTTGCGTCACCGTATGCACGCAGATTTCCTCCCGAAAATGCTCGTCTAAACGAGGAATAAAAAGTGAAGACGCGACGCCACTTTTGCGTCTTCTGTTCAGACCGTCCTCATGTAAACGTAGCCTTAGTAAGTTTTGTAACCACACAATACAGTTTCAGTTATCTTTTTTTTTTTTAATTCTCGTTTTTATTTTTATTTCAGTTAACGAAAATGTTTTTTCAATTCTAGTTTTTGTTATTTCATTAGTTTTCGTTAACTATGATAACCTTGACGCCTACTCATCACCATTCAATATTCCAGCAATTCCAGCAGGTGGAGTGAGTTTGCATTGATTCCCGCCACCTTTCTTTAGACAATAGATGCTATGGACCAGTATGAAGGCCTCACTGATCTGGGCTACCACCTGGCTGATCTACCTGTGGAGCCCCACCTGGGAAAGATGGTGCTGTGCGCTGTGGTGTTGAAGTGTCTGGACCCCATTCTAACCATTGCCTGTACACTGGCCTATCGGGACCCCTTCGTCCTTCCTGCCCAGGGCTCTCAGAAAAGAGCTGCTCTACAGTGCCGCAAACGTTTCACTTCCAGTTCCTTCAGCGACCACATGGCCCTCCTCAGAGCATTTCAGGTAGGTGGGAGTCCATTAAGATGTGCATTTTGGGGTGAATACAGGATGAGCTTTGAGGGGAGACAGGATGCTCCTCCCCAAGTGCAACACAAACAGACTAAAAAACTCCTTTGTCCCCCATGCCATTAAACTGTATAACACCACACTTTGAGGCAGTCGGCGGCAAAGAAGGGCAGAGGTCGGGGAGGAGCACCAGGCCTGACCCACTACACAACACCAATCACAACATGGCTGCTGTATACACTTGCACTAACTAAGTACTGTTGTTATAGTTATAGTATATATTTCCTGGTATTTATAATATAATTGATAATATCTCCTTGTTTTTATATTTCATATTGTATTTTATTATGTCTTGGGGGGGCCTGGAGTCATGACAGGCGGGTGTTGTGAGGCTAAATATAAATGATGCGTTTTTCTTCTTCACTAACAGCTAGCAATATACGAAAACGTTTATGTAAGTACTGCCAGGTAAACGTAAAGCACCACCCTCACGGTGGTGTAGTGGTTAGCGCTCTCGCCTCACAGCTAGAGGGTTGCCGCCTCACAGCTAAAAAGCCGCCTGCGGCTCTTCTGTGTGGAGTTTGCATGTTCTTCCCGTGTCAGCGTGGGTTCTCACCGGGTACTCCGGCTTCCTCCCACAGTCCAAAAACATGCACTTAGGTTTAATTGGTGACTCTAAATTGCCCATAGGTGTGAATGAGAGTGTGATTGTCTGTCTCTATGTGTCAGCCCTGCGATAGTCTGGCGTCCTGTCCAGGGTGTACCCCGCCTCTCGCCCAATGACAGCTGGACCTCGCGACCCGATTGCGGATAAGCGGTTAATGGTAATGAATGAATGAATATCTGGCCCTCAGCTTCACCAGGCTTCACCAACGATGGTAATGAAGAGAGACTGCAGTGTGTTGTGTGTCTCTAAATATTAGCTTCTGACAGTATGAAGCCAAACGAGTTGCGACGCTACTTGGAGACTTCACATCCTGAACACAAAGACACAAAGACAAGCCCATTGATTTCTTCAGAAAAAAACTAGTCAACTGTCATGCACAACAGAGTTGCTTTACTAAAGCATCTTTTCTGCCAGCAAATGCCCAACTCGCCTCCTACAAATTAGCGTACAGAGTTGCTCAGTGTAAAAAGCCGCACATAGTAGGTATGGTTCCAACTATGATTGATGAAGCAACAGCCAGCAAACTAAAGGCTATTCCACTGTCAGACAATACTGTCAGGAGGTGCATTTATAACATGGCAAAAGATATAGAGGAGCGAGTCCCATGTGACTTTTTATGGTTCTTTCTAAAGGTGACTTGTTCCTATTTCAATTTTTTAATAACATGTCACATACTGAAGTTGTGGTTCTGTATCTATTACAGACAATGTTGGGCAGGGGGGGGGCTTGATATTTTTTTATCTACAAAAGTAGGGCCCAGCTGAAAAGGTCAGTCAGTCAGTCCCCCTTCCTCTCATGACACTTCTTAAACATATAGAACTAACACTTACATTTTCACAATTGGAACAATTGGATTTTACAATTGGCTTTTTTTCCCACCATTTTGGACATCGTAGGAGTCAAGCTGAAAAAGTGAAGTGCAAGCTAGTCTTCCACACAGGATCTTTTACAGTTTTAAGGTGGACACTTTAGGGAGTAAATGACACTGATACCACTTCAAAAATGTCAAAATATGAACAATAGATAGTTATTTTGTTGTCAAAACACACTTAAAAAATTCTTCTCTGTTCCTGCACACTGTCATACAAAAAAGTAACAGCAATGACAATCTCATCCCCTTTTTATGGTCGACCTGTCTAACATGCTTTTTGTGTCTTTGTCTCTGGTGTGAAATGGGATAGAAATTCAAGAGATCATTAGGGAAATTACATCATCAATATCGCACATTTTATCCCATTAAATTGTCTGAATCACATTTGATTTATTTCCATCCCTTTTAGAAGGAATATATAAAACTCCAGATTTTCAACCAGTCATATAGGATTTAATTTGAACAAACAAATCAAATAGAAGAAAACAATACGAAGGAGTTTTCATGTTCTGGTTAAAGAGGAGTTCTTGTTATCATTGTTATGTATGAGAATGTATCATGATGCAGATATAAGGTAATAATTCCTAGAGATGTTCTGATACCATTTCTTCCATCCCGATACCGATTCCAATACTTGTGCTGTGGGTATCGGCCGATACCCAGTACCGATCTGATACCAGTATGTTATTAAAAAAAAGTATATCATACTCCACCTGCATGACTGTGATATAATTATCATTGTGGTAAGGCCTGGCTCAGGTTAAACCCTTTATAAAACATGAATAAATACAGCAGATTCAAGCCATTTATTTTTAAATAAATCAGTACACAAAACAGTAGTGCAACAGCAACTTAAATAAATAAATCTAGGAATATATTTCAATTAAAGTGCAGCCACAATATTAGCTTTATGGAGCGAACCAGTAAATAGATTACTGATTTAATATATTACGCGGTATCAGATCGGTGCCTGGACTCCAGTACTCGCCGATACAGATGCCAGCATTTTTGGCAGTATCGGAGCAATTTCCGATACTGGTACCCGGAATCGGAACAACTCTAATAATTCCTAGCCCTACTGGAAACAAGTGTAGGATGTTTTCTTCATGTTTGTCCTGTGTGTTGTCAGGCATGGCAGAAGGCCCGCAGTGAAGGCTGGGAGAGATCCTTCTGTGAGAAGAACTTTCTCTCCCAGGCTACCATGGACATGATACTTGGCATGAGGACACAGCTGCTGGGACAGCTTCGTGCCATTGGTCAGTTCCACACTCATTTCCTTTATATTGTACACTCCACCAAGTGTGTGAGCTATGATCCAACATCACCAAACTGCCTCTTCTCTTTTATTGCCCGTTTTGATATAAAAACACAAATATGAAATATCTGGGTTGGTTTTTTTAACACATATCTTTATTGACTTTTGAACTTCAAAATTCATACAAAAATATTCTGTTACATCTTTCAAGTCTTTAAACAACTTCCCTCCATCCCAACCCTGAACTTGGAGCCATCAGTTTATGATAACAATGATACTTTGATCCTTTGTAAAATAAAAGTAAAAAACACAAAAAGCTAAAAAAGAAGAGAGAAACATACCTATTCTCAGAATATACATATAGAATGTAGGCTATATATATATATATAGGAGTAAGTAAAAGAGAGTATTTGTGTGTGTAATAAAAAAAAAAACCAACAACACAGAAACAAACATTAATATATAACCAACATAAATTAAATTAAGTTAAATTAAAATAAAAGGTTAAAGTCTTACTTGGTAGTTAGATTTAAGGAGATAGGAGATCATGTCTTGATACCAAAAATAGGATAAATGAATTCTATATATCATGAAAAATATGGCTTTTTTGTTTGATTATATATGAGTCTTTTGAAATATCTGTTTTGGTTGAAATTCAGTTTTCTAATGACTTAGATGAGGATTAAAAAATGTGCGCAAGACATGTGTAATTGTAGTGTTTTTGTTGAATGAGAATGTCAAAGGGCCTGTTTGTGTCCCAGGTTTCGTGCGAGCCCGTGGGGGTTGTGACATCCGTGATGTGAACCTGAACTCTGAGAACTGGGCCGTGGTGAAGGCAGCCCTGGTGGCTGGCATGTATCCAAACTTGGTCCATATCAACCCGGAGACCTCCCTGGCCTCTAGTAGTAGGGAGAAGAAGCTCCACTTTCATCCCACATCAACCCTGAGCCAGTCCCAGTTCAAGGAGGTAGGAAAATAAATCATTTGTTTGAAGTAATTGTGTTTAATCAGAGGGGCACATTAGCACATAAAAAAATGGCAAAGATGATATTTAAGCATTCAAAACCTTTATTTTAGCTTATTTAAACATCTCATTTAAGTATAATTGGAAGATACAAATACATTGATTTAAACAATGAGACTCACCAAGAATAACAGCTTTTTGTATGACAATGATATTTCATCACTTTTTTTTATTTTGAAAGTGCAGTACAGTGAGAATGATCTTTATATGATATATAATAATGATCTATATATATATATGTATATATGTGTGTGTATATATATATATATATATATATATATATACACACAATATTTTATTGCACAATTATTATTAACATAATACAGTGTGCACATTCTGGGTTCCTTTTGTGTACAATGAGACAAAAAAAATATTAATTATTATTATTAGTAATTTGACAAAGGGGCCACAGCAGGGGCCAAAGGCTTCAAACAGCTGGTAAAAACAAGAAAAAAAGTACAAAAATTAGGTGTATTTTGCTTAAAAATAGCAAAATTATCTGCCTAAATTTTGCTTGTCAAGACTTAAAACAAATAAAAATATCTAATCCCAATGAACCCACAAATACTTTAGAATAAGTGTAATTCTAATAACTAATAAGTGACTTTTCTTGATTCTAATTAAATACACGTGACCTATTTTCTCAATATGTTGAAAAATATTCTTGAATTAATAATAAGTAAATGCTAGAGCCATCATCTTGACATAATGATATGCATCGGCATTATATTTATGAAACCAACAAAGTCAGACTAAAAACTAGTGTACTTTTCTTGATACAGCTACAAATATTTTTATCTGTATGTAGAATATTTTAATAAATGTCTAAAATTCTTGAAATAAGGCAAAAGCAGTGGAATCTTACTTAGATTTCAGTTTTTGCAGTGTAAACTGACCTCCATTTCCTCACCATTACCTTTCCTTATTACATCTGTGTCACTAGTCGCTTATCAGTTGGAAGATGGGATGTTTCAGTTGTGTTACTGTGTCTTCTCTGTATAGAACAGCCCAGCCAAATCAGCTCAGACCTTCCCCACAGACTGGTTGATCTACGATGAGATGAGCCGAGGCCACAGGATGGCCAGTGTCCGCTGTTGCTCTATGATGACTCCCATCACTGTGGCCATATTTGGAGGCTGTGCTAAACTACCCAGCTCTGCCCTGCAGGAACCTGCTCTACAGAAAGGTGCTGGTAAGTCATTTAAATGTCATGAATTCAGCCTGCTATAGACAGCCGACCTGTGTTCTTTCATAGGGCCCTCCACAGACTAGAGCCTCACTCCTCTCCCCTTCCCACTCCCACTCTTCAGGCCTCTCCCCCTGTCTGCTGGAAAAGAGATTTTAAAAAGTATTATAAATAGTCTACAATTTACTGAAAAAAATAAAAAGGTCTACAATGTGACTTTTTTAAATTAATTAGGGAGGCAGGACTGCAAAGATGTATTCAAGGGGATGTGCAAATGTTCAGAGTGGCCAGTGAAAGAAAGATGCACATAAAAGATATTAACTTAATTTTCCTGGCTGTTTTATAAAAAATTTCTGGTTTTTCCCTCCAATGTTTTTCTGTAATTATTAGGGCCAGGGGGCAATCGCACCGAGCACTGGTCTGATTGGTGGACCCCAACGCCCTTGATCCTTTGATGTGATTTCAGTTACAGATACACGCACGCACACAGACATGCGTGCGTAACCACGCACACTCCTCCAGATACACATGCTACACACACACACACAAACACACACACGTAACTTTATGTGATTTTAGTTACACACACACACACGTAAGCGTGCACACTCCTCCAGATACACATGCTTCACACACAAACACACACACACTCGCGCGTAAGCGCACACACTCTTCCAGATACACATGCTTCACACACACAAACACACACAGGTAACTTTATGTGATTTTAGTCACACACACACACACACACACACACACACACACACACACACACACACACAAATGCGCGCGTAAGCACCCACACTCCTCCAGATAAACATGCTTCACACACACATTTTGAGGTTAAAGGGCATAGGTTGCTATAATAATAAATAATAAATAAATAAGTAAATACTTGAAAAGGAATGCTTGTTGTAGGTGTGCTCCTTGTATATTATATAGTATCATAACATTACTTAATTGTTTGAAATCTCTGAAGAATCTCATCATAGTGTACACACACCGGCAGTAGCCCCGTGGCCCTTTCAGAATTTCCCCAGAGGAAATTTTCTAGTTCTAAATATTATACTGTAGAACAATTTATAATCAAATGATGAAAAGGAACCATTTTCTAGACTGAACAGCACATTTAAATTAAACATGTAGTAGATTAAGGTATTAAACTCTGACAATATTAAATACCTTAATTTGAGCAGTTTATGTTTGTAGAAGTAGTCATACAGAACTTTTTACAGAGCGTTTCATGACTAACGCAACACACACTTCTCACATGCACCAATGCAGGCTCGCTGTTGGAGGTTTTTATAATCCACTTCCACTCTCTGCTAATATGTTTGAGATGGCATTCAATCTCAAATCAATCAAATCAAAATTACTTTATTTAATGAGACAGCCTGATGGCTGTAGGAGAGAAGGATCTTTTGAATCTCTCTGTCCTGCAACAGAGAGAGGAGCCGTCCACTGCTGTTTTTTTGGTCCATAAAGGTTTTGTGTAGCGGATGACCTGGGTATTTCAAGATGGTCTCGAAACGTACTCTTATTTGAAAATGAAGTTTGAAAATGACAAAATTCCCGGTACTGGGCTGAACTAAATGAATTAAAAATATAATCTGATGACAGGGAAGGGATCAGGGGCAGTTTGTTGCACTCGAGTCCTCCAATCTGAAACAAACTAGAGTTATTACACCAAGCCTATTATAAAAAGTAACAAAGCTAACTAAAGCTAACAGAATGAACATTTGTGTAAAGAGATAAACATTTTGATGAGTAACGTCACTTTTAAATTGTCGTCCGTGAAAACTAGAACTTATAGCACTTTTGTCTAAAAACTAAGATTGAATAAAAAAGGAACACTGCTTTGCTGATTACTATATTTTGACAGAAGTTGAATCATATGTTCATATTCTTTTTTTAGACAGTCTGCTGGATGACGTCAGTGACAGTGAGACAGAGGATCTGGCTGAAATGAGGATTGATGATTGGCTCATGTTCCAAATGGACAGAGAGGTGATTGAACTCAGCTGTCAACATTGACCTTTTAATTTGAATGATATTATATAGATTTATACAATAGAATAGATAGTTGTTTTGTGTTCAATGTCAGTGGTTCCCAAACATTTAGCTTTGTACAAATGAATGTGTACATGCTACACTGTCACAGTCGTAATGTACAAAGACATAATGTAAATACAAATATATAGGTGTAATAATTCTTTATATACATGTGTTTACCTACGTACTTATATATTTATTACTTCTCATTATGCAGCTTTTACAGTTACTCCATTACACTTTATCCATTTCACAATTACTCCTCCTTACTCTACCACACATTTATTTTATATTTAACATATATATATTAGTGTATATATTATATGTAGCATGTGTATTTTAACTCCCACACTATTGTTTGTCTTAGATTCTTATTTTACTTGTGATTTTCTTTTTATATATATTTGTAGTTTTTGCATTTTTGGTGGAAGCCTGAGCCAAAAATTGCTTTTCAGTGATTGTTGTGCCTACGACAATTATGAACTTCAAACTTGAAATCAGGAAAAGAAACAAATCAGTTGTTAGACTATATTTCCTTTCGTCTCTTTGGTTAGTTATTCATATTTTGTACTAAATCTTACCTGCATTACTTGTTGTGTATTGTGTTGTCAGGCTGCAGGACTGGTGTTTGAACTGAGGCAGAAGTGGCAAAATTTGTTCATCAAGAGGATCCGTTGTCCTACAAAGCCCTGGTCTCAACAAGACGAGGCCATCATCAGGACACTGGTTTCGGTATGGCAGATTCTCTTTTCTTTCTCTAAATTTACCATCTGTTTTGCAGGGGGTAACTAGCCCCAATTGTGTCACATGATTTGTTGCTCTGATTGGTTGTTGGTCTATTCAGAGGCATTTTTGTCTGCCCCTGTTGAAAACGCCCCTTGGAAATCAAAAATGAACTGAGAGGTTCCAGACTAATTCCCATTTATGAATAAAGTTAACAATGCCAGGCTACAGTGGCTTGCAAAAGTATTCTTCCCCCTTGGATGTTTCACCCTTTTGTTGCTTTTACACATGACATCATGGTCAATATAATTTTGCCTTTTTTTAAAAGAATTTGCAAAGAACCCTCTTTAATATCAAAGTGAAAACAGATTTTTACAAAATAGTATAAATTAATAAAAAATATATTAGGTAAAATGAATGATTGCATAAGTATTAATCCCCTTTAAAGTAACTGATCTAATTCAACAAAGTTCCAGCTGGTTAATGCAGCAGAGTCACAGTTAGTGAAATGGAGATCACCTGAGTGCAGTTGATGTGTGTCAAGTGATCGTAGTATAAAAACATGTGTCTGGTAGGGCCAGTCTCTGGTTCATCACTATTCCTCCTACAATTGTACCATGAAGACAAAAGAACACTTCTAGTAACTCAGAGAAAAGATCATTGAACAGTATAGGTCAGGAGATGGCTACAAAAAAATGACTGGACCAGCTGACTGGACATCCCACAGAGTTCAGTTAACCCATCATTAAGAAATGGAAGCAGTATGGCACTTGTTTAAATCTGCCTAGAGATGGCCGTGCTCACAATCTGAGTGACCTGACAAGAAGAAGACTGGAGAGGGTAGGGTAGGACCACTCTGCAGGAGTTATAAGCTTTGGTGGCTCAGATAGGAGAGACTGTACATACAACAACTGTTGCCAGGTAGGCCTGGGACGATAACAAATTTTGCTGGACGATATATTGTCCCACAAATTATTGCCGATAAACGATATTATTGTCAACATGATAATATATCATAATAATGCACACCCTTTCCAATACAATATACTTTTATTTCTCAGTGTTTTTTACCATTGTAATTGTAATTTTAAGAATGTTTAAATATCCTAAATAAATAAAACAAACATTTTTTTTTTTTTTTTAAAGGGCAGCATTTATTTTGCGATGTAGCAAACTCCACTTTCTGTGAGCGCACATTGTTTATATTTACTTTGTCGACCAGTGTTGACTGTCGGGACGAAGGCTCTGCATCTCCAGGTGCAGTTTTTTTCCCCAGCTGGGAAAACTGGGTCGGGTGGTTCTGCTTTAGATGGGCATGCAAGTTTGTTGTGGTGGCTTTTTTTGTTGCCACCACTTTTGAACAAATTCGGCATACAGGCTCGTCCGTGTGTTGATGGGCTCACCTTTTTCATTCGGTTTGAAACCGACATATTCCCACACCGGGGCTGTGGCATTTGGCTTTGCAATCATCTTTATTCCTCGCGTTGCTCCGCACGAGGCTCACCTGCTGCACTCTGTGTGTAGCCAATGCTAGCGGCCCAGCCTTCCCCCCAGAGACAAAGAGACTGGATGACTGACAGGAGGGTTCACTCCGCTCATTCTGCTATGGAACAAAATTGCCCAGGTGCTGAGATCGAGCACAGAGTGAACCCTCTTGTCATCCAGCCTGCTTGGAGGCAACAGACGAGGAAAACAAACACGCATGCGCATGGCGATATATCGAGGCCGGCAAAATTATTGAGTTCATTTAATTTATCGTGCGATTAATTGATTTATTGATTATCGGCCCAGGCCTATTGCCAGGTTCTTCACCAGTCGGAGCTGTGCGGGAGAGAAAAAAAAAAGCTCATCAAATCTCGCCTTGAATTCACCCAAATGCATGTGGGGGACTCCAGGGTCAATTTGAAGAAGGTTCTACGGTCTGATGAGACAAAAACAGACCTTTTTGGCTATCAGACTAGACACTATGTTTGGCGAACACCAAACACTGCACATCACCACAAACGCACCATCTCCAGTGTGAAGCATGGTGGTGGCAGCATCATCCTCTGGGGATGCTCCTCAGCAGCAGGTCCTGGAAGGCTGCAGGACCAGTCTTCTTCTTGTCAGGTCACTCAGATTGTGAGGACGGCCAGCTCTAGGCAGATTTAAACAAGGTCCATACTGCTTCCATTTCTTAATGATGGTTTAACTGAACTCTGTGGGATGTCCAGTGAGTTGACATTTATTTGTAGCCAACTCCTGACTTCTACTTTACAATGATCTTGATGATGATCTCTGAGTTTTGTCTTCATGTTACAATTGTAGCAGGAATAGTGATGAACCAGAGACTGGACCTCCCAGACACATGTTTTTTTATACTACAATCACTTGACACACATCAACTGCACTCCACATCCATTTCACTAACTGAGACCTTATAGATTGACAAGATTTCTTAAATTAAGATTATTATTAAATCTAGAAATAAGCATGTTCTACACTTAAAATAAGAAATAACCTCTTAAAACAAGATAAATTAAAGCTGCAGGCAGCGATGAACTGGCCCGAGCAGAGTGTACTGCAAATTATTTGTTTTTTACCAAGATAAAAAAAAACTTTAGATTTAGAAGTGTTAGATAATTGATCTTGTTTTAAGAGTTAATTTCTTATTTTAAGAGTTCAACATGCTTATTTCTAGATTTAATAATCTTAATTTATGAAATCTTGTCAAGTGAAATTATCTGTCCATGCAGCAAGATCGTTTCCCTCAGATTTAGTGTTTTTATCTTGTTTTTAGACACACCTTTTTTACAGTGTAGTGTTAGGGCCTGAAAATTACATTAAATAAATGGATGTATTATATTTGTTTAAAACAATCAATGTTGAAGATGTAATACAGTAACAAAGATGAATTCTTTACAATAAACGAAAAGGTGCAGTTATAGTGTATATGCCTGACTAACAATACATCCATGATGTATTGTTAGTATTGGTAGTACATGGCAGTATTGTATGTGCCATGATGAATAATTTAAAGCAGGAACCAAACTCTGGCTCCATAATATAACAAAACTATTAAACCCTGATTAGAAGTTCCTGTTGGCTCACTGTCTTCTCCTTTTACTCTGTATCTCTACTACTATTAGTTAGGCTGAGAAATAGCCAGATATCTTATCTGGCTGATCTTTGCATAGCTAAAGTGACATTTTGTTATTTTCATGTTTGGATTTTTAAATTGGCTCTGAATTTTCAATCTCTGCTTTAATGGTATTAAATGTTAGTTAATGTACACCTCATTCACGAGACCCCTGGATATGCTTTGTATCTTTAATTTACTAATAATTAAAGGTGTTTGCAGTATGGTATGCAGTTTAGTGTAATGACTAAAGGTCAAACTGATGTTCCTCAGGTTCTTGCAGCAGAGGAGCAGGGAGCAGGCCTGCAGCAGCCCACAGGGATTGGCCAGCGACCTCGACCCATGTCATCGGAGGATGGGCCTCAGGCTTCTATGAGGAACGTCAAGAACAGCCCCCAAATACCCACCATCACCACCAACGACAAGTATGAAAAACAATGTGGTTCTTAATGATATTTACATTTAACTGTCCAGGATCCATCTCAGGACAAAAATGAGCAATCATCTCCCTTGCCCTCATTTAGCTCCTGCTTAAACTGTTACATTCTGACACACAGCACCTGGACTTCATATAGTGTGACATCATTTTCACTGAACAAAACATCCTTTTTTATATCTATATAACGTTATATATAACTTCATTGACTCGTTGCCGTGGATACGCATTGTTCTGCTTCTCTCCTGATGACGGCTCATCTTGTTAGTGACCTGTCAATCAAAGGTAGCCACGCCCCAAATCATACGATTCTTTATCTTCTATTTTCTTCTAAATGGGGCCATAATTAGAACTATTGACATCAAATTGTTTGAAGAAGATTTTTTTACTAGTGACCATAGTGAGACCATAGTGTTGTCCTAAAAAAAAATTCTGAGGTAATAGATCAAGTGGGAAGTTTTCTCATTTTAAATTGAAATAAATGGACAGAAATGCTTCTGCAGCCACCATCAGCGCCCCCTGCTGGAATTTTCTGTAGCAGCTTAAGGCACTTCCTGGCGCATCCCTGCTCAGACCTGGAGGTTGCCTCCTCGCTCACATGGGCCAAGACCACCCTTGCAGAAAAAATGGAATTGAAATGAATCAAATCAGACAAGAAAACAAGAAGACATCTTACTACAATATGATAAAACAGGTAGAACAAATAGGTCAGAAATAAAGGCCTGAGATAAATAAAGATCCAGGCTGGTGTCTGATAATGTAGAACAATTGGTCATGTTCTATTTTCAAGTTTAACTCCTACTCCTACTATTTTTTACCAACTCCCTTTAGGTCTTGGAGGATGCCAGCAACCCCAAGCGTGCTGCAGATGAAAACCCCCAGCAGAGATGAGGCCTCCCTGCCCATGAATCTCCTCTACGATGAGCCTCACTCCTCCACTAATTCTTCCTGCTCTGTGGCCATGGACAGTCCATCTGACAGAACCTGTCCCTCCTCAGGAAAGGTATTTGCTGTCTGCCAGGCATTATGTGCAGTTAACATCCGACAAACGGAGAATTTCTGTTTGACGAGTAAATCTCAGAAAGCTCTCCAACGCACTGGCCGGTAATTTATGTAAGAAAAGAAAACATGCTGAGCTACAGTTAGCTACTATGTGTCGATATTTACAAGGAGTGCATCAATCTTTAAAACAGAAACCCACCGACAAAGCAAATACAAAAATAATTTGGGTGAGACATGGACGTTTGGAGGGAGAGGAGTTATAACAGGCTGGCTGCAGTATGATTTAAGTCTATATTCAACATGATACCTTATTTTTATCATTGAAATGTACTGTAACAAGTTCAAGTTACTTTATTTGTACCCAGAGGTAGATTTTGTTTGCAGTATAGAGTCATTATACACACACACAAAAGAGGCACATATCACACATCATTCAATTTAAGACAGTGGGAGTTAAGAAATGGCAAATTAAATAAAAAATAAAATAAAATTCAAAATTATTAAAAGTTCCTAACAGGTCCAGACTATACTTAGATATTGATGTGAACTAAAATACGAATAGCAAAAAAAGAAGACAGAAAAAAAAAACAGCAAAATAAAATTAGATTAAAACTTAGATAAAGGTTAAAATGTACATATAGAAATATTAAATACATACATAAAAGCAACAATAAATAAACACCTGTGCAAAGCATAGCTATGACTTGTTCCTCAGTGTAATGGCTGCAGGGACAGGGTTTTTGTGTCTTTTTGTTCTACATCAAGGGATTGTAAACCTACGCCCAGAGGGAAGAAGCTGAAACTCTGCAATGGATGGGAACTGTCGTTTAACTAACCAATATATATGTGACACAAAATGGCGATTTATTATTTTGGCCAGTAAAAAATGTGCTTTGATGGTTTATTCACTTCGGCCAGTGTGTCAAAAAGTTCAGCCCCCACTGTGTTTGTCCCAGTAAGAGTGAGGCTCATCATGGAGCATTCCACTTCATTAACTGCTTTGTGAGCTGTTAGTGGACAGTTATCCTGCTTCTCTCATCAGCAAAGGAGGACATTAGTTTTGGTCACTGTGAGCTGTGTTGAATCCTCATCTGAAGGAGAGGTTTGGCAGGTCACCCTGAGGGCCTTTGGGTTTTGAATTTCAGAAGTAACAATCATCTCAACAAATAATGGATGGATGGATGGATAGATGGATAGATAGATAGATAGATAGATAGATAGATAGATAGATAGATACTTTATTGTCCTTTTCAGTAAATTTGTTTTCGCAGCCTGTACATGTACTTCGAACATAATACACACATAGACACAGGATACATAAAGACACCACGGCACATCAAAAATATACACTTAGTCCACCACATTTATCACATTTAACTCTCCAGCATAGCATAGCTTTGTTTATAGCTGATACAGCTAAAGGTACAAAACTTCTGCTGCAACGAGCACATTTACATGTCAGGGTGCTGTATCTGCGGCCAGATGGTAAAAGCAGAAATGTTGAGTTGAGGGGGTGGCTGGGATTGTGTGCTATGCTAAGGGAGACCAATGATTTTGGAGCCATGATGTGTAATGCATGCTAGTGTGTTCCTGTTTGAGGTGGTTAACATGTATAAGATGCAGGTTGAACAGACTCTTCCACGGATTCACAGTTAATCATAGTGGGGTTATGGGTGGGGTTGTGGATGGGTGCTGGAGGTGTTGATGATCAGTTCTTTTGTTTTCTTGTCGCTAAGTTCGAGGTTATTGTTTATGCACCATTGTCAGATTAAGTGAACTTCTTTGTCAGTTAGACCCACTCTTGTTTTTCACCCCTTGTTTCCAGCAGATCTCAAAGCCAATGTCCCCTCAGCGGGTTTTTTCATCAGTGCGGTATTTCATCATGAAGAGCAGCAATGTCAGGAACATAGAAATTTCTCAACAGAAAGGTATCTGGTCCACCACTCCAAGCAATGAGACCAAACTGAACAAGGCCTTCCTGGAGACTAACCTCATCATCCTCATCTTCTCTGTTCAGGGCTCTGGACACTTCCAGGTAACACTCCTATATGTGTAGTTTAGTTTTTATTACCATAGACCAGGGATGGGCAACTTAAATGCTGGAGGGGGCCACAATTTTTCATGGACACTACCACAGGGCCACATATAGGACCGTGTACTTAACCAGATATGATGAAACTGCAATATTAAATGGTAAATGCTATAGAGCGCTTTTATCCAAAGCACTTTACACTACACACTACGCTCATTCAACCGTTCACACACACATTCATACTGGTTGCCGAGGCTACCAGGGCACACTGGTGCCACCTGCCACCATTGGGAATTCATTCACACACCAATGAATGCAGCATTGGGAGCAATTTGGAGTTCAGTATCTTGCTCAAGGATAATTCTACATGCCATGGTCGGGGATCGAACCACCAACCTTCCGGTTACTGGACGAAAGCTCTACCAACTGAGCCAGTAACTTAACATATTCCATGCTCAAATGCATGTATAACAGTATAAATAGGAATACAAAAGGTTTGAAGCAAATAAAAAATAACCACTTACTGTGATTTCTTTTTTTTTAGTGCAAGAACAGCAGACCAACATTAATTGCAAGAAGTAATTTTGTGCATTTTTACACTGGACTTTTAAGATTTCATGATCAAATGCATGTAGTTGTACTGAGGGCCACTTCAAGTGAGGGTGCGGGCCGTATGCGGCCCCCCGGGCCTCCAGTTGCCCATCCCTGTTTTAGACCATACATGCCAGAATACTGACCCCACTGTAAAAGTGCAATAGCAAAAAGACAAAAGCAATATGTGTCTTTCACAGGGCTACGCTCGTATGACATCAGTCATCAGTCAGGAGAGCTGCCACGACTGGGGCTTCATGGGACTAGGAGGGGTTTTCAGCGTGGAGTGGACTCACAAGGAGAGTCTTCCTTTCCAGTGCACCCAACACATTCTCAACCCATGGAACGACAACAAGAAGGTCCAGATCAGCCGCGACGGACAGGTAAGAGTACTTCTGTGCTGAGTCTGTTCATGTCATAGATGCTTCTTTCATTATGGCCACGGGGCAATCACACCGAGCACTATTGTTATGCTGTGGATTTTTTTCTTCTTCCTCTTCCGGACGCAATTTCGTCCCGCTACAAATTATATATCAAAATGTGCGGTTTGATCGGGATCGGCGTGCTATTACTTTTCTCTACAGAATACAATTTTTTTTTTTTTTTTTTTTTGAAAACTGCGCTTCAGGTTCAAATTCCACTCTACAGAAATAATTTATACATAGAAACGTAGGAAAATTTGTCTTCTCACTCACAATCCTCTGGTAAAGCTGTCAGAGTTATAGTTTGGGCGTAGAACGCACAGATGAACCACCAACACGCACCAACAGCCTCATTGGCTCCCATATTAAAAACGCAGGAAGATTTCTGTAGAAAAGCATATTTAACAGTTTTTCAATTCGCTCTTACAAAGCCATTTCTTCATTTTTCTTCACAAAAACATATGTAGCTGTTCAGGAAGAACTCAGGACGCTCAAAGTGAAGTCGGATCAATGATAGCTATTATGGTTTTGCCAAAAATGCTTTTTGTTCGAGGCCAGAAATTCCAGTCTGTCCACCTCTGGCTGCTGTCACTATTCCGGGACATTGGCAGTTGGTGGCAGTTAATTCTGTTGATTGCTCTGCTCTGATTGCCTTTGATCCTTTGATGTGATTACAGATACACGCACACACACATGCGTACGTAAGCGTGCACACTCCTAAAGATACACATGCTTCTCTCACACACACGTGTAACTTTATGTGATTTTAGTTACACACAGACATACAGTGCTCCTTGTTTATTATATAGTATCATAACATTACTAGTATTAATTAAAGAGGAAATTTTCTAGTTTCATTTGCATTCTGTGTTTTCCTCCTGAAACACTATAGAAGCTTTGTGATGTTAATAATTGGAAAGAATTAGCATTTTTAACTGTAAAGGATACATTAAACTGGTCAGTAAGAAAGTGGTAGTGTTGTCTTTTTGACAGTGGATGATGCACTTTTTTACTCTCTGAATGACCGCATTTAACATTTTCCCCATCTCTTTTGTTGTCTCCTGTAGGAGTTGGAGCCGGCAGCAGGCAGCCAGCTGTTGTTACTGTGGGACAGAAACCCAGAGAATCAGGTTCAATAAGAGGCAGCGGCACAACTCCTCTGCACCACGTTTTTTTCTTACTAAAGCAAGATGACAGGAACAATAGATGAACTGATTCATTTGAAAGTTCAGCACTTTCTGTTCTCATTCAAGTTCTCATTCAGTTTTTATCCCTTGCATTCAAAATGATAATTAAGTTTTAAGCAAACGGTGTGTTCCATTTTTTTTTTAATCAAACATGAATAAGAATGAATTAAACAGTTTGTATCACTGTTTTGTTTCTGATTTGATAAATCTAGATGCTATAGCAGTTCATTCAGGTTGTTGCAATGATGTTTATAGTAATGTTTTGAGTGACAGACATGTACACTAATGTACACATAAATGATGCTTCACATCCATGTGATCATCCATATGTGTATATAAATATATATATTTATATATATATGTTAATAGTATTTTAATCTGAAACTTTAAAATTGTTCATTTTTGCTTTCTGTCTGAGGAGAGGTGAAAAGTTGACTTCCGGTGTACTCATGATTGTGTTAATGGGTTGACAAAAATAAACATTTCTTCTTACATCTTATAACCTGTCAGTGTGGTTGGAATGTCCATCTGCCAGAATCCAGAAGACGACAGGATTTTTAAAAATATATATACATTCACCCTGTATTACTATTAGGGTTGGGCGATATGGACCAAAAGTCATATCCCGATATGACAAATGTTCAGTCAAAGTCAAATATGACATGTGACAAGTAGTTTTATTGAAACCGTTTATTTAAGTGAACATAAATACTGTATAACAACAGGAGAATCCTTTTTTAAAAAAAAATCAAAGCTCCATAAAGTGCATATTTCAATAAGTAAAAAATCTTAAATAAAAAAAGCCTATGCAATAAAATAGGCCAATCTTTTTCTGGAATGAATATTTATATGAGAAAAGAATAATGAACATTACAAAATAACTAAATATGACAAACCCTAGTAAGGGCAGCATTTATATATAAAGAAAGATTTTTTTAACTATATCAATATATGGTAATTCCACACATTTAAAAATATATCAATATATCGCCCAGCCCTAATTACTATTGCAGATATTTCTACTGCAGTTGTAGCCAGTGCTTTGTATGGTTTTTGCTCTGGGTTTTCCCTTGTTCTGTGCTTGACAGAAGCTCTTAAGATGTTATATAGAGATGTTATATATATATTGCTATTGGATAAATAAAACTACTGTACTGCCATTAAATCTTACAGTGGAAATGGATAATGTAATCAGTATTTTGATTATGGGGTGACAGTGTAGTAATTATCCTCATTGAACATGTATCAAAGATATTTCAATAATGGAAAATTATCTTTTTTTTAGCAAAGATGCAAATATAAGATTATCAATTTGGGTAAATTTGTTATCTGTAAAGCACATCAACATCAGAACACTGAAGCTAACTGTGTGATGAACGTAATGCTGCTGCTGTTATTTCCCTTGAAAGACAAAAGTATCATTCTCACTTAAATGGTCATCCAAGAATGCATTTTATAGAGCCAACATTTCATCATATGTAAAACGTGAAGATCAAAATTAGGGCTTTTCCACTACTGGGTAATAGCCGGACAATACCCGGAATGGCGGGTCTCACTTGCCGAAACGCCCCTAATTTGAATACGAGCAGTCCTGAGCAGGCGGCAATCTCCGTGTCTGAGCAGGGGGCGCTAAGTTTGGCTGCAAAAAAGTCTGCCCATTCATTTCAGTGCAAAATCAGAAAACTTCCCACTTGATTTATTACCTCAGAATTTTTTTTTAGGACAACACTATGGTCTCAATCACTGGGAAGAAATCTTCAAGACAATTTGATGTTGATATTTCAAAATAATGGCCCCATTTAGAAGAAAATGGAAAATAAAGAATCGTATGATTTGGGGTGTGGCTTCTTTTGATTGACAGGTCACTAACAAGGCGAGCCATCATCAGGAGAGAAGCAGAACAATGCATATTAACGACAACGTGTCACTAAAGTCATATAACTTTGACCCTTTCACTGTATTTTCACTTAATGAGAGTTTATTTGAATGTTTTGTCCAGTAAAAATGTCTTGTTCAGCGTTTGGTTGGACTAACAGACACTCCAAGGAGTGCTCAGTAGTGCTAAGTAACGTACATTTTGTTTTTGTTTGTTGCTAGCCAAAACTAACATCCCAGTTAATGCTCCAGTTAATGCTAACATGAATTAGCAGCAGCTTCTCTCAGTCAGGTTTAGGTGTAGAGAGGCTGTAGTCAGTGATCACATCCCTCTCCTCCTCCACAGTCCAGATATGGTCTGCTCCCCGTATCGGAAACAAGATGGCGACGAGTGTAACGCTGAACTTGATGCTTCCAACGGGCCACAAACCAATGGGTGACGTCACGGTGACTACGTCCATTATTTATACAGTCTATGGTTTGAACACTAACAAATCACCTGGCACAGATGGCTTTCCTCTGGAAACAAGTCAATAAAAGATGACCTGCTCCCCTTGTTGGAGTCCAGTTTTATTTTCTAAAAGGAGTCTCTCTCCCTCCCTCTTGGAGGAGGCCTTCATATCAGTGATCCCCAAAGAAGGTAAGGAAAGAGTGGACAGTAAAGGGTACAGACACATTAGTGTCCTAAATTCAGACTACAAACTGTATGCCACCATTCTAGCAAAAATAATGGAACCTGTAATGTCCTTTTAATAGATGAGGACCAAACAGGATTCATAAAGAACAGACAAACACAGGACAATATAAGAAGAGCCTTACACACCATCAACGGATTAACAAAGACCAAATTAGTACCATTATTCTCAGTTTAGACTCTGAAAAAGATTTAGATTCAGTCGGGTGGGAATTTCTATAACCAGTAATGAAGAGATTTGGCTTCAGTAAGGATTTTATACACTGTATCCAGGCACTTTACTCATCCCCTACTGCGAGAATTAAGGTTAACGGCAGTCTGTCTAATTCCATAACTTTACAACGTGGTTGTAGGCAGGGCTGTCCTCTCAGCCCCAACCTATTTAATTTATCCATCAAACCTTTAGCCCAAGTAATACGTCAGGAGACAGGATTACATGGTATCTCCATGTGAGGAGTGGAGTATAAAATAAGTCTGTATGCAGACGATGTATTGATCACAATAAAGGATCCTGATTCAGGCCTGCCTCTATAAATGAAAGTGCTGGAAACATATGGGGATTATTCAGGTTATGTCCTAAATATACATAAAACACAGGTTATGTCACTTAATTACACACCTACAGAAGATCTCAACGCAGTGTATAGTTTTAATTGGAACTCATCTTATATTTAATACCTGGGAATGAGTTTGCCTAAAGAAATGTCGCAATTATTACAGATAAAACTACTTAGATGGCCAGCTCATGACCCTGAATTCACACCAGCATCACTAGATCATAAATATAAACAATGGACCCATTATGGTGTTACTGCTGTATGCAAAATTGTTTAAAAATGGGAGCTTAACAGCTTTAACAATTTATGTCAAATGTATGGGTTGGGTGGGCAAGACTTTTACAGGTACTTAGAGTTCCGTGATTATTTTTGTAAAAAGCTGAAAGGTTGTAATCCAGCAGAGCCACAAGTGGTTATTCATATATTTGTGGAGGCTTTCAACTCTGGGAATATTAAAGGACTTATAAGCAAGTTATACCATTCAACACCATCCAACCCAAGATACTCAAAAACAAGCTCACAGAGATGGGAGAGGATCTTTCCTTCATCTCCTGGATCACAGATTACCTGACAGGAAGACCACAGTATGTCAGGTTGGGGAACTGTTTCTGGGACATTAATGAGCAGCACAGGGGCTCCACAAGGGACTGTTCTGGCTCCATTCCTGTTCACACTGTACACAGCAGACTTCAAATACAACTCTGAGTCCTGCCACATCCAGAAGTACTCAGAGGACACTGCTATTGTGGCGTGTATCAGGAATGGACAGGAATCTGAATATAGGGATCTGATAAAAGCCTTCAGTGACTGGAGTCACAAGAACTTTCTCCTTCTGAACACCTAAAAGACTAAGAAAATTATCATAGATTTCCTCAGGTTCAAGCCCCCCCTTCAGCCAGTGAATACCTGTGGGGTGGACATCGAGGTGGTGCCAAGTTATAAGTATCTAGGTATATACCTGGATAATAAGTTGGACTGGTCCCTAAACACAGACGCTCTCTACAAAAAGGGGCAGAGCCGCCTCTTTTGCTTAAGGAAGCTCAGATCTCTTGACATCTGTAGTAAGATGCTGCAGATGTTTTATCAGTCTGTGGTGGTAGTGTGTTGTTTTATGCTGCAGTCTGCTGGGGAGGCAGCATCAGACACAGAGATGCAAGGCGGTTGGACAGACTGGTCTAAAGAGCTGGTTCTGTGGTTGGAGCCAGGTTGGACACACTGGAGGAGGTGGTGGAGACATGCACTGTCAACATGTTGGAGGCCATCCTGAAGTACCCAGATCATCTGCTACACAAAACCTTTATGGACCAAAAAAAACAGCAGTGGACGGCTCCTCTCTCTCTGTTGCAGGACGGAGAGATAGAAAAGATCCTTCTCTCCTACAGCCATCAGGCTGTCTCATTCTAACAGAGATTCTACCAGACTAACTGAATTTACCCTCGGGGATAAATAAAGTAATTTTGATTTGATTTGATTTGATTTGATTTTGATCAGAACTTTTGGGGAATCAGGGTTGTAACTAGATAACCCTGGGTTGACTTACTGAAATAATAACCAACGGCATAGGGCCACTTAGCCTTATTGTTGTTAGGTTAAGTGAAGCCAGAAAATGAAAAGATACCCTGGATATGTTAAACCTGCCTTGTAGCACAGGGCCCAGGTTGGCAGCCAGATCTATATGATGTTACAAATGATTTTGCCATCAGGAAGGCAAAAGTTCTTAGAGAAGAAAGTCATGGCTCTAAAGTAATTGCTGATTTATTGTTTTGGTTCTGATTAAAATGTTGAAGTTCTACCCGTTTTTAGTTATTATTTATTTATTTATTTGTAATAATTGTATGTTCTTCACGATATTAACTAGTGCATTACATGGTTACATGGTCCATACACTCTACATTCGGAACATGACCATTCATAGTGTTAGGGGGTAGAAGATAAGTATTGTATTTACTGTACTCTATCTAAAGATAGTGTTACTGCTAATAGGTCCCACTTTAGTCTTTATATGCTTAGTTATATAATTAATATTTACAATCCACAAGTTGGTTCAGTGCCATGTAAAGTGGCACTATTCAAGGTTATTATAGTTAACAAACACTAACGAAATAACAAAAACTAGAATTGAAAAAACATTTTCGTTAACTGAAATAAAATAAAAACGAGAATTAAAAAAAAAAGATAACTAACTGAAACTGTATTGTGTGGTTACAAACCTAACTAAAACTAACTTAAATTATAATGAAAATACCCTTCGTTTTCATCTTTGTCAACTTTTTTCATACGTAAACCTTTTTGGTTGATATGAAATCTATTTCATCTATCTGGTTTTATGACTTAATAAACTCATTGGGGCTGAGATGGATCAGACAAAGGAAATAAAGGAACATTTATTGTGACCTTATTGAATCTGGCACCCAACAAATACCCCATTACAAAAAAACTAAAACTAACACTAAAACTAATAAAAACTAAACTACAACTAAGCATTTTCCAAAAAATGAAAACGAATTAAAACTAGCAAACTCACTCTAATAACTAATTCAAACTAACTGAATTTGAAAACAAAAATTGACAAAGAAATTAAAACTAAAACTAATGAAAAATCCCAAACTATTATAACCTTGGCACTAGTTACAATGATGGGGCCACCCTACACCAAATCCTGCTTAGGGCCCCTAAAAGTTGAGGCCCTGCCCTGTACTTTATTGTATATACCGCCAAATCAAACTACCTGCTGTATATAAAGCAACCTGTAAGGCTACATCAATAATTCCATATTCATTGCCTTTGTACTCTGCCATTCTACCTTTGTCTTCTATTGTGTTGTTGTTGCAGTTTAACACCCGCTACATCCGGGCCGCATCTTGAAGTAAGTTAAATGCAATTTAGCCCTTCAAGTTTATTTTTATTTATATCAGAGAGCTGCCTCCTTTATTCCCAGAGCTGTCCAGAGTTTTCAGTCATGTTATGTGCCTTTTTGGAAGCACATATGTGTGTGTGTGAGAAACTGTTCTCTATGATGAACTTTAATAAAAGCAAGTATAGGACAAGGCTTACAGATGCTCATCTTGAGGCTGTACTCAGAGTTTCAACTGCAACATCCATCAGAGTAAATATGGCCCAGCTGTGAGCAGAAGCGCTGCCAGGTATCTGGCAAGAAATAAAGTGCAAATGGACTCAGAAGGGATTTGTCTGTTGAGTGAAATGTTAAAATAAGTTATTTGAGGTAGAAATTGCACTTTCAAAATGTGCATACAAAGTGCTGTCAGTTAGTTAATAAAAGACTTTGATTAGTTATTTAAGAATGAGGCCAAAAAAATGCACTTACTGTGAATTTAATAGTTTTGGAATATTATCATACAATATTTGAAAATAAACCGCGTTTTCAGAAATATTTGTGATTTTTTTTTATTTTTTATACTCGGACACTGAGATGACAGTGGTCAACAGTGGCCCCCAGCTCATTTGAGTTTGAGACCCCTGGTCTAGGCTGTATGTAGGCTCGTCGTGATTGTAATATATTTACGTCCCTTTGGAATAAAGTTTTTAAAGTATAAATAGCCCACCAAAACATTGATATCATCACTGGAAATTCTATGACAACTGTAAAGACATCAGCAGGCGTTGCAATAGCCACGCTACTGTACCTGAAGCTCTGTTCACTCTCTGTCTACCGCGCCAGGAATCACTTACACAGTCTGATTGGCTGCATTTCTCTCACCAGACATCGTACAACTCACCCCATTGGCCCACAGATACGGCTCTGGCGCGTGGTTGTGATTCCTGATCTGTGATTGGCCAGAAACCTACGGGACTGGGTAGCGCCGCATGTAGTCTGAGAGTTGTGATTGGCCAAGAGGCCAGGTGCTGTAGGTCAGGGTGTCCACTGCTCTGTCATCCCCACATATAAAACACTGTGCCGGCTGTCACACTGTTGGACTGGATACAATAACAACTGTCACCATATCTGAGTTAACTTCACACAGGTGAGAGGCTTTATGTTTCATTAGGAAAGCATGCGGAGAAAATAATGCGCATTATGTGTCTGTCTTATTTTAATGGGTTTGATTCGTCTGTTTAGTCTTAATAGAGGATGAGACATGATTATTTCGGGTGTCTGTGTTATTGTTAATGACCTAGCTGCCACATTTTAACAGTTAGTTTACAAATATAAGATATAATAACGTCACATTAAAACTGTTGTGTGTGTTTTTAACCCATGGTGAGTTGGTCCGTCTGCTATCTGGTCCGGGTTGCAATCTGACTGGCTGAAATCATCCTGTTTCTCTGTATTATGACCCGCATATTATGTGTCCGGTATGGGGATTTTCTTCATAATAAACGTTTTTTTAAAGAACGGATATACTCGTATACACTCACCAGACTTCTGTAACACAAAGACAGAGTGTGACAGAGTGTAACGGTTTCAGGTTGCATAGCCGCTCATAAACGACTTAAGTTGAAGGAAATCCCATTGCCCTTTCACCCAGTTAGCCTTCCTCAGTCCGTCTCTGGTCTCATGTCTCCCAAACACAAACATCATTTTATCTATTTAGGTTCGTTTAATAAGCAATGAAGGTTAGGCTAAGGGCTAAGTACCGTTAGCTGTCTAACTTTTGACAGAGCATGCTAGCCAGTGTTGGTAACTGTGTTTTTCCTTTAGGCTGTTAGCTTGCTGTGTAACAGGCTGGTTTCCTATGTTTGGTTAACCTTAGTGTTTTAACGTTACATGTAATAGTCTCTCCATCACTACAATAAGTGTCCTACTAACGTACTAGCCACACGGTCTAAGCTAACATGCTAGTTGGTCAATTCACTTTGGTCAATTCTTTAAAACCTTAATGCCAGATAGCAATGTTTAACGTCACATTAGCTCACGTTTAATAACATTATTTATAAGTAAGACCTGAAAGTTAACAATGCAACAGCGGCGCAGACATGTCTCCTGTCTAATGAATGTTTCTGAACCCCTGAAGTTGCTTTGCTATTCCAGCAGTATTAGCTGTAAAACTAACGTTAATCTTCTACATTATAAACTAACAATAAAGCTAATTTGTCTGACGGCTCTTCTTTACCATATTAACGTTATTCCCAAATGTCTCGTGTTCTGTGGTAGTGTATTACGATGTTAATAAGTTTTGAAATGGATGTATTGGTAAATATTCAAAGTACTGAACTTTGACCCACTTAATGTTATAACTGTTTGGTGTGTGTGTGTGTGTGTGTGTGTGTGTGTGTGTGTCTGCCTGTGTGTCTGTCTCAAACACACAACATATTTATAAAATGTATATATTTCTCAACATCAAACCTCTTGTCAACCGTTTAGGATGCCAGGATCTGCACCTATCAGTTGTTTGGGACCATGGCCCAAAGATGTGGGGATCATTGCCATGGAACTGTACGTTCCATCCCAGTATGTGGACCAGGAAGAGCTGGAGCAATTGGATGGAGTGCCAGCTGGTAAATACACTGTTGGTCTGGGCCAAGCTCGCATGGGCTTCTGCTCAGACCGTGAGGACATAAACTCTTTATGCTTGACGGTGGTCCAGAGGCTGATGGAGAAGAACGGCCTGTCTTATGACAGCGTGGGTCGACTGGAGGTTGGTACTGAGACCATCATTGACAAGTCCAAATCTGTCAAGACGGTAATCATGCAGCTGTTTGAGGACTCTGGTAATACAGATGTGGAGGGCATTGACACCACAAATGCCTGCTACGGGGGTACAGCTGCACTCTTCAATGCTGTCAACTGGGTGGAGTCAAGCTCATGGGATGGTGAGTGAATTAATGTTGATGTCTTTTGAGTATTGCACTGTTTGTTTGCATTCATTGATTTTTGTTTATTCTATAAAATATCAGAAAATTAGTTTAGAGCTGCAACAATTAATCGATTAATCGAACAATCATCAATTATTCCATTTATCATCAACGAGTTTGATAATCTAATAATTAGTTTCAGCAGTTTTTTAAAGACAATAAGTCCAAATTCTCTGATTTCAGCTTCTTCAATGTGAATATTTCTGGTTTCTTTGTTCCTTTATGACAATAAACTGAATATCTCTTTGGTTTGTGGACAAAACAAGAGATTTGAGGATGTCATCTTGTGGTTTGGGAAACACACTGATTGATATTTTTCATCATTTTATTGACCAAACAACTAATTAATTAATCATTTAAATAATCAACAGATTCATTTTCGATAATGAAAATAATCATTAGTTGCAGCGCTAAATAAGTTTCTGTTTGACTTTTTGGCCGAGTAGGGAGGAGTTTTCCTTCACTTGCATCATTGTGAAGTGATTCATAATGACTACTGCTAAAAACCTGACTGATCATATTATACCTTTTGTAGCAAATACTGCCAATTTATTTAATCAGCCTTTACCATTGAGAAAAATGACCAGACACTCTCCTACAACGGGTTTCTGCAACCCTGTTGTGAGTGTGAGGTGCCACTGTGCTGATGATTCCTTCTTAGGGAAGAGGCTTGTGTGTGTATTTATATATATATATAAAATCGCATTTTCCCTTCTGTTTTCTTTCTGCAGGGCGGTATGCTTTGGTTGTAGCGGGGGACATTGCCGTCTACGCCACAGGAAGTGCCCGGCCTACCGGGGGCGCCGGTGCAGTGGCCATGCTGGTCGGGCCCAACGCTCCTCTGTCCTTTGAACGAGGTCAGCTAATTGTTTGATGTGCAAAATTAGTCAAGCTGCACTCTTCACTGACTGACATGTTGATAAGAGCCCACTGTTATTTAGCTGATCCCATCATCCATGTGTTTACTGATTACTTACATTTAACAGTCACATTTAGTTTTCATGGCTGTTTAGCACTGAGATGAATGTTGTTAGACAAGAGCCAGGCTCTCTGTTGTTGTTTTTTTCCTCAGTATTTTCTTTTCTTGAAAATTGATTGTTTTTTTACAATGTGTACTGGTCAGGTGAGTTATTGTATGTGTTAAACTACAAATCTGAATACAAACCCGATCCCCAAAAAGTTGAGATAGATGGATAGATTACTTTATTCATCCCCGAAGGGAAACTCGGTTGTCACAGCAGTCCGGTATTTAAGTACAATAAAATACAATAGAATAAAATACTGAGGTGGAATAAATAAAAACAATAATAGAAAAAACACAATAGAACAAGGACACTTAAGAGTTAAAAAAAGAAGATCAGTTGGTAGGTAGATGATGGTAATTACACTGATGATATGATGGTAATAATGTTATTGTGACTAGACCGTATATAATAATAGTACAGTATATAATAATTGTAATAACAATATGATAAAATAAAATAATATATAATAATAATTATTGTAATAATAATAAGGCCAGTACAATAATAATAGTATATCACAGTATATAGTAATAATAGTAATAGCAGTACTGGATGTTGATGTTAAGTGGTAAACTATCAAATTCAGAAAGTGTATTTAGAAAAACACAAGATTATCAGTTTGAACATGAAATATTTGTACAGTTTTAAATAGAATATTTAGATTACAAAGGATTAGTAAATTATCGCATTGTGTTTTATGTACATTTTAGACAGTGTCCCAACTGCTTCAGTATTTGGGTTGTACCAGAAACTAGCTCAGTCATTCAAGGAAAGTTTATTAGCAGCAATACTTTTAGGTAAGCAGAAAACAAAATGTAATCAGTGAAAAGATGTTTTGAATTTTAGCCAGCTTGGAGTTGAGAGTTGAGAGAAGAACTGAGCAGACAAGCTAACCGCTGTGACTGTTGCAGGTCTGAGAGGAACCCACATGCAGCATGCATATGACTTCTACAAGCCAGACCTGATGTCAGAGTATCCTGTGGTGGATGGCAAGCTGTCAATAGAGTGCTACCTAAGTGCCTTGGACCGCTGCTACTCTGTGTATCGCAACAAGATCCATGCACAGTGGCAAAGAGGTGAGTTAACCGTTGTCTATAACAAATATAGACTAAACCTCCAATATTTCAAAGTGTTCTATGTAGGCTTGTTTTTATGTATTTCTTACAGTTGGAGTACAAAATCAGCCCAAAGCTTGCTTATAATCATCGTCCAGTTTTGGATATTCGATATTTCATGTGTTTTGCACACTTATCTTACTAAGTTACTCATTTAATACTACTGCTCCATTTGAAGACCTTTTTAAATCTCCTACAAATACAGTTCTAAGGTTTGCAGCAGAAATCCCCATAATACGGCCATGTAATAAGAAAAAAACCTGGATATTCACTGAAATTAAGTGACAAATTTACAAAAAAAACTCACAAATTTATGATTAAAGACACACATTTATGAGGACTTGAATATTCCCTGAAATAAAGTGACAAAATTACAAGAAAAAATAAATAAATGGTGTTTTGCTTGTAACACTTTTTATTTCTAGAGATTAAGATGCACATTTTTATGAGAATAAACTCTCTATAAATATTCTCTGAGATTAAATTTAAAAGTATAATAATCATAAACAAGGGTCTAAATCGATTTTTTTTAAATACAGGAACAAAACTGAATTTATGAAAAAAAACCAACAACTGAAAAAGTAAATGTTGAAAAAAGAACAAATTGAGATGCAATTGAAAATTATTAAAAAATAAAAGTAAATGTTAACAAAGAACAAAGAAGGATTAAATAAATAAAAAAAGAAAATTGGTTAATGTTAAAACAAACAAAATAAGATTAAAGAAAACATTTGTATTATTACACTTGACAGTGATGGTGAGATGCTTATCTCTACCTGTTGTATTTATTTGTCAAATAAGTTTGATTGGTGCTGCTGTCCTACATGTGGGCAGTAGTTTAGTGGAGGGACTGGCGGGATAGTTGCCTAATTAGTTAAGAGGGTTAGGGACATTACCTGCTTGCTGTGCTAAGAAGTTTACCTAAGTTCAATGACCATAAAATAGTTTAATGAGATGAGCCTTTAACCAGATGTGTCAACATGTACATCTGACAACATGAAGGTACTAAGGACACATTATTAACCATTTATAAGCAGGACAACATTTCCAGCTCTACTGTCAGGTCTTGATAAAATGTGCTTTGTTTCCATGACAACACAAAGACTCCACACATCAGCTGTTTGATGTATATACCCCATATCAGAACACGTCACACTATCAGATGGAATCAGAAGTAGGTTTTAATACACAAGAAAACTTAAATCACAGGAAGAGTTGTCATCTGTTTTGAATGTGTGGCAGTAGGCTGCCACAACCAAAAAGGTACTAATAAAAGTCTTCATTTTTACTGAATACCATAACTATTACCCCATTCTCTAATGTCAGTTTGGCAGCATATACTTCCCTATGTCCGAGTGACAAGTTACATTATGGAGACAGCATTCCTACAGTGAAGTCTTTCTAGAAGTCTTTTGAGTTAGTGTTCTTGTCAATCAGTCAGTGCGTTTACACAGTGCACAGTTTAAACGAGCTATGCTTAAAAATCGATATTAGTGTCTAATCAGACTTCTGTCCTTGTCCCAGTTTACATTCAACTGAGAAAATCGATTTCTGTTGACCTCAGTTCAACACTTTGTACCGTCACTACTGACCGGCGAGCGGCTAATGTGCGAGAGGCTAATGCAACTTTCTTGGATGTTTTTGTTCCAGGGTCATACGCTAGCGCGGGGTGGAGAATGCACACATGTGTTGTCTTGTCATACATGCCGGTTGAAAATCCAATTCCGATCGCATTATCTGTCCTAATGGGAGTTGGAGAACTCCGACATCAGTCAGACTAACAAGTTGACATGCACTTCAGTTGTCCAGTTATTGTCAGATTAAGGCAATAATTAGATTTTTTTCAAGTGTCATGTAAATGTACTGTGTGTCTTTAGTAGCGGTCAGTTTTGCAACTGGAATGCGCGCGCATTGTCAGTGTTTGTATACAAATAAATTGTCTATGTCTGTGTTTGTGACCATGAAATTGAGTGTGCATGGTGCAGAGTTGGGTTGAGAGGTGCAGCAAGATGAAAGTTGTATGCAGATAAAGCAGAGCCAGAAACTATTCTCATTGCGGTTTGCAGCTGTGCCAATGAAATGGAGCCCAGTAGGTTACAAATTTTCAAGACCAAGCAAAGTAAATGGCAACCGTTTAACCTCTTCAACTCCCCTCAGACACTAGTGTCCTCTGCCCACGTTTCTGTCTTTCAGAGGCTGAAACAGGCTCAGTTTTAAAGCTGAGAGAAGATACTGGTATGATATACAACCAAAGACGTTCAGTTGAACTGACCATGTCATGCTAGCTTGTCTTGTTAATTTAGCAACAAATCTGTAACAAAGGGTTAGGGTTAGTTAGTATGAACCTAGTCTCTGCGATGTCACCCTTAGGTGTCTAAAGAGCTGAAATGAAGGTCAAAGTGGGTGGCTCCCGTGGCTCCTTGGCAATGCCCGACTCCTCCTAACTCCCCGCTAATCCAAAAAAAGGGCAAAGAGGTGAAGTGGGGGATGAGCTGGGACAGGCTAGATGTAGTGGACAGCCACCTGTGAGGGCAGCTGCCTTTCACTCAGCGCCATGCCCTTAATTATTCAGAAGTTTAAGCCTTAATATAAATTAAATGGGCAAGTTGAATAAAAATCAAGCCCTCTCACAGTTGTTTACAACAGTTTTGGTCTCTGTAGCAAGTTTCTCTGTTCGTGAAGTGTATTTTTTTTTTTCTGTAAAGTTGAACATTTTAACCTGGGGGGGGTCAGTGGGGATTGACTTCCTGTTGGAGCCTTCTTCAGAAGGCCAGTCGAGGCGCTGCAGTTTTTGGTAATTGCACACTGGCTTCACTTTATAGCCCCAGAGGCTGCCGATTGATATCGACCCAGAAATTGCTGCAACAACTTATCAGACAAAATTACATCTTAACTTCCCAACCCTTATACACTTTAAGCTTTTAACATTTGAAAAGGCTAATCTTTAGGTTTTCAGCTTGCAGATGATGAACTGTCAAGTCCTGTGTGTTTTTGTGTCCACAACTTTTCTGCCCATACGTGGAAAAACTGCTTGATCAACCGTTGAAGGATGCAAAGGACAACTCTATTCTTCTTATTCTTTGATTTTGATTTTCTAGAAGATGGTTATGAGTTTGATTGTTTAAACAGAACGATGGTATAGAATGGGATGGAATAGGTTGATTACCTTCAAGATAAACAGAAAAGACATGCATTAGTCTTGAATAATCCCAATAAACATTTAACTTACTTCTATGTGGCGTCTAAGGTCGAGCCTCTATTTTCCCCTAAAGAGTCTCTGCCCTCCCCCGCCCCAAAAATAGACAAAAAAATTGGTCTGTTTTGGGCGTTGGAGGTGAAAGAGGTTAAAAGAGGAAAACATGCATACGTAGGCTTGTATGGCCTAATCATTCTTCTCCTACACAGAGGGTTCAGAGAGGTGTTTCAACCTGGAAGACTTTGGCTACCTCGTCTTCCATTCTCCATACTGCAAGCTGGTGCAGAAGTCGTTGGCTAGACTGATGCTGAATGACTTTCTGAACCATCCCAACCCCAACACTGAGACAGGACCCTTCACAGGCCTCGATGCCTTCAGGTACACTCATTTTGACATAAGAAAAACAAGACCTGAACTGAAAAAAAGAAAAACGGAAACAGGTTTTTATTCTATTGTAAGAGTAGTGAATATGGGAGCTGGAATGATATACTGTGCCTGAAATCAGCTGTTCCTATCAGATTTGATGTGTACCACACAGAGCATCTTTTAAATCTTGTAATCGTATAATGAGGCCACCCATACTGCATACTACCCATACTACATACATATACCCATACTGCCTTGCGCGCTCAAATTTCATTTCGAACCTCCACACAGTCTGGCAACGATGGCCGTTTCTTAGCCCTGTTTTAGGGATCCAATCACAGAACGGGACGGCAAGACAATGACGCGTACTACTCGACAGACGGAAGCTTGTAGTTTTGTAGTTTTCTTACGGATCAAACATGGCTGCAGCAGACTCAAAACTGTCTTTAGCTGTAGAAGGCGTTTTAAATAGTTTAGAGCGAAAGTTGATTTTAAAAGAAGAACAACGTTAGACTTTACACTCCTGTTTCACCACCAAAAAGGATGTTTTAGCCTTGCTTCAGACAGGATTTGGCCAAAGCCTAATCTACCAACTAGCCCCGCTACCGATCGCTGCTGTACGAGCCGGGGGACAGCGGAGCCGCCAAGAGACCCCCAGCAGCTCGTCTATATACCATAAAATCAGTGGATGTGTGGCTGAATGACATGAGGGGGAATTATGGCGTAAAAATAAATAATCTTGCAGAAAGTGAGAACTGGAGAATCAAAGCAGCAAGCAACACTCTCTCACAGACACACACACACACACACACACACACACACACACTGCCGGTAGACTGTGAGCAGCCAGAGCCAGAACATGCTGCAGAAAAACGTTGCAGAAGCAGAATTGAGCGTTTTAGTCTCAAAGTAGAGATAGGCTAGTCCGGCTATGTAAACATTAATTTCTGTCGCTCTACGTTTACAGGTTTCCAGACTAATCTCATTTGTGATTAGTCTGGCGTTAGAACAGTATCTATTCAAATGATCAGTTTTTAAAGAAATGCAGCAACTTTTATAATAATATTATAATAATTTGATAATAGTAGATGTTTGCTATTAATAGGTTGCCACAAGCACAGCTGGGTTATTCTCTGACAACACAATCAGACACTTTGGTGTTTCTGTTGCTCTGTTTCTGTTGTCTCTGTTGCCATTTCTGTGTGTTTGGATTGCAGAGACGTGCGGCCAGAAGAGACCTACTTTGACCGGGATGTAGAGAAAGCCTTCATGAAGGCCAGTGCTGATCTGTTTGAGAAGAAGACAAAGCCCTCCCTGCTGATCTCCAACCAGAACGGAAACATGTACACCCCCTCTGTCTATGGCTGCCTTGCATCACTCATTGCACAGTACGTCCCAGTGTGTGACTTTTTTATCACTCACATTCATACATTCATCTACTGTACTTTATCACTTGCCACAGCCATGTGCTAACGAGGCAAGGTGCAAAACACTGTCCCTCTGGGAAGTTGTAAATGCTAACCTACCTGAAAAACAAATGTCTCTAAATCACATTAAAACAACCCAAAACAACAACAGTGAAAAGCAAAAATAAACCAAACAGACAGACATACACCACACTGCAAAAAAAGGTGTGTCTAAAAACAAGATAGAAACACTTAATCTGAGGGAAATGATCTTGCTGCATGGACAGATAATTTCACTTGACAAGATTTCTTAAAATAAATAATGTTGAACGTTTAAAATAAGAAATTAACTCTTAAAACAAAATAAATTAAAGCTGCAAGCAGCGACTAACTGGCCCGAGCAGAGTGCACTGACAATTATTTGTTTCTTACCAAGATAAAAAAAAACTTTAGATTTAGAAGTGTTAGATAATTTATCTTGTTTTAAGAGTTGATTTCTTATTTTAAGCGTTAAACATGCTTATTTCTAGATTTAATCATCTTAATCTAGGAAATCTTGTCAAGTGAAATTATCTGTCCATGCAGCAAGATCATTTCCCTCAGATTTAGTGTTTTTATCTTGTTTTTAGACACCTTTTTTGCAGTGCAAGGCCCAATGCCCTATCACACAATGGTAACAAAAGTGGAAGATTATTAGTATATCTGCCCTATGATTCAGATCCGCTGTGAAATATAATATGCTGTTTCTTGGTGCATGTTACGCTTTTCGAACAAATTCCATGAAAATTGGGCTAGTAATTTTCCCATTAGCCTGCTAAAAGACAAACAAACAAAGTGAACTTGGTGGAGGTAAGAACACAGAGTCTCTGTGTAAGCAAGACCCTGCTGACGCATTTTGGTGTGGTAAACATATTTACTCAAAAAAGTTTGGACAGGAACATGTTTACCATTGTGTCACATCAACTCTTCTTTTACACTACTACAGCGGTCATTCCTAGTGTTAGAAAAATTGCATGAGGAAACATCATTTACCAATATAGAAAATAATCAATTTTTTTAACACTAGCTAGCTTACACACAGACTAGCAGCTGATCCAGGAATGCTGACCCACCTCCAGGAGGCCCAGCACAGCACAAGCTGATGACTCTACATCTCTGTGTCTCCTGATGACTCGGGGCCAATAGTTTCCCTTTAACTAAATTTAAGACATCCAGTCATGGATGGCAGATCAACCAATACACTGAGGTCTTTGTCATTCTGAGCTTCACAACCAATAACTAACTGAATGCAATTGAGTCATTTTTGACACATTGGAAACATAACTTAGAACAGCGGTTCCCAAACTTTTTTAGCCGTGCACTGCCTTCTATGTCCCAACCGGGTTGACGCACCCCCAATTCCCCACACCTTCAAAAAAAAAAAAAAAATGCAATAAGCTTTTTTTATAGCCGTATTAAAAGCGGCATGTTTAATCATACTCAAATGACCAAAACACACATATAAGTAAATAATCACCATCACAACAATGAGCTCTCACATTTGAATTCATCTGAAACACAGTTTCAATATAATGCAACAAAGTTATGGTGCAAGCTTCCACTTTTAAGAACAAAGAGGATGATGACAGGCTCAGGATCAGAGGCAGAAAGCACATAAGCTGGGAAAATGTTGTAATATTTTGAGCCACGTTGGACAAAAATTGCAGCAAGTTTAAATGACTGTGGAGCTAACACAACTCCGTCATCATAACACAGGTTGGAAAAATGGAAGAAGATAACTTCTTCTACGCTTCATTTTAAGATTAAGTGCATTTTGAATAGCCTGCATTTATTAATTAATTAATATTAGTTTTTGATTTTACATTTTACAAAGGAAATGTTTATTTACATGTCTTTATTGTGTGTGGGGAAAAAATTTTTCATTGTGTGATATATTAGACCGCCATTACATTTTTCATTTCGTGCACCCCCTAGCGGCAGCTCATGCACCCCCAGGGGTGCACGCACCACACTTTAGGAATCCCTGATTTAGAACATTGCCAGAGTGCAACCCTTGAACTATGATCAAGCTATGAATATTATATTGCCTAGAAATGGGTGGATGAAGCCTTGTGAAGCTTTTGAGGCTTCTTCCTGATTGTATCGAAAAAAGATTTGAGGCTTCAAAGCCTCAAAGACAGACAGACCCTACCATGACATCTAGTGGTCAGCTGCAATTATAACGGCCACAAACTTCCAAATGATTCACACATCTTATCGATTCCAGTTCCAACACAAAAGCAATATTATCAGTCTTAAGCAGCCGTGTCTTCTTTCTGAGAATCATTGTCCTCACATGAGAGTGTTACAACACTTTAAAAATGTCAATTTACTAATAACACGTTTCAATGTGTTGTCCTGTCACCACTAGAACTCGTGAGTTCTTATGCAATTCACCAATTATGCTAGTGATCATAAGGACAGCCCTGGATTTGGATCATATACCTCTGGGGGGGGGGCGATCAATTTGCGTCTCCTTATAACGAATGAAGCAGCGCTAAAGATTTGAATCATTCACCTCACTTTCGGTGCTTCGTTGTGACATCTGAAGCCTCAAATGTCATCGGTCACGTGATCAGGGAGCTTTGATACAAGCCTCAACACAGTGTTTCCAACCAGTCTGCTTCAAAAGACTGAAACAGGCTTCGGAGCCTCAGTGTCAAATGGCCCATCTTTGATATTGCCACATCCAGCCAATAACTGTATTGTAAGATTGTCAAACAACAGTCATTTGTTACTGCAGTTTAATATGAGTTAGAATAAACAGGAAAAAATCATCTCAATTGTTCAGTGAGTATTGTAGTATTTTAGTATAATCTTTGTTGTCTCTGTGTTGCAGACACACGTCTGCACAGATAGCAGGACAGAGAATTGGAGTTTTCTCTTACGGTTCGGGATTCGCTGCTACTCTGTATTCTCTCAGAGTCACACAGGACCACACACCTGGTAAGTCAGCATGGTTCAATACAGCTGTGTGACTTGAATGAAAATAGAGCATATAGTCATTATGAAATTGTAATACCAGATAGCAGTGTGTTCTTCCATGTGATTTGTTTTTACTGCCTGTTTGTTTCAGGATCTGGTCTAGACAAACTTGTGTCCAGCTTGAGTGACCTGAAGGTCCGACTGGACTCAAGGAAAAAGGTTTCACCTGCAGTCTTCTCTGAGAACATGAAGCTGAGAGAGGAGACACACCACTTAGGTATGACCCTGATTCTCAAAGATTAAAACAAATTGAATTAATGACAGTGCCAATCATAGGTGTGTCAGGAAGAAACACTCTCTAATGCAAAGGATGCTCAATCTCCCTGGTGTCATCATGAAGAGAACTATGAGACTGTATGTCCAATATAGGGAAGAATAAGAAGCTTTGACTCTATTTTCAGGCTGACTGTAGCATGTTTGAATTAGGGCAGGGCGATATGGACCAAAAGTCATATCCCCATCTTGATAATAACCAAAATCATAAACAATAAAACCATGGAAATTGTCTAGATATCAGCTCTTAAATTAAACTCTAATGAGATATTTTTGTTGTTATCATTATATTTGTCCAAACAAATGTACCTTTAGTTGTACCAGGCATTAAAATGAACAAGATATTAGAGAAAACAAGGGTGGGCTAATAATATTTTCAATGATTGTATATCAATATATGTGATATGGTCTAATCCCATATCGCATTCAAAAATATATCGATATATCGCCCAACCCTAGACGGTTGTAAAGTTGGCACAACAGAAGAACTTCCGGTTCATGTGAGGAGCGAGGAGACTTAAAATAAGAGAAAATAGACGCACCTACCGAGTTAATCCAACCCAGAGGATTTGATTTGATATTTAGAATCCTGCATCTCTCAATGCTTTGCTGATGATTTTTTCAAACTGTCCACACAGCCAGCTACGTTCCTCGAGGCTCTGTGGAGGATCTGTTCCCAGGGACATGGTACCTGACACGAGTAGATGACAAACATCGCAGGGAATACGCAAGAAGACCTCTGGACGATGACCTGGCAGCAGAGCCGGAACATGTACGCTCCAGCACTGCCACTGAGGTACACAAGACATCAATGTTAGCACAGAGTTTCATACTTTTACATCATAATAATAATAATAATAATTATAACACATTGCATTTATATAGCGGTTTTCTAAACACTCAAAGACGCTTAACATGCAGTAAATAAATAAACAAAGAAAAGTTTTGAGGGTTTTTTTGAAGATGGACAGTGAGGGGGAGTCCTGATGGTTTTTGGGAGTGAGTTCCAGAGGGTTGGAGACCTGTCACCATAGGTTCAGTGTTTAGTCCTGGTGGGGGGGCAAGGTTATTATAATTAACGAAAACTAACAAAATAACGAAAACTAGAATTGAAAAAACATTTTCGTTAACTGAAATAAAAAAACTACAAAAAAAAACAATAACTAACTAAAACTGTATTGTGTGGTTACAAAACTAACTAAAATTATAGTGAAAATGTCTTTAATTTTTTGTCTTAACTTTTTTCGTACATATACCAGTGTTTCTATTAGAAAGAGGATTCTGTTAGTGAACATGCAGGAACACATGGTGAATATGTTTACTGAGACTGGGATATGTACACGAACCAAAGTTCAAAACACCCGGAACTGTAAGAGTTAATAACCTTATTTGGGCTAAGATGGATAAACCAAAGGAAATAAAGACAAAATGTATTATGACCTCTTTGAATCTCGCACCCAACACATAGCCCATTACAAAAAAATAAAACACTGATGAAAACTAAACTAAAACTAAGCATTTTCAAAAAATTAAACTAAACTAAAACTAGCAAACTCACTCTAGAAATAAATTAAAACTAACTGAATTTGAAAACAAAAATTGACAACGAAATTAAAACTAAAACTAAAACTAATGAAAAAAATCCAAAACTATTATAACCTTGCTCCATGTGCTGCATTGTGAAGGGACACAGGCCTCATCAGGTACTGTAGAATAATGGGCAAAGTCATGTTTTCAGAGTTTAGGCATTGACTTGGCACAAAATCAGTTTTCGTGACATTCCTAGTGATTACATTACAGTGTCAGAGGTTTTGGTTGTGTTCTGCTAGGAGCAGCTAATGTAGCCTGGAGTGTTTTGTTTTTTTTACTTTCATTTTCAGTCTTTGATAATGACTCAAGTGATGTCACAGCATCTGTTGGGTCCAGACTGCACACAGTTCTCTCTGGAGACACAATCGGCTTTATTCAACTTTTTTTCTGATATGCAGTGTAACACCTGGAAGCCCACACTGCTGTTAAAAAATCAGTGGTGTTCCACTTGAATTCACTGATGCATGAAACTTCCTGCAGATGTTTCAAATTAAAAGCCTGCTGGGATTGGGAGGGATTATGGTTTTTGAGCTGCTAGAAGGCTTTTAATGTGACACATCTGCAGGAAGGAAGTAGTGATTTATTTTGCAGTCACTTCTACTTTGCTGTTTTTCAATCAAAGTCTGCATCAAATTATTAGTAAATGAAAACAGTTTTTCTGATAGAGGAGCTGAGCGCAACAGACGGTCACGTGTTGAAATGTTCATTAAAGTCCGTTTACAACAGAGCAGCAGGTCAGAAACATATTTGACCCAAACCATTCATTGCTTTGAACCAACTGTTCTTTTTATGTTGTTGTCTTTCTCCAGCACATCCCGAGTCCAGCCAAGAAGATGCCTCGCATCCCTGCAGCCGCCGCTGGTCCAGAGGCTGCCGTCAGCAACTGAGGGCACCCAGCTTACCTCTGAGAGGTATCAAGAGCCAACAGTTTGGAGACTGTAATAAGTAGACCGCACTAGAGGTCAGAAGGCTAGCAGGAGACAACAGCATCACCTCCAAAATCACTATACATTAAACTTAATTGGGCTGGAGCAGTGTGTTTTCAGTGGAGGCCTACGGACAGCTGGAGAGACCCTTGAACTGCCTGTACCCTTCCCATCATCCACATGCTATACTGTCGGACAGTAAACTCCACATTTGTCTAGTCTTAGTCTATTTGGATCACAATCATTTGTTTTAGCAGTCCTTTATTTCAGTGTTAACATTTGTCACCTTTTCCTTTTGCATTAATGCAAAATTGACAGTTTATATTTGGGAGAAGCACGGGCAGATTGTTGCTTGAAGAGTTGCTGCAGGCAGGCTTGGTCGTGGCAGCTGGCAGCCAGAGACAGGAAGAGGTAATGGACATAATAAATGTGGCTGAGGGCCTCCTCCTCATTATAATATCAAAGGGACTCAGATGTGTTAATGTATTAAAATAGTGCTGCTGCTGCCGCCACAGCAACCCAGTGTGAGACGCCTCTCATACCCCCACTCTGCTGTTTGCATTCACCTTAGTTTTCTATAAAAAGACGTGGTGTGTTTTCTACAGGGCACTGCAGGTTCATTATGTGACCCTGTCACCAAACATCAGGAACAGTGGGACCCAAACAGAGGGCTTCAGAGTGGGTGGAATCTCACTTGAGACTGTTGTTGATAACTGCAGCTTAGCTGATGTAATCATGTTAACCTGTTAGAACGCACAAAGTGATTGTGATGAAACTCCTGTTTCATAAATACATATTCTGACACACCAGTCATTTTAGATTTTCTGTTTGCCTGTTTTTTTTTCAGGTTTCCTTAACCTTTCACAATCATCAGCTCTGATCATTTTCAAAGTCCACTACTGCAACAGATGTTATAAAATACTTTGTAACACTTTTATTATTTTTATTGATGAAACAAATAGTTGATTAATTGATAAGTCGGTTGTCAGAAAATGTTTAAGGGATTAAGCATTTTAACAATTTTATCAGGCTAAAAAAGTTAAGTGTCTCAATTGTGAAAATATGTGAATATATATATGATTTATTAGACTAAATAATGTATATTAATGTAAGTTTGTCCAAATTATTTAGCAGCCCCAGACGTAGTTTCTTCGCGTCACTACCACCAGATATAGTAATGTATGGTAACTGCTCATCCTAATGGAGAAAAATAAAATTCCTAGAAAGTTAGTTGAAACTAACATTATGAACTGCAGGAGTCATGCTGCAGTGTGTCTGTAATGTTGATCAGTCATGGTTCAGCCAGCAACCAATGACAACATAAATAAAACGTTACACCAATTTCATCCTTTAAACCAGTGGTTCTCAACCTTTTTTCACTGATGTACCCCGTGTGAAATATTTTTTTTGCCAAGTACCCCCTAACCAGGGCAAAGCATTTATGGTTGGGAAAAAAAGACTTAAAAACAGAGCGCTGTGCCATCAGTATCTGATTTATTAAACTTTGGAACTGATAAACACATACAAAATTCAAAGATTTGAAAAAAAAAAAAAAAAACATTTTAAATGTTAATAATCCATGACTAGATTTATTGCAAATATTTCTCATCACTAAAATGTAGTGATTCAAACTAATGTAGTAAAA
This sequence comes from Centropristis striata, assembly GCF_030273125.1. Taxonomy (NCBI): domain Eukaryota; kingdom Metazoa; phylum Chordata; class Actinopteri; order Perciformes; family Serranidae; genus Centropristis; species Centropristis striata. The sequence goes on from NC_081535.1 coordinate 24,601,405, forward strand.
ACAGTGAGCATCTAACCATTTAAAACTATAACTGCTACGCTTCAACCAGACTCCATCTTTGAGTTTTCAAGTGATTGACAGGTGATGCCAGGTGGCATATGACAGGTTGGGTTGAACCATCCTGGTATGGGGGAGACTCTGGGTTTTTAGGAGAATTCAATTGAATAGCCTACTGAATATAAAATTAATTTTATGAACTTATATTTTCCTAAAATATTTATCAAATAATTATTTTTAAAGGATTTTTGCATGGATGCTACTTTTTAAATATATATTTTTAAAATCTCACGTACCCCAAGGGTAGGTGTACCCTCATTTGAGAACCACTGCTTTAAAGTACAATCAGCAAAAAATTGCTTTTAGTTATGAAAGTACAAAATCCTCAGCTTTTCTTTCTTTTCTTTTTTTTTAACTGAAGCTCACCACCTGTTGGGGAAACATACAGTCCTTTTCATAAAATGATGTCTACCCTACTTAAGTTTACAAAGCAAAGATCCACACCTGCTGCCTACAGACTCATGTCAGTGGAGCCACACTGGTCCGGGCCAGCAGCAGCACTTTGTTAGGACCACCAGGCTAAAACAGATGCAGTCTAATCCAATAGCCCTGCAATAAATCTACCTCCATCAAAGTGTGTGTGCTGCTGTTGAATTGTGTTGTTATGTTGACAGTTTCTAATATTTTGTTCACCCTATTTCTATCACTGAGGGCCGACTTAATATTAAACATCTCTTTGTGTAATATAAATAGACTGTGTTTTTCATCACCACATCTAAACAATTCATATTTCAACACAAACCGAACATTTGAACCGAAAACTGAAAACCAAGTGTAACTATGATCTGTGTCCAGTTCCAGGTTTTCGTTGTATTTTATTCCTTTATAAACTGACAGGTGCTGAGAAAGGAACCTTGGGGTCCTCACTTGTCCTATTGCAGCCTTGCTCCAGTTTTACAGACAGTAAATGGAGTGCATATTGATTGTTCAGGGACCAGTACCCTGTTTGAGAAAGTGGGTTTAGTGAAAACTTGAGTGAGCAGTGTCATGGTGCAGCTGCAGAATGTAGTTTAAAAGTGAAATAAAACAACTGATTATTGTTGAGCCAAAGTTCAAGTAGGAGATGCAAGTGTGGTAAATGATGAAAAAAATGGACAACACTGGTTACTTTAGTGTGTTATAATGTACTGACCCACTCTCTTTTTAAGGAAAAATGTGCAGTCTGCATATGAATGCATTAATATCTGTTCATCCGCTGGATTAAAACAGAGGCTCTGGCTACGTTTACACGAGGACGGTCTGAACAGAAGACGCAAAAGTGGCGTCGTGTCTTCACTTTTTATTCCTCGTTTAGACGAGCATTTTCGGGAGGAAATCTGCGTGCATACGGTGACGCAAGTGTGTGAAATTCGATTGTATGCATGCCAGGCGGCATCACTAACAGCAATAAGAGCACCTTTGGGCATGCAGAAGTTTTCATGCCACACATTTCCATCAGCTTCTCCTTCCACAAAGTTATCCACCATCCACTAGATCTCCCAGGTCTCGTTCACAGCCGTCTGGCTTGCCTACGACGAATTGCTGCATCCAAAATGTGATAGAGGTAATTACAGATCCTTCTCTGTTCAGTAATACTATCTGTACATATCCTGTACATTTGGTGGAAAGACTCCTGTAAGTTTATTAGAGCTGCCAGAGCAGCTTGAAGGTCCCACGCATGGAAATAATCCCACGTTTGTTTATTTTCCTGTACTGGAGCATGTATGTGACGTAAACGCATACGTGACGTGAGCAGATCTGAGCAGAGTTTTGCGTCTTGGCAGTGTAGACGGACACGCTACGGCGGAGCGTATTTAACTTTTCCACTTTGGAGGGTGGTTTCAGATCTTTGCGTTTTTAAGCCCCCAAAACGCCGTCACCGTCTAAACGAAAGGCACTTCTGATAAAATATTTTGTCGTTTTTACCCGCAAGCGTCCTCGTGTAAACGGGGCCTCTGTCTCTCATTTATCTCTTGCCATGGTTAATTGTAGTTTTGGAGCTCTGTTGAAGATGACTTTGCTTCATTCACCATGCATGAGCTTAACTCATGAACTGAGTGAACATACACTGCAAAAAAGGTGTGTCTAAAGTAGGGCCGGGACTTTAACGCGTTAATTAAGCTTAATTAATTACACAAAAATTAACGCTGTTATACTGTGGATTTTTTCTTCTTCCTCTTCCGGACGCAATTTCGTCCCGCTACTAGTCCTACAACTTGAAGAGTTGCAGGACAAATTATATATCAAAACGTGCGGTTTGATCGGGATTGGTGTACTATTACTTTTCTATACCGAATACTAATTTTTCGCGACGTAAGACACAAGTCTTGTGTATCGGTGTATTAATCCACGTTTCGATAGGTCATATAGTTTTTTTTATCAATACCTGTTCAATGACCACGATCATTTTTGGAGAAATTCTGAGATTATAATGGGTGTGTATTGCAGGGAATGTTCGTGTCACAGTGTGTGACATCATCGCCAGAGTGTAGAGGGAGAGAAAAAATTGTCAAAAAATAAATTTAAAAAATGCACTCCAGACCGCAAATTCCACTCTACAGAAATAATTTATACATAGAAACGTAGGAAAATTTGTCTTCTCACTCCCAGTCCTCTGGTAAAGCTGTCAGAGTTATAGTTTGGGCGTAGGACGCACAGATGCGCCACCAACACGCACCAATAGCCTCATTGCCTCCCATATTAAAAACGCAGGAAGATTTCTGAAAAAGGGAGATGTAACAGTTTTTTTAGATCGCTCTAACAAAGCTATTTTTTCATTTTTCTTAAAAAAAAAAACATATGTAGACATTCAGGAAGAACTCAGGACGCTCAAAGTGAAGTCGGATCAATGATAGGTATTATGGTTTTGCCAAAAATGCTTTCTGTTCGAGGCCAGAAATTCTAGTCTGTCCACCTCTGTTCCGGAACATTCGGCAGTTGGTTGCAGTTAATTCTGTTGATTGCGCTGCTCTGATTGCCTTTGATCTTTGCTCTGATTGCCTTTGATCCTTTGATGTGATTACAGTTACAGATACACGCACACACACATAAGAACAAATTTGTTCTTAAGAACGGTTCGTGAATGAGGCCCGTTGTCTCGAAGTTTTCTGCAAGCGGACTTTAAGGGTGCAAGTCCTCACTCAGTCTGTCAATAAGTCCACAGCCGCCTGATGAGTTCCGGTTTCTGTAGTCTGTCAAAGTTCTCATTTTACAGGTTCTCCAACACGTTTTCTACATACTTTTTTATGGTTTTGGGAGCCATTTCTCACCAAGATATCCCAGACTGCCGTGTCCTTTTTCGCCAGATCAGATCAAGGAAAAATGTTATCTCATAAAAAATAAAAATAAGTATTTTCTACATGAATTGTTTAGTCTATAAAATGTTTTTTATGTAAAAAAAAATAGCATTTACAATTTGTCAGAGCTCACACTGATGACATTAATTATCTTGTTTCATCTGACAGACAGACCAAAAATGAAAGACACTCATGTCACTCATGACAATTAAAAGCAGCAAACTGTCTTGTTTGTGAAGCTGAAACTTGAAAAAAAAAAGAAACTAAAATAAATGAAATAAAGCAGCAAATAAAACACACTGCATTTTAAAAGTTAAGACTCAGAGAAGCCAAAACAATGTTAATTTAATAAATTAATTCATTATACTAATTAATACATTGTCAAATGGCACTTTATCTTTTGTACATTTCATCTGAAATTAATGGAATCTGGAATTCAATCTGGAATTAGCATGCCTTTCTATTGTGCTTTGAAACAGCACTTTTTCTTCAGCATCAGAATCTTTCATCATATTTAACATAAATGAACAGTTCAACCTACAGGTATAGTTAAAAGTCATGGATTTAGATAAAATCCCAACGTTAAAAATAAGACTCATTCTATTTATTTTTTGTTGGGTAAAAACATTACGTGTCTGGTGAGAAAGTTCAATAATTAAATGATAGTCCGATAAAAATGTGCTAAGTCAAGATTCAAACCTTACATGAAAAATCCTCTCATTAAAAATGTATCTCCCCATTCTATATGAATTTAAATTAATTTAACTGTCAAATTAGAGGGAAGCAGCTCTGTTTGAACATAAATGGAAAAAAGCTAATTTTTCTTTTTTATAAAACTCAATGGAATCATAAAATGTACATCAATGTGTTTTTGGAGGTAGGTACCTTCACATTTAGATCAAACATGGTGTAAATACTGGAATTATAGTGCATTCTTTTGTAGGCTAATGGAATACGTACTAATACGTATATGTAGGCACTGGGGAGCAAGATGTGAACTTATGGGATAAGGGGCTTTAAGTTATCTTTTAATTCCAGCGACACAGGTTGGATTCCAGCCCTGGCTCGGCAGGGACAACTCACAGTGCTTTAGATTACGACCCGTACACTCTGTAGATATCCTGTAGATGACCAAAACGAGCAAGACATCTAACACCTTTAATAATAGAATAGGTATCCAAAAAAATAAAGTTACACCTTTGCTTAAAAGAATTCACATCTTGTTCCCCAGTGCCAGTATCTACTATGTACTACATAATGATACACCATTAATAAATATATATATATATATATATACACACATATATATATATATACACACACACACATATATACATATATATACACACACACATATATATATATACACATATATATACAGATATACATATATATACAGATATATATATATATATACAGATATACATATATATACAGATATATATATATATATATACAGATATACATATATATATATACACACACACATATATAGATAGATATACATATATATATACACACACACATATATATACAGATATATATATAGAGAGAGAGAGAAAGAAAGAAAGAACGACACCATAACTGCAGAGCAATTGTAATAACAACTGTCTGTTATGTATAGCGTGACCAATAAGGATTCCACTACATTATTCACTCCTCAAGCTCCTGAATGAGAAATGGCTCATTTTTCCCAAGGATTTTGTAGAAGATGTCCTTGCAGGTTTCACCGGCTTTCAGGGGACCAGAGTAGAGTGCCCTTATCTTGTCCTCATCTGTACATTTCGCACAGATTTCTGCATAAACCTCTTGTTGGATGACTTTTTTGTCGAGGAGATCATCCAAAATGGCTGCAAGGTTGCTCACTCTCTTGATCAGTGTCACTCGATGTTTATCCACAAAGTGCTCCCCTGAGGCTTAAGGGGGAGAAAAAGTAAAGTGATTTAATAATATCTGGTTTCTTTAAAAACAAAAACACCATAAACAGCTGTCATGCTCAAATGGTTTGCCACTGTTTGAATTGGACCGTTAATTTAAAGCTTCATTGGCTAAACTCAAGGTACACAACCCTGATTCCCAAAACGTTGAGATGTTGTCTAAAACATCAGACAGGGTTAATGTGCTGCATTCATGTTGTTTCTGAGTAATCGGAAAAATGTTTTCCTCATCATCCCGATCATGTCACTGAAAAGTTTATCTTGAAAAATGTAGCAACCAATTCTAGGCATCAGTGGCTGTTGGTAGAGCTTTCGTCCAGTAACCGGAAGGTTGGTGGTTGGATCCCTGACCATGGCAGCTACATGTAGAAGTGTCCTTGAGCAAGATACTGAACCCCAAATTGCTCCCGATGCTGCATTCATCGGTGTGTGAATGAATTCCCAATGGTGGCAGGTGGTAGCCTCGGCCTACAAGTATGAATGTGTGTGTGAATGGGTGAATGAGCGTAGTGTGTAGTGTAAGGCGCTTTGGATAAAAGCGCTATATAAGTGCACTCCATTTACCTTTTACAGGGTAAGTAATTACTATATAATAGGGGTGTAACGATACAGCTCACAAGAACGAGACGAGATTTTAAGAAAACTACGACACAATAAATGACTGGACCAACAGACTTTTATTTAACCTAGTTGCACATGCACTTTGATATGTTTTATTATAACTCTTTACATGAGGTAAGAATGAGCTTTTCATAAACTTCTTCTTCCACAAATTGAAACTAAAATTAAAATTTATAAAAGTTAAAAATAAGATGAATAAAAAAATATTTCTCTCTTTTTTTCAAGTGCAAACAATATGAGTCGTGTTTCCTTTAGGGAGAAGAATGGCCACCAGGAAAGTCTCAGGCCACGCCCTCTCAAATGTCAGCTCACTCTGTGTCTCCATTACAAAAAATCCCCCAGAGGGATTTATGAGACTCCAGAGGTGATGTATGGCTTTCCATCGTCGCGTAATCACTTAGCGACAGTTTCGACCGTGAGAACATAAGCGATGGATTAAACACGGGAGAAGCAACTGTGGCCGCCGTCGCTGACTGTGCACAACATCAGCAGCTGATCAAAACAGAGCAGCATGGCTAATTATTATGCAGATCATCACCGCTGATCTTAAACATACCAATCTTGAATTAACGGCATCGCTAACTGTGTACAGAGCGTCCGGTGCTTGTTGTAAACAAACAGAGATCGCTAAGTGAACACCTCCTGCAGCAGCAGCACATACACACTGTACTGCTACAGAGCTAACTGTTAGCCTATTAGCAATTTGCAGACTCCGGCTCTGCAGCTGCGAGAGACTGCTGGAGGAGGACTGTGCCGCTTCGATTCGTTCTTACTCTTCTTAACGAGCCGCCAGCCCCTGCGACGTCATTCTCCCTCCTTCTCCTCCTCTTCTTCTTCTTTTCCACTGCCCCCACAGGTCACAAATAGAAGTTTGGATAGCTCAAAAATCTCGCGACACAGATTTTTAACGCGACAAGAAATTTAGTCGAGTTTAATCTCATCACACCCCTAGTATATAATATATGTTAGTCTTAAGAGATCCTTACTGTAACGGATTTTTATTTAATTAATTTTGTAATTTTTTTTCAGCTTTAAATAGCAAGTGAAATTGACTTATTCTAAATGAATCATAATCCCCTCCTTTCACCAGAGCAGAGTTTTTCCACTCAGTTCTTCTAAAAATAATTTGAAATGTCTTACCTTGTAAAGGACCTGTGCTTTGATATGCTTCTGACAAAAACAAAAGAGATAAGAAAATATGAATGTAGCTCATTTACTGCCTTTATCCAACGATAGACATTTGCTTCACCGGTGATACATAACCAGTTAACTGAATTGAATAAAACTTACCTTTTAGAATTTTACGAGTCCATACAGGAAGCTCCTTTTCCCGTTTCAGCTGGAGCTCAATGTCTTTGTCTGGATTCATAATAAACAATTCGTAGAAGTTGGGCTCCATGCTTTCATATATGAGCTGTAATGTCTGTAGAAGGAATAAAAAATAAAAATGAGGAAAAGAAGTTAGACTGAGTGAGAGTGAACCAAAATATTTTTATATTCTTCATGTTTTCAAGTGAGGTTAAGAAAATTGGGGCAATATTGTTAATTATGTTGTTGAATATCTTAAAAATGACGAGGAACACAAGTAAGACATACAGGATGTTCCATCAGTATAACTGTACAGACCCAAATATATAAACTTAAATTAAATTAACCATGTATTAGAAATCAGTACTATGTCTGAATAGGCAATAGCAAGTTTATTTTACTGTGTAATATATCGCTAATTTCTGAAACAAAGGCAAATCTATACATTTCAATTCTAAACATACATCAGAATCCATTTCTTTGCCATCCAAATGTGCTGTAAGGATGAACCAATCATTCATCTTCAGAGGCTTCTTTGGATGTTGCAATTGGATTCTTTCATATCCAAAGGATTTTTCAGTCTCATCCAATTCCTGTTGAAAAGGAAAAAAATCTTGTCTGTGTTGTTCATTCATCAAATTATTTGTGTGGCCATTCTGTGTCTGATTATGATCAGTGTTGGTGACAGTAAGATATGAAATAACCTCTTTCAGAGCAGGGTCAGGTGGGATCAGGTAAACATGGAGTTTGAGGAATGGTCTGTTGGTCTTGTATACGAACACCTTGCAGTTTATTTCTACTGAAAAGCCAAGTTTGACCAGGACCATTTTCAGAGAGAAAGTTGGCTCACACAGCTTGACATGGGACGATGTGACCTCAGACACTTTTTCCACAGTAACTCCACAGTCATCTATGTGCAGGACTGCAAACTTGTCTAATATTGTAGGGTTGTCATCTGTAAAATTATACATTTATTTTTATGTTCAGCACACAAAACTAGTAGAAGGATCACACCAGGTTTTGTAGACATGCAACTAGAAATAAAAAAAATCTCATTTCATTTCATTTTCTTGATGTTGACTTACCAATGCAGATCCAGTGAGGCAGGTACACAACATCTAACTTCCCAGCAATGGCTGTGACGTCCATAAGGGGCCCTGCTGGCATGTACTGTATGCTTTCAATCTTCTCCATGTGATACTTCGAAGAGCAGAACTTGTACTTCAAGCTGACCTTTTCTTTACAGACCCAGCGCAAGCCAGAGACGCTGCATTCAAAGTTTCCTGCTTCAGACTGTAGGCTAAAACATGAATGAAAAAAGAGAGTTTGTGTATTCTCACTTGAAGGGACAGAACAGAGTAAATGTAAACTTAGGCCCCGTTTACACGAGGACGCTTGCGGGTAAAAAACGACAAAATATTTTATCGGAAGTGCCTTTCGTTTAGACGGTGACGGCGTTTTTGGGGCTTAAAAACGCAAAAATCTGAAACCACCCTCCAAAGTCGAAAAGTTGAATCCGCTCCACCGTAGTGTGTCCGTCTACACTGCCAAGACACAAAACTCTGATCAGATCTGCTCACGTCACGTATGTGTTTACGTCACATACATGCTCCAGTACAGGAAAATAAACAAACGTGGGATTATTTCCTTGCGTCGGACCTTCAAGCTGCTCTGGCAGCTCTAATAAACTTACAGGAGTCTTTCCACCAAATGTACAGGATATGTACAGATAGTATTAATGAACAGAGAAGGATCTGTAATTACCTCTATCACATTTAGGATGCACCAATTGGTGGGAGGCGAGCCAGACGGCTTTGGACGAGACCTGGGAGATCTAGTGGATGGTGGAGAACTTTGTGGAAGGAGTAGCTGATGAAAATGCGTGGCGGGAAAACTTCTGCATGCTCAAAGATGCTCTTATCGCTTTAAGTGATGCCGCCTGGCATGCATACCCAATCCAATTCCACACACTTTTGCGTCACCGTATGCACGCAGATTTCCTCCCGAAAAAGCTTGTCTAAACGTGGAATAAAAAGTGAAGACGTGACACCACTTTTGCGTCTTCTGTTCAGACCGTCATCATGTAAACGTAGCCTCAGGGTGTATCTGTTTTGAGTTTATTTGGTGCAAAATGTGGCATTAACACTTAAAATTGCAAATTTCAAGGACAAAGCTGAATGTTTTCTATACTTCCAGTTTGCTGTAACAAAGTATTTAAGACGTTATTTTAACCTGTAAGTTGTAGCCTCATCTGTACTGATCACTTCAGGGTCAAGTTTAGTCCAGTCACTGGAGACCTGCTGCAGAGGACAACCATTTGTACATAATAACGTTTTAGAACATCACATAAATTAACAAATTAATGAATGTAAGAGATTACCATCGTGCTGCCACAACCCTCAAGCTCCAAGCTTCCTGAAGGGAGAAACATATACATTTGTTTTAAATTATGTTATGTTTGTTTTGCTGCTTTAGCACCACATGCTACATTGCACTGCTTTAATATGAGAGCCATATGATGCACAGAACAAACAACTCAGTTATCACAGAGTACAGAGTAGCTACATGTAGCTGTTCGAGTAACGATGCCAAAGGAAACAAAAAAATGATACAATAAAAATACAGATTTGATTTGTTTTGTATTGAATGATTATTGCATCAAGAAAGGAAACAACTGGATGGAGGCCAACATCAACACACAAGTAAAGTAATGGGTGTTGATGTTGGAGTCCTGTCCTTTGTTGGAACGGTGACAAAACAGATTCCACAAAAGATGCAAAAATTTTAAACTTATCGATACTGTAACAACATATGAAAGTCTTCATATTGGAATAATAACGTTGGGGTTTTCATACCTTCAGATCCTAAGCTGATTTCAGAGAACCTCTGCACCAGATCTCTCCTGTTCATCTTCTCTAAAACCTCCCTGGTCACCTCCACAGACTGCAGGCCGTAGGTCTCCACCATCAGCTCTGCTACTTCAACTCTGCTTGCTATCTCCATTCGATACTTTGGGATTCCTGGGAAGCCTTTTTTTTTTTCAGTTTGCCGAAGGAGCCACTTGAATTCCTCAAAGTGCTTGTTTTTTAAATCCTCCAGTGTTGCCAAAATCTGCATTTTAAGTGATATCATAGTTACTTCCTGATGGATTCAAAGTAATCAAAGGGCATTTATGTAAAACCTCTTTACTGTCAGCGTAAACTATAACGATTAAATGAAATCTGCGTTGTGTGAAGTATGTGTGAGGTAACATTACTCACTTTCTGGAGCAGTATAGACTCATGTTTCTCTGAGGAGAAAGAAAACAGACAATGACTGAATGATTCAAAATCAGACTATAAGCAACATGAGTCGGATTAAGCTTCTTTTGAATAAAATCTATTATGAAGGATTAATTGCAAAATATTGCAAACATCAGAAAAGTCAATCAGAGAGAGAGAGGTTGATTCCTGCCATCATTAGCACCCATTAAATCTAAATGAGTCCAATGCAAAAGTTCTGCAACAAATATTCTAGTTGTTTTTAAATATATATTTTAAATTTGTCAAATGATACATTTCAGTGAGGCGATTCAAAGAGGCGATTATTAAGTTAATATTAATTCAGTTTAGAGATTAAAGTATTTGGCCCTGCAAAAACAGCAGTACCACAACTGGCCACTTGAGGCAGGCTCCTCCTCATAAAAAAGCTTAAAGCCTGGCTCACAAAACAGGTTTTAGTCTATGTATGGCTGGAATCTTTATACAGATCAACTGTTTAAATGATACAACGGCTTAAAGTTATGCATAATAAAGATCATGGCTGCTTTGAGTGACAGGTGGGTGCTGTCAGGTGGCGTTTTTTCACAAACGAGTCTTCAATCGGTGTGACACAGCTCAGAGCTTGGAGGAGTCAGGCACTGCCAAGATGGTGACAGAAAAATTTTTACACACCCAGGGGTTAGGGCTGGGCCATGTATTGCTAAAACGAAGAATGCTAAAACGTTGAGTGTGTGCAACCGAGTGAGAGCCATGCAGTTAAAGCTTCTGCATAGGGCCCACATATCTCCATCTCAACGTCATAAATTTAATCCTAACTCATCCCCACTGTGCCCCAAATGTAAAATAGAAACTGGCAGTCTCACACATTGTTTGTGGCACTGTGGAAAAATACAGCAGTTTTGGCAGGTCATTGGGCAGGAAATTAATAAGATTCTATCCACTAATAGAAATAACGACCCCTTATATCTACTACTTGGCATATCTGATTTGTCCATCACTGACAAATTTAAAAGAAAACTTCATCAAACACTTGCTTTCTGTGCTAGAAAGTGTATTCTTTTAAATTGGATAATGGATAAAGCTCCTTTTAAGGCTCAATGGCAAAGGGTGATACTTGAATATGTTGCTTTGGACTATCTGACATGTAGACTGCACAGCAGGGATGATGTTTTTCATAAAACATGGGATCCCTTTTTGTCATATACTGGTTTGAATATCTCTACCATTCTTGCAAGAGGGTTTGTATCGTAGCTGAAAATGCTCTGCCTTGTAAGTGACACCCTACCGTTTAATTGTTATGTTTTTGTTTCTGGTTACCTTTCTTTGATCACGTGAATGTATCATGCATGGCAGTGCACACTTGGTTTGTTTTACTTGCTTATCCTATTTTTGTAGGATGACTCCTGAATCTCTCGCCTAAATCTGAATTTAAATATGTATGTGAACCAAATGTATGTTTTTTGTTTTTGTCATATGTATGTGTTCCTGTTTTGTATTTTGAAAATTTAATAAACATATATTTAAAAAAAACAACAAACATAATAATTAATAAAATAAACCAATAAATATTAAAAAAAACACTAGGAAGGCAGCAACTACTCTTCCTGGGGTCAACATAAGTTATCATTACATCATAAAACAAACATACCAAAAAAAAATCAGATTAATCCAGGTTTTTAGTATATTTTTTATTGCTACATGGCAAACAAGGTTGCAGTAGCATTCATGATATGCACGCTGTTAAGGCTGTGCAATTGGGCAATTAGTTGAAAGGGGTGTGTTAAAAAAAATAGCAGTGTGGCATTCAATCAGTGAGGTCATCAATTTTGTGAAAAAACAGGTGTGAATCAGGTGGCCTCTATTTAAGGATGAAGCCAGTACTTGTTGAACATGCATTTCTCTTTGAAAGCCTGAGGAAAATGGGTCGTTCAAAACATTGTTCAGAAGAACAGCGTACTTTGATTTGACTGTTCAGCTAAAATGATAAAATTGATTGATTGAATTGATGAAATGCTTTAAAAAGGAGAGCAAAACCAGAGACATGTGGCAGAAAAGGGAAGACAACCATCAAAATGGATGGAAGAATAACCAGAATGGCAAAGGCTCAGCCAATGATCAGCTCCAGGATGATCAAAGACAGTCTGGAGTTACCTGTAAGAGCTCTGACAGTGAGAAGACGTCTGTGTGAAGCTAATCTATTTACGAGAATCCCCCGCAAAGTCCTACTGTTTAAAAAAAGGCATGTGCAGAAGAGGTTACAATTTGCCAAAGAACACATCAACTGGCCTAAAGAGAAATGGAGGAACATTTTGTGGACTGATGAGAGTAAAATTGTTCTTTTTGGGTCCAAGGGCCGCAGACAGTTTGTGAGACGAGCCCTAAACTCTGAATTCAAGCCACAGTACACAGTGAAGACAGTGAAGCATGGTGGTGAAGCATCATGATATGGGCATGTTTCTCCTACTATGGTGTTGGGCCTATTTATCACATACCAGGGATCATGGATCAGTTTGCATATGTCAAAATACTTGAAGAGGTCATGTTGCCTTATGCTGAAGAGGACATGCCCTTAAAATGGGTGTTTCAACAAGAGAATGAGCCCAAACACACTAGTAAAAAACCAGCAAAGTCTTGGTTCCAAACCAACAACATCATCCAATTGAGAACTTGTGGGGTGACATCAAAAATGCTGTTTCTGAAGCAAAACCAAGACATGTAAATTAATTGTGGAATGTTGTTAGAGAATCTTGGAGTGGAATAACAGCTGAAAGGTGCCACAAGTTGGTTGACTCCATGCCACACAGATGTGAAGCAGTTATAAAAAACTGTGGTCATACAATTAAATATTAGTTTAGTGATTCACAGGATTGCTAAATCCTAGAAACAAAAAAGTTTGTACAAAATAGTTTTGAGTTTGTTAAGTCAACGGCAGAAACTGCTATTTTTTTAACACACCCCTTTCAACTGATTGCTCAATTGCACAGCCTTAAGACTTGCATATCACGAATGCTGGGTCTTGTTGGTTTTCTGAGAATCTACTGCACCTACTGGTACCTTGTTTGCCATGTAGCAATAAAAAATATACTAAAAACCTGGATTAATCTGGTTAGTCACATTGGACTGCTATTATTTTGAACACTACTGTAAGTAAAAATCTGAGGCAAAGAAGAGCAAGAAAGTGAAAGACAAATAATAAAGTCACAAAACGTGAAAAGAAAACAATAAATCAACAATAAAACTATTGACAATAATGACTACAATAGCAGCTTATATTGTCAGTCAAACATTTTATAGTGTGAAACGCACAATGCCTTTAGGATTCCTAATCACATTACAACAGCAGAGTGATCTGACAATCTGATTGTCAAGTCAGTCCAGACATTCAGCGTTTGACAGAGTACCAGCCTGACTGAGAAGACACCTTTGTACCTGTGCACTCACCTGCTGTGGCATTAAAATGTCTTACTTCAGCTGAGGCTCTTGCAGCTGGAACAAAATATAGGGAGTATTAAAATACAATAACAATGGATTGGTCTTTGCCAAGTGTTTATTCATTCTGTTTCATTCTTACAGAAAACAAAGTGGTTTCTGCCACAGTAAGTTCTTCAGTCAAGATCCTTGAACAACTTGTAAATGAACAGTTGAAGAAGTTTTTATGTACAAATACACTACCAGTCAAAAGTTTTAGAACACCCCAATTTTTCCATTTTTTTTATTGAAATTCAAGCAGTTCAAGTCAAATGAACAGCTTGAAAGGGTACAAAGGTAAGTGGTGAACTGCCAGAGGTAAATAAAAAAAGGTAAGCTTAACCAAAACTGAAAAATAATGTTTTCAGAATTTAAAAAAAATATCATTTCAGAATTATACAAGTAGGCCTTTTTCAGGGAACAAGAAATGGGTTTACAACTTAACTCTATGGAGTCTTGGGCTATTTTGTCCATTTTTGAATTCTTTTCATGGCTTTGTAAGTCATTTTGTGCCTTTTTTGGTCATTTTGTGTCATTTTGTGTGAGTACACTGAGACATTAAACTGCATAATTTTCAATTAAATTGTGGAAAAGTTGGTGTGTTCTAAAACTTTTGACCAGTAGTGAACATTGTATCCAAACATCAGATTGGCTTCAGTGAGCAACATAGCACTATTTCCGCTGTGATCAAGGTCTTGAATGACAGAAGCATTATCTGTGTGATCAGTTACCACCACGCCCCCTGAGGAGAATTTAACATAGGAATATAATGTCAGCCATTAGAAATAGTACCGAGTAGTTCTGCATCCTCGTAGCAACCTATGTCTCTCAGTATCTCCACAGCCACTTGAACAGCTCCGGCTAAGGTAAAAGTTGAAACCAGCACATCTGCGACTTCCAAGCTGCTTCTCCCGTTCACCGAGGAGCGTCTGACCCGCGGCAGTCCTCTGCGGATCACTAGCTTGAAGCAGAAATGCTCAAAGTTATGCTGCGACAGGTTCTCCAACGTTTCAGCCAAAGTCCTAGTCCTAGTCCTAGTTTTCGAGGCCATTTCTCATGAACAGATCCCGGTCTGCTGTGTCGTTTTTCCTGATCAGCATAACAGGAAGACGCCAAGAGTCGACTTCTCCTCCGGGTAAACAACTGCTGCCGCGCTTGGATAGAAATGGTGCGTTCAAATGCTGTGGGACTTTTTACGATATTGCCTTTCAGTAAAAACAACAGTAAATAGTGTGTATAAAATATAAACGCACTAGGGATGCAACTGACAATTAGCCTATGTTTCTTTTTCACTTAATCTTACAGTCGATCAATTTCTAGTTAACGGCAAGTTTCCTGATTTCAGTGTTTTGTTTAGATTGTCTCACCTTTGGGTGCTGAGCTCCTGTCTGACAACCTCTGCACCAGATCAGTCCTCTTCATCTTCTTTAAAACCTCCTCGGTCGTCTCCACAGACTGTTGTCCGTCAGTCTGCACCAGTAAAAACACTATGTCCTGCCTGTGTTTTAATAAAAATAAGAAATTAACTTAAAACAAGATAAATGATCTAACACTTCTAAATCTAAAGTTGTTTTTTTTTTATCTTGGTAAGAAACAAGGTCAGTGCACTCTGCTCGGGCCAGTTCATCGCTGCTTGCAGCTTTAATTGATCTTGTTTTAAGAGTTAATTTCTTATTTGAAGCATACAACATGCTTATTTCTAGATTTAACAATCTTAATTTAAGAAATCTTGTCAAGTGAAATTATCTGTCCATTAGCAAGATCATTTCCCTCAGATTTAGTGTTTGTTTTTTAGTGTTTTTATCTTGTTTTTAGACACACCTTTTTTGCAATGTACTCAGAGTTGATTGAAAAAAACTGCAGTTGTTCTGGAATGAAAAATGTAGAGTTTGTCAGCTCAGAGATCAGGGTTAGACTCAGTGCAGGTCTTTGTGAAACAGGCCTCAGGGAGCGGAGCATCCCTAGCAGAGACACAGCTGCACTGACTGCCTCATTAAAAGCTTGGGAACACCTTCTATTAGACAGTTCTAGAGTTGTTTGTGTTGTGAAACCACATTGTGGAGCTACAGTTTGACTGGCATTTCTCCTCATTACACCAAACTGCCACATATTAATATCAACCAGTGTCGCATTAAAACACATGCTGTCAGTATGAACTGCACTAGGGCTGCAACTCACAATTATTTTCATTATCGATTAATCTGTCGATTATTTAAACGATTAATCGTTGAGTTGTTTGGTCAATAAAATGTTGAAAAATATTAATCAGTGTTTCCCAAACCACAAGATGACGTCCCTTAAATCTCTTGTTTTGTCTACAAACCAAAGAGATATTCAATACAATACTATACTCGTGTGCTAATATTGTTGTTAAACTATTGGTAAACTAAATACATTTACTCCATCTGCTTGAACTTCCTCTGCCCTATTTAGAGTAAGATTCTATTATCACAAAAAGATATATTTTATATGGATATGGCAAAATCTGTGTCTCAAGTAATATCTCTACAGGTTGTTTATATCAAGGCAGGAGTTTGTGATTTGAAAGTTTGTTAACAGGTCAGGTCACAGACATGATGTGCTGAGCAGAAAGATAACTGTCTTCTCTGCTAGGTGACATGACGTGTCCACGTATTGAATAAACTGACAAATCAGCAGATCTAAAGGAGGCTCCTTCTCAGAAGATCAGCCTACATTTTTTAGTAAACCTCTATCAGGCTATAAAATGGGTTCAGGGAAAACAGACTTCATGAACTGACCAGCCTATGTGTTGTCAGGGAAACGTAAATTGAACCCAGAGACTCTGTAACTGCACATTTCTTGACGTATTGTAATAAAATGAAGTTAAACTGAGAACTCGGACGTCTCCTGCTCATCATTCCCCATCAAAAGATCTGCGCAGAGAAATAGGTGAGAGGTTTTTATGTTGGAGTCAGATAAATTCATTTTAAAGGTTTCCTCATCCTATTTCCCAACACCCCGGTACCGTATCTTGTCTATATCCAAGTGTGAAAGATGAGGGAGGATGTGCATTTGTGTGTTGAAGAGGGAGGAAGAGGAGAGAGGTTGGCTGTGTACCCAATACAGAGACAGATATTCTTCTGGAAGTGTCTTAATCCTGTTGATTTGCTTCATTCTTTACAACCCGAATCCTGATGAAGTGTGAGAAAAACCCTGTTTCCTGCGGTTAATTCTGTTATCTGGTCAAACTATCCCTCTGAATTGCGAAGAGGTCCAAACCTTGGTGAGTTTGATCTTGAGTGTCAGGTTGCGCACCATGAGTGAAAGGTCCATCATCACAGACAGATGTCTGTGATGATGTCTGTCTCTTATGCTACCAATTCACCAGAAGACTTTGAAAAGATTTGTAAAAGAGTCCTGGAAGACCATCAGCTCACGCCTACTCACATCTAAAGACAAATGTTTTTTGAGTTTTTAGTCTCACACTGAGATTCTACAAAGACTGTCAATCTTTCAGGGTCACTATTTTCAAGACTACAACTAGATTCTTTTAGCAGTTTTTTTTACCTACAATGCAATTTTTTCCCCATCATGCTCTTAGTAAAAACTTACAAAAACAGGAGAAGCAGCTTTTGGCTCCAGCTGCTCTAGTGTGCAGTGGTTTGTGTTGAAAAACCAACAAAAAGAAGAGCAAAATACCCCTCACAAAGCTGAAAAAGCTGTTTTAATCACATGAAAAATTGACTATTTTACAGTAAAAATAGACAGGAAGAATAAAGGAAAGGAACATTTAGAAATTAATTCATGATATACGTTTATGTTCTATTGAATTATAATTTAATTGAATATTATATTTATCAGCTCTATCAACTTTCATTTAGTTAATCATACATTAATCATCGATTATTTATTCATGTATACATTTTAACTGGGTCTCCTTACTGTTCTCTTTACTAAGAAACAGCGCCTCCAAAGTCCCTCTTGTGGCCGTAAATATATTACATCTCTTTTTTTTTTTTTTAGGACTGAGCTTACTAACATTATTGTGATGTTCCTTTTTCCTGTGGAAGTGGTTTTACTGGCCGGTCTTGAACCCGGGACCTTTCCCCCTCTCATCTATTGGTTGTTGATTGTGTTACATCACTGAGACTTGAGATAATATCAAACACATTTGATATGATCCAAACCCAAGACTAGGAAAAGACTGATATGAAACAGAGCAGATTACTACCTTAAACTTAACCATGGAGATGACAGGAGCGGCGTGACTTCAGTAAAACTCCTAGATTTACTAAAGACTTTCAGTTTGTAGTGGGACTGGGGAAAAAATCTGTATGATTCAATAGTTAAAATGTGACTGAATGTATGAACCAAAATAATACATCAGGTACCCAATAGAAAAATCTTGCTCTTTATTAACAAACTCTTCACTTGAACTGAACAATATTTACACATTAATATATGAAAAATAAAACAGAGGTCAAGCTAACATAGCAGAAGTGAAAGAACCAAGCTGTATACATTACACAGGAGACATGTTAACATGGTAATTGATGGTAACTTGGAAAGAATGTCAGTGTGCTTGCTGGTCCGATCTCTATTGTGTTTACATTTTATCAAACCCGCGGATCCTCCTGGCCAGTTGAATGTCACGGGGGAACAAAGTGACCCGTTTGGCGTGGATAGCACACAGGTTGGCATCTGATAGTAACAGGACCAGAAATGCCTCTGCAGCCTGGAGGACAAGGAGGAGGAAAGCCGTTAATGTTAAATGACAGAAATTAGCTTATTGCTAATTGGCTTGAGCTCTTTTATTAATTATTTGCTGTGTTTAGGGACTTGGTGGTCAGTTTCGACTCGAAGAAATCTGAGAATCTGGAAAGTTTAATTTAAGGAACAACACTTTTCCTGACTTTTCAGGACTTTTTACCATCCATCCATCCATCCATTCATTTTCCTCCACTTATCCGGGGCCGGGTCGTGGGGGCAGCAGGATAAGCAGGGCATTCCATATGTCCCTCTCCCCAGCCACAACGTCCAGCTCCTCCTGGGGGACCCCGAGGCGCTCCCAGGCCAGGCGAGAGATATAATTCCTCCACCGTGTTCTGGGTGTTCCCCGGGGCCTCCTACCAGTTGGACGTGCCCGGAACATCTCTAACAGGAGGCGCCCGGGAGGATCCTTACCAGATGCCCAAACCCCTCAGCTGGCTCCTTTCGACGCGAAGGAGCAGCGGCTCTACACCGAGCTCCCTCCGGGTGTCTGAGCTCCTCCCCCCTATCTCTAAGGCTGAGCCCAGCCACCCACGTCCACGTAGACGGAACGGTAACGAGATACTTGAACTCCTTCGCTTGAGGCAGTACCTCTCTCCCCATCCAGAGGGGGCAGTACACCGTTTTCCGGCCAAGAACCATGGCCTCAGACTTGGAGGTGCTGACTCTCATCCCAATCGCTTCGCACTCGGCTGCAAATCACCCCATTGAGTGCTGGAGGTCCCCGGCTGCGCCTTGAGATCCTGTCCATGAAGACCACGAACAGAATCGGAGACAAGGGTCAACCCTGGCGGAGGCCAACACCCACCGGGAACGTGTATGACGTTGTGCCGAGTATGCGGACACAGCTCTCACTTTGGTCATATAGGGACACAGATAGCTCGTAGCAACGAGCCTGGTACCCCATATTCCCGCAGTACCCCCCACAAGACTCCCTGAGGGACACTGTTCATAGGCCTTCTCCAAGTCCACAAAGCACATGTAGACTGGATGAGCAAACTCCCATGACCCCTCCAGAAGTCTCGCAAGGGTAAAGAGCTGGTCCATTGTTCCAGGACGGAAGCCGCATTGTTCCTCATGAATCTGAGATTCGACAATCGGCCAGAGCCTCCTTTCCAGCACCCTGGAGTAGACTTTTCCGGGGAGGCTGAGAAATGTGATTCCACGGTAATTGGAACACACCCTCCGGCCCCCTTTTTGAAAATGGGAACCATCACCCCGGTCTGCCACTCCACTGGCACTGTCCCAGACCTCCACATGACACTGAAGAGGCGTGTCAACCATGACAGTCCAACAGTGTCCAGAGCCTTCAGCATCTCAGGGCGAATCTCATCCAAACCTGGCGCCTTGCCGCCGGGCAGCTTTTTGACTCCCTCTGCGACTTCTGCCAGGGATACTGATGAGTCTTCCCCTGAGTCTTCAGACTCTGCCTCCTCCACAGAGGACGCTAGACGTTCCCAGTTCACCCTCACTACACGTTTGGGTATGCCAGGTCTGTCCAGCAGCCTCCCCGCCACCTGATCCAACACACCACCAGGTTGTGATCAGTTGACAGCTCTGCTCCTCTCTTCACCCGAGTGTCCAGAACATGCGGCCGCCGATCTGATGATACGATAATAAAATCGATCATCGATCTTTGGCCTGTTACTATCATTGGAAAGTCAAAAAAGAAAAAAAGTAGTGTGTGTATATGCAAACAAACAACAACAACAACTACAGCCATTATTCATTGTGTTATTACAATTGTAATAATGGCGTGTTACGTTTGTAGTAGGCAGCGGTTATGTGTTATTATGGTTTGTGGAAAATGTATTATGTTAGTGGGATTATTGCTTTAAAAGCTGCAGATTTTTATTATGTTTGTACTTTATTACGTTTGTGGACATTATCACATTTGCGGGCTTTATTCTGGACTTTATTCTCTCAAATATTGTTTTTAATGTTTGTGTGTGAGTGTGTACATGGCCCTGCAGTCTCATGCCCTTTTATGGGGATTGGCTGTGTGTTCACCTGTGCCAATTATGTTCAACTGGCATACGAGAAAACGTGATTTATCATTATAAGAACACAAAGATGAACAATTCTGAAGTCCAAGAAAACCTTCATGTATCTAACACAGACTTATCTTCAATAAAGAAGAATTACAGCATCTTAGCTTGGTGGTGGAGGCAACAGCTTACCTCCTGCAGGGCCAG
This sequence comes from Centropristis striata, assembly GCF_030273125.1. Classification (NCBI taxonomy): domain Eukaryota; kingdom Metazoa; phylum Chordata; class Actinopteri; order Perciformes; family Serranidae; genus Centropristis; species Centropristis striata. Next base: position 24,622,257 of record NC_081535.1, read on the forward strand.
AAGAGCGTAGACCTGCCATTGAAGAGCTGTACCGGAAAAAGTCTGGCACACCTCACGAACCTGAACCAAGACAACATAACATCACAACCAACATAAATAACTGCATAGAAAATGCTATATTATAGTGCTTAAATGTAATTGTTATTTATTTGGCAAATAACAAACTGAGACTGTGGTCCAGGCCAGGCAACAAAACACCCAATGGGGATATTTTTTCCTTTACTCCCATCAAAATTAATCTTTATACAATGAAATTACCCATGAAAAGTAAACATTTTTTGTATTACAAGTTTCTTTTAACCCATTTAAGCCAGGAAAGCATTACCGCATTTCTACCATTAAAACCGGGAGCGCTGTTGCGTTATTCTACCATTAAAGCCGGGAAAGTGGATAAGTCATTTTGTAGTATTTGTAGTTTTTTTCCACCTAATTTCGGTCTCTTGGCCAATGAAATGCATCAGAATACATGTGGGAGTGTCACAATGCAACATGGGACTTTTCCAGAACTTTGAAATCATGGCGGAAGACGACTATAGCGGAGGGAGCTCAGAAGTAAGTGACGAGAGCCATCTTGATGAAAATAGCGCAGATGATTTTTTTGCTGATCCGGAATTTGAACCCTCGGAACCAATCGACCGGGATTTATGGATGAGGAATATGTTTTTAGACGACATATTTTCACAGATGAACAGACAGGTTTGTGGCCATCTGGAGATAATAACAATAATAATACTAATTGTGATGATGACATAAGAAATCATGACTGTTTATGTCTTATATAAGGACTGTAAACAGTAGTTTACAGTCCATACACATACTAGTGCACTTTATTTTTACATTTTTGATTGAAAATAGTGCTGCTCAGTTGGTAGAGCACCTGCCCCATGTGTTGAGGCTTTAGTTATTATAGTTATAGTTCTCACTGCCATTTCCTGTCTCTTTCAATTCTCCTGCTCAACAAAAGGCCAAAAGGTCTTTTTTTCTCTATTTGCTGAGTTTGTTGATTTAAAAAAAAACTTTATTGAAGGTTTGGACAAATAAACTCAACTTCTCATGAAAGCCACGGGTATAAGCTCTCAAATACTTTTTGAATTTCGTTTAATTGACAAGATTTCTTGTCAAGTGAAATTAAACACTTAAATTAAGAAATTAACTCTTAAAACAAGATAAATTATCCAACACCTATTTTTCTTTTTATCTTGGTAAGAAACAAATAATTTGCAGTGCACTCTGCTCGGGCCAGTTCATCGCTGCTTGCATCTTTAATTGATCTTGTTTTAAGAGTTCATTTTTTATTTTAAGTGTACAACATGCTTATTTATAGATTAATAATCTTAATTTAAGAAATCTTGTCAAGTGAAATTATCTGTCCATGCAGCAAGATAATTTCCCTCAGATTTAGTGTTTTATCTTGATTTTAGACACACCTTTTTTGCAGTGTAGCAATCCTGAAGCCCTGAACCCTCATGGACTTTACGCAAAAATATTTTACATATCATACATTTTTTTATTTATTCATGACCAAACCACATTGGAAACCTACAACTGGATTCCAATCTTACACACCTACACATCTTTTAAGCTGTAAACTAAATCGTATAACTGTACTGTAATGTTTAAATATTAGCATTGTATTGCTTCACATCGCTCAATGGCCCTCTCCTGTTTTAACCTTCAATGTAGTGGTTTCTTGTAAATGTATGCATGCCAGCACAGCCAATATTCCAGACTGAACACTCATGTGTCAGTCCCCCTTGTTTATTGTTTTCTCTATTCAAACGCTTCCAGGTATCCCCTGGTAACCCTGTATTTAGAAAGACATGCAACAAAGGTCAACAAACCCACAGCTGGATTCAAACTGGGTACTTGCGGTTCGTGGTCGGTGTCCTACTCCAAAGCTACAGGACCAAGACAACTCATTCCACTCTAATCACATTCTCTTAATGTATGCAGAGAAACTAGGCGCAGCTATTATTTTTCCTCACCAAGCGAACGAAGGGTCCCCTCCTGAGCAAAAGATCTGTGCTCTTCTGGTAATTGCGGATCTCCATTAAGGCCTTGGTCCCTGGTCGAAACCTTCTCTTCTTAGAAGACTTAGACTTAGAAGTCTTTTCTGGAAAATGAAAAAAGACTGTTTGAGTTTATAGTGCAATGACAGGAATATACCAGTAACTGATTTGTGTGTGTGGAACATAAACATAATAACCATTATGTTCTTCAATCATTATGTTCTTCAATCACTCTTACTTGGCTGAGATTTGGAACCAGAGGGCCCTGGAGACGGCTGTGGGGGACGACGTTTGGGGGTTGTGCCCTTCCTGCGAATGGCAGAGGAATCATGGGCTGCGGAAGTCCGACGTGGCATTTTTCTGTAGAATAAGATAACAACAGCTTGCAAAAATACTAATGCAATGGCATAAAGCAGGGGTCTCAAACTCAAATTACCTGGGGGCCGCTGGAGGCAGTATCAAAATTACCAAAAGAAGACACAAAATTACAACAAAAAAAGACACAAAATTACAACAAAAAAAGACACAAAATGACAGAAAAAAATGACCAAAAAAAAAAGACATAAAATGACCAAATAATGACAGAAAATGACCAAAAAGACACAAAATGACCAAAAAAGACACAAAATGACAGAAAAAACTAAATTACTTAAAGAAGAAACAAAATAACCAAAATAAGGACACAGAATTATCAAAAAAAGACACAAAATGACAGAAAAAAATTACCTAAAAAAGACACAAAATGACCAAAAATAGTGACAAAATGACCAAAAAGACACAAAATGACAAAAAAAAAAAAAAAAAAGACACAGAATTACCCCCAAAAAAAGGTAATTAAAGGAACCTTCCACACACAACACGCTAAAGTGCCATTCACATAAAACTCACATTAAATTGGCCTGCGGGCCGCGAGTTTGAGACCCATGGCATAAAGGGATATATAGTTAGCCTAGCTAAACTACTTGAATGGTCTACAGAAAAACATGGTGCAGGAGGCAGAACAAAAGCAGCATCACATTTGAAGTAGCTAGCATCATGATGATAATTATGCCTCATAATGGTAGTTAAAGCTTATTTAGCATCCAACTTATCAGCTAGCTGTCTACTGTATGAACACATTTTCATGTGCTATTTGAAAGTTTAACATTAATACCAAACATCAAATATATTTAAGGCATAATATCACCAAAACTTAATTCACTTTATGTAGTCCACAAGCTCAAATGTGTGGCTTCAATAGTCTTGACTAGTCAGAAACCTGTGGGTGACGTCACAGAGACTACGTCCTTTATTTCTCCAGTCTAATAGACTATGGATCTATGGGTGGGCATGGCTTCTGTAGCCCTGTAGTAAACAATGTGCTTTGTAGAGGTGATTGAGAATAGCTTAGAGATATTCAAGTGTACTTGCATAGAACCTGGTTGTTTTAGTGAAAAAAATACTAAAAAATATGAACATGTTAAGGGCCAACCAGGATTTATTCCTCTTTATTCCCATAGAAAGTTCCCAACTTTGAAAATTCCCGGAATTCCGACACCCTAGTTGTAAATCTAAATAGTATAACTAAAATGAACTCCTTGATGACTATTTTATCTTGTGACAAAGTTTTAGATTTCAATTTTATATGAAAACTAAAAAAAAAAATTATACAAAATCCAACTCAAAACCAAGCAGTAATATATATATACTAATTTAAATATAAAAAAAATAATAGAAAATATAAGTTTATTTGATAGGGAAATTATTATCTAGATAGTGATAGTTATTATAATATTTCTTTATAATATTAAGTCTAAAATACACAAATCGTTGAATAGAGTTGTTAAACACTTATACACACACTAATAACAAAAAAAATGTGAAAATGTTTATTCACAAAATATAAATTCAACAAAACAACTGCATGGGAGGACGAAACAATAATGTGCAGATAATGCTGTCATTTTAATACGTAAAACTGTTTCCCTATGTGTGTCAACTCAAAACACAGATGTTTTATTGTCTACCAGGGATATTACAACTGACGCTACATTTAAGATATAGTCCCACGTGGATTCCGTTTGATTTCAAATGGACATTATCGACACTTTTACGTCTTGTTCGAAGTAAGTCCGTTCCCTATGACTCTATGACTCCCCGTGTCTATTTATACAGGTCTGTTATGATAAAATAATATCTAATATCTAATATCTAATATGATAAAATAGTTGTAACTTACCTGTGGTGGTGAACAGTATGTGCGGACTTCACGCTTGAATTGTAACGGGCCGGTAGCGCTCCAACGTCCACCTGAGTTTAAATACGGACTCATCACAGCCAATCACCTTCCTCTTCTTCTTCTTCTTCTTCTTCTTCTGTTATTTTATTTTTTGAAAAACGTTTTTTTTAGTTTAGTTTTTATTCGTCTTATGATTTTTAACGTGGTATTTGTTGGGTGCCAGGATAAAAATTGTCACAATAAATGTTGCCTTTATTTCCTTTGTCTTTATTTTTAATTTTTTTTTTAGCTCCAATAAGTTTATTAAGTCATAAAAGCAAATAGATGAAATAGATTTCATATCAACCAAAAATGTTTACTTATGAAAAAAGTTGACAAAGACGAAAACGAAGGACATTTTCACTATAATTTTGGTTAGTTTTAGTTAGTTTTGTAACCACAAAATACAGTTTCAGTTAGTTATTGTTTTTTTTAAAACTCTTGTTTTTGTTTTTATTTCAGTTAACGAAAATGCTTTTTCAATTCTAGTTTTGGTTATTTCGTTATTTTTCGTTAACTATAATAACCTTGTTTTGGACTAATGGACATACTACAAAATAAATAAATATAAATCAAATAATCACATTCTATCTATCTTCTGATAACTCCTCCCCCCCCCCCCTAAAAATATAAGTATTGCCTCATAACCTACATGACCTGAATTTAACTGTAGTTCCTTTTGATACTTTGAGCAATAAATAATAACAGAATTCACTGTTTCCTGTATGTTTCATGTCAAAACGTTCAGAAGTGTTCTATTAACACCAGGGTGCCCAAATCTCATCCTCTGGATGAGGTCTTCTTCTTTTTTAGTTCTGCTACTTTCTGTTATTTCTCCTACTTTCTATTGAATACCATAGTAATAACAACATTTAGTTTCCCTGCTTCATTCCTGCTGACATTTCTTTCTCATTTCTGATGCGATTATGCTTTTAACTGCAGTCTTACTAAAATTCTAATAAATAATAATTGTCATATTTACTTCTAATATTCAAACTCAGTCTTCTGCATATTTGTCTGCGAGTTTGTTACCCTCTATTGTGTATTCTGTATTATCTGGAATGAATTTCACTGTTATTCCTGCTTTGTTAATTCTGAAGATGATTTGAGCCACTTCTAGCATAATGCCCTGGTTCTTTTTGCCTTTTTTCCATTCTAAAAGGTGCAGGTCAACAACTATCTCTCCTAATAACCAAGGTGGGAGAACAGAAAACTTTATTTCATAAAGTGTGTTCCCTGTAGCTCCTGGTCGGTTTTCTTATTGTCAAGGCTGTAACACTCCCTATGTCCCTTTGTGCTTGCCCAGTATGTCAGTGCTCATTGTCTTCCACTAAGGATTTCCATTCATGTCTACTTGTAAGGCAGACACTGGGTTGTTTCCATGGCCCCGTAAGAGAGTCAGGCCTCGAGACACTAGATATATCTAACTTCTTTAACCGATTGGCGTTCAGGGCTCACTTTTAGGAATATATTGGAGATACTGGTGTAACGTGAGGGTTCGATGTGTGGTGGTTGGATCATACTTCATAAGGAGAGACAGCAAGATGGAGACAGATAACTTTCTTAAACAGCCTTTTTACTCAGTCACCAAACTTCATAACAACCTCACTTCCTGGTTTCTCACATCCCACCAGACTGAATTAACCAATCAGAAGCCAGTCCTAAACTGTCTTAAAGACGCAGCTGTAAACATTCAATATGTAAATATGTAAATAATAAATGTGCAACATAAATACACAAACAGCCAACTGATGAAAATTATAACATTGTAAAAGCACCTTTTAGTAAATTAACTCAAATATAAATTATATTAAGTTCTGAACCTTCTGAACCTTACACTGGTATCATATGAAACTAGAGGATCTAAGGAATATACATTGCTCTACAAAGTCTCACTGGCTACTACTGATGACTAACATCATCCCACATGAAGAAAACTGGACTCATTGAATCCACAAGAGTCTCAGCTTCCCACTGATAACCACTTTATGTCATTTAAAGCCTGTTTAGGGACCTCAATATGCACAAATACTCACATACAGTAGGTGAAAATGGTAAATGTGTACTACATGAGAAAAACTGTGTGGTTTAGGAGACTTGTGGGAACACAGAGAGCCTATTTTCATTGAGATCACATGACCTCAGAGGTCAAATGACCGCTTTGAAAATCACCACCAAACATCAAAAAAAAGCTTTGCACCATTATTTCGACAACTTCTGACATGATACCTGAATAACATGGTGCCTATACTGCCCTAAAAAGTCTAAATGCAGTAACTACATTTTTGGTACAAAAAGATATATTTTATATGGATATGGCAACATCTGTGTCTCCAGTAATATCTCTACAGGTTGTTTATATCAAGGCAGGAGTTTGTGATTTGAAAATTTGTTAACAGGTCAGGTCACAGACATGATGTGCTGAGCAGAAAGATAACTGTCTTCTCTGCTAGGTGACATGACGTGTCCACTTATTGAATAAACTGACAAATCAGCAGATCTAAAGGAGGCTCCTTCTCAGAAGATCAACCTACATTTTTTAGTAAACCTCTATCAGGCTATAAAATGGGTTCAGGGAAAACAGACTGCATCCAGACTTCATGAACTGACCAGCCTATGTGTTGTCAGGGAAACGTAAATTGAACCCAGAGACTCTGCACATTTCTTGACTTATTGTAATAAAATGAAGTGAAACTGAGAACTCGGACGTCTCCTGCTCATCATTCCCCATCAAAAGATCTGCGCAGAGAAATAGGTGAGAGGTTTCTATGTTGGAGTCAGATAAATTCATTTTAAAGGTTTCCTCATCCTATTTCCCAACACCCCGGTACCTTATCTTGTCTATATCCAAGTGTGAAAGATGAGGGAGGATGTGCATTTGTGTGTTGAAGAGGGAGGAAGAGGAGAGAGGTTGGCTGTGTACCCAATACAGAGACAGATATTCTTCTGGAAGTGTCTTAATCCTGTTGATTTGCTTCATTCTTTACAACCAGAATCCTGATGAAGTGTGAGAAAAAGCCTGTTTCCTGCTGTTAATTCTGTTATCTGGTCAAAATATATATTATACAATATTCTTGTCCTTTTGCACATTCTACTTATTTACTTATTCTTATATTCTAAGTATATTATCTATTGTATGTATCTCCTGTATAGACAAGGCAAGTTTATTTATATAGCACAATTCGGACACAGGGACATTCAAAGTGCTTTACAGGGGCAAGATTAAAATACATAAAACACATTAGAAGACATTTAAAAGCGAATAAAAAAAATTAAATAAAAAAAAGTGAATGAATAAAACATTTAAGAGCGAATGAATAAAAATTACAGGTTAAAATGGAAACAGAAAAGTCTTCAGACTTGATTTAAAAGAGCTGAGAGTTGCAGCAGACCTCAAGTTCTCTGGGAGTTTGTTCCAGAGATTTGGTGCATAAAAACGCTGCTTCTCCTTGTTTAGTCCTAACTCTGGGGACTGTAAGTAGACCTGTCCCAGACGACCTAAGGGCTCTGGACGGCTCATAACGTATCAGCAGATCGGTAATGTATTTTGGCCCTAGACCATTTAGGGCTTTTTAAACCAACATTAATATTTTGAAATCATCTTTAATTCTTGATATGTTTTAAGGTGGTAATAGGCAGACTTATTAATTGTTTTAATGTGTTTTTTGAAATTCAAGCCTGAGTCTATGACAACACCAAGATTTCTGGCTTGGTGTGTGGTTTCTATAACATAACAGATTTAAGCTCTGCACTGACTTTTAATTGTTCATCTTTGGCACCAAAGACAATTACTTCAGTTTTGTCGCTGTTTAATTGAAGAAAATTTTGGCACATCCAATCATTGATTTGTTCAATGCACTTACTTAGTGTTTGAATTTGACTATAGTCACCTGGTGATATGGTTATGTTAATTTGTGTGTCGTCTGCATAATTGTGGTAGCATAATTTGTTCTTATTCATAATCTGAGCTAGTGGGAGCATGTAGATGTTAAACAGAAGAGGCCCAAGAATAGAACCTTGGGGAACCCCACATTCAATATTTGTTCGCTCGGATGTGAAATTGCCATTGACACATAGTATTCTTTGTCCTTTAAGTAGGATTCAAGCCAGCTTAGCACAGTTCCAGAAAGTCCAACCCAGTTTGCAAGGTGATCTAGTAATATGTTGTGGTCAACTGTGTCGAAAGCAGCACTGAGATCAAGTAAAACTAAGACAGAACTTTTGCCACTGTCTGTGTTTAAGTGGATGTTATTGAGGACCTTAACCAGAGCGGTCTCAGTGCTGTGGTGTTGTCGAAAACCTGACTGGAAGACATCAAAGCAGTTATTCATTGCCAAGTAGTTATTTAGCTGTGGATAAACAGCTTTTTCAATGATTTTGCTTAGAAATGGAAGGTTAGATGTGGGCCTATAATTGTTCATGAGTGATGTATCTAAATTGTTCTTTTTTAGGAGTGGCTTAATGACTGCTGTTTTCAGGGCGAAGGGACATGTTTACAATTTGTAGAACATCTGAGGCCATACAGCTAAAAACGGTTATAAAGAAGCCTGTGGGCAGAATGTCAAGGCAACAGGAAGAGGAGTTCAGGTGTTGTATAATGTCCTCCAGGTTTTTGTGGTTGATCAGATAAAATTCTGTCATTTTATTTGCATTGATTTTAAGTGGGCACAGGGAAAACACATATGTTGAACTTGGTATTGATGCGGTGACCGCTTGTCTAATTTTGTGAATTTTGTCTGTGAAAAAGGAGGCAAATTCATTGCAGGCTCTTGTGGAAAGATGTTCAGATGCTACTGGCACAGGAGGGTTTGTTAATCTGTCGACAGTAGCAAATAGGGCACGTGTATTGTTGTTGTTTTTGGTAATGATGTCAGAAAAGAAAGACTGCCTTGCACTTTTCAGCTCTGAGTTAAAAGTGCAAAGTTGCTCTTTGAAGATGTCATAATGAACCTGGAGATTCGTTTTTCGCCACCTGCGTTCTGCTTTACGGCACTCTCTTTTTTTTAGTCTGACCTGTGGGGCATTACTCCAGGGAGATCTTTTCTTACTAGAGACAACCTTCATTTTAGTGGGTGCAATAGCATCTATAACGCTTGTAATTTTGGCGTTAAAGTTGTCTAAAAGCTCATTAACTGAGTTACAGGGTGGAGGGGGTATTGAAGAAAAGGCATGAATAAATGTTTCACTGGTATTTTCTGTGATATACCGTTTTTTTTTAATTACTTTTGATTGATCAGTTGTGTACACAGAAGTTGTACTGTAAAAAAATACACAGTAGTGGTCTGAGAGACCCACATCAGTCACCCCCACTTTTGAGATATTCATGCCCCTGGAAATGATAAGATCCAAAGTGTGTCCTTTGTTATGTGTAGGCTGGTCCACATGCTGTTGTATATAGTCAAGAATTCATATATAATGCCGGTACAATATATCATATTATATGATATCTTGTGTATATATATATATATATATATATATAATTTATACATGTTTACATATTATATATTATGTTATGTATGTATGCACACCCTGCACAGGCTATATGACACATTGCTATGTTATTATCATAATTACGACTATTATTATATACTTATACTGTTGCTGCTATTACTATATACTGTGATATACTACTATTATTATTTTACTAGCCTTATTATATACTGTACTATTATATACTGTCTAGTCACAATAACATTATTACCATCATATCACCATCTTGCCACTGTACCTTACCTACCAACTGATCTTCTTTTTAACTTCTTAAGTGTCCTTGTTTTATTCTGTGCTTTTCTATTGTTGTTTTTATTTATTCTACCTCAGTATTTTATTGTACTTAAATACCGGACTGCTGTGACAACCGAATTTCCCTTCTGGGATGAATAAAGTAATCCATCTAAAATATCCCTCTGAATTGCGAAGAGTTTGATCTTGAGTGTCAGGTTGGCACTCATACTGTTCGTATGAAGTCAGGGTTTCAGGAAGATGTATGAACAAGCCCACCATGAGTGAAAGGTCCATCATCACAGACAGATGTCTGAATTCCAATCTTACATTTCCATAGATAAAATGTGACTGAATGTATGAACCAAAATAATACATCAGGTACCCAATAGAAAAAATCTTGATGTTTATTAACAAAATGTTCACTTGAAATGACAACAATATTTACAAAAAATAAAACAACAGAGGTCAAGCTAACATAGCAGAAGTGAAAGGACCAAGCTGTATATATTACACAGGAGACATGTTAACATGGTAACTTGGAGAGAATGTCAGTGTGCTTGTTGGTCCGATCTCTATTCGTTTACATTTTATCCACCCCGCGGATCCTCCTGGCCAGTTGAATGTCACGGGGGAACAGGGTGACCCGTTTAGCGTGGATAGCACACAGGTTGGCATCTGATAGTAACAGGACCAGAAATGCCTCAGCAGCCTGGAGGACAAGGAGGAAGAAAGCCGTTAATAACAGAAATGAGCTTATTGCTAACTGGCTTGAGCTCTTTTATGAATTATTTGCTGTGTTTAGGGACTTGGTGGTCAGTTTCTACTCTAAAAGAAATCTGAGAATCTGGAAAGTTTCATTTAAGGAACAACACTTTTCCTGACTTTTCCTGTTATATATTATACTATAATTGGAAAGTCAAAGTAATGATGTGCTGTACTAATGTTAGCTCCACAGGTTGTACATCTCCTTCCAGCCTCTCCAGGTAACAAGTAACACTAAAACCGGGGCCCAGACACAGCATTTAATATATATATATATATATATATATATATATATTTAATATATATATTATAAATATGATACCATTGTGTGCCAAGTTTATGTTGCAGAGCCGTTTAGTTGTCATACTCTTGTCAAAATAATATAAGGGATATGATTTTGCAATGAGAAAGAAATTGGTTTTGTCACTTTTTTTGGAGCACAAAGTGTTCAATTTCAAACTCAAACAGAATCTGACCAAGAGTAAATATATCTATCAAATAAACTGTTCAGAATGCATACACATCCATACATCCATTATCCTTAACTGCTTATCCCACCTCAGGGAGCATGAGCCAAGCCCAGCTGACGTTGGGTGAGAGGCTTGGTACACCCTGGACAGGTCTCAGACTATCACAGGGCTCACACAGAGACAGACAACCAGTCACGCTCTCATTCACTCCTACGGACAATTTAGAGCCACCATTTAAACTTAAGCTGTACGTTTGGGAGGAAGCTGGAGGACCTGGAGCTGACACGGGGAGAACATGCAAACTCCACGCAGGAGAACCACAATAACTGGCAATGCTGCTGCTGTGAGGCTACAGTGCTAACCACTACAACACCGATGATTGTTTATCTTGTCTGTTCTTAAAAAAATATTAAGTATATCTGTCCTCTTGACATTAACTGGAAAGCAACATGGCTCCTTCCACATACATTAGATATTTCCAATAAAACAAAAGAAATTCAATATAAACGTATGCATAAAATTTACCCCACTAACAAAGGTCTGTCAAAATCTGTCAATATTGATGTTAATTGTGTATTTTGTAATGCTGAAGTGGAAACAATCAGGCACCTTTTTGTTGAATGTAATTTTCCCAGATTTTTGGAGAAAAACTGTAAAAAGTTTACATCACCTCACATTCCAACCTACAAATTAATTTGAAAGCCATATATATACTTTTATATTATAGCAAAAAAAGATAGGAAATTCAACACTTAATTCATTTGATTATTCTAATGGAGAAATTCCACATACATAGAGCCAAATTTTCCAAAGGTCAACCTTTCTCCTGGTTTTTGAAATTGAATTCAACAACTACCTTGAATGTATCAAAAGAATTGATAATAACTAGAGCCGGGACTTTAACGCGTTAATTAAGATTAATTAATGACACAAAAATTAACATGTGACTTTTATTTCCTGACTGTATTGTTTTCATTTCAATTAATTACACAAAAATGAACACGTTAAATTTACATTTTAATCACACTTATTTTTGCACCGTGGAACGTTTCTCTCTGGATGAGTTTCAGGCGGACCAATTATACTGGAGCACCAACTAGTGTTCATGAGTTCAGACAACAAACCACAGTGAACATGAAAGAAGAAGCTGATGAGAGCGCTTTGGTTGGCCCCGTGTATGATGGGACATTTTGTTACAAAAAAATCAACGGATGGAAGCGTCGATAAGAGCATGGTTGTGTGCAAACTATGCAACAAGGAATTCACATATCACTGCAGCACATCCAGCCTCAAGTATCACCTCAATGCAAAACATATAGCAGCTAGCGGCTAGTGTGGTAGCTAGCGTGGATTGTGTTTTACTTTAAAAAAAACAAAGTATTATAGGTTACAGAAGGTCTACCTATCTGTACTATATTTCTAAATATGCTATTGCTACACTTAATAGCAAAAATTGCACTGGTCTGTTGGACTTGAACAAAAATAAACAATATTTTTGTTGCTTAAGTTTATGTATTCAGTCATTATTCAATGGTATACTAAAAATCCATGTGAAAAAAATTACTTCTCACTGTTCTCAGGTCAAATATTTATATGCGATTAAAGTGCGATTAATTTCGATTAATAAATTACAAAGCCTCTAATTAATTAGAATAATTTTTTTAATCGAGTCCCAGCCCTAGTAATAACAAATGATTACATACTGTTAACATAGTTCAAGAAATATTTGGAGAAATGCAATATGTCATGCCTTTTTCTTCTTCCTTTTTAATTATTTTATTATTCTGTTTAATTTACACCTGTACTGACTCATGCACTTCATTCACTTTGTCTCATATTTATTTATTTTCTTAATTTGGGATGCCAGTCTTTGTTTTGTTCTACCCAAGATAAATGTTCTGACTGGAATTGAAACTTCTCAATAAAGTTTCGAAAGAAAAAAAAAAGAAAAAAAACATCGTAAGTATTTCTTGTTTTAGGGTTGGGTGATGTCTATCATCATCATTAACATGTGACAGATGTCCCACTATATTGGCTGAATGAGCTTTATGGGCTTTTTGCCTGAAGACATTCATGCTGATTATGTAATATTGGCGTCCATTCACATAGCAGTCTAGCTTCACGGAGCTAAGTGGGAGGAGACGGCAGTGGCAGTGCAGCACAGTGCTTATGGGCTGCACATAGCACAGCACAGTATGTATGTGCAGCAGTAGTATCTGTACAGTACAAGAGTGCAGTTTGTTTACTATAAGCAGCTGCAGTTTGTGTCATTGCTTATTGTACACAAACTGCTTGTGTCCAACAGGCAACGGCAGGGGCGAGTGGGTCAATCTCATGAACATGGTACACCTCATAGCAAAAATCCAAGAGCATTGAATACATATTTTCTTTGACCCTTTATAACATATACAATCTAAAGTCACTGTTTAATATGAATTTATAATCTATTTGAAAAATTTTAATGTATTTTCTGACATTTTAAGAGACACTGTGAGCAAAATTCATTACCGTAACTTTAAAAACAATTTTGAAACGTTTTTTTGTTTTGTTTTTTATTTGGCAATTTATATGCTCAAGGGTCGCTTGTATCACAAAATGTATTTTATTAAAATATACACATATTTTTTTTTAACCATTTTTTCTCATCAATTTTTATTCAGATTTTGTTCTTTATACATTGATAAAAACCATTATATTTGAATATATTCTGTTAAATTATACATTTTTAAACAAATGTATATTTATTTTTATAAAGTTTATTAAATATTTATTATATACAAGTGTGGCGAAACCGTGACATTTTTATCTGGAGGCATTACAGTAATGAATTAGTGAATCAAAAATATGTTCAGAAAATATAGATTCTATCGAGAAAATATTATTTTAACACTAAATAATGAATTGTGCCTCATTATGGCTATATTGTTCATTCATATAAAAGTGAAATATATTAATTTTAAAGATAAAGTATGTCCTTATAATCTTCACAGACATAACTTAGACTGGCTTCATGATATCGATATTCAGCCTAAGTATATTGGGATATGACTTTTGGTCTATATCGTCCAGCCCTAGTATCTAACACAGACTTATCTTAAATAAAGAAGAATTACAGCATGTTAGCTTGGTGGTGGAGGCAACAGCTTACCTCCTGCAGGGCAAGAAGACCGTGGACCTGCCATTGAAGAGCTGTACCGGAAAAAGTCTGGCACACCTCACGAACCTGAACCAAGACAACATAACATCACAACCAACATAAGTAACTGCATAAAAAATGCTTACTGAATTCACCTTCTTATACCCAAATTTGAGGTGACTCACTGTAGTCCAGGGCAGGCAACCAAACACCCCAATGGGGATATTTTTTTACTTTGCTCCTATCAAAATGTTGTTGCTACCTTATCCAGGTAGAGAGGCTTGTGTGCCTCTGTGACCCTGAAAACTATACCGGCGGGGGTTATCCCCTGCCAGGCAGTTTTCAAATCAGAGGCCAGTCTAAAAGCAGCATAAGCCGTGTTTCGACTAGGGGGGGAAAGTGGCCACTGGGAAAGTCTCCCCACCCTCTCAAAAGTCCACTCATTCTGCGTGTTTCGACTACACCTCTGGAGGTCAGAGGTGACGTATGGTTTTCGCTGTCGCTAACTGTTCACAACGTCAGCAGCTGAAAGCAGCATGGCTAATTATGCACAGAGTGTCTGGTGCTTGTTGTAAACAAAGCAGCAGCACATACACACTTTACTGCTACAGAGCTAACTGTAGCTAACGGTGGCTCTTCTTAACAAGCTGACTCCTTCTTACTCTTCTTAATGAGCCGCTAACAGACTTGCGCATCGTGGTCGGTGTCCGACTCCAAAGCTACAGGACCAAGACAACTCATTCCACACTAATCACATTCTCTTCATGTGTGCAGAGAAACTGGGCGCAGCTATTATTTTTCCTCACCAAGCGAGCAAAGGGTCCCCTCCTGAGCAAAAGATCTGAGCTCTTCTGGTACTTGCGGATCTCCATTAAGGCCTTGGTCCCTGGTCGAAACCTTCTCTTCTTAGGAGACTTAGGGGGGGTCTTTTCTGGAAAATGAAAAAAATGACTGTTTGAGGTTCCGGTCGGGTGAACGCTGGCACGCTTTGTAATCGCTGCTCACTGATAATCAAAACCAAATAAAACATTGTCTACTCATTATTGGATGTCGTGATTGACCTCTGACTAAAGGATTACTGGTCTGTATGCTGTACCGACATCAGTTTGCTGTTGTCAGTCGCATTTGTGGCTGACTTTTGGACGTATTCTTACCTGGGATCCCTTCCTGGCTCTTATTCCCCTCCTGGGAAACTTTGTGGATTTACCATATAACACGCTGGTTTGCAGTCATCTGGCTCTTCCTGTCCCTCGACAACTTGCAAACAAATGCACTGCTCCAGTATTCTGCTGCTGAACTCCTCAAACATCGCTATCTCATCTCCTCCTCACGACCAGTACCTGGACTCCACATCCCCCCGGACATCGCTTTCCAGCCTCGTCGGAGATACACTCATCGTGGATCTCGTCGTGACTTTCAATACAATGACTCTCACTCCATAAAGACGATCTGGTCCACAACTCGCCGCAGCTACTGTAACACTGCTCGAGATGTCGACCACTCTGTCCTGTCCAGCCTTGCTAGGTCGGCTAACTCCGCGGCTACACAGCACATTTTCTAGTTTCATTCTCCCCTCTGTCCAAGCCATTTCTCAACTTATTCTAAAATCGAAATCCTCCACCTGTCTGCTCGATCCACTTCCCACTACTCTTGTCAGAACTTGCCTTTCTTCCCTTGCTCCCCTCATCACTAACATCATCCATTCCTCACTTACCTCTGGAATTGTCCCCCTCTCACTAAAAACAGCTACTGTCACACCCATTCTGAAAAAACCTGGCCTGGATCCCACAAATTTTTATAATCTGCATCCCATTTCCAATCTACCATTCATCTCAAAAATCCTAAAAAAATCTGTTGCCTCTCAACTACACAACCACCTTATCACCGACAATATCTACGAGCAGTTTCAATCCGGTTTCTGTCCCCTCCACAGCATTCCTCAAAATTACAAATGACCTTCTCATAGCCTCTGATTCTGGTTTACTCTCTATACTTATCCTTCTCGATCTCACAGCCGCTTTTGACACCATCTCACACAACACCCTCCCGGACAGACTTTCATCCATAGGCATTACACACATACCCCTTGCCTGGTTTACTTCTTACCTTTCCTGTCGCACACAATTCATTCAACTAAAATCCCACAAGTCTCACACTTTTCCCGTTTCTGCCGGTGTGCCCCAGGGCTCTGTCCTGGGGCCCCTCCTCTTCATTATCTACTTACTCCCTCTCAGTCAGATCTTCCGCAAACACAACATACATTTCCACTGCTACACAGATGACACCCAGCTCTACCTCTCTACCAAACCCTCCTCATCACTTCCACCTACTGTCTGCAAGGGGGGGGCACTGATCAGCAATCAATCAATCAATCAATCAAAGGGTCTCAGGTAGGAGATATGGACGATAAGAGTCGGATTGTTGAAGTGGCATACAACAGCATACAATCATTTATGACATAACACATTCTTTCTATAAGGATAGATGGTCAGATCAACAGATCTTCCACGTCGGAGAAGCAAAGTAAGCTGTTTGTTGTTGTTGTTTACCTTATACACAGTTTATCATGGGATCTCGCGGTGTCCCGTACGTTCAGGATTATCGCGTGTTCTCGTTATCTCGCGTGTATACGGCTGGCTCGCTACGCTGACGTTCCGCGCCCGGTGGGAACTGGCGCCGGGCAGAGGACGGAGCAAACCCGCGGCGGAGCCGTTCCGCGCCCGGTGGAAATCCCCAGTAAGGTTGACGTGTGGGAGAGCGCACGCACGGACCGTATAGCCGTGTTTCGACTACCACCGGGAAAGTCTCAGGCCACACCCTCTCAAATGTCCGGTCACTCTGCGTGTCTCCACAACAAGTTAGCCCTCAGAGCGATTTAGAGACTCTGGAGGTGACGTATGGTTTTCGCCGTCGCGTACTGTGCACAGCAAATGATCATAAGCAGCATGGCTAATTATTATGCACAGTGTCTCCGTTGATCATAAACATAGTGATCGTGAATTAACGGTACGCGCTAACTGCGCACAGAGTGTCCGGTGCTTCTTGTAAACAAACAGATCGCTAAGCGAACACCTCCTGCAGCAGCAGCACATACACACTGTACTGCTACAGAGCTCACTGACGCTAACAGCGGCTCTTCTTAACGAGCCGGCCTCCGGCTCGTTTGCCGACGAGCCAGAGTCGCTGGATTTGTCTCCAGTCACTTTCTTGAGAAACAATAATGACTTGGGTCTAAAGCACGCTCGCCGATGAGCTGCCTTCTTCTTTTCCGGCAGGCTATACGCTATCCGCCGTAATGCTGCCCTCCCCGGTCATATCCAGATCTAACTAACCAAGGGTTTTTGGTCTTTTTTTTTTAATTTTATTTTTTTTAAACATGATTAAAAAAAAAGAAAAGAAAAAAACACACAAAAAAAAACCCGAGCCGGATTTCCGGCACCGTGGCGGAGGTCTTCAAGCCCTGCATCCTCGTCCATAGGCTCGTGACCTCCCGGATTGATTATTGCAACTCCCTGCTCTTTGGTGTCCCCAACAAGTCCCTCCAGAACTCTGCCGCACGCATCATAACCCGGACTCCCACCGTTCACCACATCACCCCCATCCTCCAAGAACTCCACTGGCTTCCAATTAAACACCGGATCAACTTCAAAATACTCAGCACTTTCAAAGCGCTTCACAACCTGGCTCCACTGTACATATCGGACCTCCTCCACCCTCCAGCTCTCAGCCCCTCCTGCCCGCCTTGTCACCATGGGCAGTAGAGCCTTCAGGCGCTCTGCTCCGCGGCTCTGGAACACTCTCGCTCCTGACCTCCGCATCCTTGACTCATTGCCACTTTTCAAATCCAGACTCAAAACTCATCTGTTCAGACAAGCATATGCCACCTAGTCACTCAATCACCATCCCAATACTGCTCAATGTTTTATTTTGTTGCCACTGTTTTTAAATTGTTTTATTTTTGTTGTACAGTGACCTTGGGTGTTTTGAAAGGCGCTTATAAATAAAATGGATTATTATTTTTATAGTGTAGGGCTGCAACTAACGATTACTTTCATTATCGATTAGTCTGTCGATTATTTCAACGATTAATTGATTAGTTGTTTGGTCAATAAAATGTTGAAAAATATATCAGTGTTTCCCAAACCACAAGATGACGTCCTCAAATCTCTTGTTTTGTCCCCAAACCAAAGAGATATTCAGTTTATTGTCATAAAGGAACAAAGAAACCAGAATTATTCACATTGAAGAAGCTCAAATCAGAGAATTTGGACTTATTGTCTGTAAAAAACTTCTCAAACCAATTATTCGATTATCAAAATAGTTGATGATTAATTTAATAATCGATTATTGTTCGATTAATCAAATAACTGTTGCAGCTCTAGTATAGTGCAATGACAGGAATATACCAGTAACTGATTTGTGTGAGTGGAACATAATCATTATGTTCTTCAATCACTCTTACTTGGCTGAGATTTGGAACCAGAGGGCCCTGGAGACGGCTGTGGGGGACGACGTTTGGGGGTTGTGCCCTTCCTGCGAAGGGCAGAGGAATCATGGGTCCGACGTGGCATTTTTCTGTAGAATAAGATAACAACAGCTTGCAAAAATACTAATGCAATGGCATAAAGGGATATATAAATAATTAGCCTAGCTAAAACACTTGAATGGTCCACAGAAAAACATGGTGCAGGAGGCAGAACAAAAGCTGCATCAGATTTGAGGTAGCTAGCATCATGATAAGATAATTATGCCTCATAATGGTAGTTAAAGCTTATTTAGCATCTAACTTATCAGCCAACTATCTACTGTATGAACACATTTTCATGTACTTTTTGAAAGTTTAACATTAATACCAAACATCAAATATATTTAAGCCATAACATCATCAAAACTTCACTTTATGTAGTCCACGAGCTCAAATGTGTGGCTTCAATAGTCTTGACTAGTCAGAAACCTGTGGGTGACGTCACGGAGACTACGACCTTTATTTCTCCAGTCTATACTGCCCTACAAAGTCTAACTGCAGTAACTATGCAAAAGGTAAAACTAAGAAAAACTGCTTTAAAGTTTTTTTTAAACGTTTTTTTAACTGGCCAGCCAAATGGGTTATAGGTAGGTCAGTGATATAACACTTATTTCTACATGTATTGATTATTCATTTGACCTTTGACCCCAAAAATGTAGTTACTGTGGTAAGAACAATTACTGCTTTGTTTTGAGTTGGATTTTGTGGTTTTTATATCATTATTTATCTGAAATAAAACAAGATTGAAATCTAAAACTTTGACATCAAGGAGTTCATTTTTAGTTATAACTCAATTTCGACCAAAAATGTAGTTACTGCAGTTAGACTTTGTAGGGCAGTATAGTCTATGGATCTTTGGGTGGGCGTGGCTTCTGTAGCCCTGTAGTAAACACTATGCTTTGTAGAGGTGATTGAGAATAGCTTAGAGATATTCAAGTGTACTTGCATAGAACCTGGTTGTTTTAGTGAAAAAAAAATACTAAAAAACATTAACATGTTAAGGGCCAACCTTCCGCCAGGGTTTATTCCTCTTTATTCCCATAAATTCCAAAAGTTCAGAACTTTGAAAATTCCCGGAATTTCGACACCCTAGTTAGACAAAGCACAAACTTGTCATACTATACTTCCCTGCAAAGCCTAACTGCAGTAAATACAATTTTGGTCGAAATTTAGTTATAACTAAAAATGAACTCCTTGATGTCTGTTTTATCTTGTGACAAAGATTTAGATTTCAATTTTGCTTTATTTCAGAGAAATAATGATATAAAAATTGCAGTAACAACAAAATCCAACTGAAAACCAAAGCAGACCACAGTAATTGCATTTACCACTGTCTGATTTGGATATATACACATATATTAGAATTTAAATATAAAACCACAGCCTGTAGCCTTGTATATAAGTTTCTTTGATAGGGAAAATATTATCTAGATAGTGATTAAGTAAAAAAGTAAAATATGATTACATTAGGATGAAAATATAACATTTCTTTATAATATTGAGTCTAAAATACACAAATACTTGAATAGAGTTGTTTAACACTTAAATACACTTATAAGAAAATCTATTTGAAAATGTTTATTCACTGGAAACAAAATATAAAAGCTGAAAGAAGACGACAACATTGTAGTTAATCCACTCTGTTTTGCATTACTATTAGAACCTTTTACAGCAAAACCATTACAGCACAGTAACTACGTTTTTGCGGTGAAAGGTCAAATAATATCAATATATAATATAATAATATAATATAATAATAAAATCATAATGATTTTTGAGCATAAAATTTACATGTAGAAATAAGTGTCATATCACTTACCTACCTATAACTAAGTTGTTTAAAATAAACTTTGAAGCAGTATACCTTTTGCGTAGTTACTGTAGTTAAACTTCGTAGGGCAGTATAGAAGATGAAACGACCCTGTCCAAGGATTTGAGTGTTTTCACTCTAAAACAGATGGCATTCTCTGGATATAGGCCGTTACAAAAACTGCAGTTGACATCAATGTCCTTTTAAACCTCAGCAGCACAGTTTTTACAGGGGAAATCTGTCTGACTTTGTTAAGCAACGTTAGTACCTGTTAGGCTATGTTTTGTACCAAACCAAGCATATCTAACGTTAGCATTATTCCAAAACACAACTGCATGGGAGGACGAAACAATAATGTGCACGTAAAACAGTTTCCCTATGTGTGTCAGCTTAAATCACATATGTTTAATTGTCCCACGTGGATTCCGTTTGATTTAAAATGGACATTATCGACACTTTTACGTCTTGTTCGAAGTAAGTCAGTTCCCTGAGACTCTATGACTCCCCATGTCTATTCATACAGGTCTGTTAATATGATAAAATAGTTGTAACTTACCTGTGGTGGTGAACAGTATGTGCGGACTTAACGCTTTTATAAAGATCAAAACTTAAAACCAACAACCTACTTGGTGAATTGTAACGGGCATTTAACGCTCCAACGTCTGACCGAAGTTTAAACAACACAACAAACATCACAGCCAATCAGCGCCTTCCCCTTCTTCTTCTTCTGTTATTTGGCGGTTGCACAACAGCTTTTACTTGCATCAGCGCCACCTTTTGAAAAGGAGTGTGGATAGTTTTGGACCAAGATATAGTTTTCATTAGTTTTAGTTTAAATTTCGTTGTGATTTTTTGTTTTCAAATTCAGTTAGTTTTGATTCGTTTTTAGAGTGAGTTTGCAAGTTTTAGTTAAGTTTTTATTTTTTTGCAAAATGCTTAGTTTTAGTTTAGTTTGTATTCGTTTTAGTGTCTTGGTATACTGATGTAATATTCTGTAGGGTGTTTTGACCATTTGTATCCATTTCTCTATATGAATAAAATTGCATAATTGAGCACAACATGTGTGTAACAAATGGCATCAACCCAAAAAGTGCTGCAATAACTTCTGGGACATAGTTGGACATGGAAATGGACTTCAAAGGGGCACATATCAATGTTACGAACCCCTTATACACCTTAATAGATTTATTTAATTAATTAAGACATTTTTATTAGATTTTTTCGACCAGAACAACTTGAGACACAGTGCTGAGCTTAAATTAATCTTCTTCAATGTCACCTTCCACAGCTTTCAGATGATGTCCACCACTTCTATGTGGCATTTATTATTTAAAAAATAACAGGATCTCGAATGGTTAGTGGTTACTGACCCAATGTGTGCTGTTTTCAAGAACCAATGGGGATTCGATTGGGCTACAATACAAATTAAAAATCATAATTATGATTAAAATGTATAAGCTTAAGTTTTTTTCAAACAGTTTTTTCAGTAGTGTAGTTTATTTGACATTCTTTGTGGATTTATGGTTTTATTTATGGCTTATAGGTTTTAGTAAAAACTCTTAAGAACAATCCAGTTAGTCTTCCAACTCTTCAAGTGTGGTCACCAAATAACTTGCAGTTATTGATTTTTAACAGGTATTGATAAACCCGAGTGCAGATAGGCAGTTAAGGATAATGAATGAATGAATGATATTTAACAAGCAAAAGCTTTGGTTAAAAAACTATTTCCTTTATAGGCAATGATGCTTTAGAGGCACCAAGAAACTGATACAGTTGACCACAGCCTTTTTTTTATTGAGCAGCCAACACATACTACATTTTGGACAGATTTAATTCCACCAGGAGCTTTCTATCGTTCTTCATTCAGTGTCCATGATCTGAACCGATACGTCGACCACATCCAGAGATAGCGGGGTCACAGTTTTGGTGAGGACGGCCGTGGTGCCGGGCTTGTACCTGTACTGTCCCTCCCTGAGAAAAAAAGACAGACAAGGAAGAAAAAAAGGTGTAATTCTTGCTGTATTGTATGTACTGTAAGGTTTTTTTCTGTACACAAGATGCAAATTGTAATGCAAATCTGATACATTAAATAAAAAATGTTTTTAAAAAAAATAAAAAATTGTTTCATTACTGCCAATAAAATTATAACTTTTTTCAATGGCAAAACAACTTCTTCCAATATGAGTGTTTTCTTTTTTTAGGTTCAGGCTATGTTTTCAACTCCACATTTTATTTTCAGTGCCAAAATTTTACAGACCAGGCTCCATAGATTATATAAGAAGATTAATATGTTCATATATTCAAGGAAAAAGGACACGACTGGCTGTCCTCTGAAAAAAGGTACAAATATGATGCCTGACCTTTTTCCCTTTGTGGTGGGTTTGTCGTAGCCTCGGAGATACTCCACTCCAGCCTCAGTGATCACACACAAGTCAATGTTGCTTCCTGAACCCAGGTCACAGAATATCCCTGCAGCAATGGCGTCTCGTACAAGCTGCTTTGCCTCTTCCAGCTGAAAGAGAAAGAAAGAGGAAGAGGAGAAAAACAGGAGGAAATGAGTGGTTGCTAGGCAGATTATTAGAAGACACAGCTAAATTGAGAATAGGACAGGATTGTCTAGGTACTGAACACTCAATATCAGCTCACTTGGAGTCTACAACCACACCCAACAAAGGACTGCTGGACTCCACTAAGAACCAACTATTCAGCCTTTTCCTGCGCTATTGTTCACAATTCTTCCTAGTTATGGACTGGTAATGTACTGGGCGTAGATTAAGATAGCAACAAGAAAAGACTTAACACAATATTTTAACCTGTAATCAATGACTTGGTTTAATGTGTGTTAAGTATTATTGTTGTGATATCTGTGTAGCTCTACTAATGCTTTCTAACTTGGCACATAGAACACACACAAATACTTAACTACATAACTTAACTTATTACTAAAAAATGGCTTCTTACACAGCCATGCAATTCTGAAGAGGAACTCAAAGACCAACCCCTCTCCCTCTCTTTGTCTGAAGCCATGTGGCATTCCCTCCACCTGTTCCCACTTCCCCATTAGTTCTGCAGTATATATACCGGCCAATTTCATCGTCATTCTTTGCCAGATCATTGGGCCTGGCGGTGGCTCAGTTGGTAGAGTGGTCACACATTGACTGGATTGTTGGTGGTTCAATCCCTGACCATGGCAGCCTACATGTCAAAGTATCCTTGAGCAAGATACTGAACCCCAAATGGCTCCCGATGCTGCGTTCAACAGTGTGTGAATGAATTCCCAATGGTGGCAGGTGGCACTGTTTAGGGTAACCTCTGCCACCAGTATGAATAGCCGTGTTTCCACTAGCGGGGGAAAAGTGGCTACCGGGAAAGTCTCAGGCCACACCCTCTCAAAAGTCCGCTCACTCTTCGTGTCTCCATTACAAGTTAGCCCCCAGAGGGATTTAGAGACTCTGGAGGTGACGTATGGTTTTCACCGTCGCTAACTGTGCACAACGTCAGCAGCTGAAAGCAGCATGGCTAATTATGAGTCTCTGCTGATCATAAACATAGTGATTGTGAATTAACAACATCACTAACTGTGCACAGATTGTCTGGTGCTTGTTGTAAACAAACAGAGATCACTAAGTGAACACCTCCTGCAGCAGCAGCACATACACACTGTACTGCTACAGAGCTAACTGTAGCTAACTGCTGCTAACAGCGGCTCTTCTTAACAAGCCGACTCTTTCTTACTCTTCTTAACGAGCCGCTAACGAGCCAGAGGCTGGATTTGTCTAAAGTCACTTTCTTGAAAAGTCGCTAAATTTAGCAACAAAGTCTCTAAGTTGGGAACACTGCTTAGCCAGCTTTTACAAATGGCGTGTGTTGTTGTCGTGTAGAGTACTACGTCACATCCTGCTTAGTGATCTATCCAATCAGTATCCAGGCTGTTTTCAGGGGAGAAAAAAGACCCTGCTCTTCTACAGCCAGCTCCGGACTGCTCGTATTCAAATTAGGGGGCGTTTCGGCGAGTGAGACCCGCCTCATTCCAGGTATTGTCAGGCTATTACCCGGTAGTGGAAACAGCCCTAATGTGTGTGTGAATGGGTGAATGAACACAGTCTGTAGTGTAAAGCTCTTTGAGTGGTCGCAAAGCGACTAGAAAAGCGATATATGCAGGTCCATCCATTTACCGTTGTACTTGCACTAATTATAGAGTTGCAGCCATCCCCTCTACCCTTCCGACCTTCCTTACCTGTCTGGAATTGACTTTGCCCTTTTCTGAGTCATGCTTTTAAAGTGCAGTTACAAAAACCTAGACTATCGCCAGTGATAACAGAAGCAGACACTATAGATCTAAATTGAAGGCATCTCAGTCATGTATTATAAACCACCTTTGATGATTCTACTTTATTCTACCAGGTCATTCACCATTTTTGTTTTGTGTTTCTGGTGTCTTGTCTTGTTTTCGTGTCCTTGTTTGTACATTTGTACACAACAGACATTTTCCCAAAGATCATAAGTATGATGTCATTTGCATTCCTTAGGTATAAACCCTATTCTTTATTATAAGAGACATCACATTTGATTGCCAATAAAGTAAAGCAGACAGTCAGCCTCACCTCCATGTTTGGTTTGAATCTATCCTCAAACACAGAGACAGCAGCTGCAGCTCCAGAGCCTGAA
The DNA here is from genome assembly GCF_030273125.1 of Centropristis striata. Taxonomy (NCBI): domain Eukaryota; kingdom Metazoa; phylum Chordata; class Actinopteri; order Perciformes; family Serranidae; genus Centropristis; species Centropristis striata. Next base: position 24,647,618 of record NC_081535.1, read on the forward strand.
ACCACAACCAAACATTAATAAGATGAAATCATTCATTGATTTTTCAGGTTTTTATGTTTTGTCTGATATTTGGTCTTGTTTAGGTACATGGTGAAAATCTATTCACTCAGGTGTATTTGTATGGGTAAAAAACAAAAACCCCCTGCACAGATACAAGTATACAGTATATGAAACACACACCCATGGTGAGGAAAGGCAGTTTGTCGTAGGAGCCATGTGGGTAAACACTGTACAGGTGAGCTCCGGTCACATCCACCCCTCCAATGATCAGAGATGAACCCATGTGACCCTGGTACCTGAAAAACCAAACAGACATCACTGCAACATGCTGATTTCTCTCTTTCAATGTGAGAAATAAGAAACAAGTCTACCTGGATGTGTGTGGATGTTAAAGCTTGCGTAGGTTTTTGTTTAGAAAATCTTAAAAATCTAGCCTGAGGCAGGATACTTTGACAAATCACAGGTCATTTCAGAGAGAGAACAATGTTATGTAACAATGTCCTGTTAGCTGCTCTACAAATGCATCTCGTTAGTGGAAGCACTGAGCATAAGTAAGGCAGTATAAGAGCGTCTACCAGTCAAAGGCAAAAAAGTCTTACAAAAATTAGAGTTGTTCCGATTCCGATACCAGTATCAGAAATTGCTCCGATACTGCCGAAAATGCTGCATCGGTATCAGCGAGTACTGGAGTCCAGGCACCTATCCGATACCACGTAATTTATTAAATTAGTAATCTATTTACTGGTTCGCTCCATTAAGCTCTGGCACAGCTCTACTTCGCCGCTCTTAAAACAGTGGCGCTGTGCTGCAACCTGCAGCTGCTGTTTTAGAGGGACGAGGAGGAATTGATTACGTAATGCTGACACAACAGACACACACGTGTGTCAGAGCAGGTTGACGCAAGGCTTGGAGCTAAGCTAAGTAGCGCTATCATATCGGCTGTGTGGCAATATTTCACACTGGAATCTCCCACCAGTAAGACTGTGCAAAGATAAAATCTCAAGGGGTGGCACGAGTGTTGCTAATTTTAACAAAAGCAGTTTAATTAAACACCTGAAGACCCTAAAGAGCACAACAAATTTTCTTGTTATTACTATTACTAGTACTTGTTATCGGCCAATACCCACAGCACAAGTACCAGAATTGGTATCGGGAGGGAAAAAATGGTATCGGAACATCTCTACCAAACTCTGTAATCCTCACCTGAACAGCATCTGTTTCAGCTGTCGGGTTACCATGGCGACGAGTGGGGGTCGCCCAGTGTTGAGCATGTGCAGTTCCACGTTGGACGACATTATTTGTGTGGTGACCTCTGCGTCTGCAGCCACGCCAGCCCCACAGCAGCTACAGGACATAGATCAACAAGTCAATAAGTGGACAGTTTCATACACATGACTGAAGTAAAACATTTTTTTACATGTTTGTACTGCTACATTAAGAGGCCAACTCTACACGGAAAAAAAGGTGTGTCTCAAAACAAGATAAAAACATTCAATCTGAGGAAAATGATCTTGCTGCATGGACAGATAATTTCACTTGACAAGATTTCTTGAATTAAGATTATTAAATCTAGAAATAAGCATGTTGAACACTTGAAATAAGAAATTAACTCTTAAAACAAGATAAATTAAAGCTGCAAGCAGCGATGAACTGGCCCGAGCAGAGGGCACTGACAATTATTTGTTTTTTACCAAAATAAAAAAAACCCTTAGATTTAGAAGCGTTAGATAATTGATCTTGTTTTAAGAAACTGACAAATCAGCAGATCGAGAGGAGGCGACTTCTGGAGTGTTCTACCTACATTCTTATTAAACCTCTGTTAGGATATAAAAAAGGGTTCAGGATGGAAAGTAGACTTAGTTCAGCCTCATAAACTGACCAGCCTCTGTGTTTTCAGGGACGTGTAGATTGAACCCAGAGACTCTGTAACTGCACATTTCTTGACATATTGTAATAAAATGAAGTTAAACAGAGAACTGGGACGTCTCCTGCTCATCATTCTCCATTAAACGATCGGCGCAGAGAAATAGGTGAGGATTTTATGTTGGAGTCAGATAAATTAATCTTAAAGGTTTCCTCAATGCATTTCTCAACAACTCACACAATGAAAACAATACAGTCAGGAAATAAAAGTCATACTAATAACTAATACTTAGATAGATATAAATAAACAGTTCCACTGGGCATATGAGTGAGGCCACAGCCAGCACTCTCCTGCTGTGGAAATAAACAGCAAACTTGGGATTTCTCACTAGATCTTTGGAGCGATGTAGTGAATCTTCATGCAGTTCTTGTCAGCCACCACCATGTCGTCTGTAGCCCTGGTGTCTGCTCCCAGGATGACTCCACCCTGGTAGACATGGACAGGAAACACTGAGTCTACTTCCTAAACACTAAAACAAATGTATAAAAGACACATGTAGCAAACAGGAATTTAGAGTAGCTATGTTGTTGTGTGCAGATATTTAATTTAATGCTGATTTTAAAAATAATATTGGTCCTTTAAGTGCCAGGTTTGGGTTACGGTAGTGGGGCTATTAGCCGCTAGTGGCTAATAGCGCCGCTAGCGGCTAATAGCCCCGCTATTGTAACGCCGTTGATCAGCGCCGCTAGCGGCTAATAGCCCCGCTACCGTAACGCCGGTGATCTCGCTACGAGCCGGGGGACAGCGGAGCCGGCGAGAGACCTTTCGCCTTTCAACTTTCGCTCTAAACTATTTAAAACACCATCTACAGCTAAAGAGAGTTTCGCGTCTGCTGCAGCCATGTTGGATCCGTAGGAAAACTACAAAACTACAAGCTTCCAAGTGCCGAGTAGTAGTACGCGTCATCGTCTTGCCGTCCCTCCCCGCTCTGTGATTGGATCCCTAAAACAGGGCTAAGAAACCTCTCTGGTTGCCAGACTGCCTGGAGGTTCGAAATGAAATTCAAGCGCGCAAGGCAGTCTGGGTATACCCAGGCTAGGGTTTGGGTCAGTATTGATGTGAAAACATTGAAGCTAGATCCTCACTTTGTAAACAATCCCAGCAATGGTGGTCCCTGTCTTCCTGGCACTGGGAGCTTTGTAGCCAAACTCAGACAAAGTGGACTCCAACGCTGCATTCCTTGAAATGATCAATGAGCATGAGACAGAGGGACAACAGGACAGAGACATTCATATGAGTGGCTTTCAGATATTTTTGTCACATTGCTTGTATTGTTCTAGTGCTTTTATTTTGTTTCCCTGTGTTCAGTTTCAGTATTTCTTCTGTGAGTTTTCCTGTGTGTTCTTGGCCTGTTTTTGGATTTTTGTTTTTTAAGACTCTGCACTCTGCAAAAACCAACTGACAAAAAAATAAGAAATAAATAACTAGAATTAAGCAAATAAACGCTTCAAACAAGTAAAATTATCTGCTAGTGCATTAAGTACATTTTTCTTTAAATAAGTAAAAATATCTAGAAACTGGAAAAAACCAATGATAGCTTTAAATAAATCCAAATATACTTATTTTGAACAATTGTGCTTGAAAAGCCCAACTGTAGTAACATTAAAATAAGCCAGCAATACTTGAAACAAGTACATTTTGGTGGTAAAAATTCTTTTCAAATATTATTCAACCTACATGCAACTAAAACTCTCAATTGAAACCAATATTTTAGGTAAAAACTCGCCATATTCAACAGTTGAATAGATTGAAAAGCATGAAAAAGCTCACAATGTCAATCCTAAAAACAATAAGATAATTAAATAAGCACATAATAATAATACAAACAATTCAATAAGCACATGAAGCTATGGTCAGTAGATAAATTATACTCAAACCAATATAATTCAGATACTATTGCTAGATATAAGAAGAAAATACTTGGTAAGCGTCATGTTTTTTGCAGTGTACCTACTGATTTGGATACATTATCCTGATTTATTGCCCACACATGTCCTGAACTCTATTTTCAGGGGTTTCATTTTCATTGCCTATCGTGAACTGTGTGTCTAAGTTTGCTTTGGAGTCCTCAGCCCAGTGGTCCAGCATAACAATTTTAGTGTGTGGTGTTATTAATCTGCATCTAAGTTATTTCTGCAATCCACCAGCAACATGTGTAGAGGGACCCATATTAGTGTTGATTCACTCCAACCCTCCCATCTCCTATTACACTGACATAACATCATATTCATCATCTATACACAGCTCAGTAACAGAAGACATGTTACAGGTATATCTCAGTGACAGTACAACAAACACAAGGCAGCCTAGTGAGGGCTATGCTATGTGACCAGAAAAAAGATACTAGATTTGAGTGATTTCAAATTTAGCCACTAATGCAGGGGTCAGCAACCTGAGGCTCCGGAGCCACATGAGGCTCTTTAGGCCATCTGCAGTGGCTCCCTGTGTCTGGGACAAAAAAATCATATGACATGAACAGTTATTTCTGTTTTCCCTATAAACTGTATTTATATGTCTACAGCCTTTCACCTTAACATCTACATTTTGCCAACTTTAAGTCTCTAGTTTTGAGTTTCTCTAGATAGACAAGCTTTCGATTCCAAATCTCCTGAGATATTTTTGGTGTCCAGCCTCTCATTTGCACTTGGCTCCTCGCTGCATTCTGACCAAATCATATTAATAAATGCTCATTATTGGCTAATTAATGGACTTAGTAGGCTGTTACATCCTCCTTGTGAGGCTCACAATAAGGTTTGCAGCTCCATTCCTAAATTATTTCTCTTTTTTGTCCAACAATGGCTCTTTTGTTAGTAAAAGTTGCCGATCCCTGCACTAATGCAACATAATAAAATATGATATATCTTTAAAAACAGCAGACCTACATTTCATTTTCAAATGTAATGTGTAAAACATATGTTGTTTGAATAGGACAAATATATTCCCCTGAAGTCAAAAGTAGGAAAAGAAAAAGTTGCACAAAAGTGAAACACTCCAGTATTAAATGATTTTCAACAGAATATAGCCTACCATTTTAGTTTGTCTTACTACTTACTACGAGTACGATTAATGACGGTTTAATTCCGTCGCCATTTTAGTATGGACAGTCATAGTAAGGTGTTAGTTTACCTGCGGCTGTTCTCAAAGCAGAAGCCTCCAGCCTGGCCCTCACAGGGCTTCATACTATGGAGCATCTTCAGCGACAACACAAGAGGTGGAGAAGAACTTTAGGGCTGGTTCTGAATTTAAGATAAAGATCTTTAACAAAAGCTCTGTAAGACGGAGCTGTTCAGGCTTTTACTTTTACTTTCGTTTGTGAATGTAAGCCAAGCCTCCCACTGTAGGAGGCGTGCTTTGGCGGAATTGCTTAAACCTTTTTTTTTTTTTTTTTTTTTTTTTTTAATTTTATTGACAAAGAATCATGTACAAAATGTCATGGCATATTAACAACAAGTAACACCTCTCAGAAGGGCACATAATACATAATAATATATAAAATAATACAGAGAATAGAAAAAAATACGAAAGCTTAAATAAAAGAGATTAAAAAATAATAATAATAATAATAATAAAGAAATAAAAAAAGGTCAATACGTCGTACGCCCCGCATACCAATTAGGGGTCTATGAATATTTTAAGATCATCATACGCTGCAAGGAGAGACAGTGCATGATTGTGTGTCATTAGTTTCAAAGCACTGAGGTGATCGTCCACTAACGTCTTTTTAAAAACATAAAAAAGTGGTTTTGTTTTCTCCATTTGGATGTGTAGATGAAGAATTTTGTAAGAATTATCAGGTTGAAGTGCCTTAAACCTGCATTCTTTCTAATGGCCAGCAGGGGCAACAACGCCGCTAGCAAAAATAAGTCTATTTATATGTAAGGTAGTAATACTATTGGAGGAATGTTGGCTCTTTTTAGTGATCCGGATCATTTAGCTCAGCTCACCAAAAAGAGACCAAATGGCTCTTCATTTTTACCACTTATACCTTTTATAATTCAGACAAATTTAGCGCTGTTTTGACTTGTGATTTGTATCTGAACCAAGGTTATAATAGTTTTGGATTTTTCATTAGTTTTAGTTTTCGTTGTGAATTTTTGTTTTCAAATGCAGTTATATTAGCCTAACCTTCTTCTCACTTGATGTATTCCCTCAGTAAACATTCATATAATGCCTGATTGTCTCAATCATTAGTTTTAAGTCTTCTTCAATACAAATGAGGGTACCATTTAGAGTAAGATAGATAGATAGATAGATAGATAGATAGATAGATAGATGGATGGATGGATGGATGGATGGATAGATAGATAAATATATATATAGATAGATAGATAGATAGATAGATAGATAGATAGATAGATAGATAGATAGATAGATAGACAGATAGATAGATAGATAGATAGATAAACCAAAGCACATTCCTATCAACTGTATATAATAACAATAATAAACTTGAACTTGAACTATGTGACCAATGTTTGATTGACAGGTCATTACCACAGTGCAGTCGTGTTTACGATTTTGAACTTTGACCCCCTTTCAGTGTGATCACTTCAATTATTCAATGTTCAGTTGGACTAAAGACACCATAAGGAGTCGGTTGTTGATTTGGAAGAATGACTGTCCCTTACTACCCAAAGTAGATAGTTAGTGTTAGCGTTAGCTGATGACATAGTATCATTCAGGCCCCTGATTGGTTCTGTTAATTTTAACCTAGTTTGACTCAGTCACGGCCCACAAATTCCATCAAAATAGGTTGGGGAAAAAGAACCACAAGGACTTTGGGAGTTTGGGTCTGTCTTTTTTAGTCTTTGAGTTTTGTTTTTCTAACTGAAGTCAAGAAATAGCTTGTTGATTTCATTAGCTGTGGGACCCTTCACACAAAAGAGAAAAAAGAAGGACAAATAAAGGAAGGAAAGCCCTCTACCTTAGATTAAAGAACCCTGCTATACAATATTAGGTCTCGCTATAGATATAGTTATAGACTTAATTAGTACAAATGTAAAACATGTCTCATTTTGACTTTCATTATAATGTATATTTTTTTGACCAGAAGCTCTGTGAGACAAATTTTTATGCAGGAAACATGTAAAAGTGAGTTAATTTGAAGAACAACATTGATTTCTTTGGTTTCCTTTACTAGTTTCTCACTGAACTGAACTGAACTTTGACACTTTCATAATAACATGTATAATTTCTGATCAGAACTCAACAACAACCTCGACAACCTTCTATGCAGGAAACATGTAAAAGTGAGTTAATTTGAAGAACAACATTAATTTCTCTGGGAAACAAATAAACTGCCTCCTGAACGTCACTAGATGGCGCCAAGATACGACAAATAAACACCAGCAGCTCCTAAAACTGAAAAATCCCAATTTGCAGGATATTTTGGTGTGTAGTAAGATCAAACCAGTTTGATTTTCTAATTTCACTAGTAGGTGACAGAGCTCTTTTCTTAAAAGATAGCGAATAGTTGCTGAAAGCCAACAATTTTCAGTAGCCCCAGGTTTAAAACTGCATGTGTCTAAATGTGAGTTATTGCCCATACGTGAACATGATGATACATTCAGAGAAAAACGTTCCTGTATAGAATGTAGTAAATGATCTGAAGCAGACAGGAACTGAACTTTACTGGAAGACTCAGGAGACCTTGTGACATGTTGGGTTTGAATCTGGTTTGGCACCTTTCTGAGTTGACATGTTCTGACATGTATTATAGTTCAGGAAACATTGTCTATAACCTTTGGCTTCAAAGAGACTGTTAGAAACAATCTGTTATTCTGTCTCTGTTGTCTGTCACTGTGTATGTGGGTCACTATCTGTGTGACAAAGGTCACTATCAAAGGTCACTATCAAATGCATGCATAACTCACTGTGTGTGTGCCCTCTCTCTATGCATTTATATATTAATCATGTAAGATGCTTTTGATACAATGATTATGATCGTGTGTTAATATTGGTTTAGAAACTATGATTACTAATTAAATTTAGTAAGATTCTATTATCACAAAAAGATGCACATTGCAACATCTGTGTCTCCACTAATATCTCTGCAAGTCACAACAAGGCAGGAGGTTGAGTTGAATGTTTTGATAACAGGTCAGGACACGGACTTGGGCCTCGTTCAGACTGCCAGCCAAAATCCGGTTTTTAGCCCATAGAGATCGGAACTGGATGGCTCTTTTGAAGTCTGAACAGTCACAAATCACATGACATCTGATTTTTGCAGACCGGATCGAAACCACCTTTGGGAGGTAGTCCCGCCATTTCACTCTAAGCAGCACTCATAGTGTGGAGACGAGGTGTCCACCGGCAGCCACGCCCGACTCATACGGGCCCGACGGGGGCGTCCATCCGCCCGGTTTCTCCCCTGGTGCGTCTGAGATGTTCTGCACCTCTACTGGACAGTGATAAGGCCAATTTACTGAGGTGACCTGCCTCCCTCATGTTTGTTGTTGTTGTTCTTGTCACTGTCGCAATTATATGACGTCAGACACTCTGACGCCGTTACTACAGCAACCTGTCAGATCAGTCAATAATGTGGCCCAATCTGAACAGAGCCATATCCGATTTGGACACTTGCTAAAAACAGTGTGGACAGTCAGCTCTAAAAATCGGATTTGAGTAGGAATCTGATTTGAATCAGATTCGCCTGCAGTCTGAACGTGGCTTTAGTGTACTGGGCAGAGATGATTACTGCCTGGTGACATGACGTGTCCCTATATTGATTTAACTGACGAATCAACGGTTCGAGAGGGATGCACCTTCTGGAGAGATTCTACCTTCATTTTTTAGTAAAATATTGTTAGGTTATGAAAAAGGGTTCGAGGGACAGAAAGGGGTCCAATCTCCATGAACTGCAGCCTATGTCATGTCAGGGACGTGTAGATTGAACCCAGAGAATTGGTAAGAGGATTTGCTGTTGGAGTCAGATAATTTAATTTTAAAGGTTTCCCCAATGCATTTCTCTAACAAGACCTAATACTATATGTCAGGGCTCTTTTATCTAAGACAGCTTGCTTTCTGGCCTTTTTCTGTTGTGTGAAGGGCCCTACAGCTATAATGAAATAAACAAGCTATTCCTTGACTTCATTTGAAAAAAATAAAACTCACAAACTTAAAAAGGCAAAGAGACATCTTCAAATATTACATTTAAATACCTTTTCAATTTGATAGCTAAAAAATGCCTGACGAACCCAAAAATCACGAATATATTTTTGATGGAATTTGTGGTCTCTCTTTTATTTTAATATAAAATACTCACCTAATCACAAACTTCTTTATGGTTTAATCAGCACGCCCGGAAGTTTTGCTTCATCCATTACTGGAAAAAAAACATTGTTTTTACCTAATAAGTTTTGCATTCCTAACAGAGTCAAAGATCCTCAGTTTAAGTGTTCCATGAAATCTTTTCAGAGCATTCTATTCTGCTGTATTGGCCTATTAAAAGCATATTGGCCTAGAGGTTAGAGAATCAGGCTTTTAACCGGAGGGTCGCAGGGTCAGAATACCACATCAAGACACCAAGACCTTAAGCACCATAGAAAAGCCTATACTGTAATTTGGTTTCAAAAACTTTTTGAAAATGTCTGTATTTTTGGTAATTGAGTGGCAACTACATCTGTTCTGGAAACTGCTGTGCATCACTCTTATTGTCAATGTACCTAGAAAAGCCATACATCCTCTGAATAACTTACATCTCCAGTTACTGGGTGTAGAATTTCATGAGGATCATGAGGTCATTCCATACAGCAAAGTTAAGTTTTGAGACATGCTCCCACTGGAATGAAATAACTACAACTAACAGCATCACACATTATTAAAATTTGGCTCAACTTTTTTTTTCATTATTTTGACTATTTTCTCGTTATTTTGACTTTTTTTCATGATTTCAACTTTTTTTTGTCATTTTGACTTTTTTTCATGTTTTTTTCTCATTATTTTGACGATTTTCTCATAATTTTGACTTTTTTCTTGTGACTTCAACTTTTTCTCATTATTTTGACTATTTTCTTGTTATTTTGACGTTTTTCATGTGACTTCAACTTTTTTCTTTTCATTTTGACAATTTCTTGTGACTTCATTTTTTCTCTCATTATTTTGACTATTTTCTTGTTATTTTGACTTTTTTGTGATTTCGACTTTTTTCTCATTTTTAATAATTTTTCGTGATTTCTACTTTTTTGTTGAGGGTATAGGGTGCTTACTTACACTATTCTGGAGTTTCTGAAAATAAGCTTTTAAAGTGTAGCAGAGTGCGTTCACATTTCTTATTTGACATCAACTCTAAAGTCTCTATATAAAATTTCAATTATATTGTAAAAACAAAGGGATTTGGAAAACTTCATCTTGTGGATGTGAAACTTACCCATCAGAAGCAAAAGATTTGTTATAAAGCATACTGTTTTGTTATTAGATTCCAATTTTGAGATATGAGATCTTTAGATTAAAAAATGATGGGCTGCCCAGTCTTATCGAGTATGAAGTTTTCCAAATAAATAAATAAATAAATGGGGGGAAAAAACCATAGACTGTATATAAAAAAAAACTGGAAGTAACACAGGAAACGCGGTACTCAATGTGGGCGGGGTTAAACGTTTGGCCCCGCCCACGTTGAGCTCGGCCCCGCTGCAGTGAGGAGCATCTCTCTCCACCCAGTCTGTGTTTTCAAGTAGCATTACAGGCTAGCTGGGTAGCTTCACCACAGTAGGAACCGTTAACCCGACAACAACCATGCAAATACATACAAAACAGCTTATTCATTGGATTGTTTCATAGATTATAGCTATTTCGTAAAATGCGAGCCACTCCTAAAGCTGTGAAAAGTTGCGAGAGAGGATAGAAAAGAGAAGGAAACACAGGGAGACCAAACGGGTTCAGCTGTTCACCTCTCTGGGTAAGTGAACGATCATCTAGTGGCCAGTTAGCAACATTAGCCACCGCCGCAGACTGGGTTTCTTCGAGCGACACTAATACCGGGATAACGGTATGATAATTACTGATGGTTAACTCTTTAGTCGTCTGGTGGATGCTGTTCCGCCACTGGTAACGCTAGCAACATCCTAGCCAACGTTTATAATTGACAGCTTTCCCTTTTTGTTGCAGCTTGTATGTTGCTACTTCAGTACAAGCGGCTAATGTTAGCTGACTGATATTAGCATCAGAGAGCTGTACCGCATAGCTTAGCTACACCACGGTCATAATGAGAGAAAATAGTGACAAACACAAGCTCCTTCACCTTTTTGTTATTTTGGCGGTTTGGTTAGTTACCCAAGTTCCAGAGTTAGCCATTTCTGTTCAACCACACATACAAGCGTAGCTCCATTATTATGAAGAGGACATTCAGTGGATGTATGGGCCAGTTATTGATGCTTTTCTTTTCAACACAGATGCTACTTAATAAAAAATGAGTAGGATAAGGGCATTTTGTCGAATTCGGTTTATAACTACTTTATACACTACGCAATACTTTTATTCAATAGATTTAATAAAAATGTTTCATGCTGATTACTTTGCTCCAATGTATTAATGTCGGAGCAGTATAGGTGAAACCAGTTGTAAAAAGTAGCATTTTCAATAAATATAAGGAAATGTGTCTATAGCATAGCAACGTTTCACGAATGGTTTTATCGCTTTTTACTGTGTGCTTTTAAAGACACTTGGCATGCCGATGATTTTTCATATCGTACACCATGTAAATAGAGTTTTGTTTTCTGTTGGTATTTCCATCTACTTGAATTAATCAGATAATACATCTTCTGTATTATAAATATAGCAGGTGGTACAAACACAAACTTTTCCCAATTGCCTTTCCTGAAAAACATCTTTTTTTCCAAATGCCAAAATTTGTATTACCTTATTCACATTAAAATGTATTGATTGAAAGACATGGGGAATTTTAAATCTTTTGGTAACTGGGGAAAATAGTGTCTGTTTGTTACTTGGTAACAGCAGCATATGTGTTGGACCTTCTTGATGGACTAAGCCAGTGGTTCTCAACCTTTGTTCAGTGATGTACCCCCTGTGAAATATTTTTCAGCCAAGTACCCCCTAAGCAGGGCAAAGCATTTTTGTTTGAAGTTTATGTCTCTCTCTCACACACACACACACACACACACACACACACACACACACATATATATATATTAACATGCGATCGGCTTTTCTGATCGACACTTTGAGAGCCCACCGATCAACCTGTTTAGGGTCCATATCGGCCGTTAATGATCAGTGGTCGATCGATTGGAGCATCCCTAGTGAACAATCAAACTTTTGGTGAGGTTGGAATTTTTTTATTTATACATCTGTGATATGTACAGCCTAATAGCAACTATTTTATGAAAATAATATAATGGAGAGATATTAATATGAGGACATTAATTTAAAAGCTTATATTGCAATCCTTTACATTTAGTAAGAACTCTGTCTCCGACAGAGGAGCATCTGGCAGCACTTATTAAAAAGGTGCCTTGCTCAAGGCTACTTCAGTCCTTGACCTGTCAGACAACCAGATGTCTTAGTATGTTACCAAGCAGCATTGGTGCGTTTTACAAACACACGGACTGTGAACCTGAGATGTTTTATGCGAGGGGGATGAATAGGGATGTGAAAGTAAGTGTCTTTCAGATCTACGGATATAAACAAATCTCCTTGTCACACAAAGCGTATCAGAGCTCTGAACTTGAACAGTCTCATTTGTTTAGAGCACACAGATCCAGTATTGGACGCAGAACCTCGCCCTTCTTTGGAACTAGAAAATATCTCAAATAGAAACTGCTTTAGCTTATGGCTGGGTGACATGGACCAAAAGTCATATCCCGATATATTTAGGCTGAATATTGATATACGATATATATCCCGATATTTTTATCGCAAAGTAAGAGCAAATGTTCAGTAAAAGTCAAAGCCAAAGCCAAATATGACATGTCACAAGTAGTTTTATTGAAACCGTTTATTTAAGTGAACATAGATACTGTTTTACAACAAAACTCCATAAAGTGCTCTAAATAAAAAAAAAAAATCTAAAATAAAAATAGCCAATGAAATAAAATAGGCTAATCTTTTTCTGAAATAAATATATTAATATGAGAAAAGAATAACAAAGATGACAAAATAACTAAACATGACTAAATATATATAAGGAAAGAAAACATTTTTGAACTATGTTGATATATGCGATATGGTCCATTCTATATCACATTTAGAAATATATCGAGGCGTCACGGTGGCTCACACTGGTAGAGCGCCTACCATTAAGGCCGTGTCCTTGCTGCAGCAGACCCGGGTTCAAATTCGGCCTGACGTTCCTTTGCTGCATGTCACTATCTAATAAAGCAGTAAAATGCCAAAAAAATTATCTTTGAGAAATATATTGATATATTTTTTTATATCAATATATCGCCCAGCCCTACTCCAGCTGAACCATTCGAATAGCTCCCTTGTTTTTTATATACTTCCTGCAAAATATGAGCGTCGATTGCAGTATCCTGTTGAGACCAGGTGGAGGGGACGCAAACTAAAGTCTGTAACCTCTGGTTACAGTCTTTAACCTAAGTGATCCCCCCCTCACCTGCCACTGTTGAGATCATCTCGCCAGTGACCCTAAAGACAGTCTTGTTGCAGCACAGGTCTGTGCAGCCACATTGCTCATTTGTGATTTTGCAACAAAAAAAAATCACGAAATTCAGCTCAAGCCGAGGAAGGCTTTCAAGTTTTTAATGCGCTACAAAGTATGCTGGTGTCACTGGCAAAAAAGTTCATGCCTTAATAATAGTGCCACCTGCTAACGGACATTAGTCATTTTTGTTGTCCGCCGTGTGTGTAGCACTTTATACCAACCCATACAAATTTCTCTTACATAAACTGTAAGGTGTATGCTGCTGTACCACTTTTATCAACAGAAAAAAAATAGGCTATGTGACATCACTTTTGAATGTGTACATTTTTTTTTCTTCATAGCTTTCATATTTTGGCATAGTGCTACCTAGTGGGTGATTGGCACTGATTGGTTATTTGTATGTGATTGGTCATGATAACACGTTTTTTAGGACAATATATTTTCCTATAAACTATCATAATAAACTATGGTATCGCAGATGTTGTTTTAGGACCATTTTATGCCAGCAATATAATAATATTGGATGAAAAAAAAGAAGAACTTTTAATTCCAACTGTGTTTTTTGTTCCCAGCTGAGAAAATGGGGTGGGATGGATTGTTGTATTGCCACTATTCTCATACTGGCTGATTGAGGTTTTCTCCTCCCTCATTCGGCTAAATAATCTTACTTTAGGTGTGCAGCTATCGGGAAACTTAGCTTAAAGTACCACACTCACTGCACTTTAGCTGGCTAGTGTCCACACTGTGTGTGTGAGAGCCCCGCCTCCCACAGAGAGCAGGCTTACTGACATGAGAGGGAAAGAAGCAGCACAACTGGTGCAACTATCCCTTAAAATCATACCATCTTCAAGCCCTCAGGTATAGAACAATAGAGAAGAAGAAGGTGAGTAGAGATTCCACCCAAAAGGAATCTAGAGTGCAGTGGACAGCTTCAGACTGACAAGCGTATAAAAGAATAAAAAAAAGTGTATATATTGTTTTAATTTCAACTGTTGTAAATAATATTTAAATATGGTGTAATAATAAATAAAACACAATTTGGCATATTTACGCAAAGCATAACAACAGAGCTATCATTAGTGATGTGCCAACGAAGAACCGAGAACCATTTTCATTATTTTCTGAGCCCACTAGATGGTGCTGTTGGTTTAAAGAAAAAGGCTGAAGCAATGGTAATTGAGTGTGCTTTCAGCTCTTTGTTGAATAGAGCGCACCATCTAGTGGACTCAGAAAATAATGAAAATGGTTTGTGAGGCTTCACTGGCACATCACTAGCTATCATTTCACTAGCTGTACAGGTACAGTAAATGGAAGTGCAGGTTTTTGCTTATCTTCATTTAAGGTACACTGACTTTAATGCAGGTGAATCCACTGTTCTCCTACTTTTGTGGACCACTTTCCAAGAAATGTATTTGTTTGATTGTCTAATTTGTTCTTTTTGTTGTAGAACTTTACAAAGATGCCTGAGGTCCGTGACCTGTCTGAAGCTTTGCCAGAGATGCCCATGGACCCAATCACTGGAGTAGGAGTAGTAGCCTCCAGGAACAGGGCACCCACTGGATATGATGTGGTAAGTTACTGAACACAACTACGCACAGATAGATGGTGGAATTACAAAATCAACCCCCAAAATAATGGTCAATTTTGATTATACTGGACAAAATAATTTGTTAGGCTGTAATCATGACACTTCGAAAAGAACAAAGTGTGGCGGAACAAATTGTGTTTACCTATCTGACTTATAAAAGCACCACGTTCTTGCTATAGGCTTTTTCTCTGATGAAATAATATAGAATAAAATAGTTGGAAACAAAAAAAAAAACTCTCTCTTGAGCTTAATCACACAATTTTGTTTCGTGCACTGAAGCATGCACCTTTGGGGGAATTACTTTCCCTGAACATTATGTCTGGAAAGATTTAAGTCTGAGACTGGTTAATAGAATCCTGTGACATCAACATATTGTTATTGTTGTCTCATTTTAACTACCCCTACACCCTACAGGTCTCTACAACAACAGATGGCCTGGATGCTGACCTGTGGAAGGACGGCCTTTTCAAATCCAAGGTGACCCGCTACCTCTGCTTCACCAGGGTCTTCTCTAAAGAAAATGTAAGTTAACCCACCTAACCAACTAGCTTAGCATGTTACAATCTTGCATCATAAATCTAACATTTGAATGAATTATCTGGTGAAGTTTTTTGAGCTGTTTAGGTTTACTCCTTTCTCCTTTATTTTTCTTTTCTTCTCTATAGAGCCATTTAGGCAATGTTCTTGTGGATATGAAGCTAATCGATATAAAGGACACTCTGCCTGTGGGTTTCATCCCGATCCAGGAGACTGTTGACACTCGTAAGTTATTCAGTCAAGCTGAAAGCAACTGAAGCATCACTGTGTGGCAACCCTGTTTTTCTGAAAAGGATTAATATTAATTATCTTCAAATCCAACAAATGTGCTAGTCCCTAATAATACTAACTGTGTTGCCTTTCCGACATTAATGTTCTCTTAACTGTTTTCTGTGTAGTAACTTAACGTCTGTTTCTCTCTCTCTTGTATGTTCCACAGAGGAACAGGCCTTCAGGAAGAGGCGACTGTGCATTAAGTTTATTCCACGGGACTCCACAGAGGCAGCCATCTGTGACATCCGCATCCTAGGACGCTCCAAGCAGGCCCCCCCTCAATACACTTTTATAGGGTGAGCAGCTTGACATCACATGATGGGACATAGTGGGTTTTCGTTCTTGACAAATAGTTATCCATAGAAGGGAACACAACTTCTGGTACAGGCCCTCCTGATATCACTATATCAATATCAGTCAGTGCGTTACATGCACAGTTTAATCAAGCTTTGCTTAAAATTCGATTATGGCGTCTAATGTCCTTGTCCTAGTTTACATGCAACTGAGAAAATGGAATAACTGACGGGAACGTGTCCTCCTCCTCAACACTAGGTATTTATATGCGTTGTTTCAGAGGGTTAATACTGCCCCCTTTCCGGTTGATCTATTACATCATAATAAACAAGTGGAGAAAGGCGGGAAACTGGCATTTTCTATGAAAAAGAACAAAAAGATGGATGGTGATTTTGAGAGGCAGACAAGAACGCCTGATGCTGTTGGAGGGCTACAACAGTAGCCTGTCTTCGGTTCGACACTTCGCTACCGACCCGATACCGTGACCCGCTACTGTCATATAGCTGATTTGCGACTGCTTTCTCAAGAATCTTTGATAGAATAGAGAAGTTAGATATTGGTCTGTAGTTTGCTAAAACTCCGGGATCAAGAGGGACCTTTTTAAGAACAGGTTTCACCACAGGTACTTTAAAGGACTGTGGCACATAGCCAGACAATTATCCACTTCAATGTGTGACTTTAACAATTAACTGTATTTAGCAATAGCAGCAAGCAGACACAACAAGTACACAGAAACACCAGAAGTTATCCAATAGGCTCGACCTGAGCATTTAAGTCCACTTAGTCTGATGAAGCATTTCTTTCCTCCTTAGTTACTGTTGCCTTTCTATCACCTTGAGCCAGTCTGATTATTTTCGGGCATTTTGGCCCAGAGAACTGCTGCTCACTCGATATTTTCTCTTTTTTCTGACCATTCTCTAAAAACCCTAGAGATGGTCGTGCATGATAAGTACTTTTTTGTAGATCAGCAGTTTCTGAAATACTCCACCACATCTGGAACCAACAACCGTGCCACATTCAAAGTCACTTAAATCACGTTTGTTTCCCATTCAGATGTTCGCTTTGAACTTCAGTCGCCTTGACCATGTCTACATGCCAAAAATGCATTGAGTTGCTGCCATGTGATTGGTTAATTAGATACTTACGTTAAAGGGCAGTTTAACAGTTGTACATGATTAAGTGGTCGTGAGTTTATATAATTATATTGTGCATTGCCATTCAGCCTACAATAAAGAAGATTCTCATGATAACAACGAAACATACTAAATAAGTAATATGCCACGTGTTCCCACATTTTCAAGGTGCAAAATAAGGTTGAGCAAAAATAATCATGATTTATATTTAGCTTGTCTAAATGATCTTAGGAAATCTTTTCAGCTCTTTTTCTGCCAATTAATGTTTATTATCTTTTTAAACAGAGAGCTTAACAACATGGGAATCTGGTATCGCATTGGTAATGTACCTCGGGCCCAGGACTCCACACATACTCCAACCACTAACAACACCCAGAATGTGAGCTCCTCCTCCATCTCAGCCCCAGTCCCAGCAGCTTCTATGCCCAAGTATGTCCATTTTAATCATCTTTTTATACATGTGTTGTTACGTATGTCTGATGTATCCTTGCTTATGAAGATAGCTTACATGTGTCCTGTTTTTACACAAATTAACATGGCTGTGACAGGAATCAGCTGCGAGGAGGAGGTCGTTGGTGATTTTGAGTAGTGCCGTTTCAGTGCTATGGAGAGGTTGGAAGCCGGACTGTAATTGTTAAAAAATGTCATCCGCTACACCACTACACTTATGGACCAAAAAAACAGTAGTGGACGGCTCCTCTCTCTCCATTGCAGGACGGCTAAATATAAAAGATCCTTCGCTCCTACAGCCACCAGACTGTTTAATCTTCAGTTATTTTACAGAAGAGCTAACAGACTTACCAGCCGTGTTTCCATTAGGGGAAAGAGTGGCCGCTGGGAAAGAGTGGCCGCTGGGAAAGTCTCACGCCACGGCCTCTCACTCAACGTGTCTCCATTACAAAAAAAAGCCCCAGAGGGATATACGAGACTCCAGAGGGGACGTATGGTTTTCAATCGTCACGAAATCGCTTAGCAACAGTTTCAACCATGACATCACATATGTGGGGGATTAAACATGGGAGACGCAACTGTTGCTGCCGTTGCTAACTGTGCACAACGTCCGCTGCTGATCATAAACAAACCAGCATGGTAAATTATGCACTATGTCTCCGCTGATCATAAACAAATGGGCATGCAAACTGTACACAAAGTGTACGCCGCTGATCGTGAATTAACCGGCATGGCTAACTGTGTACAGAATGTCCAGTGCTTGTTGTAAACAAACAGAGATCGCTAAGTGAACACCTCCTGCAGCACATACACACTGTACTGCTACAGAGCTAACTGTTATTAGCCTATTAGCACTGTGCTACTGTGCACCTCGTTCCGCAACGTCGGACTGCACTATGAAAGGGCAGAAAATCCCGCCTTTGCGGGATCACTTTGACCGGCCTAAGGCGAAGAGCTGGCACAGATCTTTCCAGCAATATATCGGGTATTCGCGGGACCACACTATAAAAGGGGCTTATGTTTATTGTCGCTTGTGACTTCTCTCTACTTTGCTGGCTTTTTCAAACGGCATGTGTTGTTGTGGCATCGAGTACTACGTCACATCCTGCTCAGCAACCAGGCTTTTTTCAGGGGAGAAAAACGGCCCTGCTCTTCTACAGGGCCAAAAAAAGTCTGGTCAAAGGGCCGCTCGGGAGGGCTCATATTCAAATTTGGGGCGTTTCGGCAAGTGAGACCCGCCTCATTTCGGGTATTAGACTGTAGTGGAAACACGGCTACTGTTACCAAGGATATGTCAATCATTATATAAAGGAGGGGGTACGGTGAATTGCTTCGTAGCGGATTCCCCTACGCGGCCATCTTAGGTGCTCGCTCCACTGGAAGTCATCTATATGCAGATTTAAGGAATTGTCATAGCGCGCCTCCCAAAAGGATCAAATGATATGGGGTACTGAATTATGAGTTACTGAATTTCCCCTCTGGGATAAATAAAGTAATTTTGATTTGATTTGATTGATTTTGTACCCTGTGCGGTCTATAAAGTCCTATGAAACAAATCTGTTATTTGTGATTCTGGGCTATGTAAATTAAATTAAATTAAATTAAGACTTTCAGAAGACACACAATTGAACAGCAGCACAGTATGGATTTGAAGGAGGCAAGTGTTTTTTCTCCCACCAAAACTAACTGTTTTTGTTGCTGTTGTTGTTTATGTCCTAAGGCATATTTCAATGACCCTCCCAGCCAGCTTCAGAGGGAAGAACACAACCAGACCAGACTATGAGCACCAGAACTCCAACTTGTATGCTATTTCAGGTCAGCAATTGGTCGTCTTTTCAACATCGTCTCCACCAAAAAACAAATGTCTTTTGAAATGTGTGTTAGAGTTACTTATTGTGTGTAAAAGTACTTCAAATATTAGGGCTTTCAAAGAGAGCCAAAAAGGTTTGAATATTCCTTGTAAGAAACGCATTAGTGTGATAATATATTATTGAATATTACATCCATAAGAGGGCAAACCAGTACAAGAAACAAAACTACTTGCATAGGTTTATTTATTAACATAAACACATCTTTTAAATGATCTACATACTTCACATTACAAAATAAACAAATATAATAATGCCCTATCATATATAACCTAATTTAAAGACTGTAGACCTTTTTTAACTTTTTTCTCCCTCTGCGCCGTGGTTGGTGTTAGTGACAACATTGCTAACTAACTAGCCAGCCACTAAATTGGTGAAATTTAACAACTTAACGGATCTTTTTCCTTAGCCAGTGTAGCATGAAAGGATGTCAGAATTAGCAAGATAGCTAACTACCCAGATATCCACTAATTTGATTGCAGCTTTTGTATTGTTTGCTTGCCTCTTTGATACTACACTTAACAGAAAATTAGCCCAACAGCAGACTGGTGGCCAGCGCTGGGTCTAACTGCTGTTCTTCTTGCAGCTTATTCTTGTCTAATTTGTGGTTTAGAAAATGCATCAATGTAGCTATTCATGCACACGGCAGACAGCCACAGTAGTACTGCCTTTTTTTCACAAACAAATTTTAATTTTCTTGTTCAAATCTTTTTTCTTTAAAAAAATAAATTCTCTCTCAACTTTAACATAATTTTGGACTTAAATAGACCAATCTGGCAACAGCAAGACTTTGCAGAGGTACAAAAGTACTTTTAAAGCTATTAAAGCAAAGTTGTTTAGTATGTTGATGCTTTTATTATATCGGATCTGTGCACTTTTAAATCACATTTAAATCCAATGCACCTAGCAATTAAGAATAATTAATTTCCTGCCCTGCCATGTTATGACAACCATCATCTTACAGTGGGTACAATAGTGCTGCTGTTTGTTTGAAACAAAGCCATCAGCTTTGTTCTTGAAGTAACTGGTGTATGATGCAGCACAAACCAAATCAACTCAGAGAAGTGGCTTGTCACTAAAATGAAACTAGCTGGTTGATTTTAGAGTTCATTCCACGTTAACTGAGCCTGGGCAGAGGCAAAAGTAGCAGCTTGTCACTACAATGAAAATAGCTGGTCTACCTTAAAGGTAAAAGAAAGAAAAGAAATGGGAACTTGACTCTGGTCTTGAGGAGTTGTTGTAGATTTTATTCACTGACAAAAAGCCTAAAACACACTGCAATGCTACCTTCTGCTACAACCAAAAAAAGTTAGGATATTGTTTAAAATGTAACAATATAACCCTTACCATTAACATTTAGGATGCATCTTTCATACCCAATTATGATACTATCACCTGATACCAGTTAACCTGTTTACCCTAAATCCCATATAGGCCTTGGATCAGAATAAGCATTGATTTGGATTTGGAAATGGGATTGTAAGATAATTTGCAAACAAATGGTTTGAATAGAACATGGCATGTTGTTTCCTGGTTGGATTTAAATTTTTTTTTGTCAAAAACAACCTTCCATCTACATTTAACTCCTCGAACCACTTTTTCATTAGATTTGGTAGACAGCCTTCAGTTGTAAAACCAGTTGTTTAAAATATATGTGTGGATATATGTTTTATTCTCTCCATTTGAGAAGTGTATTTGGTTATACTTTAGTATATTTATTTATTTTTATATTTAGCCTTGTTGTTTTCTGACAGATTTCCTTTTGCTCTGTTGAATTTTTGTTTGTGCATTATGCTACAAATGAAGGCTACACTTCCTGTATTAATTTCAGTGCTCTGAACTTTGCCACTAGGTGACGCACTTGACTCAGCAGGCTGTTTTTTATTTTTTTTATTTAACCTTTATTTAACCAGGAACTATCCCATTGAGATTAAGAACCTCTTTTTCAAGGGAGCCCTGGGCAGGCAGCAAACACAAAATACAGTTACATATTTACATAAGACACAGACATTAAACGTGTTATGAGAAACAAGTGCATGTTGTGGAATTGGCCTCAATAACTCTCAGTTTGGATTTAAAAGTGCTCAAAGGAATTAAGTCAGTTAGTTTCCAGTCTTTCTGTAGCATATTCCAGCATAAGGTGCAGAGTAAACAAATAGCCTTTTACCCAACTCCGTACGAGCAGAAGGGACAGAAAGCAACAAGTGATCTTACTGTCTCCAGTTAAATGTAATGAGAGCAAGGCCATGAATGAGATTGTAGCAACTCTGTTGCTGGATTTAGCTCAGCAGTGAATCGTGGCCCTGGCTTTCTCCATTAGTCCATTTATAAACAAACATAACATATTGTGATAATCACGTTGTATACTAAATGCAATACAAGTTGGATTATGAGCTGTAGCCACACAGATGATGTAGTCTACCTTTAATTTGCCAAAATGCATATAATCAACCCAGTTTAAATGTACACATTGCCATATTTGTGTCACTTGTACCTTAATACATTGTTTCATTTGACTGTGACATTATCACACATACACCCTCATATTAAATAAGACATCTGGAACAACAAAATGTTGAAAATATAATGACTATAGTGTTAAATATATTTTAAGCGATGAAAATATACATTATGCTTAGTTACACAATATATGACCATAAAGTTAACAGAAAAAAACAATGAAATCATTTATTGCAAGTATTTGTACAAGAAAAAATAAATAATTAGTCAACTAATAATAATAGTCAACTAACATTTCTTGATTGTGACAGGCCTACTGTTTATCTACATTATAATTCGCTCAGCCTCTTAGCACTTTTTTTAATTTTATTTTTTAAAAATGAATTCTTCTTTTCGAACCAAAAAACAAACAACAACATAAACTATAACAGCGTAGGCTAGATGCATATATGTATACATACTCACATAGACACCATTATACAGATGTACATATAAACATATACACACATACAGTATATATAGCCCTATACATATACATGCATCTGTCCCGTCTAAGTAATAAGATAGACATAAGAACCAGTTAACTTAATATTCACTACGCATTTCCTGTTATAATTTTGGTCCAAAAAAAAGGGAGTAGGCTGAAGTAAAAAAATGCTTATATAGGCCTATCCCCTGGTTCTTTGTGAGAACCTCCACATGCCACTTTGGTTCATGTATGAGCAGCATAACAGTCCGTGTGTTCCAAAACTAGATCAAGATCAAGAGTATTTTTAAATTACTGTTTCTTCCCACCTCCAATCAGTGAATAAAAAGACACAAATTACCATAACAACTGCCCTTTTGTTCTCGTCCTTGGCACATGCTATTAAATTAAGCCCTTACTGTTACTTTTGCTTTTTTGGAAGTTTGCAAAAATACATACTTTGTTATTCCTTTAATGCTATTGTAAAATACCATTTTATGGAGCATTCATTTCTACTGTTTCTTGCAGCAATGGATGGAGTGCCTTTCATGATCTCCGAGAAGTTTGCCTGTGCCTCATCTGATGTAAGTTGTCTGAGTCCGTAGCCCTTTGGTGGCAGCTCACCATCCTACTGTCCAGTTATGTGCTTAACCCTCCTGTACTCTTGGGCTCCTTTTTGACCCCAAATCATTTTCAACCCTCTGTAACTTTATAGATTATATAAATTTCAACTTTCTTCATACATTTTTACGTGTTTTATACATTTTTATTGCACCCATGCTCCTCAGGGGTCAAAAAGGACCCCATGACATTAGACTGGTTTTAGGACATGTAGAAAAAATTATTACCAACTTTTTTTTTTCACCTTTTAATGCAACTCATGACCAACACATTGATGTATAATTTTCATATTTTTTTCATTGTTGTTGGTCAATTTAAGTCAAATATACAAAATTAGGCCTCATTTCAAGAGAGACCTGGGTTGGAATCCGGCCTGAGGTCCCTCAAGGGTTAAACACCTCTGCTCCCTTTTGAAACCTTTGTGTAAGACTGGTTAGCCAGTCCCTGATTCTACAGAAGTTTGGACTATCATAACTGTCAACTTAGATAAGTAAGGATAATACTAATTTTTTTTTTTAAAGATTATTTTTTTGGCATTTTACATGCTTTATTGAAAGTGAGAGACAGATAGAAAGGGGGTGACAGAGGGGAGGACATGCGGCAAAGGGAACTCAGGCCGGATTCGAACCCGGCTCCAGCGAGGACTGTAGCCTCTATACATGGGGCGCCTGTGTAACCCACTACGCTACAGACCACCCAGGATAATACTAATTAATGGTTGTACAACTTTTTATACATTTTATGTTCAAATTGATGAACCTTTGTTTTTGTAAATATACACTGAATTCTAAATTTAATGCATTTTGTTTTTTATTTACGTTTTACTCCCACTGTTTGCGTATTGGGCTTGTATAAATGAACTATGCATAAAGCTATGTTTTCATAGCTTGACTAACTGTCACTGCTCTTCATCAGCTGCAGCAGGTTGATCTGATGGGGATTACGATCAAGTCACTGGCTGAGATTGAGAAAGAGGTGAGCAGACAATCTAATCAAGTTATAGTTGGTATAGTTCTGCTGATATTACAACATGTAGGAGAATTCCACTTTATTACAAATGTATTTCATTTTTAAATTTTTGTCTTGGTCTTAACGATTAATCAAATAAAAATCAATCTTGTGATGTAATAGAACCCAATTTTAAAATTGCAAACACAACACTTATTTAATGCTAAACAATCTAACCATCAGAGGGTCAGAACCACCAGGCCCAATGGGCTTTATGTGCACACACACTGTCCACACTCAACATATGCAAATGAGTAGATGAAGAATATAACTTGTAAAATGCCATGCAGGAGCATTAATGTTAGCAGTTTAATTTGTTCAGTATGTTAATGTTGCCTCCTCAAGACCATGTCTTGGTTTAACAACACGGCTTTATGTTATCTAAATATTTAAAAGCAGTGAGCCTACAAAGTCTAACTGCAGTAACTACATTTTTGGTCAAAATTGAGTTATAACTAAAAATGAACTCCTTGATGTCTGTTTTATCTTGTGACAAAGTTTTATATTTGAAATTTGCTTTATTTCAAAACCAAGCAGCACTTACCACAGTCTGCTTTGGATATATATATATATATATATATATATATATACATATACAAATTAAAACATAAAAATAATATCAATTATAAGTTTATTTGAAAGGGAAATTATTATCTAGATAGTGATGAAGTAAAAAAGTGAGATAAAATTATATTAAGACTAAATTATAACATTTCTTTTTAATATTAAGTCGAAAATACACAAGTCTTTGAATGGAGTTGTTAAACACTTTTAAATACACTAATAACAAAATCATTTTGAAAATGTTTATTCACTGAAAACAAAATATAAAAGCTGAAAGAAGACAACAACATTGTTGTTACTGCACTCTGTTTGTGCATCACTATTAGAACCTTTTACAGCAATGCAGTAACTATGTTTTTGGGGTCAAAGGTAAAATAAATTATCATGATTTTTGAGCATAACATTTGAGCATTTGTAGGGCAGTATAGTATAGTATTAGTATAGCATTAGTATATTATTAGTATAGTGTTAGTATAGTATAGTATTAGCTGAAATGTGGGAACATGGAGGCAGACAGATATACAATCCTGGCTGGGTTGTTTTTTATGCTTTAGGAAATGTTCTAATTCTTTTCACAAAATTTACATAGGAAACATGTTTAATGATCAAACTACTTTAGTTTTTTTTCCAGGTGTTATGAATCCACATTGCCATTTAACGTCTCAGCAAATAGAAATATTCTGCAAGAAAAAAATAGAAATGCAAACAGATTATTTGCTGATGTTTTGATTTGACAAATTCATTGCAGACTTGGTTATAATGTTTTCAATGTTTTAACGTTTTCTCCCTCTGTCAGTATGATTACAGTTTCCGCACAGAGCACAGTGCCGCAGCTCGCCTCCCTCCCAGTCCAACGAGGACCTCTCTGAGTTCTGAGGCCTAAGGATCCCCTCATCACCCCTCTACACTCTCCCCATCAGAGACCAGCAGGAGAGACCTTAAAACAACTACTGAGTACCTACCCACAACAAACAGTCCTGAAAAAGAAAAAACAACAACCCAGAACAACAAAAAAAGATGAATTTCCTAACTCTGGGGCTCATCATCAACATCATCATGGTCTCTTTGTGTTAGTTGTGGTGTTGAAGAGGAAACTGAAAACACTGAGAGAAAGACAGAAGCATAACAGGACCGACTCTGGGTCTGGCCAAAACCACTACGGACACAGCTGATGAGCTTTTAGAAGATGAAATTGACCGTCGTCAGACACAGCAGACTTTTCTTACTCAAGAAAATCGAAAGGAATCGAACTCGTATAATATTAAAATGCATTTCTTTTCTCAAAAAGAATCGTGAAGCATTGTTGCCTGTCACACAACCAACCAACCAACCAATGTTCCAATCAAGAAAAGGATACCTTATTGTGATGGAGGGTACTTGTTTGGCCTTTTCTCTATAAAATGGAAGCTGAGGAGCAGCCATCATATTTGCCTTTCTCGTTCATGACACACCTGCTGCTCTAACATTGACCTGAGTCATGGCACCAGAGGGCAAATCATCCATGTTCATGTGTTGGAAATCCAAAAGGAATTGTTACATAATGGGATTTTGTTTTTAAGCTTATACTGCTTATCCTATTGGGGAATGACTCATTGTTCTCTAGATTTTACTGTAATATACTGCTATAACTTTGAGTACACTTTGTGTTTGGGAACTTTTGCTTTTTGTTTACCACAGATATTCTTTAACCACTCCACCACTGTATGTACATTAGCAGAAAGACACAGGTTACACTGCTGGATCACACATACCACTAGTTTTATGTTTCTGACAACTATTGCTGATGACTGCTATTTTTTTTTTTTTTTAGGTCTTCCTTATTAGTGATAAAAAGTCTTCTTGTTTTGGTATTGTTGCTAAAACTTTGGTGTCTTTCTCATTATCTTACTATGAATTACTAGGAATATAAAAATGTATATTTAAATAATAATAACAATTATTATTATAACTATTAGGAAGAGAATCAACCCATTTTATCGTAAACACATCTCCTTCGCATTAAAAAAAAAAAAAACCCATCTAAATGTACAGTGAAGCAGAGTACATTGCGCCAACTTAATTACTGTGCTAGTCGAAACTTAAAACGGTCAACATTTATATAGAAAACTCAATGGAAATGTGAAATTTCTGTTTGTATTCATTTTTAAAGTGTGATTGTTACATGAAATGTGTGTGGAGCTATGATATGGATACTGATTTAATCTGCTGCTATGTTTCTTCTGGAAGGTGGCTTTGAAATCACATGTCCTCATATATTCACTCAACTTTTCTGTTGCACTTTCTCATAGGGCTGAACCATATAGGAAAAAGTATTTATTTTGCTTTTGCTATTATTTTGGCTGATATAATCATATCACAAATGCAACGTTAGAGGGAATGATCATTTTGCTAAATTATCATTTTCATAGAAAAATACATTAACATACCATATTGTAGGGCTGCAACTAACGATTATTTTCATTATCGATGTGAAAGTGTTGAAAAATATCAATCAGTGTTTCCCAAACCACAAGATGACGTCCTCAAATCTCTTGTTTTGTCCACAAACCAAAGAGAGATTCAGTTTATTGTCATAAAGGAACAAAGAAACCAGAAATATTCACATTGAAGAAGCTGAGAATTTGGACTTTTGTCTTTAAAAAACTGCTCAAACCAATTATTCGATTATCAAAATAGTTGACGATTAATTTAATAATCGATTATTGTACGATTTGTCGATTAATTGTTGCAGCTCTACTATATTTACACCTGTTTTGTGACAAAACGTACCAAACAAAAACATTTTTTAAATCTCTAAATTCAATTTGTAGGCTGATTGATTCAGACAGGTATTTTGACTAGAGCAGTCAAAGGCAATTAAATTAATTATTAATGCAAATTCGTTTTAATGCAGGTTTTGTTATAATAATCCTTTATCCTTTGCCCAAACTCAGATGGTGACTAGCAAGCAAAGAAAAAGGTCATTCAAACACGATGTTCAGCTATAATGGCCTGTCTGATGGGTCTGTCAACAAGATCAAAGTTACTTGCAATAACTATCAATGTGAGCTGAGTTACCATAGGATTTAGACTAAGATACAATTTTCTAGCCAAGCAAATGGCCAATGCAGACAGTCCCTTAAGCCCTGTAATATGTAGCTTGCGGTAGGCCAGTAAACATTGTGGAAGATGAGGTTCTGTGTGAAATGATCACTATGTTATCGAAGATAAAGTTGTTCCACAAATAGTGGCGCAGTTGAGACAGACTATGATGGTTGAGCTCACTGAACACTTGACAGCAGTTACCGTTACCTCAGGTAGTGGTTACTGGTTGTAACTCCAGATCTATGAAAATGTGCATAACCCTGTAACCACTATGGTGTTATAATGTGATGAAATACTCCCTTTAAAGTACATTTTCAATTTGTGATTAACTATGGGCATGCAATGAATCACAAATAGAAAATTTTTTCATCAACTGATCTTAACAACAAATAATGAGCCTCCTGCAATTTGGATATTGCTCTACTCAATATTGCAAATTCAATAAAATTCAGATTAATTGCCCTGTTTTGTTGAATTTTGCTTTAATCAATACAGTGTATTTTCCACTGCAGCTAGGTGTAACATTTATTGTGATAATATCAAGATTTATTTTCTGAGTTTTGAGCATTTACACTTTCTGGGTTTTAAAGCATAGGTTGAATCTGCATAAATACAGTTTTCAGCAGTGTTACATGGTGAAATTGCAACCCAACTCCTCTTGAACAAAGGCGCTATCACTTTCAATGGACAACGTCAAACAAGAGTTCCATATGTAACCAAGCTTCTGTGAATTGCTGTCACTAGGTTCTGCAACCCTCTTGGGTTTTTCAAAGTAAAGTGTATCACTTTGACTGCAACAGATGTTGCAGTCAAAGTGATACAAATTGTAGTCAGTTCCACATGTATGAGTGAAGAAAAGTTGTTTTTGAGTTAAGCTACATGTGAAATACTCTTGTGCCTACAGTGCATCCTCAAAAGCAGGTCCTTAATTCAGCCTGTCTTCCCACTACCCTTTTAACAACTTTTTACTGAATACGTCTGATTTAGAAGTTGCATAACTTGGAATTTGTGCTGTAATGATCAAAACAGGTAAACCATGAGTACAAGAAACATTTCATACTAATAGATAGATTAGAGATTTTGAGGGGTTGGATAAAGTACCATAATCAGTATATTACCACCATCACCTAAAAATAAAATCAATATCAGTTTAGTATTTGAATACTTTAACCACTTTATCTGGCCATTAGCCAACCCTGTCTAAGTAGAGCCTTTATCTGCACTGCAAAAAAAAAAACCTTAGATTTAGAAGTGTTGGATGATTCATCTTGTTTTAAGAGTTTATTTCTTGCTTATTTCTAAATTTAATAATCTTAATTCAAGAAAGCTTGTCAAGTGAAATTATCTGTCCATGCAGCAAGATCATTTCCATCAGATTTAGTGCTTTTATCTTGTTTTTAGACACAGTTTTTTGCAGTGTGCGCTCTTTTCGGAGCCACCAGTCCTGTAACATGAATACAATTTTACATTGCAGGAAGAGAGCATAGATAATGGCGTCACATCTCCCCTATGTAAATGTATTAATACAGGGCTGTCTGACTGCAAGATAAGTTCACTCTAAAAATATGTCTCTGTGTATTTAATGAGACAGAATACACAGACAATACAGGAATGTGTTTAGAAGCACCAAGCATTTGGTTAAACAATGGCCCTGCATTACTGTATTTCACTTCATTCACTGCAAGTCATAAATGCATGGAAAACTAATTTTATTTTATATTTTTGTGTGTTTAAATTATTAGTCATTTCAGTATTTTGATGGTTTTGTCCTAAAGGCTGTTTAGTTTCTTCTTTCCAGAAATGTAACCTAGCCAATTGCACTGCTGACAATTTTAAGTGTGAAAAGATAAATGATCATGTGAGGCTCTTTGTATTTGAGCTGAATGTATCTGCCTGTTTTTTTTTTGTTGACAAGTTACACATATAATTTCTCAGCTGATGTGTTTACTTACAGCCAGTTTTGCGAAAACATTTAATAGCTAACTAATATTGTGTCTGCATTAACAGCAAGTATCAATCCTGCTTTGATGTGTGTTAGTTTGCATGCATGGTAACATGAGGTGTCAGAGTTTGGAAAAGGAGAGGTATTTTTGGAGGTTATTGATCAATTTTCTCTCAAATGGCTTTTTTTTTTACTACAGGATGAACAAAACCGCATTAGTTGATTTCTGTTATAAGAAAGTTTATTAAACTATGATTAACTGAAGCCCTTGACTTGAAGTTGGATTTAATGTTGGTAAGGTTGGTGCTATCAAATTTTTAAGGTGGATACTAATAAAGATATTGGAAGTTTAAAGGAACACTTGGATGTTAACCTTCACTGAGCACAAACATTAACCCTCTGGAGTCACCAAAAGCTCCAAATCATGACTTCTTCATCACATCCAGACTAGAAAACAAAGCAGCGTGGAGCCCTACTGTAAATTTTACCTCTAAAGTTCTGACTGTAAACTCCATGAGGCCAGTTTCAGTTTGATGATGATATACCAAGTAAAACTGGAGACAAGCTCAAGTATATTTAGTATAAAATGATAGAACTGGATGTCACCCTCTTATATGTTATATTTGCAACCTTTGTTCACATTTGCAACAATTAAAACTCTTTATTGAGCATGAAAGTGTTTAAGTAAAGTAAAAAAAAAAATTCAAAATCACATTTTATGTTGGACTAAAAAAATACATGACCAAAAAAGAAAAAATGACCAAAATTGTTAAGCTTAACACACAAGACACAAAAAATGCTTGAATGTGATTGTGTGTGATCCTGTCATCCAACTCTGGTTTTTATTCTAGTGTGACTGGATTTTGTTTAAGTGGTGTATACAGGCAGGATGAAAAGGATTCAAAAATTGACAAAATAGCCCAAGACTCCATAGAGTTAAAACCTTTAAATGAGCACAATATGTTCTATTTAAAGCCTGCTTAAGACTACAGAAGGTTTTGATTTATGAAACTAGAGGATCTGAGGAATCCTTTAATACCAACCACGTCATCAGGAAGGGGTTTAAATAACACTCCAAAGTCAGGCTATTTTTTTAGCGAGGTAAACCTGAGACGTCAATTTTCAAGGCAACCCTCTGACCTCAAGATATCAGAATGAAAATAGGCTCTATGGGTACCCAAAAGTCTCTTCTTTACATGCATGGCTACTTTAAACTGATACAACACAGTTTACAGCTACAGTTACCACTAGTGATGTGCCAGTGAAGCCTCATGAACCATAGCTTCAGCCTTTTTTTTTTTAAACCATTAACACCATCTAGTGGGCTCAGAAAACAATGACAATGGTTCATGAGGCTTCACTGGCACATCGATAGTTACCACCACTTCTCCCATGCATTGGGAAAGGTGAGACTTGTGCAGTCCATGAAGCAAATTGTATTCATGTGTGATGATGCCAGTCCCCTGAGTAGCCATTTTATTTCAGTGGACATTTCTTGAAAGTTGTATCACTGTATAAATGACCTCCTGTGACCTCGAGGAAAATCACAGCCTCATGAAACAGCCACAAATGTGATACCTAGGCCATTCAGAAGATTTGTAACTAGGTATGCCTAGGTACAGTAGTGTTCAATATAATTGCAGTCAAATGTGACTAACCAGATTAATCCAGGTTTTTAGTATATTTTTTATTGCTACAAGGCAAACAAGGTACCAGTAGGTGCAGTAGAATCTCAGAAAACCAACAAGACCCACCATTGGTGATATGCACGCTCTTAAGGCTGTGCAATTGAATCAGGTGAATCAGGTAGCCTCTATTTAAGGATGAAGCCAGCACTTGTTGAACATGCATTTCTCTTTGAAAGCTTGAGGAAAATGGGTCGTTCAAGACATTGTTCAGAAGAACAGCATACTTTGATTATAAGTTTTCCCCTCTCAAATCAACTTTTTAAAGAGGTGCAGACAATTATAGGCTTTACAGCTAAAATGATCTCCAGTGCTTTAAAATGGAGAGCAAAACCAGAGACCCGACTGATGAACACTCTGGCGTCGGGGAGTGTCTTTTCCACTTTTCCCATTAACCAGGATCCTCTTGGACCCTCTCATCCACAATGAGTAAGACGTCTCCCTCTTTCACATTCCTCTTCTTCTCCAACCACTTCCACACTTCCAGAAGATGTCAGAGATATACTGCACTTGCCTCCATCTTCGTTTGAAATACGCCTAGAAGGAGTGCTGGTTTTCCCTTGAGCAGGAGAAGATGATTCGGCGTCAGTGGCACGAGGTCGTCCACATCATCAGATGACTTGGTAAGAGATCTGCTGTTGATCACTGCTTCACACATCACGGATCGCAGACATAAGTCGTGGAGTGACGACCTTCAGAAGGTTGGTAAGTATCTTTCGGACTGTTCGTATCTGTTGCTCCCAGACACCACCGTTGTGTGACCCGGCAGGCGGATGGAAGATCCAAGTGACTCTTCTTTGCAGTAGAGTCTTGCAGATCTGGGACTGGTTCCATTCTTTCATCGCCTGGTGGATCTCGTGTTCTGTAGCCACCAGGTTTGTTCCGTTATTGAATCTCATAACCTCCACTTGCCCTCTTCTGGCTATGAAACGCATCACTGCGTTTATACACGAGTTGGTGTTGAGAGAGTGCAAGATTTCTATGTGGATGGCTCTGATCGTAAGGCATGTTAACAAGACTCCATAACGCTTGACTTGCAGGCATTCACACTTAGAATAGTCTACACCGATGTTGGCGAACGGTGGATGGTCAAGCAATAGACGATCAAGTGGTAGATTCACCATCCTGCCTGAATCTTCCGGCATTTTAAACACTTCGAAAACACACTTCTCACTGCTGCCTTTCCTTTGCATATCCAGACCCCTTGCCTCAGTCGACTGAGGGTATGGTTTCTCCCTTCATGTCCAATTTCCTTATGAGCGTTCCTCATTATCAAGGTTGTGATGTGGTGATCCTTGGCTAGGATGCTTTGTATGTTCTGGCAAGGCCCAGTGCAATCTTCCACCAACCCAGAGAACCACATCTTGGAGGACACATCGTCTCTGGCGCCGCTCCAGGTGGCAGCCTGTAGCCGCAGCTCCCGTCGTGTATTGTAACTTTTGTTTAATTGTTGGTTTTTATTCCTTTTGGTGTTGTTTTTTATCTATCTGATAGTGTTCACAAACGTTGTGACAATGGCTGGACTAAGTTTTTCTACCATTCTCCGCGTTCTTCTGTTACTTTTTTTACTCTTTGTAACAGAGAACCTCGCCGGTAGTTATGAGGGCATTGTTTACACGCGCGAACAGCTGATTGTGTTGTGTGAGCCTCTACTGCTGCCCGGAGACAGACTTGCGGTCCCGCAGGAGTTGCGGAGGAGACGCCGGGGTTGCAGGTCTGGAGCCTTGCGGAGGGAGAGAAGGAGGAAACACAAGCCAGCAGTCCCGGCGATTATTATGGGGAACGTGAGGTCTTTGGGAAATAAGACGGACGAGCTCTCGGCGCTGGTGAAGACCCAGAGGGAATACCGTGAGTGTAGCGTTTTTTGCTTCAGTGAAACTTGGCTACACTCACATATCCCGGATAGCAGCGTTGATGTTCCTGGCTACAGTTTGGTTCGAGGTGACAGAGACTGTTCCAAAAGTGGGAAAAAGAAAGGTGGCGGGCTTGCACTTTATGTGAGTGAGAGGTGGTGCAACCCTGGACATGTCAGTGTGAAGGAACGGCTCTGTACCGCAGACATTGAACTGCTGGCTGTGGGAATGCGCCCGTATTATTTGCCGAGGGAGTTCACGTCCACCATGTTTATCGCTGTTTACATCCCCCCATCAGCTAATGCAGCAGTGGCCTGTGAAGTCATCAGCACTGTCACTGCTAAACTACAGACTGAACACCCGGATGCATTCATGGTTATTACAGGAGATTTTAATCATGCCTCTCTGGGCAAAACATTAAACAACTTCCAGCAATATGTTGACTGCCCCACCAGAGACAATAAGACGCTGGATCTCCTGTATGCTAACACCATGGATGCATATGAGGCAACAGCCCCCCCCCCCCCCCCCCTCGGCAGGTCGGACCACAACTTGGTCATGTTGACCCCAAAGTATGTTCCTCTTGTGAAAAGGCAGCCTGTGAACACCAGGACAGTGAGGAGGTGGACACATGAGGCCTCTGAGGCACTGCAGGACTGCTTTGGGTCGACAGACTGGGATGTACTCTGTGAGCCTTATAGGGAGGACATTGATAACATGACTGACTGCATCACGGAGTACATTAAATTCTGTGAGGACACCACTATGCCAGCCCAGACCGTACGCTGCTTCTCCAACAACAAGCCCTGGATTACCAGTGACCTGAAGGCACTTATGAACAAGAAGAAGAGGGCTTTCATGTCTGGAGACAGAGAGGAGCAGAGGAGAGTGCAGCACGAACTCAGGGAGATGCTGAGGACATGTAAGGACACCTACAGGAGGAAGCTGGAGGCCAAACTCCAACAGAACAGTGTGAGGGATGTGTGGACAGGAATGAAACACATCACAGGGATGAAGGGGAAGGACAGGCAGATGTCAGGGAGCCTGGACAGAGCAAACCAGTATAACAACTTTTTTAACAGGTTTAGCTCACCGCCTGCCACCCCTTCTACTCCCCCTGCCCCCCACACACCCACACTGTCCCGAATGGCTCCCCCCTCCCCCCAGCATTCTCCAGTGCAGCACCTCTCCATCTGCCCCCCCTCCTTCTCCCCCACCTCCTCCTCCTACACTGATGACATCTGCACCAACCCCCCCTCAGCGGTGACTACAGGCCAGGTAAAGAGGCAGCTGGAAAGACTCCATCTGCGTAAAGCTGCAGGTCCTGATGGTATCACACCCAGGATCCTGAAGACCTGCGCCAGCCAGCTGTCTCCTGTACTAGGACACCTGTACAACCTGAGTCTGAGTCAGGAGAAAGTCCCGCTGCTGTGGAAGACCTCCTGCTTGGTCCCAGTCCCAAAGAAGTCAAGACCATCTGACCCAGCAGACTACAGACCTGTCGCACTCACATCTCATGTGATGAAGGTCCTGGAGAGACTGGTCTTGGCCCAGCTGAGGCCACAGGTGAGGACGTTTCTGGACCCCTTGCAATTTGCCTACCAGCCCCATTTAGGAGTCGACGATGCTGTCATCTACCTGCTGCAACGAGCCCATTTGCATCTGGATGGTGGAGGAAGCACTGTGAGGATCACATTCTTTGATTTCTCCAGTGCTTTCAACACCATTCAACCTCTGCTGTTGGGTGAGAAGCTGCGGGGGATGGGTGTCGACGACTCTAGGATCTCCTGGATTACTGACTACCTGACAGGCAGGCCACAGTTTGTCCGTCTGGGCAGTGTCCTGTCTGATGTGGTGGTCAGTGATACAGGAGCTCCGCAGGGAACTGTGCTTTCTCCCTTCCTCTTCACCTTATACACCACTGACTTTCAGTACAACTCTGAGTCATGTCACCTGCAGAAGTTTTCTGATGACTCAGCTGTTGTCGGGTGTATAAGAGAGGGAGAGGAGGGCGAGTACAGGACACTGGTGGACAGATTTGTAGAGTGGTCCGAACAGAATCACCTGAAGCTGAACGTCAGCAAGACCAGAGAGATGGTGATTGACTTCAGGAGGAAGAAGATGCTTCCACAACCACTTCTGATCAGGGGGGAAGTGGTGGAGGAGGTGGAGGACTATAAATACCTTGGAGTGGTGATCGGCAACAGACTGGACTGGAAATCTAACACAGAGGCTGTGTACAAGAAGGGGCTGAGCAGACTCTATTTCCTGAGGAAGCTGAGATCCTTCAATGTGTGCAGCAAGATGTTGGAGATCTTCTACCAGTCTGTTGTTGCCAGCGCCATTTTCTTTGCTGCTGTGTGTTGGGGCAGCAGCATCAGAGCCAGCGACACCAACAGACTTGATAAGATTATCAAGAAGGCTGGCTCTGTACTCGGTCTCAGGCTGGAGACTTTTGAGACTGTGGTGGAGAGGAGAACACTGAACAAACTGCTGTCCATCATGGACAATGATAAGCACCCTCTCCATCACACAGTAGAAAGACAGCGGAGCACCTTCTCTCACAGGCTGCTCCAGCGCCGCTGTCATAGGGACAGATATAAAAAATCTTTCCTGCCACATGCCATCACACTGTACAATAACAAATAGCCTGGTTTATTACATACCGTTCGTTATGCACTTTATGTGTTCCTTATGCACACTGTTCATTGCACCTTATTTGTTCCATAGCACCAACATTTTTATACTGTATATTCATATTTATTCTGCACTGGAATTCTATTCTACTCCTTAATACATACTCCTTCTTTAGACACTTTATATTTTATTGTATTTTTATTGTATTTTATATTTTATTGCTTGAAGTATGCCTAGATTGTTCTTTTTATTTAATTGTCATTGTCTATGTGTGTAATGCTGCTGCTACACTGTAATTTCCCAGCTTGGGATAAATAAAGTCTATCTATCTATCTATCTATCTATCTATCTATCTATCTATCTATCTATCTATCTATCTATCTATCTATCTATCTATCTATCTATCTATCTATCTATCTATCTATCTATCTATCTATCTATCTATCTATCTATCTATCTATCTATCTATCTATCTATCTATCTATCTAAGGTATCCAGCTTCACAATAGAACTGCTTCTCTTGATCTTTTCAACTTTCTGCAGCCCACAAAGCTCCTCATGGAAGGGTTGACTTTGGCTGAACTGAATGACCGCAGTTTCTGCTCTTCTGACATCTTTGACAGTCAGAATAATTCATTTCAGGGTACATTTCCACTGCATGTGGTTCTCAACTGTCTTGATTTTCACATCTTGACTTTCTGAAGACTGGGCTTGAGACTCGAATGTTTTCACTTATCTCTCTTTGGTCCGAACTCTGATAGGACAGGCCAGGTAGTTAGGACCTTCAATCCAGCTCTGACACTTCATGAAATGCTCTGCTTTCATTCCTCTTGATGCATGGACAGCTGGGTTAGAAGCCGTGTTGACATACTTCCACTATGCTGCCCCTGTGTTATGTCTGATTGTTGATACTCTTGAAACATTTGTTGCGAACAAACGAGCGCCGCTGTTATCGATATATCGGAGGACTTTGGTGCTATCTGTCCATAGAAGCTCTCGCTTCATGAGCTTAGGCATTTTCACGGCAATGGTAGCCGTGGTGAGCTCAAGGCGTGAGACTGTGACTGGTTTGAGCGGCATCACTCCAGATTTGAGGGCATAGATGTTTTTTTTTCCATCTATTATCATATTTCGGACTTCACCTGGGTACTGCTGCACACATTACGCATTGGCTACTCTAACGGCTCTAACTGATTTCAATAACAGTGGAGCTTAGAAGGAGCGTGTGTTGAGGGACCTTCTGCCATGGTGCGGGTCTCTGATCCGGCTGCGTTAACAGCCACAGTGACACCTTGTTGCTGATCCAAGAGCTAAGGCACCCAAAAGCTCATTTTTCCTGCCTCCACCCCGGCGATCACTACGTCCACCTTGCGCGCAGCCGCAGTAAGTTGATTTGCCGATAATCAGCGGGCATGCTGGTGATTTATAGTCACAAGCACTTCATCTGTGTATTCGTTTTCGGGAGGAGCCGTGTTCGGTTCCACGCTGGTTCGGATGTATCAAGGAAAGGTGCGCAGAACCTGGCGTAAGAACAGTTTGATACATGTGGAGGTGAGTTTGCTTACGTACTTTTCTAGTTTTAGGAGTACGCCATCTTTCACTATGAAAGCTACGCACTCTTTGATACATGAGGCCCCTGGGCAGCTCTTCCTCAAAGAAGGGGAGAAGGTCTTTCCACCACAGTCCAGCCAGCCACACCAGCAGACACTGATGTCTAGCAGCTCGCTTGACACCCAGCCGGACACAGAGCTGTCACCAATGGTGCTTCAGGTAAAGAAAAATATAACAACAAAACTATAAAGATTGCAATGGCGCGTTGGGAGAAGCCTTGCTTGTGCAGCCAAACAATCCTGCCACGTTCAAAGATGGAAAGCCTTTTTGCCTTTGCCATCAGGAGATCATGACAGCATGAATGTCTGATAGAAAATGACGTGAAAGACAGATTTTTGCACAGATTTTGACTTTTTAAGGCTATGGTCTTAAACTTTTGATCAGCTGATGCACAGCCTGTTTGTGTTTAAATGCAGTTTTCAATAAATTGCCTGCTCTATATTTGTCTGTTGGTCCTGTTTGTTCTTTTTGCATTTCGAAGCTCTTCTTACAACCTGGTTATGTTTTTCCAAGGTCTAATGTGAATACTTACAGTTGTTCCCCCGGTCTTAAGATTTTGTCCAAGAGGGTATATTGACCTAATGTAATGTGCTGAAATACATTTTCAAAATGTAAGTAAATATATCAGATTCATTTTGCTAAGTGAAAGTCCATAATGAATTAAATTTTCTTAAAAACTTGTAGTAAATGTAGCACATTTGTTTTGTTTAACGATTTATTTCAGCTACATCTACCACATATTTCAATTATAGCTACTCATTTTTTCATGTAGTTTTGGCTAAGGATTACTATTGCATTGACTTAGGCTTTTAATTGTATCTACTGAATTCTAAATGTCGTGGTACTGAATTAAGTTATTCATATCTACTTAAATTTTGCACTGACATTTACTCATTTCAAATGGTATATTTAATTGATTTCGCAAGTTTTGCATTAATCAATATTTTTGACTGCTGTTACATGTGATATGTTGTCACAAGGTCAATTTATTCTGCTTTTCAGCCATTAATCAACTGGTATAGGAATAATTAGTCCATGATTTTTTATCGCTTAAAATTAGTCAGTTCGAGTCTAAAAGTCAGCCTGCAACATATGTAGGTTGAATCTCAAAATGTCCAGAAAAAAAGGCATTACATTACATTACATTACATGTTTGGAAATGTGTTAAGGTGAGTAAATAGGGTGAAATCAAGGCCTAATCCACCATATTGTATATGCTTTAATTTGTTTGCTGAGGAGCAAAATGTAATTATTATTATTATTATTATTATTATTATTATTATTATTATGTTCATTTGCATCACCTTTGGACTTATATATATATACACCTTGAATTAATTTCCATTTATATATAGGTGTATTTATCTATGTATTGTATTGTATTTTATTTATTTATTTGCTTTTGAAGTTTTGATTGTCTTGCTGTACTTTAATGAGTAAGTATATATATATATATATATATATATATATATATATATATATATATATATATATATATATATATATATATAATGAGGGGAGGGAGTGGGAGGGGGGCCAAGGGGAAAAATAAGATGTTCAATGTATGACTCGCTATGTTAAGTTAACATGACAAAATTCAATAAACACAATGTTATAAAAGAAGAAAGAAATCGCAGCCTGTAAGACATTTAGCTGCAACCACAAAAAAAGGATGCCTGTCTTACATTTAGTTTTTTTAAGATGAGAAAATAGAGTGAAATCAAGGCCTAATCCACCGTGTTGTATATGCTTTCATTGGTTTGCTGAGGAGCAAAATGTAATTATAATTTTTATATTTATTATTATTATTTTTTTTCATTCATGGTTTCACCTTTGGACTTTTATATACTTTGAATCAATTCCCATTTATATATAGGTTTATTTATCTATGGATTGTATTCGATTTTATTTATTTATTTGCTTTTGAAGTTTTGATTGTCTTGCTGTACTTGAGTGATATATTCTTTTTTTTAGTATGTGTGTGTGTATATGTATATGTATATGTATAGGTTTCTGTATGTGGATGTAGGTATGTAAATATGGGCATAAATGTATACATATCTTTATAAATAGGCTATATGTACCAGTAAGGGGAAATGAGGGGAGGGGGGCCAAGGGGAAAAAAAGATGTTCAATGTATGACTCACTATGTTATGTTAACATGACAAAATTCAATAAACACAATGTTACATTTAGCTGCAACCACCGTCAAAGAAAAGGATGCATCTTACTTTTATTTTTTTTAGGTGAAAAAAAAATAGTGTGAAACCAAGGCCAAATCCGCCGTGTTGTATATAATTTAATTTCTTTTCAACGGAATGGCATTCATATAGTCTCACTGTGCAGTTTGTCGTAGAGGCGGATCCATCCAGTCTCCGGGCACCAAAGTGCGCAGAAAGTGCAGGAGGGTTTCTTTCTCCTTTTGAGAGAGAATCTCAAGCTGCGGCACCTTCGGATTTACATCAGCGGATCGTGCCGTGCTCTGCTGGTTTTTCTTGGAGACTTGTTAGGGTTTCAACTTACAAACTCATCTTTTTTCTTTCTAGTTTGCCGCTGCTTCAAATTGTTTTTTTGTTTGTTTGTTTTTTACAGGTGTAAGAAAGCGCGCACTTATACACCATAATCTCACGGTTTATGAAAATTGAAACAAGTTTGGAGGCGCGTGGTGAGCAGCAGTGGTCACTCTGCTGCGGGTTTAAAGATGCTGAGCGACATTAAAATAGATGATCGTCTCCAGACTGATGGAGGCTCACTGGATGTAATGATCGGTGAGTCAGTTTTATTCTCTCTGTGTCTAAAAACAAGATAAAACACTAAATGTGATGTATATGTAATTGCTGCATGGACAGATAATTTCACTTGACAATATTTCTTAAATTAAGATTATTAAATATAGAAATAAGAATGTTGAACACTTAAAATAAGAAATTAACTTTTAAACAAGATAAATTAAAGCTGCAAGCAGCGATGAACTGGCCCGAGCAGAGTGACCTGATGATTATTTGTTTCTTACCAAGATTAAAAAAATAGATTTAGAAGTGTTAGATAATTTCTTATTTTAAGTGTTCAACATGCTTATTTCTAGATTTAATAATCTTAATTTAAGAAATATTGAGTGTCAAGTGAAATTATCTGTCCATGCAGCAAGATCATTTCCCTTAGATTTAGTCTTTTTAGCTGGTTTTTAGACACACCTTTTTTGCAGTGTGTGTGTGTGTGTGTGTGTGCGTGCGTGCGTGTGTGTTATGGAGAGCAAGAATAAATAAAAATAAGGGGGAACAAACTACAGGGCTTGGTAAATGTCTCGTTCAGACACGTGCACAGGTAGACCAGGTGGTTCATGGCCCTTTCGGTTTCTAACTACAAAGTGCCTTTTTGTAAGATTTTTTCAACACTCAATTGGGTTTAACACTGCGACAATGGACAAACGCAAATCGAAGGCCCTGCTGAGCAGCATCAGCGTCTCGGTAAGATAATGTCACTGATGAAGAAACACCTTAACCCTTTGATGCCCTACATATAAACACCTTCTAATGCACAACATGGGTCAAAATGACCCGCATTCATTTCCCATGTTATTTCATGCTGTGTGTTTGAATAACTTTTTTATTTTTTATTACAACAGATCATTATATCCATTTTTATCCATATTTTAACATTTGAGACTTATTAGAGCACCAAATAATAATTGCCATTGGAAAAACACAAATTCAACAAAATAGGATAGTTAATATATGTGTCTTCTTTGTCGGGTTTTAAAGTGGTGATAAAGTGGTAAATTAATGACAACATATAAACACATTCTAATAGACAACATGGGTCTAAAATGACCCTGTGCATTAGAAGCGTAGTGATAAAAAAAAAAGGCTTTTTATTCAAAAAGTAAGAAATGAAAACACAAAATTAGGATGCATGATGATCAAAAACAAGTTAATTGAGGAAAACCTGCAATACTGAATGATGAAATTAATTTATTGGCAAGATATAGAATATAAAAACTTAGTCGGGTCACTTTAGACCCATGTTGTGCGTCAAAGGGTTAAACCTCATACTGCTACCGGTGCCCGTCCCACGACAATAAGCAATATGGCAAAAAAAAAGGGAGATGATGACTCTAATGTAAGCTAAATAAAATGATGAATATTGATCACTCATAAATAATTTATCTCAAGTCGGCTGTATTAATGTCCTCTTGACATTCCAAAAATAACACAACCAGTGAAATTGGCAAACGACCTAAAACAATGTGACGTGTTTCAACTTCATATTCAGTGTCCTCCTTATCATATCAGCAGCAGTTATCTCAGATAAAATGTGCACACGCTGCTCTTTAATCTGCGGTAAGTGCGCATTAATTCTGCATTAATTCTGTTGATTGCACAATTTGGCACGTTTTCTTTTTTACGGCCAGTTCTTGCAGTACGTGTAGAAATGCTGAATGTTAAAGACCACAATCTCTGCGTGAATTAGTCATTTGTAGAAATCTGTTGAGTAGACTATTTAACCCTCTGGAGTCTCCAAAAGCGCCGAAGCATGACATCATGTCTAGATGTAAAAACAAAGCAGCGTGGAGCCCTAGTGTAAATTTAGGCCTACCTCTAAAGTTCTGGCTGTAAACTCCATGAGGCCAGTTTCAGTTTGATGATGATATACCAAGTAAAACTGGAGACAAGCTCAAATATATTTTATATAAAATTACAGAACTGCATGTGACCTTCTTATATGTTATATTTGCAACCTTTGTTCACATTTGCAACATTACAATTTTTTTATTGAGCATGAAAGTGTTTTGAAAATTTAAAAAAAAGATTCAAAATCACATTTTATGTTGGACTAAAGGACTAAAAAAGACACAAAATGACTAAAGAAAAACACAAAATGACCAAAAAACCCACAAAATGACCAAAAAAGACACAAAATGACTAAAAAAGACACAAAATGACCAAAATTGTTACGCTAAACACACAAGACACAAATAAAATACAGTCACACTAGAACAAAAACCAGAGTTGGATGACATTACATTTATGTTGGTTTTTCTTTATTTCTTTTTGGTTCAAAATGTTGATAAAAAATCAATTATTATTAGGTCATATTGGTGAGGTTGTGCTGAAAAAAATATATACCAACATGGCATTTAAACATTTTAAGCCCAAGACTCCATAGAGTTAATAAAAATAAATGGGTATTAAAATAAATAACGATAGTAAATATTTGCTGCTGTAACTTTATAAGCTAATTAAATTCCTCAGTTGTCACATTATTGTGAGCTGTGGCCAGATAAAAGCCTTATACTTAGGCCTCAATGAAACATGACTACTATGCTATTGAATTGATTTGTTCTGAATTACTACTTTCCTCTTTTATATCAACTGTTTCGCAGCAGCTCAGGAAGTGTTTTATATATTTCCCTCTCTGCCAGGCGGTGAATCTCTCCAGCAGGCCGTGTGTGAGGGCTGCATGAGGACCATCTCAGACCGCTTCCTGATGCGGGTCAACAACGCGTCCTGGCACGAGGAGTGCCTGCAGTGCGCCACTTGCCACCAGCCGCTCACCACCAGCTGCTACTGCAGAGACACCAGACTCTACTGCAAGGCTGACTACCTGCGGTAAGACGCACTTTTCACCAGGTTTACTGACTTAGTGGGGCCTTCAGTCGGAGTGTGTTCTGCGTTGGTCTCGGCTGTAAAAAAAAAAAAAAAAACCCAAAAAACACCTTGTTTAAGCCTTTACTGAAGTTTGTGCCGCAGCCTATAAAAGGCTGCAAAAGCAGAGACACTTGTAATGTAATGCAAAATTCCAAACATGGTCTCACAGGAATCCGTGAAATAGCCACGGATTTGCTTAACTGAAAATCTGTGGAATAGCCACAGAATCACTCAAATTTCCGTGAAACTGACACGGATTTTGCTACAATGCAAGTTAATGACAGTCATATCCCGTGGCTATTCCAACATACAAAGTGATTATGTACATTCACTGAGTGAATATTTAGAAAATAAAACATATTTCTTGCTAGAAATGTGATCAAAATCCATTTTTATGCAGAAACTAAGTCAAAATAATGATTTTTTGACTAAAAATGAGAGAACTGTCCGCCATGTTTTTTGTTCTGACCGCCGGGAATAAAATATATCCATGGAATAGCCACGGGATATGACTGTCATTAACTTGCATTGTAGCGAAATCCGTGTCAGTTTCACGGAAATTTGAGTGATTCCGTGGCTATTCCACGGATTTTGAGTTAAGCGAATCCTTGGCTATTTCACGGATTCCTGTGAGACCAGGTTCAAAATTCCATACACTTTGCAAATCATTACATATGGATGGAGTTCATTTTTTTCCCTCATGAATTTTCCTCAGTTGATTGCTCACATTAAGAGAAAGATGTTTTGTTGGCTACAACAAGGTTTCTGAAATTTGATGTTTAAATAGGCAAATTAAGTGAGCTAAAGAGAAATCTACACACAGACACAGTAGTAAAATAAACACCTAGATATTTACTTTGGGTGTTTTCTTTACACCCTATCAGCCTCCCTTGTTTCAGAGCAATATCCCTAGTTGTTT
Organism: Centropristis striata; assembly: GCF_030273125.1. NCBI lineage: Eukaryota > Metazoa > Chordata > Actinopteri > Perciformes > Serranidae > Centropristis > Centropristis striata. The sequence goes on from NC_081535.1 coordinate 24,691,800, forward strand.
CTTTACACCTACACTTCCACTTTAATACTTATTTAGTTTCCTTCAGACTTTTCTATTCTTTACAAAAGAGTTAAAAAGCAAATCCTTTCAATTACTCCAGGCAAACAAAGGCAGCCATTGCTGTTTCCCTGTGTGAATAATTTTTGTTCCTGTAGAAATCTTTAATATAAATATAAATATATATATATATATATATATATATATATATATATATATATATATATATTAGGGCCAGGACTTTAACGCGTTAAGATTAATTAATCACACAAAAATTGACGCGTTAAAAAAATGTACGCATTTTAATCACACTTTTTTTTGCACCGCGGAACGTTTCTCACTGGATGAGTTTCAGGCGGACCGATTATACTGGAGCACCATCTGGCGTTCATGAGTTCAGACAACAACAAACCACAGTGAACATGAAGGAAGAACCTGATGAGACCGTTTTGGTTGGTTTTCGAAATTTTCTAAATATTCTATTGCTACACTTAATGGCAAAAATTGCACTGGTCTGTTGGACTTGAACAAAAATAAACAACAGGGCTCATTCACGAACCGTTCTTAAGAACAAATTTGTTCTTAAGTCCTACTTACGAGGATTTTACGAAGATTGTGGCATTCATGAATTTTTTTTCTTATCCATGATTTTTCTTAGGTAAGAACAAATCCTACGAACACTCAGGAGTACTCTTAAGCACATTTCAGTTGGCATGGTTGTGGCATGGTTGTGTTGTCTTCTTTTGTTAAGTTCAATAAAATACATTACAGTGAAATTTCCATCATATTTATGTATTTATTTATTCATTTCATTTTTTTTCATTTTTCATTTTAATTAAATTAAATGTGTCAAATTTTTAACATGAATCAAGTAAATTGGAAATCATGCCGACCATTAGTGATACCACCCTATTTATAGGTGGCATTTCTCCACGACCTACAAAACAATGGCATATATATTGCTGCTGCAGGAGGGCTCTGTCTGTTCTGGTTCTGTTGCAAGTTGGCTCTGCAGGGCTTCATATGTGATTTAAAAAAATAAAAAAATAAAATCAAGCCAAGGTTGCAACCCCTCAGTCCAATACTAAAGACATATTTTGAGCTTACACACTATGGTAAACTTCTGCCTTACAGGGCACACGTTTTAAATACACACACACACACACACACACACACACACACACACTTCCTCTGTGTGGCATCTACACACGGCTCTGCACTCCTTTATGGGCCCTTTTATGGGCATTAATGGGCGGTTACCTATGCTAATCCTATGTTAATTAGACTCACCTCGCACGCCGGCTCAATTTACGAGGAGATGGCATTCATTAATTTAAGGACACGGCTGCGAGCAATTCAGCGGCTTAAGAACACGTTGATGAATCTGACGTAGGGTCTTCTTAGAAATCTTCTTAAGAAGGACTTAAGAAAGAATCTAAGAAGATATTGGTGAATGAGGCCCAATGTGTTCAATCTCCAGATCATCTCGTTACTTGTGCACATCACAAAAGCACTATCCCATTCTTTTGAACACACAGTGAAAAACTGTTAAACCACAACAGTAAAAGACCGTAAAATGGTAAATGTATTATTAGTTAGTAACATGTATTTAATGTAATACATATATATACAAGCATCACTGTATTTTTGCATTTATCTTTTGTAAAAAAATACTTTTTCTCACTGTTAAATGTACTAAAATACTTATCTGGTGTCGCCCACATTATCAATTGCTTATATCATGTTGAAAAAAATGCATTATTCTGGTTCTCTACTAAATAGTCTAACCCCCCAAAACATCTAGGCCAGGGGTCTGCAACCTTTACTAACAAAAGACCCATTGTCGGCCATAAAAAAAGAAAAAAAATGTCAAACCTTAATTTGAGCCTTACAATAAGGACAAAACAGCCTCCTAAGTCTAATTTAGCCAACCAACATTACTAATAGGTCATAATGAGCTTTTATTAACAGGATTTTGTCAGATTGCAGTGAGCAACCAAGTGCGTGAGAGATACACTGTAAAAAAAAAAAAAAAGACAAAAAACTGGCAGCTGTGGTTGCTTTTTTAATATTACAGTAAAGACATTGGCACTGTAAATTTCCCGTTTAAGATTGCCATTTTATTCCATTTTTTACCGTAAAAACTAAAAAGTTTTTCCATCAAAAGAAACACTGTTCTGTCATATAATTGACAAGAAAATACTTCATAAATGCCGCATTAATTAAAGATTTTACCATTAAATATTACAGTATATTTCTGTTGGAGATATGGTGTTTAGTCCATTTAACAGTGAGAAAAAGTATTTTTACAAAAAATAAATGCCAAAATGATGGCTTGTATATATATTACATCATATTTTTTTTGCTACAAACACGGTGCCAGTGTATTTCACAGTGGACTAATGTATTTTTTTTTTTAAAAGTAAAAAAAAAATGTTTTGGCTGATATATACATTTACGGTGTTTCACTGTTACTGAAACTGAAATAACCCATTTATCATTTTACGGTCTTTTACTGTCATGATTTAGCAGTTGTTGGTTTTTTTACAGTGTATGACACTCAAGAAATATCTCAGGAGATTTGGAATCAAAAGCTAGGCTAGCTTGGGAAACTCAAAACTAGAAGTGAAATTGGCAAAATGTGGAGGTTAAGGGGCTGGGTTGTAGACTTTCATTAGCTAAAATACACATGTTAATTGATAAAAATGTAAAAAAAAAAACAACAACATTTTTTAACACTGTATATAAGTAACACATTTTCACAACTAAAGAATACAAATTGCTTTGTATTGGACCTACACAAATGATAAATACAAATGTAAAAAAACGTTTCATTTCATATCATTTTTTTTGTCACAGCCACTGGGAGTCTCTTCGCCATAGTTAATCTGAAAATACTTCCAGAGTACATTTTCCCAAGTTACAGGCTTTTGCAGAAAATCCATTGTGTTTTTCATTTGTCTGAATTATTTCTGTTCTTTCTTTTTGATTGAATACTAGGCTGATTGAATTGTATTATATTCATGATGACTTGTTTTACCTGTGGAAATAATATTTTAATGCAATAGCAGATACATTTAAAAAAAAAAAAAAAAGCTAAATATAACCAAGTTCTCAACTCAACTACTCACAATAGAATGAGGGAGAAGAAAGACAATACAGCATGTCGCTCTGTAGAAATGCTTTTAAAATTCTTTGCAACTGACTGGCATGAAATAAAATGCCTCCTTTATACTGCCCTACAAAGTCTACACAGGGTGAAATTGAGAAAAACTGCTTTAAAGTTTTTTTTAATGTGTTTTAACTGGCCAGCCAAATTAGTTATAGGTAGGTCAGTGATATGACACTTATTTCTACATGTATTGATGATGTAGTATTTAAAAAAAAAATCATAACAAAAATTTTTGAAAAAAAACATGATTTAAAAAAATCATGACAATTTATTTTACCTTTGACACTAAATATGTAGTAACTGCACTCTGGTTTTGCTGTAAAAAGTTCCAATAGTAATGCAAAACCAGAGTGCAGTAACTACAATGTTGTTGTCTTCTTCAGCTTTTATATTTTGTTTCCAGTGAATAAACATTTTCAAATTGATTTTGTTATCAGTGTATTTAAAAGTCTTTAACAACTCTATTCAAAGATTTGTGTATTTTAGACTTATTATAAAGTAATGTTATATTTTAGTCTTAATATAATTATATCTCACTTTTTTTACTTAATCACTATGTAGATAATAATTTCCCTTTCAAATAAACTTATACTTTCTATTATTCTTGTCTTCACTATTCAACACAATGAAGAAATACAAGGCTACACTGTATCACAGTCAAAGTGAACTTACTGCAGTCTGCTTTGGTTTTGAGTTAGATTCTGTAGTTAATGTAATTTTTACATTATTATTTCTCTGAAAATTGAAATCTTAAACTTTGTCACACGATAAAACAGACATTATGGAGTTAATTTCTAGTTATAACTCAATTTCGACCAAAAATGTAGTTACTGCAGTTAGACTTTGTAGGGCAGAATAGGCGATGAAAACTATTTCTGATATTACTAAGGAGGAAATGGAATTAGGCCACAGTAACACACTGACTGATTTGGTAGCCAGTGTGGAGTGCAAAAGTGCAAATAAGCAACTTTCCCACAAAATAAAATAAATTGATTTATCAATGCAATGGCTTCAGAAATAATTACAACATAAGGCTGCTGTTTAAAAATCAAAGAGTCATGCTCTCACAAAAGAAGGGAGCACAGCAGAGAACTAATTACTGTTGGATTTCTGAACAATTCTCTGGCAAAATCAGCAGGCAGAGGCACGGAGAAACAGTCTGCAGCTTACATCTCTCTATCTCTTTTTCTCTCCCTTTTACCATCTCTTCTCTCTCTCTCTCTCTTCTGTCTGTGGATCACTGCCACAGGGTGAAAATGGAATTAGGGCCGGTAGTGTTTATTTATAACCACAAAAAAGCAAGCAAGAAACCAATCTGTCTCTCTGCTCTTTCAGTTCTACTCCACATCTCATATCCAGCCACTACACCCAACAAACTGGCTGTCCATGGTCCTGAAGCTACAGCTCAGCTATAGTTACCTGCCTCTCAGCCAGTAGCATTAAGCTTATGCAGAGGGCCTTATTGCTTCCATTGTCTCATGTGAGCAGAAATGCTCACTTGTCAATATACTTCAACGCAGTGGTTCCCAACCTTTTTCTTGAGGGACCCACATTTTTACCATTGTAAACTTTGGTCACACCCCCCCATTGTCCATTGCTTCTATGAAGACTAACTCAATGTGACTTTCATGGTACCCTCTCTTTTTCTTTTTGAGATATTCAGCATTTTTGTCTCCCTGACGCTTTTCCATTAGCTCTGTTTCTGTTGTTAGGTGAGGTTACTGCTAGGTGAGGTTACCGCCAGGTGAGGTTACTGCCAGGTGAGGTTACCACTAGGTCAGGTTAACGCTAGGTGAGGTTGCCGCCAGGTGAGGATACCGCTAGGTGAGGTTACTGCCAGGTGAGGTTACCGCTAAGTGAGGTCACCGCTAGGTGAGGCTACCGCTAGGTGAGGTTACCGCCAGGTGAGGTTACCGCTAGGTGAGGTTACATGTGTATACTGCAGGAGGGATGTTACACATGTCCTTATTCTCGTGATATAGCCTTTATTTTTAAACTTCTCTATAGTGATTTTTCAATTTAAATAAATGAATAAACATTTAATGTAGCCCTTATTTAGTTGTTTTTGTCCCACTAATTAAGTAAATGCTGACCCATCTATATTCAACACATTAGATTTATTACATCCCTTAAAATCAAGAGGTCTTTGCGACCCCCCGTGGATCTTTGGCGCCCCCCTGGGGGGATCGGGCCCCCCCTGTTGGGAATCACTGCTTTAACGCACCAATATGGATGCTGTTGTGTGATCTCATAGAGCAGAAATGCTTGCTTGCCTGGCAAGGATCGTTTTCAGCATGTGGTTTCTGTGCTGTGCGCACATTTCATGTGCATGTGCCTGGTTTTTATAGTAGACCACATGGGCTGGGCTGTTCTTGTCTTACCCAAGAAAGATTCCCTTCTGACACCTTCAGTTGAGTTTTCACTTGTCTGTTTATGGACATACAGTGTCACGCTTACCCACATTTTTTGTCTCTTTGTGTCTTGGAAGGTTAGGTGTTTTCTTCCTGTCAGCATTAAGTAGGATGTCTGATTTGTGCGCTTGTTAAAGCATCCTGTTCCTCACTATAGCTTCTGTAGGGCTGTGTGATATGGCCAAATCTTTATCTCAATATGGATAATTTAATGTCTTGATAATGATTTATATCACAATATAGCATGGTTTCTGGTAAATCAAGTAATAAATTATCCGTATGAAATAATCACATAGTAAAGCCTATGTTTATGTACTCCTGTGTGAATTAAACATACCAAGTATATTCTTATTTAATTAAGAACTTTTAACAGTTTAAATTGAGATTACAGAAACATAATACATTTGGTTAGTCTATGGCCTAGATGTGAGGGCTTATTAAAGGAGGATTGTTGGTTAAAAGGAGTGACAGGTAGGCAAGGCAAGACACCTAACCCCCCACAGCATGGTGTATTCACTGGTGTGTAAAGGATGGGTTAAATGCAGAGGTTGAATTTCCCTGGGACTAATAAACCAATCTTAATCTAAAAAATGAACATGGAGGCCTAGCCTAGATCTTCTCTAAACGGGCTTGGTCTGTTAATATAAGGGATGCAATAAATATAAAAAGAATCAAAAATAGCTGATGAATGCATTTTACAGGACAGGTGGCAGACACTATGCTGTGTCCAATACCCATACTTCCATGAGTACACTTAAACACAGTACACTATCCGCACTTACTAAGTACGCAGATTTTGGCAAGTGAGTGTTGTTCCAAATCTAATACTCCGTGGTGCACTTACACCCGCGAAAAATTATCCTTTGTGTTGTTTAATCTTTACTTCTACAATCCGGCAATATGGCTCCTGTGGCGGCCCCTGCTGGTGTTGCCAGTGGGGCCTGGAGTAAGTTGCTGGTTGACAGGGAGGTCGGGCCAGCCCGGCAATCTGGCGATTGAGGACACCTGTGTAGGTGATCTGGGTTTACTATATAAACTGTTGCTCATTCATTCTGTCTCTCTCTCTCCTTCCAGATAGACTTCTGTCTCCCGGGTGGTGTGGCAGCTCTAGTTTGAGTTTTGTTGTTATTCTGTTATGTTCCACACAACATCCACACACACCATACTTTTCAGACATGCACATCCTACACCACTGATCTTACTGACTTTCACACCTCATTTTATTGTATCATTTATTATTTATGTTAAATAAATATGTTAAACTTTATTCAGTTGAAGCGGTGCGTCTCTCGTTTTTGTCATGGCTTAGAGCCAGCTGTGACAAATGGGGGCTCGTCCTAAGTTAAAATTTGATTGGTTGTAGAGTCTGAGATTTGTTTGGCTTTGTTACTGCGTTTGGTTTACGCATTTGGTTTTTTTAGCGCTTTGTTTTTTTTAACCGTATCTTGGGAGATGCAACGCAGGTAAGGGAGCTCGGTAGTTGTGGTTATTGTGTTTTTTTCTTTGGAGGATTGTTTAGCCGTGATCGGAAGAGACTGTAAGGGTTTCCACCCCGGTTCGCTGTTTCGGAGTTTCCCTGATAGGCTTAAGTGACACCTTCCCCTTTGGACGGTGTCCGTTTGTTATTTTCCCTTAAAGTGGTGGCGATGCGGTTAGTGTCGGCTGTCCTTGGACAAGCAGTCTCGGGAGCACGTCCAGATGATTTTGTGGAGTGGCCTGTTGCAGGTCGTTTCTCAAAACCTCGTGGGTTTTGGTGCATAAGTACCCGCTGCGGACCCACACGAAGACTAGGGGTGAGTTTTTTAGTTAACTTGGTTAGGCAGTTAGGGGGAATACTCCTGGGGCTAGTTTTGCCTCCTGTGTGCGTGGTGTGAGTGGCTAATGCTGTGCAGTCTGTTCGGTCCGGCGGTTGTGATTTATTATGGCGTCCGTGTTGGAGTTTGTTGCTGCACCTTCAGAGTTGTGGTTGAGTAGCTGTACTAAGGAGCAGTTAGTGCAAATAGCTGATCATTATGAAATTAGGGTTGCAGACAGAAAACGTAAAGATGAGATTAAAAGTGTTGTGTTGTCCGCGTTGTTTGAGAGAGGTGTCTTGGGAAAGGGAGAATGTTTTTCGGAAAGAGCTGCGGTGGGAGCTGGTGCGCTGGGCTCCGTGCCGGAGCAGCAAATGTGGAGAATGCGCCTGCGTCGTCAGCAATGTTATCTAGACAGACAATGCTCCGCTGTTGTTTCGGCCGCCATTACAAGCATTTTTTTCGAGCTGAGCGACTCTGCCTGGCTCCGCCTCTTCCGCTACGTAGACAAGATGGCGGCTGTTGAGTGCGTATAGTGTACATCATTCCACACTCAGCGTTTTGACCATTATGAGGGCAACATCCGGACCCTTTAGGTACACTTCTTTTCGCCGCAATCAGAATCGGAACACCCTGTGTACGGGAAGTATGGGTATTGGAACACAGCATAAGTCTGTATGCCTGTAGTGGGGATCAGTGTGTGGCAGAGAAAGGTTTTTGGTGCGTGTACAACATTTTGTTGCCGAACCACATTCAAACAACAGAAATAGCCTCCCAAGCTTACCCATACATTAGGCTCCTTCTTCCTTGTTTGGATAAACTTTCCCTGAGTGCACACAAACTAAGGTATCCAAAAAATGGGCAAAAAGGAAGAATCCAAAAGACAGGGTTTCAAAACAGCAAGACTATGACTGTGAGGAATGCTGTGAGGAATGCTGGCCACAAGACAAGACACAAAGGGGGTTATATACAGGACTAATGGGGAGTGATGGGAAACAGGTGTGGGAGACACAATCAGGGCTCAGGTGCACACAGACGGGGAAGGGGGAGGGGCAGACAGGAACCTGAAACAGTAGCTGTATCCCAATGTCAAGGAAGGATCCTCAAACGACTGGATTTGAAGGACACTACGTCATCGACATCCGCCGAAGGACTGTCCCAAAGTCGAGGATGCCCCGGAGGACAGAGTCCTTCTTCTGCCCAAATTCCAAGGATGCATGTGTATCCTCCGTGCCCTCCGACTACCCATAAAGCATTGCAAACAGATTTAAAAATGGCGAGCGTAGAAACAGCGACGCCGGCGGCGCAATATGTATTTAAATATGTATATATTATATAAAGTGTTTTCAGTTTACACCGAATGTTATCACATAACTTACAAAACGTGTGATCAAAGTCAAGCAAAAACATAAAGTAAAATAAATGCCAGAATATTTAGCTAAAGATAATAAACGTCATCTTGATACATTGCCGGTTAAGTTAATTAATGCCGTCTCAGTCGCTAAAGTTATTGTTAATTGATTTATATGCATCAGATGATGATGTACTATGTGCAAAGTATATGTAGCTATGCCATTCAGAAAGTTATACATTTCTTTATTGTGTTTACAGGGACCAAGAGTCCGCTATTATCCGTTATTGTGCTTTTATGAAACTAAGTAGCATCCAAATTCAGCCAGGATCAGTGAAATATTCAGGATTAATCCACTTTGTGGCTTTTACTTGCTAAATCGTGGAGATTCAACCTTCAAACCAAAGCATCTTCTTCCATTTTCACAAATATGTGTCAGAGTGCTGATGCCAAAGACACATCCATATTGTGAACTGATTTTCAAACTGTCTCTCTGCTCTTTCAGTTCTACTCCACATCTCATGTCCAGCCACTACACACAACAAACTGGCTGTCCATGGTCCTGAAGCAACAGCTTAGCTCAGGGATTCCCAAAGTGTGGTGCATGCGTTACACCAGTGATAGGAAGGACTCTTGCCTAGTGTGCAGCTGATTAACTTTTTAGATATAACATATAGAAACAGCTGATGGCCACAACTCTCTCTCTCTCTCTGTCTCTGTCTCTCTCTCTCTCTCATTCACTTCTGCATTTTTCTACTTTCTAGGGATTGGTGTACTGGGGGGAATTAAAATATACCAAAGGATTTTGATTTCTAAATGGTAAACAGTGAAAAGGGCATTGTTTCCCCATTGTGGTTTTCTCATTTCAAAAGAAATGACACAGACCAAAATTCCATTGTAGTCTGCTTTGCATTGGCACATCTGCAGCCACACCACACGGTCCAGCAACGTCATGCTTGAAATCACCGGGTACCACTGCTGGCTTGTGGTACAAATGCTGTATTGCTTCTGGGGCACAGTGTTAGCAGAGCTGTAGAGAAAAAAACTCCTGTAGGGATTTTAGGATGCCAAATTACAAAGAAATGATACCTTGCATACAAAATATAAAAACTGAAAGAAGACAACAACATTGTACTTACTGCACTCTGTTTCTGCATTACTGTTAGAACCCTTTGCAGAGCTGTAAAAAGTTTTAATAGTCATGTAAATACAGTGCAATAACTACATTTTTGGGGTCAATTTTTAGCATAAAAATGACATCATCAATACAAGTAGAAATAGGTGTCACATCACTTACCTACCTATAATCCATTTGGCTGGCCCAGTAAAAATGTGTAAAAAACTTTAAAGCAGTTTTCCTCAGTTTTACCTTTTGCGTAGTTACTACAGTTAGACTTTGTAGGGCAGTGTAGTTGTCTTGAAGCTTTTCATTAGCAAGTAGCCAACACAATGCAATGCAGGAATAAGGCCTAGGTGAAGTTGAAAATAATTTCTGTCCTGTATAAATGGAATGAGCTGGTGCCCTGAGCCGCTGGATTCATTTCAGAACTGGAAAGAGGCCAAAGTGTGTGCAAGACACTTTTCCCCTAATTTCTTCCCTGATTGATTGCCAACAGCTTTCTGCACTATGGTCTGTCTCTCTCTCTCTCTCTCTCTCTCTCTCTCTCTCTCTCTCTCTCTCTCTCGCATGGGGGCACTAGTAATGTAGGGATTTTATGTCTTACAGTTATAGGATGCCTCAAACAACAGGGCGTCGAAAATGTAAAAAGCAACACTTATCTGGGTCTCACTGTTCAAAAGTGTGGTTTGATGGCTATCAGAATTATTAATAATTATTCTAATAAATGATATGACTTGATTAACTCTAAATCACCTCGAGCTGGGGCACCAGTTTGTAGAACAGAGAAAACTAGAACATTTCCTCTGGGGAAATTCTGAAAGGGCCACGGGGGCTAATGCCGGTGTGTGTACACTATGATGTGATTCAGAGATTTCAAACAATTAATACTAGTAATGTTATGATGCTATATTATATACAAGGAGCACACCTACAGCAAGCATTCCTTTTCAAGTATTTAGTTAATCAGAAACCTATGCCCTTTCAACCTCAAAATGTGTGTGTGTGTGTGTGTGTGTGTGTGTGTGTGTGAAACATGTGTATCTGGAGGAGTGTGTGCACTTATGCACGCATTTGTGTGTGTGTGTGTGTAACTGTAATCACATCAAAGGATCAAAGGCAGAGCAATCAACAGAATTAACTGCATCTGTTGAATGTTCCGGAACAATGACAGCAGTCAGAGGATGACAGACTTGAATTTCTGGCCTTGAACAGAAAGCATTTTTGGCAAAACCATAATACCTATCATTGATCAGACTTCACTTTGAGCGTCCTCAGTTCTTCCTGAACAGCTACATATGTTTTTTGTGAAGAAAAATGAAGAAATAGCTTTGTAAGAACGATCTCAAAAACTGTTAAAGATGCTTTTCTACAGAAATCTTCCTGCGATTTTAATATGGGAGTCAATGGGGCTGTTGGTGCGTGTTGGTGGCGCATCTGTGCGTCCTACACCCAAACTATAACTCTGACAGCTTTACCAGAGGATTGTGAGTGAGAAGACTAATTTTCCTACGTTTCTATGTATAAATTATTTCTGTAGAGTGGACTTTGCTGCCTGGAGCACAGTTTTCAAATTTATTTTTTGACATTTTTTTCTCTCCCTCTACACTCTGAGCGATGACATCACACACTCTGACATGAACATTCCATGCAACCCAAGACTTGTGTCTACTGTTTAAACTTTAAATGGAGTCTCTAGGTGAAATTATGCCAGAGAAGTAGACGTTTGAATATCTCTAATTATTGTTCTTTTTCGCTCATTTTTTTTGGCCGTCCCATTCACTTCAATGCAAAATTTTGGGCAGTTTTTCGTGACTTACGTCGCAAAAAAATCGTATTCCATAGGGAAAAGTAATAGCACACTAATCCCAATCAAACCGCACGTTTTGATATATAATTTGTAGCGGGACGAAATTGTGTCCGGAAGAGGAAGAAGAAAAAATCCACAGTAAAACAATAGTGCTCGGTGCGATTGCCCTGTGGCCCTAAATATAGCCAATTCACCTAAATTAGTCTCATAAAGTTACTATACTATCAATTTGGAACCCTTATTGATAATGAACTCAATAATTATAATCAAATTACCATATTTATATTTAGTAGTGGTTGAAGCAATTTGGAATTCTTTTCAAAGGAGAGGTTGGCATATTCGTAGTGTTCGTAGTGTACCACATTAAATGGACAGCATGTAAATTCCAAAAAGGTATTTATTCTAAATAAACAAAGTAAAGCAAACAAACACATAATCTATGTAGTATAGAGATCTACACGTTCCAATCTAAGATGATATACAGAGTAGAGGTGCAAAAGAGAAAAAGCATGCGTGTGTGTGTGTGAAGCTGCAAGTCTGCAAAGAGTCGTAAATACCTCAAGATAGTTTCATGGGGGAAAAATTACCTTCCTGTTGAAAACATAAAGCCATGTGCCAGTGCAAGCTTCTACAAACTGTGTGTTTGTAAAAGCCAATTTAAAGTATATTCTATGTGAATCAGTGTGTGAGCAAATCAAGTAAGTTAGTAAAGTTAGTTTATATGTACGACTTAATGTCTGTCTAAAGCAAGATTAACCTACAACTTCAAATGATGTAGCAACACGAATATCACTACAATATTACTTTAAAACACACCAAAATCAATAAACCAAATCATTGATTACATGTCAATGCTTTATCCTTGTTGATTTTCTTATCTAAGCCCAGTACATACCAGTTCATAAATGTGAAGGATTATGACGAAAGGTGTTGTGAGGAGGTTTGGTTTCAGGCTGGAATCAAGCAGTTCTTTGCTGACTTGGTCAGAGGCTGGGTTTCAATAATTTGCCATCTTTCAAATTAAGTTTCACTCGCTCCTGTTTCGCTGAGGAAGTCTTTCTAGCAGTTGCAATGAAAAAAATGTAGAAGTTTCACAAGCTTGGATGTTTAATAGCTGCACAGGTGTTTATAATACTGCAAGACTTAACTCTGGAACGTTATCAATGTGTGAATCACTTTATCCTCCATTGCCATAATCTCCAGGGGACAGTAGAGATACAGTGTTCCGTTTTCAGTTGAATTTTCAGAGTAGTCTTGCACATATTTAACCGGCCAATGCTTTGCCAAATGATGCCACATTGCATTGCAGCAGACCTTGCCATGTTCACTTCTTCACTGCTGGCTAACCCTGTGTTTTTTGTCAACTTTCTGTGTTGGCACCCATGCTGAGCCAAGTCAGTGATCCAATTCAAATAAATGAGGGTGCTGCATTGTTTCAGGCTGTGCTGCTGTGAGAATGAATCGTGTCCATTTGTGTTTGGCCTATGTGGTTTTTGTGTGATGAAGAACTCATTTTCTGCTGTCCCTTGTTAGGTATTTCAATCTGCACTGTAGATCGCTCTCGGATGATTGTCCAAAAAGTTCCCAACTCATTTTCCATTTGCCACCATTTTTTGCACTAGAAGGATGAAACTTGGCATGGAGCTCATGTGTTGTGTGTGTGAATGCATGAACATGTGATACGTGTGCGTTTGTGGTTTGAACTATTTCAAATTCATCCTTTACAGATAGATAAAATTGGTTTTAGACTCTGCAAAGTAGTAGTTATCTAAACCACTTTCTTTCAGGGTCAAACTGAAACTTTTCCTTTCTCCCTTTTAAAATCTATATCCGCATCAACTCAGAGGACAGCAGCTCTCTGCTCTGTCTACAAAGTCTGTAGTTGGCTCTGTCTCTCTCCCCCCTCCCTCTGCTTTCCCCCTTTCTCCTGTTTAATCAATATACGAGTGCTGCGAGCCTCTCCTGGGTATCTGGCTGGCATTTGGCAGGCTGAGGCCACTCAAAACCCCAGGGCTCATCCAAAACCTGTCAGCTCCAAGCTGTCCACATCATTAGCTTCCTGCTCTAAAAGGAGACCCCAGCCATTCACACACCAATACAATGACAATCTGTTTTTATGATTATCTGTTGTTTCCTTACTTGTTCTATCTTTCCTTTTTATGTTTCCTCTGTGTTCTGCTGTCCTTTCACAGAAAGGAAGACATGTCTGTTGCCAGAGTGCCTCTCCACCACTATTGTAACTGTAATTAATTAATTAATATTGCCTCCCTAATGACACTGCTGCGGATCAAGTCTTTTCCCTTCATTTAATAATGAGGACAAACAGATCTTTGTAATCGTGTTGGTCTTGTTCCCTTGTAGCATAAATTATGTCTGTGTCTGACTTGAGATAGAGGGCATAGAGCTGGAGTATTTATATGTTAACAGCTATTGGGGGTTGAGCCTATGGCACTTACACATTGTGTAAATTAGCCCAGTGGGCGGACAGTGCTCAGAAAATGTGAGGTGGAAAACATTATGAAGAATATCTAGCATTTTTTTCCCTCCTGTTTTGAGGCAAACCAAAAATAAATAAATAAATAAATCCACTGCAAAAAAGGGGTGTCTAAAAACAAGTTAAAAAAAACACTAAATCTGAGGGAAATGATCTTGCTGCATGGACAGATAATTTCACTTGACAAGATTTATTGAATTAGGATTGTTAAATCTAGAAATAAGCATGTTGAACACTTAGATTTAGAAGTGTAATTTAAGAGGTAACTTCTTATTTTATTTTATTTTATTTTTTTCTTGGTAAGAACAAAATAATTTGCAGTCTATGTGCATCTGACAAGCGAATAATGAAGTTGTCTGAAGCTTTTCATTAGCAAGTAGCCGACACAATGCAATGCAGGAATCAGGCCTAGGTGAAGTTGCAATTAATTCCTGTTCTGTATAAATGGAATGAGCTGGTGCCCTGAGCCGCTGGATTCATTACAGAACAGGAAAGGGGCCAAAGTGTGTGCAAGACACCTTCCCCTAATTTATCTCTGTCTCTCTCGTGTAAAACACACATAGCTGTAAATTAATATTTGTTTTTATCTTGTTTTTTTTAATTTTTATATTCATGCACTATAACAATCACTAGAAGTCAAAAAGAGAATTGCTATAAATAAATATAATAGACAGCAACTAGGTACCAAAAAGTGTTTCTTTAAACATTTACACATTTTACATTAATTTTGGAAGAAAGTGAAAACATAAACAATAATAAGCTTATCAGGCCTTAATAAATAAAACATTTTTTAAATTTGAAAGTCTGTCCCCACAGTGTCTACTTTCTTGCTGTTGGAAAAAATGAACCCAGTCCTTCATAGTAACTACAAATTAAAGTTATTTTTTTCTCTCTCCTGCTCCCCAGACATAAAAAAGAATTAGGTGACTGCTCTGACATTTGCATTGATTCAATGTAGTTTAATTCATGCATTTATTAATGATCCTTAATCACTTATCATAACCCGGGTCACTGGGGGCTGGAGCCAATTCCAACTTTCCCAGTTTTCATAGGGCTGAAACACATAGAGACAGATAGCCATGTCCGACATGTCTTTGGAATGGGGAAGGAATCCAGAGAAAAATATTCACTTATAACAAATATTCATAGATTCATTACCACTATTCATAACTGTGGTGACACTGAATTTTCATCTTGCACTAGCATTGTACATCATATATTATTATAATACATTTAGTGCTATAGCACATGTTAGCTGCTAACATGCTTAACTGTAAATATATAGAAGGGTTGCCAACTTTGGGTACCTAGCTGGAGTGATATGGGGCATTGGGCTAAATCAATTATTCAGTCAGTCTTTCTTTGTATTGCTCTATTCATACAAATTAAATATTCCACAAAGTGCTTCACAAAAATAACACACACACACACACACACACACACACACACACACACACACACACACACACACAGGGAGTTATACCGGATTTAAATAAGATTTGGCAAAAGTGGTGACAAAATCAGAAGCGTGTGGCTACTTGCCTATCTCTGAGATGAAAAGGAAGACTTGTGATTGAAGTGTTGAATGAGTGTCAAAATTGTTAATGGAAATTGCAGACATGGTTGCATGTCAAGCCAAAGAATACCAGCAGGAACATGCATTCTAAAACTTTGTTATGAATGGAGATAGCCTATGAGGTAGTGATGGTAGTAGCAGTTCTTTTCAGTGTACTGAATGACAAGATCTCTTCATTAAGAAGATGAGTACAAAAGATTAATTCACCAAATCGTTCAGTGCTTACCCGGACCAATGACTGCGTATCAGTACTCACTGAGCTGAAACACTGCCAAGCGGTCAGTTCTGCTCACTAAGCTAATGAGCTGGGAATTTAGTTGGATAAAGCTAGAGTTTGCAAACTGCTATAACAATCATATTTTTAGTTGGTGGTACTTCCTACTTCGAGACATAAGAGAGGGAGAGAGGGGGTGAGCTTGAATGACAGGGCTCCCGTTCTCTGTACTAGTACTTTCAGTGCGGTAATGCACCTAAGCTGGTTGCGTAAGTCGAAGTGAGGGGCGAATTTGAGCAACTCTGTGCTCACGCTACTTGGTTGTTAAAGTCTAGAGAGAGAGAGAGACACTAGATGGGAAGGGAGTTAATCTGAAGTTGAGAAAAGAACATTCACCTGAGTGTCTCATTCTTTGAACAAGGATGCAGTGGGCAAGGAAGTATGAAGTACCTGACCAATGGTGGCCATCAGTGGAGGTGACGCAGCAGTGATGGGAAGAGCCAAGACTCAAGTGACGATTTGCCAAACCAGTGCTGACCACAGGTGGGGAAGATGCAGTGGTGGCTGGAGTAGCCATTCAAGCTGGATGTGGGCCTCATCCATCAAGAAATTCAAGTGGTTAGAGAGAGTAATGGGAAGCTGTAATGAAACTCCCCCTCCAACTGGATACCACCTCTGTCCAGGAAAGCTTTGAATTGGAACTATGAGCCAGGGCTATGAGTCTGGCAGCATTGGTTTTCCAACATCCTGCTCCAGTGTAGCACCGATTTTGTTATTGTTAGGTGCTCCTGCAAGGCCACACATAACGGACCTCCAGTCTCCAGCAGCTGAGAAAGAACGTCATAAAGACATAGCCTAAAACTAGAAAAATAATGTTATAAAAATGTAGTACAGGACGATGACCAAGATGACAGACTCGAACTTCAGTTCCTCTCCCTCCAAATTGTTTGAAGCAAACCTGCTCACTGACAGGTTTTTGGAACCTTCTTAACTTTCATCAGTTGGAAGCTTAAAACCTGTGCTTTCCACTACGTCGAGACAAGGTCGGAACAATAGTAGATCTTAAGACGCTTTTAAAAAACCGGTGTGTGAGGATGAAGAGGAGGAATCTGAGAGCCTCCTCACAATGGCCTCTCTTGAAGCGGTTCTTCTGAAACACTTCAACAAAGCTGAGAAGAATGCCAACGAAAGATTTGACCGCATAGAGAAGCAGCTTCATAACATGCAAGCGACTATGAACAAACACAGAGATTGACAAACAATGTATCATCTCCGCCAAACTTCAGGAGCGCTTAAAGAAAGCGGAGACTACAGCTTCAATACACGGCGACTCTCTGGACCAGATTCAGTCGAAACGGGCAGATTTGGAGGACCGAAGCAAAAGGGACAACCTACGGCTGATGTTCTTAAAAGAAGGAGCTGAAAAGGGCAATGCGTTAGCCTACCTGAGTGCTAACATCACAAAATGGTTCCAGAGTCTCGCTTCTAATCCTCCGGAGATAATGCGGGCTCACCGCGTTGGTCCCCGCCCCAATCTCCTTCGGCTCCTAGAGTTTTGATCATGAAATGTCTCCGGTATACAGACAGAGACCGCATCCTCAAAGAAGCCAGGGGAAATCCAATTGAAGTCGACAGGCACACTATCCGATTCACGGACTACAGCCACCACACATCGAAGCTGTTTCCCTGTCATGCCCTGACAGCTGGGATACCAGGCTTTTTTGCTCTAACCGGCGGTCATCAAACTCATCCATGGATCAGAACAGCATCTATTCCGTGATCCATCTGAGGTGGAGAAGTTTCTTTGTCTAGAGGAGGACATTCCCTTAGCTTGGGTATACCCATACTGCCTTGCACGCTCAAATTTAATTTCGAACCTCCAGGCAGTCTGGCAACCAGAGAGGTTTCTTAGCCCTGTTTTAGGGATCCAATCACAGAATGGGGAGGGACGGCAAGATGATGACGCGTACTACTCGGCACTTGGAAGCTTGTAGTTTTCTTACGGATCCAACATGGCTGCTGCAGACGCGAAACTCTCTTTAGCTGTAGATGGTGTTCTAAATAGTTTAGAGCGAGATCACCGGCGTTACGGTAGCGGGATCACCGGCGTTACGGTAGCGGGGCTATTCGCCGCTAGCGGCGCTAATCACCGGCGTTAGCCCCGCGACCGTAACGCCGGTGATCTCGCTACGAGCCGGGGGACAACGCAGCTGCCGAGAGACCCGCAGCACCTTGTTTATTGCCCATAAAATCAGTGGATGTGTGTGGCTGAATGACATGAGGGGGAATAAAGCGTGAAAATAAAGAATCTTGCAGAAAGCGAGAACTGGAGAAGCAAAGCAGCAAGCAACACTCTCTCACAGACACACACACAACAAACATCCATTTCTGTTGCTCTACTACGTCATCTGGTATAACTGATACGATTGGCTAAGAGCTACCTAAAGACGCTTTTGATAGACATTCTTAGCGCCCAATAAACGGCTCCGGAGGATCGTAAACCACGCCTCTTCTACGGAGATTCTACTTATATACTTTTTTGTGCTGACATTAACATTAATCCACTTAGTTAAGCAGCAATCTATATTTGGCAGGATACTATTATTCTCATTGTTCACTTACAGTACTGATGGTTTTCTAATGAATAGCAGCCTTTTGCTACGTCTTTCTTTTTTAGCTATGTTTGCTTGATTTTGGTATAACTCTATTTGAGTCTTATTAACAATTGGGGCTTGTAGACTAATAGTTTTCTTTTGCATCCATTTTCAGTTTTTTTTAATATGATGAGCTAATCTTTCTTTTTTTCTCTTTTTATTATGCAATGTATACTCAAATAAAGGTTATCTTTTTTATGGAGAGGAAGGGGTTATCTGACTATCTCTCACTGTCATTTCAATTTTGGGGGGTGGGCTCAGGATGGACTTTTTTCCCATCTGTTTCCTTTTTTTGAGGGTGGGCTGTGGGAGCTTGTTTGGATTGGGACTTGTTACTTTGGGTTTTAGAAGGAAAAGAAGGCAGGCTGGGTGGGTGGGTAAGGGTGTCTCAGGATTGTGGGATAATGGCTGGGTGGGACAGGACCCAAGGGATAGAACTTTACACTTATTATTTTTGCTTTTGTGGAGACTGTTTTTGGTTCATTTTTCTGATATTATTTTTCTGCTCAGACAACCATGACTAGTGTCTCTCTCTTGTCTCCTCATAAACGTGCAAGCACTCTGGACTTTTTGTGGAGAACGAAAATAGATGTGGCTCTTTTTCAGGAAACTCATATTGGAAAGGGATGTCTCCAGACTTCATGATAAATTTTTAACATTTTATTGCTTCCTCCTCAAAAAAAAAAAAAAAACCAACAAAAAACCAAAGGAGTAGCGATTATTGTTAAACGTAGCTTTCACTTTACAATGTTAGGCTCTGGGAAGGATTCTGAGGGTAGAGTAGTCTTTATTAAAACTCTAGTAAATTATAAAAAAGTAGCTTTTGTTTCTGTTCATGCCCCTAACTCCTTTGATAGTAGCTTTTATGATTATCTGACTAAACTTATGCTGGATTTATCTGATTTTGATCTAATAATAGGAGGTGCCTTTAATGCGGTTTGGATACACTCATTAGATCGAACTGGTGTAGCTGAGAGGGCAAACCAGTGTCTTGCTTCCTTTGCATTAAGGAAATGGGCTTCAGGCTGTGCCGTAGTAGATGCCTGGCGGACAGCTAATCCCTCTCTAAGGGAGTTCTCTTGTTTCTCATCACGTCCGAGAACTTTTTCCCGTATATATTACATTTTCATTTCAAAGCATTTATTTGAAAAAGCCTCTGATTTTGCTCTTCTTCCTATGTCTCTTTCTGACCATAGGGCTGTATTTGGCAAATTGGCAATCCCTTCGGGCCCCAAACGAGCGGCCCGTTGGCGGTTTAATTCTACTCTATTGCAGAATGGATCTTTCCTAAGGGAAATGAAAGAACAACTGGACCAATTTTTAGTGATAAATAGGCCCTCTGTTGATGATCCTAGGGTACTCTGGTCAGCTGTTAAATAGTTCATAAGGGACAAAACAATTGGATTTGCCTCTTATCGAAACAAAACAAGATGGCAGCATATTGTAGATTTAGAAAATAGAATTGCAACTTTAGAAAGTTCTTTGTCTCTGAATGCTCTTACCTCTTACCTTATTCTCAAGCAAGACCTGTTAATTAAAGACCTTGATCAACTACTCAGGAACAAATCTGATTTTCTCATTCATAGGACTAGGCAACTTGATTACTTGTACAGTGCCCAACCAAGTCATCTATTGGCTTTGAAACTCAAAACCAACGAACACTAGAGTTGGCGAACATATCGTCTGGCCCCAAATTGGTCTTCTTTTACAGGAGATGATTCATTCTACAATTAATTATGCTTATTTCCTTAAGAATTCTAATATTGCTATTATCTCTTTACTTTTAAAAAAGGGTAAGGATCCTTCTGAGTGCTCGAGTTACCGTCCTATTTCAATTTCAAATGCTGATACTAAGTTACTCGCTAAAGTCTTAGCTTCCAGATTGTAACCGCATTTGTCTACTCTAATTCATGCGGATCAGACTGGCTTTATTAAGAAGCACCTTGCCTCAGATAATGTCCGTCGCCTTCTCCACATCATAGAAGCTTCCAACACTGAAGATTCTTCAAATGCTGTTTTGTTGCGTGATGCAGAGAAGGCATTTGATCACCTTGAGTGGCATTTTCGGTGGCAGGTTCTGCATCATATGGGCTTTGGACATAACTTTTTTATCTATGATTCAAATCTTATATAACGACCCAACTGCAATGGTGTTGACAGGGGCAATTTTCCCATATTCCCATAGAGGATCTCGACAGGGTTGTCCCCTCTCGCCTTTGTTATTTGTCTTATCCCTTGAGCTTCTTGCCCAGACTTTGTTTGCCGATGACATCCTTCTTTTCCTCCACAATGTTTCTCATAGTCTTCCTCACATTTTAAACATCTTCAAGGACTTTGGCCAGGTTTGAAGTTACAAAATCAATTGGGAAAAATCTGCATTATTACCCCTGAACTCTTCCACTGAACAGGTTCCTACCACCGCAGCCACACTAAACATACCAGTTGTCCAGACGTTTAAATATCTAGGAGTCTCAATTTTTCCTACAGTTACAGCCACAGTGATTAACAATTATAAGAAAGTACTTGCTGAGGTGGAAAATAGTCTTCAAAAGTGGAGCTCCTCATCTTTGTCTTTTCATTCCCGCATTTCAGTGATTAAAATGAATACTCTCTCCCGAATAAATTTTGTTAGTTCTATGCTTCCTCTGGCACCTCCTGAAGGTTATTGGAAGAAAATTCACTCACTACTCTCTAAATTTTTTGGGTTTTGAGAGCAGTATTGGTTGAGGCTTGTTTAAAAGCAATGAACTGCTATGTGTATGTGTGTTCACATGCGTGTTTGTATGTTCATCAGTGTACTTCATGGAAACAATGCCTGTGGACCCCTTGAAATGTGGGGGGCGATAGGAGGGTTGTCTACCTATTTTTCATTATTATTATTATTATTATTATTTTAATTTTATTATTATTATTATTATCATTATTATTAATATTCCTTTTTCTTATTTTTCAACACTCAATATTGTTGATATGTTTGGTTGGCAGCATTGCCATTGTTATTTATTTATTTTTTGTTTGTTATGCTACACTAGCATTTTATCTTCTTTGTTGCTGTTGCTATTATTGCCCAATTGATGCTTGCCACACCTGCTTGTTTGTTTGTTTTAAACTAAATGGAAAAACCAATAAAAAATTGATCACAAAAAAGTAGTACAGTACAACAGAAACTTCAACTAATGAAAAATACTCAATAATGAAAATATATAAGTATAATTTAATCATAACATTTCCAACAATGTCACCAAAAAGTTGATGTTATGGCACCCTCAGTCCTGAAATTGCATGTGGCCTCTGCCACATTGCTTAAATCATCTAAATATTGAGCAAAGCTTTCTGTACTCCAACACAACAAACTTTTCCCAACACTCCTCTCTCTTTAACTCTCTCACTCACCTCACAGTTGTCTTCTGGAAACAAGTAATCTCACAAGATTTCAGAAAAAGCATTCTTCTTAAGCAAGAATAACAACAAAAACAAGCAAGATGTACATAGCTCAGTTGCCATAAAGGATTAAATTGCCAACCATTTTGTGGGATCACCATCAGTCAATAGGATCAAGGTTTAAAAGATGGTTTATCATTAAAAAGAACAGTCAAAATTTCTGAGAAACATTTTTATCTGCTGGTATACCCTGATTTGAATAGAACTGGAATATGTATGCCTGAGATAAGGACATATAAAGACTGAAAGCAGGATGACCAATTGAAAGCTATAAATGACCTGCATTCTTGGGATTTACAACTGTATGTCAGCATCATCCAATTTGCACTTTTACATGCACTGTCACCAAATGGACCTGAGGCCCTTTTGGCTGTTGACTCACCCTCCTTCACTTTCTTAGACTCTCTTTGTGTGGTCCTTGGCATCAGATTTTGTTCTGCTTTGTTCCCAAGAGAAGGCAATTCCAACTTAAGCTCCATTGCTGTTTTCTTTACAACAATATCCAGCTCAGCTGCAATGGTGGAACAGACCGTCACCACCACTTGCTATTTAAACATGGAGCATGTAGCTGATTGATACAACATTAAAGCAGAACTATGCAGTATTTTCAACTTAGTAAAACAGTTCAATGATTGTGATGGTAATATGACCTGTGTGCGTGCAAATTTCGGGGCCCTTCTTTCTCCGAGCAGAAAATTAGCCTTGCAAGATCTGTACTTGCGTCCCAACACTGGAGGATTGGAGAGTCTCATGACAAGCAAGAATGAGTGAGAAAACAAAACATATTATTCTATACAAACACACCCCTCAAGCACATGTTTACCACGGGAAAGGAATAAGGTCCATAAAAGATCTCTATGTTCATAAACATCTATGTTCATTTGAATTATTACAAAAATGACCTGCCAAAATCAAACTTCTTTAGGTATTTACAGTTACATCATTACATAAGACAAAATATTTCATCATCTGTCTCTTTGCCAGAAGAAAGTACTATTTTTAAGCTCTTTCTTGGCCCGCCAAAAGCAAAAGGTATGATTTCAAAATTGGTTTGTACTTTCTCTCACAATCTTGCACAACCTGCTGTTAAATTTAAACAAATGTGGGAGGCTGATCTTAACATTACGATTCAAAATGAAATAAGGAAACAAACTTTAAATGACATTCACCATTGCTCAGTTAATGCTAGGTTACAGTTGATTCAATTCAAGATCATACACAGGTTACACTATTCAAAGGTTACTGGGGATTCCACCGGGTGCGGAATGGCTGCGCCGCGGTTTTGCTCCATCCTCTGCCCGGCGTCAATTCCAGCAACAACAGCGGTGTAGCACACGAGATCACGCGATAATCTTGAACGTACGGGAGACCGCAAGATCCCGTGATAAACTGTTTTTTATAAAGGAAACAACAACAACAAACAGCTTACTTTGCTTCTCCGATGTGGAAGATCTGTTGATCTGACCATCTATCCTTATAAAAACAATGTGTTATCTCATAAATGATTGTATGCTGTTCCACGTCAACAATCATAATCTCGTCGTCCATGTCTCCGACACTCTGAGACCCTTTGATTGATTGATTGCTGATCTGGTGCCCCGGTCATAACATAATGTTGATGCGAAGTAGTTTTAGGCTGCATGAACTGCCTATTGTGTTTTATTTTGAAAGGGGGCGGAAGTGTATTACGTTGATTCTGAGTCGGACTTCCTGTCTGGTGCAATCTGCTCTGTTGAGCCTGACGCGGTTTAGCAACGGCTTGCTGAAAAAATAGAAATGCTACGGATTGATAGCGCTACAGATCGGAGAGCCGCGGCTAGGACGCTGCTGAGACGTTACGTGGCGCGCCCAGTGGAAATTGTTTCATTGATTAGAGTGGCAGCGATCGGCAGCGATCAGCAACGCTGACCGCGGCACGGCCGTTCCATGACCGTTTCGCGCCCAGTGGAAATCAGGCTTTAAGCTGCATAAAATCTTACCGCAAACTTCTCCCCTGTGTGAAAGTTTCAAGAAATCCGATGACACTCTTGCACACCAGTTTATTGCTATGCCCTGAGATTCAGAATTTCTGGAGTTCGGTTTTCAGATAGTACTCCCATGCACTTAAAGTAAACCTTGACCCTGATCCTGAAACCGCTTTCCTTGGCTTCTCTAACACAACATTGGTCGAAATGTTACTACAGCATAGCAAAGAGATGCATTTTGAAGGGGTGGAAATCTGACTCACCACCTAAGTTCAAAACCTGGCTGAGAGAGCTAGGAATCCTCATTGAAAAACTGAGATACAAGATATCTGGCAACTTCTAAATTCTACGGTGTATGGAGACCTATACTGGATTACCTGAAACTGTAGTTAACTCCCCTAAAGAGTATCTATCCAAACATATTTGATGCATTCAAGTGGTCGTTCAACTCTGACATTTTATTAAGCCTCTTTGTGTGTACTTTGTTTTGGCATATTATGGTTTGTGTCAAGTTTCTATTTCTTTTTATCATCTTTATTATGATTATTATTATTATTATTATTATTATTATTATTATTATTATTATTATTATATATATGTGTGTGTATGTATATTGTTTGTTACTTTGAAAATCGACAAAAAAAATATTTGGGAAAAAAAAACCCTAACAAGATACTACTACTAATACGTGTGTCTTCCTTCTTTTTCCAACATCACCACCTCTGATAAGACTCCCTAGGATTAAAGTGAACCTCCAGAAGGGGAATTAATGGGTGCATCTGACTGAGATCATTTCACTGCTAACCAACATGTTGAAGTAAGTCCCCTTAGAATCCTGAGGCCTTACTTGGACTTCTTGAGCTTTGACTAAGCAAACAACACTCTGAATCCTGCTTTTATTTCCCCCTGCCTCCTTTACAATGATCTTTTGATTATGACGGCTAATTAAAACTCCAACAAGCTGCCACCTGAAGCCGTCACCCAGCATCCTCCTTTCAGTCATGCAGCTCCCTGAGCGGGGAAAACAAACAAGAAAACAGTGAAGGAACACACACTCTGTTTTTACTGCTTCATCCTTTCTCCACTCCTCTTATCCTCTTTAATCCTGCATTTCTTCATGCTTGAGTACTGCCACTGGAATAGTGTAAAAACATAGGGCACAGGGCCAGGGGGTCAAGGAGACCCTTCCAAAGAGGTGGCCCCTAGCAGTGGAGGTCCAGGTCCTCACTGAAATTAACTGAAGACTTTTGAATCCTCTGTTGGACATTCATTCAACATTCACTCACATTGAAAGTTGCAGCAAACAAGAGTTTTTGTGGTGTCCCCAACTAAGAATTTACATAGTCAAATCCGATTGGTCAAGTCTTCCCCGTAGCCGACAAATCATCAAAACAATTGTTAACTTAGATAAAAACATTTTTTAGCTTCACAAGTTAAATGGTGTGGTTTCCGTGAGCACTTAAAACAATGCACAATAGACTTTATTTGCCATTTCCCACGTGGAGTGTGTGCCTCTGGAAATAAAAGAATCCAATTTTTTAACTTCTTGTGTCTACTATGCTGTGCTAATGAACACAAACTAAACATGGACAACACAATGTCAAATTCATATAAATTATCTTTGTCATACAAGGCACACTACCTGTTGCCAGTGACACAACAGCAATGCTTTTCAATCACAACTTAAAATTATCACAATAAAGGACTGTTAACCAAAGTCAGAATGTCAGTGGTTCGATCCCTGACTTTATAAGTCTACATGTCAAAGTATCCTTGTGCAAGATACTGAACTCTAAATTGCATCTGATGCTGTGTCATTGGATAATGAATGGCTATTTACTGATGATGGCAAGTGGTACCTTGTAGGGTAGCCTAGACCACCAGTGTATGAATGTGTGTGGGAAAGGGATGAATGATCATCTGTAGTGTCAAAGCACTTTGATTGGTTGTTATGCCTAGAAAAGTGTAATACAAGTGCAGCCCATTTACCCTCAAGTTCTTAAGGCTTTTCTAGCTCAGTATTGAGAGTATAAAGCATGTAATTTCTTTTTGCAGGGAGGCTAGAACTATAAGTCAATATTGACAACCATGAGAAACGGGGAAGTTGTAAATTAAAGTAATTAACACACAGTGATCAGACACAAAATTAAATTGTTGTGAAAACAGAGCAAAACAGTCAGATACTGTCATGCAAATTAACATTATCACCCCTCATGGATATGCTGTCTCGTTACGTCTCTCAGAACGGGATTTATCACCATGCTGTAAAATACTTAATGCTTAAAAATATTAAGAATCTAATATTAATTTCCATAGTTATTCCTTCCAGAAGGTCAATAGTTAGTATGAATCTTGCTTTACAGCTGTAGCTCCAGATGTCCCGCAATGAAAAAAGACTGGGTCTATCTATCTATCTATCTATCTATCTATCTATCTATCTATCTATCTATCTATCTATCTATCTATCTATCTATCTATCTATCGCTACAATATAAATATACATTTCTGTTATGATCTAGACTTTAAGCCTCAGTTTACTTGTGTTCTCTAGTGTTTTTTCTTCCCTCAACTCCTCACTGCTCACACACCTGCCTGTCATCTGCTCATCTTCTGCAGAGTTTGCAGAGCGGGTTTGTGCGTTTGGGTCCTTTTTGTAAGAGTAAAGAAAATGCTATTTTGAACTTTTTTTTTAATTTTTTAAAAGTGACTCAAGTATATTTAAGGTAACGCTTTATATTAAGGTCCTTGTAATAACAATTAATTAGTATTAATTAATTAATAAGGCCCTTGTAAGTCCTTACAAGATGCTTATTAACATTATTGTGTGTTTATAAGCTTATATAAGTGTTAATAATGGCATTACAAACACCCATGACCCACCCATTATGTCTTTACCATGCCTTTATTAATCTTATTTTGTTTGCTTATTGATATTAAAATATACTTTATTGCTCATCTATTATAAGTTAACTATAAGTTAACTATGCTTTTTGCAGCTACCGGATCTAAAGCGAGAACAATGCCTTATTACTTGTTAATTAATGGTTATTAAGGACCTTGTTATAAAGCGTTACCTTTGCATTTTATTGAGGTATAATTTGAGCCCAGGGCCCGGTGTATAGTTCTACAAGACACTTTAGACAGTTAATAACTATAGCTACACAAATAAACACTGCAACAATTAAAATATGTTCTAGTAGAACCACAAAATACAGTTTGAATCAGAAAATGACCATAAAATGTCTTTAATAAGATGGTTAAAAAAATACCCCCAAAAGCTTAACTCTATGTAAATGGTGTTTTTTTGTAACAGACAAAGTGCAGAGGGAAATGATATTTCATAGATATGGTTCCTGAACACTTTTACCCTATACACTCAGTGTTAACACTCTTGTGTGTCCCTAGGTTGTTTGCCACCAAATGCAGCCGCTGTCTAGCAAAGATAGCACCCAAAGAGTTTGTAATGCAAGCTCAGGATAATATTTACCATCTCAGCTGCTTCTGCTGCTGTGTCTGTGAGCGCCAGCTGTGCAAAGGAGATGAGTTTGTTCTGAAAGAAGGTCAACTGCTTTGCAAGAGTGACTATGAGAGGGAGAGGGACCTGCTCAGCACAGTCAGTCCAGACAACTCAGACTCAGGTAACACTGGGGATTTCTATTGTAGGGTGTTACAAACCCAGTTAATTATAGATTTTCTAGTCAATATATTACAAAACACATTATATTACGAAAAGTAGTAATCAAAGATTGGGTCTCATTTGCATTTTTACAGTTGATTTTAACCTTGCCATGCAGAAATGAAAAAACATAACATGCAGTTAAAGAAAACTGCAGTTAAGTTAAATCTGAATAAATAAAATTAAATATTTGTGTGTTTATTTATGTCTGATGACAGATAAGAGTGAGGAAGAGGATTTAAATGTGAAGTCAGAGGTGTGCCATGCAGCAGGGAAAGGCAGCAATACCAGCAAAGACCCTCACCGACTGAAACGGCCACGCACCATCCTCACCACCCAGCAGAGGAGAGTCTTCAAGGCATCCTTTGAGGTGTCCTCCAAACCCTGCAGAAAGGTAAACAGAGAAGACTGAGTATAGTGAGACATTTAATTGGAAAACTTGCGACTTGCAACAGGGGAGGGGAGTGACTGGGGTTACAAAGCTGCGAAGGCATGGGATGGGGCTAGTAGGGGGGGGGGGGGGGGGGGGGGGGGGTGATGATTGCATATCTGTATGTCTGTGTGTATGTATGTATGTAGAAGTTCATGTGTGTAGAGGCCTGGGGCCTCATGTATCAAAGAGTGCGTAGCTTTCATACTGAAAGATGGCGTACTCCCAAAACTAGGAAAGTACGTACGCAAACTCACCTCCACATGTATCAAACTGTTCTTACGCCAAGTTCAGCGCACCTTTCCTTGATACATCCCAACCTGCGTGGAACTCAGCGCACATGCACGAGCCACCAGCCACGCCCCGGCTCCTCCCGAAAATGAATACGCAAATGACATGCAAATGACTATAAATCGCCGGCATGCCCGCTGATTATCGACAAAACAACGGCAAATCAACTTACTGACACTGCGCGCGAGGTGGACGTGGTGATCTCCGGGGTGGAGGCAGGAAAAATTAGCTTTTTAGTGCCTCAGGTGTGGGATCAGCAACGCAGCCGGATCAGAGACCTGCATCATGGCAGAAGGGTCCCTCCACACACGCTCCTTCTAAACGCCACCGTTATTGATTTATCTCCATGTTAAACCAAAGGGGAAACGGTCGGCGATCGGGACTTTGACACAGTAATTAAGGCAGGTTATCTGTGAAAACTGTGTGCGCTCCATAATCAGAATCACAAGTACTTTATTGGAAATTCGGTATATATAAAATAGTGGAAATAGCAGAATATATAGAATTAAGAAAATATACAATCTTAACATCAAAACATATAGACTTCAACATACTATCATTGCACAAGTCAGCAGCAGTACACAGGTGAAGTCTAAAATATGAAAATAGATGAAAGAAAATCCTCTATCCCCTCATATTTAGAACGAGTTATTGATGGTGGAAAACGGCATTTTCCTTCCATTTTTGGAGAGATATGAACCATAAAAATAATGCCAGTTGTGTGTAGTTTGAGTTAAGACATGAAACACGTTTTAAATATAGCATAAAAGACAGTAGTTTCTGCCAAACAAAAGTTTGCGGTGCCACCGCACATTCTCACGGCAGCTCGACAGGTTGCGGAGCGGTCCGCACATTCTCGCGGCAAGTTCACTTTTCATACATGTGGCGTGTGCGGAAAAAACAGCGTACGCAAAGTTTTTGTGCGGACGCAGCATTGATACATGAGGCCCCTGGTGAGTCGCCTCACCTGGCATCCCAATTAGTCAGTGCCTCAGTTCTCAGGAATGTCATAGCAACAACGCAGCAAGTTGCCATGAAGACAACCTTGGTCAGGTTCCAGACAGAGTCAACAATTAGCAGGTGTCTGTGGTAAGAGGGGGAGGGGGTGCAAGAGCGTCTCGTTGCAGTGTTCTTCCAGGGAAGTTGTTGATTCCAGCAACAGCTTTGAGGCCAGAGCTGGTTGAGGGGGCTGAAAGCAGATAAGATTGGGATTTTTGGGCAGAGGGCGAGTGGCTGTATTCAATTTACACGACTACTCTCCTTGCCCATTCTGGTCTCCGAATCGATCCATTTACCTTTGCAAAGCTGTCAGCTTCTCCATGATGTTATCCATACTGCGTTTTATAGTCACAGTCTGAGTGCTGACAGCTCTGCCCACCGCTTCAATCAAGTTGGGCAGCCTTATGGGGCTTTGGACAGCTGTCACCATTTTCTGTATTCCTCGATAAACCAGGGCAATGCTTAATCCAGTCGGCAAAAGACCTGTAATCATGGTTCCGAATAGGT
Source organism: Centropristis striata (assembly GCF_030273125.1). Classification (NCBI taxonomy): domain Eukaryota; kingdom Metazoa; phylum Chordata; class Actinopteri; order Perciformes; family Serranidae; genus Centropristis; species Centropristis striata. The sequence goes on from NC_081535.1 coordinate 24,721,697, forward strand.
AGATGTCTTCAGGACAGGTGGGCTCCTCCGAGCCCAAGAAGTTGGTGTCAATTGAGCTGAGAGACCAGTTGATCAAATCCATGATTTAAGAAAAATGTGACCGCCTTCGTTGGGAGCCAGAAAAGTGATTGCTGGTGAATAGGGACTGGCAGGCTGGGCACCGTTTCTTTATGTGGGCCACCCCTGCTGAAGTGACACAAATTCTAAAATCTAAAGTCCACCCCCTTGTCCTCCCCCTGATCGAAGAAACAGGTGAGGAAGCTGTGTGTGTGGAGCGATATTGAATCCTGTATCCTCGTAAATTAAAAGGGTAATATAAATAAACTAAATGTTTATCCACACGCTAATTTGCTTACTAGCCAACTGTTATCCTATCAGCAAAGTAGTCAGCCAGTGGTGGGGAATGAGTTTGTGGGACTCTGCAGTGTGCTGCACTTGTCTGGTTTGAGAAATAAACAGTTGCAGATTCATCACCACAGCAGTGAATGCTGTATCAACTCTCTTGTATAACTGGACAAAATGATAGACACAAACCAGCCAACTTACGTCATTTCATCGTTCCTAGTGGCAGTGCAGAAAAAGGGCCTTAAAGGTATGTCATTCTTGGGGGAGCTGTGGTGAACCATTTCTGACACAAGATACATTTATTTTAAATAGGTATAAGAGTATAGAGAAGATCACTGCAATTTAGAGTATACTGTTTTTTTTCACAAAGACATTCATGTAGATTAACAGACATCAAGATATAATCACTCAACTTAGACTGAGTACAGCTGATACTTGCTCAATTCATGTCGTATTTAATTGTCCTTTTTTAGGATATATGATATAGGATATTTTAATAATTAAATGAAACCCTGTCTGACAATACGATTAAGATGAATTACTTATTATTAATTACTTTATTATTATTAATCCCACAATGGGGAAATTCAATGCAAGGAGCAGTGGGCAGCACTTTACTGCGCCCGGGGAGCTGTGAAGGGGGGTTAGGTGCCTTGATCGAGGGTACTTCAGTCCTTGACCTGTCAGTACCGGGATTGGAACCAGTGACTCTCCAGTTACAAGAGTTACAAGTCCGATTCCTAACCTCTAGGCCACGGACTGCCCACATTTGAGAATTATACACAACACTACCATACAAGTGATGTTTGTGTATAACAATGGCTGATGATTGTTACTGTGTTGTGACTTGCAGGTGAGAGAGACCCTGGCTGCAGAGACAGGACTCAGTGTACGTGTGGTCCAGGTCTGGTTCCAGAACCAGAGAGCAAAGGTTAGTAGTCCACCAAAATTAAGCTGTCAACATGCACGTTGTATACACAATGCAGGAGATACTCACTGGTCCGGTATGTCGTGGTGCAGCCATGTCTCCATAAAGCACATGATACTGCACTCCTGGTACTCTGTCTGACTCCTGGCTAGCTGCTCCACCGTCTTGTTCGTGAAAGACACCATGTTGCCCATGATAAGGGGTGACAGGGCTTATCTCTCCATAAGCCTCTCCTGTCTCGACCCAGCCTTCTTCCCATGTCTTTTTGCTCCTCCTCTGCATCGTCTGAGTTTTTCTCAAGATTTCTGCTGTGAAATCAGCTGATTTGATCTTCGTTGATCAGCTGATTGTTGGAGTAAGCTTGTCTGTCTGAAAGTTGGAGTGAAATTTCCACAATGAAAATAATTAGAAAAAGTCTCTCCAACATTTTTAGAGGGTTAGAAAACTATAAAAAGAAAAGACTACAGAAAAAAGCTCAAAAGTTAGAAAATATAGTAAACGGGCAAGAGTAACCACAGCAGGCTGCATGGTGGGTCGCGCATGCACAATGACTGTCGAATCACCAGTGTTTCTGAAGCTGCAGATTGATTCCCTTGATGTTAGTCATCAGTAGTAGCCAGTTTATTACAGTGAGGGCTTTTCTTGAGACTTGACGTCACTGTATAAAATGAGCTGCTGTGACCTCTTGGATAATCACAGCCTCATGAAACTTTACACACATAAACTAGAGACCTGGAGCATTCAGAGGGTGTGCAGCTTTTCTAGGTATATTGATAATAAGGGGATTTGCAGAATAGAAGTGCTCGTCATCCAATTGCTGAAAATACAGAAATCTCAAAAAATGACCAAAGTTTTTGAACCCAAATCACAGCATGGAATTTTCGATGTTGTTCCAAAGGTCTTGACATATTGATGTTATATTCTGGACGTTTTATTGACCATTTTTATCCATTCTCGATATGAATATTATTGCATAATTCAGCACTGATGAAATGAACATAACTGTGTACTTTATCACAATTACTGCTCTTTTTTTTATCTCTACGTACTACTCTTTTCATTTGTATTGTTTATAGTTGAACATAAGAGATGGTATTGATGCAAAGAGGGCTGCTATAAGATTCATTAGCTGGAATGTAAAAGGTTTAAATGGGCCTGTTGAAAGAGCGAGAATATTAAATCATCTAAAATATTTAAAATGTGATGTTGCATTTTTACAGGAAACCCACATACTGGTTAAAGATCAAGTCAGACTAAAAAAAAGGATGGGTGGGGAATGTATTCCATTCCAATCTTAATTCTTAAACTTGTGGAGCAGCCATATGGATTCATAAAAGAATCCAATTTAGTGCGACCACTATCACCTCAGACCCACAAAGACGATTTGTAATGGTTTCTGGGATTCTCTACCATAAACCTGTGATTTTGGTTAATATCTTCACCCCAAATTGGGATGATGATACATTTATGGGAAAATTATTTAATTAATTCAAGATGTGTAATAAATCCAGTATTAGACCGTTCCAATTCTAAACCTACAAACCTGTCCAAAAAGGCCAAGTTGATATCAGCTTTCATCAAGTTCAAGTTTATTATAACCATTTCAACAATATAATAAAATACAGTTGATAGGAATGTGCTTTGGTATGCTCACATATCTCACATCAATGAATCGATCAATGAAAACACAACATACACAAGACAAGGAGGCCCATAAATAACAGGGAGAACAACACTAATATACATAGAAAAGTGCATGGTAACAGAGAGTAGCAGTAGGTTCAGTAGTACAAAAAGTGCAAAGAGAGGTAGGCCATGGTTATGAGGTAGACCATAAAGTGCTTAGTGCGTGTTCAGGTGACGAATAGCTTGTGGATAGGTACTATCCCTAAAGCGTGATGTTTTACATGTGATGCTCCTATACCTCTTCCCTGATGGTAACAGAGTGAATAGATGGTGTGCTGGATGGGAGGGGTTGGAGGTGATGTTACTAACTTTCCTGGAAATTATAGTGTTATAGTGCGAGGCTATGGTAGGTAGACTACAGCCAATGATTTTAGAGGCCGTGTGTACTACCCTCTCAAGCTGTTGTTTATCCTGGCTGGTAGCACTAACATACCAGACCAGGATGGAGAAGGTGAGCACACTTTCGATGGTAGCACGGTAGAAGTGGGTCGTGCCTGCTTGACTGACCCCAAATTTCCTCAGCTGACGGAGAAAGTATAATCTCTGATGGGCTTTGGAAATAATGAGACTGGTATTTAGGTTCCATGATAGGGACTGATGGATGGTGGTGCCTAAGAAACGGAAGGAGGGGACCTACTCCACTACTTGGCAATTAATGGAGATGGGAATGTGCTGGCCTGGCTTTTTCCTATAGTCAACTATGAGTTCTTTGGTTTTGGTCGCATTCAGGATTAGGTTATTGTCTGTTTGACCTCACTCTGATAGGTAGATTCGTCCTCATCGGATATGAGGCCTATAACAGTGGTGTCATCTGCAAACTTAAGCATTTTGACAGATGCAGAATTAGATGTACAGTTATTTGTATAGAGAGAAAATAACAGAGGTGACAAGACACAGCCTTGTGGGGCACCAGTGTTCAGAACCCTGGGTAGTGACACATTGTCCTGGATTTTAACACACTGTGTCCTACATGACAGGAAGTTTAGTATCCAGGGACAGAGTAGATGATTAACTCCTGTAGCCAGGAGAGAATTGTACAGTTTGACAGGCATGATGGTATTAAAAGCTGAGCTAAAATCAATGAACAGTATGTGGGCATATGTGGACCTAGTATCAAGATGTTGTAAAATAACGTCCACTCCCCTATTTGCCCTGTGCAGGGTGGCCTACCTCTTCCAAATCAAAGTCATTATTACTGGGCCTAAAATGTTTTAAAAAATCATGTATTGGCTCCACACTCCTGATACAGACTAGTGCCATTTTGAAGATGCTTCTTGCACTTCAGCATCTCTTAGAACCCTGGTCACCTCCAGCCTTCCCATCTCTATCTCTCAATATCTCCAATAATCATAAATGCCTTCAAAATATGGTTTCAACGTATATATTTAACTACGGGTTTAATAATCTTCTCCATCTAAGTCCCATACATAATAATCACCTTTCCCTCCCAGCTAGATCAGACTCCATATTACTCTCTGGCAAAGACAAGGCATATATAAATTCAAAGATATGTACATAAACAGTATTTTCGCTAGCTTTGATGACTTATCACATAAATTTGGCCTTCCTCGGTCGAGCCTGTTTCGATATTTCCATGTCTGCCACTTCCTTCAGCATCAAATCAGATTTAAATTACTTATTTTAATCATCAATAACTTTATATTTACTTTTAAAAATTTAACTTTTGTAAAGATCAACGCAGACTGGTTGGATGAGCTGGGAGAAGATTTAGAAGAAGACATTTGGGATGGCGCTCTACTGAGAGTGAATGAAAAAACCTCATGTGCCAAATTAAGCATAAAATAGTTTGAGATCTTACATCACATCCATTACTCCGAGGCCAGACTTGCCAAAATATACCCTAACACAGATGCAAGCTGGGACAGGTGTCTAAACACTACTGCTGACCTAACCCATATGTTTTGGTCTAGCATCCTATTGGTCTGCAATCTACAATGTCATTTAGCAGACGTTTTCATCCAAAGCAAGGTACATTTGAGAGATAATACAACAAAGCAAGGATGAAGTCAAGAAACAACACAAGAATAAGCAAGAATAAGTGGCATGTACAACCTTGAGTCCCTGTTAGGACGTAAGTGCTTTTAGGACATGTGCTTTTTGGGGCGCAAGTGCTTTTCAGTAGTGAGTGCAGAGATTTTTTATTTTTTTTATGTGTTCTGCCACGTCCCCTCATCAGAGGAGATCGACTGCACCTGCAGAGCTCAGCTGGAGCGTAAGCACACACACTCCTCCAGATACACATGCTTCACACACACACACACACACACACACACACACACACGCAACTTTATGCGATTTTCGTTACCCACACACTCCTCTAGATACACGTTTGTCCACAGTGGAGACGAGGGACTCAAGCTCATAGTGTAATTTTGTGGACTGCCTGGACATTACATCATTGGTACCAGTATCTAGAGGGGGGGCAGCAGGCTCCAGAGGAGTGGAGAGAAAATGTTTGTGAGCGGGAAATGATCACCGCCGGTACAAAATCGGTTGAAGACAGGAAAATGAATCCTTTTGCATCCCTTCACAACTGATGTCCAGGAGGGAGAAGAGGTCAGGCAATGGACATCTCCAGTGGTTGCTGCTGCACCCGAGGCTGTGGGGGACAGGCTTAAAACTTGATAAAAACAAGTTATTACAGAGCATTGTCATGTTCCTCATTTATTTGAATGAAGAAAAAATATTTGGAATATTTCGGAAATTTTGAAAGTTATGAATGTGAAAAAACTGGAAGGAGATATCAATCAAAAGCATGGTGGAAAAATAATAACCAGCATTCCCATGTTTTCACAACAACAAGTAACCCTGGATTCTGCTGGGTCTACGCAATTGTGGCAGCTCTAGACAATGCTAAATGGATTGCATTTGTATAGCTCTTTTCTCAAGCAGCCATTCAAGTTGCACTACAGGTCAGCATTCATCGTTCACGACATCAATTTATTACTTTATTCACTGGTGGCCTTGGCTACCCTGCAAGGGGACCATCTGCTTATCACTAAGGTAACATTCACATGTACTCAAAGCATAGCCATAGCTCAAAGCTGCAGACCTTTCAATCAGTGGGTGACTGCTCCACCATCTAAGCAACAGCCACTCCAACAATGCTTATGAGTCTACCAAACACATTCCATTCAGAAGCAGCTCTCTGCTCTGCTCTGCTAAAAATATGTACCTTTACCTTATTTATGGATTGTTGTTTGGCCCGGATCATGGCTGCAATACAGGTTTCAGTGGATCATGGTTGCCTCCAGCTTGAAACCCACTTCTACTGTAATTGTCATTGGTTGGTCCCAAATAATGGCTCCAACTGCTGCCGTGTCGGGACCAAAGGTATGCCACAGATGGAGTTAATTTGTGTTCATGTTCATTTGTGCATATTTAACTGACTTAAATGTAAAATGCAACAGCATTTTTCACCTGAGCCTCTAAAAATGGTGTCTGGGTCCCCTTTGTTCTCATGTATGGAGACAGTCAGAAAACTCAGTTCCCCTCAATGCCTTGCATTGTATGGCCCCTACAGATGTGTGATAACCTCATTGGTTAGAAAGACCTCTGACACCATGCCTTCTCTCTCTCTTCACCGAACCTCTCCAGAGGAATGGGCCACACTCTCTTTCTTCAAGCTCTCTCTCAGAGATTAGAGGGTCTGCATCAACTGGGCCTACCCTCTCCCAGCAGTCCAGCAAAGGACTGCTAGACACCACTAAGAACCAACTCTTCAGCCTTTTTTCGTGCCTTTCTTCGCAATACTTCCTAGTTATGGATTGGTAATGTACTGGTTGAAGATTAAGATAGCAACAAGCAAAAGGCTAAGCACAAGATTTTAACATGTAATCAATGATTTGGTTTAATGTGTGTTGTTGTATTAGTATTATTGATGCAATATATGTGCAGGCTATTGATGTTAAGCTTTGGCCAATTACTTGAAGTTGAATGTAAGTCATGCTTTACACAGGCACAAGGTCATGTACGCAATTTAAACATCAACTAATTCTTTCTAATCTGGCACATTAAATCACATACAATAAACTCTAAATTGGCTTCTCACACAGATGTACACCTCCGAGATGGAAGACATTCCCCCTCCCCACCATCTTTGTTTATGGCTTTATGACTTTGTCAGAAGCCATGTGGCTATTCTGACCCAACATGGGTGGCTATCTTGTCTTACAGCCATCCTAAACACACACACAAACACACACACACACACACACACACACACACACACACACACACACACACACACACACACAGTAAATAGTCTGCTTAGATTAGACATGATGTTTTTTGTTTTGCTTTAATTTGCTATTTATGATTAAATTATTTTTGGAATACACATGCTGTCCATTTAATGCCGTTAAGTGATGTTAACCTCTTCTATGAAAAGAATTTCAAATGCCTTCAAGCATTACTAAATATTAATATGGTAATTTATGATTATTATTAATCATTTTGTTAGCCAACTTAACACACTTTTGAACCGTGAGACCTACATAAGTGGAGGTGAGATTTGAGGCATGTGTAAACCCTTACAATTTTTTTTAATACAAAAAACCCCCTCTAGTTTAAAGTTTAATCGAATCGATTTTGGTGCTTCCATCAAGCTTTTCTCTTGTCAATTTTGAAAATGTACACAGAAATTATTTGGTGAAAAAAACTACGCACTACAGTTTGATATATCTTCTTCCTCTGTGTTCTAGAGCTGCATTTTTGTTAAAAACATGAATGACCCACACTGTTGCACTGGATGGCATGTTTCTTTATTACCATAAACACACAAACTGATATTTCTTAACTCAGTCCTACCATTGTCCTGCTCTCTCAGATACTCACAAGTGCACCAAATGGGGATTAATCTGGTGCTTAAATAGTTAAATGTATTATTACCTCGTTTTTGAATTAAGATTACTATGGCAACACAAGGGTTATTACTAAGTTAGGAATCAGAACATCTTTGTTTGTACCGACAATGCCACCTCGGGTTAGGGCCCAAGGACCTGTATTAAAGGTCATTTATCACCTTTTACAAAAGGACATTCAGGTTTGTTCACTCAGGGAGGGCAGTAGACGGAGTTAAATGATTACATACAAAATTGTATTTGTTAAAATGCCTTTGACAAGTCTATATAAAGACCTCCACAATATTTTTGGCCGTCTAGTGCCTCTGGTGTAATTTACTACTTTAACAGGAGCAGTTATTGTAGTGTTCCATTTACGAAAACCTGACTGATATTGTGAGAGGAGACTATGGTCATCTAAAAAGTATTTGAGTTGTTCACTGACCAACTTTTCTTAAACTTTTCTTAAACTTCCATATTCTCGGAATCTTATGTTCAGAAAGACTTAAATTAAAAATATGACACAGAGGCCTCAGCTACATCAGGCAGCAGAGGCTAATGAACAGATGGTAGCGGCATCAGCTTAGCAGACAAACGACAGCAGGGAGACCGCACAGTGGCGGAATATTCGATTGATTTCCGCACAAAGGCTCGCCAGAGCAAATTGAACTCTGAGGCGTCTACTCTGGTAGACGCCTTTCTCCATGGACTAGCAGATTATATTAAAGACGGATTGGTCTCCCACACAGTTCCGCCTACGATGGACAGGATCATCGAGTTGGCTATCCAGATTGAGCTGTACTTCCAGGCACATTGATGAGGAGATGCCAGGGGCCTCCTCAACGTTGGTCGTCTTTCCAGACCAATGGGGGGGTCAGTCACTCCACTGAGGGGCCACCGGCAGATTCCGAGCCTATGCAGTTGGGTCGTGCTTCCCTCACGCCTGAGGAACGCGAATGACGCAGACAGGGAAACCTCTGCATGTACTGCGGGAGGGCTGGACATTACAGACTTTCCTGTCCAGTAAAAGACTCGCCAGTAATCGAGGAGATACTGGTGAGCCCTACTAACACTTCATCTCCTCTCCGGCCACAACTTCAAGTCTGCCTGATCCTCCCTGATGGTCCCTGGAACCTGGCCATATTAATTGACTCTGGGGCTTACGCCAGTATCATGGACAAGAGGCTGATGCAGCAGTTAGGGCTTAAGTTGGTCCCATTGTCTGACCCACTTTCTGCGCGAGCTCTTGATGGCCACGTCCTGGGGACCGTCACACAACAGACCGCCCAGGTACCTATGCTGCTGTCAGGAAACCACTATGAGCTGGTTTCATATCCTGAACTCTCCTAGTCAGCCACTCATACTGGGGTATCCATGGCTTCGTTGGCACAACCCTAACATGGACTGGGAGCAGGAGTCATCTGTGAGTGGGGAACCTCTTGTCATCGCACCTGCTTGAAGCAAGGCTCCTCTCCGCTCCAGCCATCCCCTTCCTGTCCACCACCTGACATCTCCAGGGTACCACCTGAGTGCCACAGCCTCCGTTAGGTGATCAGTAAAGCCAAGGCCTTGTCTCTTCCACCTGCTCCAGGGGGCCACCATCTACACCAAGTTCGACCTTCGCAACGCCTATCACCTTGTCCACATCAGGGAGGGGGACGAGTGGAAGATGGCGTTCAACACCCCTTCTGGACATTATGAGTACCTCGTAATGCCCTTCGGCCTCACCAATGCTCCTGCCATCTTCCAAGCTCTGGTCAATGACGTACTCCAAGACATGCTCAACCAATTTGTGTTTGTCTATGTAGATGACATGCTGATCTTCTCCAAATCCCGATAGGAGCACATCAGCCATCAGCCAACTCCCTGTTTGTGAAGGCGGAGAAGTGTGAGTTCCACACACCCACAGTCTTGTTCCCTGGGGTAAGTCGTGGGGCAGTCTCCAGATGGACCCGGTGAAGGTCTCTGCAGTCAACTCCTGGCCCATTCCTGACTCCCGTAAACAGCTCCAATGCTTTCTGGGCTTTGAAAAATTCTACTGCAGCTTCATTCTTAACTACAGCTCCTTTGCCATCCCCTTACGGCTCTCACCAGCTCTAAGGTCCCGTTCCGCTGGAACCACACGGCCGAGGCCTTTCAAGACCCTCAAACTCAGGTTCACCTCAGCGCCCATTCTCCAGCTGCCGGATCCCGACAGCCAGTTCACAGTGAACGTGGACGCTTCCGATGTGGGTGTGGGGGTGGTGCTCTCACAACGGTTTGCCCCCTACCAGAAGGTACATCCCCGTGCCTTTTTCTCCCAACGTTTGTCCTCAGCCAAAAGGAACTACAACATCGGCAACAGAGAACTGCTGGTGGTAAAGTTGGCTTTGGAGGAGTGGAGACACTGGTTGGAGGGCGCTAAGGTGCCATTTATGGTCTGGACTGACCACAAGAATTTGGAGTACCTTTGCACAACCAAAAGACTGAACTCTCGCCAAGCCTGCTGGACCCTATTCTTCACCCTCTCTTATTGACCAGAGTCTCGCAACACTAAGCCGAATGCCCTCTCTTGCCAGTTCCAGAAGAATGGGATTCGGGTAAGGAGCCGGCCAACATTCTCCCTCCCTCTTGGTTGGTGATTACTCTTACCTGGAACATTGAGGCCTTTGACACTGTCAACCACAGCATACTACTGGCTAAGTTAAAATCTTTCAAAATTTCCAAAGAAGCAGTTGATTGGTTTGATTCTTATCTCCAGAATAGAGAGCAGTGTGAAAAAAATCTATCAAGAAAACTCTTCTTTTTTATACAATAGAATGGGGATTCCCCAAGGATCAATTCTTGGTCCATTACTTTTTAGTCTGTTTAATAATGATTTACCCAAAACCTGTCCTGAGGCCGGCTTCCAGCTTTATGCAGATGACGCAGTCATTTATGCTCCAGCTAAGTCACCTAGCAAGGCAGCAGAGACCCTAACACAGCACTTAAATGAAGTCCAACAGTGGTTGGAACACAATCATCTCATTCTGAACTTAAACAAGACTGTGTCAATGTGTTTCTCGATACGAAAACCAAGCTCTCATGGAAGTCTTCATGTTATAATAAAGAATGAAGAAATTCAGGAGGTCAATTAATTTAAATTCTTAGGAATAGTTTTAGATCCCCAGCTCAAGTTTGATGCACATATTAAGAAAATCACAAAAACTGTGAAGAGTAACCTTAACTGTTTCAGATTAATTAGGCATTATATTGCAACTCAAGCAGCTCAGATCTTCATGTATTCTATGATTTTTTCTCATATTTCATATTGTTTGACCGTATGGGCTCAAGCGTCACCTTCTGCAGTAAAGAAAATTTCCTCATTATACAACCAGGCACTAAAAATAATGGATAAAAAACCCATCCGGTGGCAAAAAATACAATCTTATGAGTTTTGACAGTTTTGTACACTTGTGTTTTCTTAAGTTGGTATTCAAATGTATTAATAACCTTGCACCTGAACCTCTTCACAGATATATTCAAAGACAGGACAGTAACAGAGTAACAAGAAACACAGTGGAGGGAAACTGCAGAATTCAACACCGTAGAACCACTTTTGGACAGTCAGCTCTCTCACTTAAAGGTTGTAAAATCTGGAATACATTACCAACTGAAATAAAATCAATGACTAATCTTGAAACATTCACAAAAAACACTAAGTGTTGGCTTAAAGCAAACCAGAACTGTACCCATTCTTAAAATGTTATAGTCAAAGTAGTTATTTTGGATTGGGTTGCAATGTTTTTCTTTTTATCCTTTGTATTATTATTTTATATATTTGTTTGAGTAGTTACCTTGGATTGGTATGTAAGATTGTTTTTTCCCCTTTTCTCTCTTTTCTTTCTTTCTCCTTATTGTATAGGTTTATGAGGATCTTAAACTCTCAGCTATATTTATATAGGGTTTATTTTTTATTTTATGTATCTATTTTTTCTCAGGTTAAATGTATATTGTAATTGTATTGTTGTAATTTTATTCTATTTTGTAGATGGGGTGGTTGTATATTGGATTTTTATAGTATTGTGATTTTGTATGTAGTTGTAAAAGCCCCACTAGAGACAGGAGTTGAAAATTAGCTGTATCTCTATATGCAGCACTTCGGATGCATGTCCTGTATCTATGTTAACTGCATTGTCCCTTTCAAATAAAAACATAAAAATAAAAAAGGTAATAGCGGCCACAAGGGGGCAGGCTGGATCTAGTGCCTGTCCACCTAACCGCCTCTACGTTCCGGAGGCCTTAAGGTCAGAGGTTCTGCAGTGGGCCCACTCCAACAAACTCACCTGCCATTCCGATTCCCAGCGCACATGAGACTTCCTCGCCCTGCAGTCACCCACTTTGGCCAAGGACACCAATGACTTTATTAAGCCCTGTATCATCTGCAACCAACACAAGGCCTCTCATCAGGCACCTGCAGAACTCCTTCACCCCCTCCCAGTTCCACATTGTCCTTAGTCCCACATCTCATTGGATTTTGTCACCTTTTCCTCCTTCCCAGGGCACCATGGCCATCCTCAGTTTAGTAAGATGGCACATTTTTGATGGCACAACTTGCCATCAGCCAAGGAGACTGCCCAAATGATGTTGACAGATGTGTTCCGCCTGCATAGCCTCCCAGCTGACGTGGTGTCCAACAGAGGTCCCCAGTTTACCTCGGCCTTCTGGAGGGAGTTCTGCAGCTTGGTGGGGGCCACAGCCAGTCTCTTCTCTGGTTACCACCCTCAGACCAATGGACAAAGTGAACGCATGAATCAAGAGATGGAAACGGCTCTGCGCTGCCTGGTGTGGCAGAACCCTTCAGCCTGGTCCCAGCAACTTCTGTGGGTAGAGTACGCCCATAATTGCCTTACCAGCCCCGGCACTGGCCTGTCCCCATTCCAGTGTGCGTATGGGTACCAGCCGCCTCTCTTTCTGGCCCTGGAAAGAGAAGTCTCCTGTCCATCTGTCCAAGCCCTCTGTCGCAGCACCTGGGTCCAGGCACGATCCTCTCTTCTGTGCTCAGGGAGGCACCATTCAGAAGCAACCAACAGACGGCGTTGGACGGCCCCAGACTACAAGGTTGGTCAAAGGGTTTGACTCTCCACCCCGGACCTGCCTCTGTGGGTTGAGTCGAAGAAGCTGACCCCCAGATTCGTCGGACCTTTCCCTATCCAGCGCATCATCAATCCGGCTGCAGTAAGACTCCAGCTCCCTTGCTCCATGAGGATCCATCCCACCGTCCATGTCTCCAGGATAAAGCCGGTTCATGAGAATCCATTGGCTCCAGCACTCCCTCGTCCTCCCCCTCCTCGTCTCATCGATGGATTGTCCTGCGTTTACTGTCTGGCGTCTGGTTTGGTCCCGTTGCCGTGGAAGAGGGTTACAATACCTGGTGGACTGGGAGGGCTATGGTCCGGAGGAGAGGTTGTGGGTTCCAGCATGGCACATTCTTGATCCGAACCTCATCACTGATTTCCACCTTCATCACCCTGATCAGCCCGCACGATCCATCACTCCATCTGGAGGTCCACGCCCAGCCATCCCCGAGAACATGGAGTCTTCTGACTTTGGGACGCCAGGAGCCGTCGCTTGAGGGGGGGCTCTTGTGTTGATAGTAGGGAGTGAACTGCATTACCCATAATGCTGCCATATAAGCAGCACATGACTGCCATATAAGCAGTCGTGTGTGACGTCACTGTTCAAGATGTCTACCTGAAGTTGGTCAGTAAAGCTGCTTGTAACCTATGCCAGTGTGTTCATTCAGAGCAACAAACATAACATGGTGTCAGAAGTGGACTCTCACAGTCCGTGTTGAGTTTGACGGATGGACGGAGAGCATCGGTGAAGAGCGAGACGGAAAAGCAGCAGTTGGAGAAGCCGGAAGGGCCGTAAGCAGCAGGCTACAGCAAGCTGCAAAACACAGCTGACAGCGGTCGACGCGAGATCACCTGAAAAAGACAGAGCAACGCCATGGATAACTGGGCAGGCGGAGACGACGAGAAGAAAAAAGCACCCATTCTCCTCCATGTGAAAGGCAAAAGGTGTCTCGGCGGCTCCGCTGTCCCCTGGCTCGTAGCGAGATCACCAGCGTTACGGGAGCAGGGCTATTAGCCCCGCAAAGAAAAGAAAGAAAAGAAAGAATGTTTCAATAGCTACGAGCCGGGGGGACAGCGGAGCCGCCGAGAGACCCGCCGCAGCTTGTTTATTGCCCATAAAATCAGTGGATGTGTGTGGCTGAATGACATGAGGGGGAATAAAGCGTGAAAATAAAGAATCTTGCAGAAAGCGAGAACTGGAGGAGCAAAGCAGCAAACAACACTCTCTCACAGACACACACACAACAAACATCAATTTCTGTCGCTCTACATACGTCATCTGGTATAACTGATACGATTGGCTAAGAGCTACCTACAGACGCTTTTGATAGACATTCTTAGCGCCAAATAAACGGCTCCGGAGGATCGTAAACCACACCTCCTCACGGAGAAATGAATGGCTGGTTGCCAGACTAGATCTCATTTGAGATTAGTCTGGTGTTAGCCAGGCTCGACAACCACAGGATTCACTTGCAAAATGTCTTTGCTTAAACCTTGCGATTGAAAAATGCTTCTGCAGCATCTTACACAAGTACAGAGACAGTTTTTGCCATTTTTTAAACAGTGAGATTGGAGCATAAACACACCTGTACATTATATGAAATGTATGCTGTAGTTATCTGAGGAACTTTTACCTTATTTATTGGTTTCACTAAACAATATTTCCATCACTGTCCCTGATGCTTCAGACATTTTTATTGTGTGGTTGTGGTAGGTGTGGTTTGACCACATGAGGGAATTCCATGCCTGACCTCTTTATTTTTTCTTTATTATTATTATTTTTTTTACAGTACATAATATTTACTACACACTGTAGGGTTTTGTAAGTGATTTGGTATTATACATTTATAATTTAGGGGAGGTTGAGTGAGTTTTCCCATATCCTCCTTGTTAGCTACATACCAATCTTTTAATGTGTTTATCTATTTACAGATGAAGAAGTTAGCCCACAGGCAACAGCAGGAGCGACACAACAGCCAAAGACTAGGCCAAGGTGAGGAATTATTAGGATTCCAACTTGGACAATTAGTGTTGTCTCCCCCTTCCTGTCAAGTATGACAGTTATGAACATTGTTTTTGTTTATACTGCCATGTGTTTTATTTATGTGACTGTCGCCAATGTCTTTGTTTGGTACTTCCTGCCTTTGTTCTTTTCCCGCCATTTTACCTGTTCACCTGTGTGAGTGTGTACCGCATGTTGCCTGACTTCCACGTGAGTGAGACTAAAGTTTAGTTCAAGTTTGTATTAGAGTGATTTTTGGAAAGGTTTTTTTTTTCATTTTTGTATCCTGCCTGTTTTTTGCAGCACTCGTCCTGTCACGTTTGTATTATCTGTTTTTGCCTGCCTGTTAAAGAACCTTGCCTGTACCTGGACTCTGTTTTTGCCTTCTGGACTGTCCTGTTTTTGAATAAAAGCAAATCACTGCAAGTTATTCGGATCTGCTCTTGATTTCTCATCTGAGTCCTGACAATTATCATCTCTGTGTGTATATACTGTACTGGTGAGCTGCTTTTTCTGATGTTACAAAATTAATGAAGAACACAATATATTTACATTTAGTCATTTAGCAGACGCTTTTATCCAAAGCAACTTACAGGAAGAATAAAAACAAACAATCAAGGTATAGTGCAATAAGACAGCTATTAGTGCATCAATAAGTGCTAGTGACAATTCCTTGAGGAGTAGAATTATCGTGTGGTGCTAGGAGAGAAGATGCTCTCTGAAGAGCTGGGTCGTCAGGAGTTTTTTAAAGGTAGAGAGGGACACCCCTGCTCTGGTTGGAACTGGTAGTGTGTTCCACCAGCGGGGAACAAGAAATGCAAAGAGTCTGGATTGCCTTGGACCAACAGGGAGCAGAGCCAGGCGCCGTTTATTGGAAGAGCGCAACGGTCGCGAGGTAGCATATGTCTGAATCAGGGCGTTCAAGTAGGTAGGAGCAGTACTGGAGACAACTTTGCAGGCCAGCATTGAATTTGATGCGGGCTGCAGCAGGTAGCCAGTGGAGCTCAATGAGCAGCGGTGTGACATGTGACCTTTTTGGCTGGTTGTAGACCAGGCGCGCCGCTGCGTTCTGGATCATCTGAAGTGGTTTTATTGTGCAGGCTGGCAGGCCTGTCAGGAGGGCATTACAGTAGTCAAGTTTTGAGATGACAACAGCTTGTGTCAAGAGTTGAGTGGCATGTTGAGTTAGGTGAGGTCTGATTTTTCTGATGTTGTAAAGTGCAAAGCGGCATGACCGGGTAACTGAGGCGACATGACTGGAAAAGGTGAGTTGGTCATCAATCATCAAGTTTCGCACCACCTTGGTGGAGGCAAGACACAGGGAGTCAATTTTGATGTTGATGTTGTGGTGTATTGTAGGTTTAGCAGGGAGGACCAGCAGTTCAGTTTTTTTTATTTTTATAATATGTTTATTATTTTTCAAAAGACAGAGAGACAAAAAAGGCACGCAAACGTGGCAAAGAGAAACAACATACAGAACATACAACATACAGCACATCGAAAATTATGGTGTTAGTCCATGGTCAAAGTTAGACAATAAAGCAAATGACAAAAGGAACACTTGTATGAAAAAATGAATGATTAAAAGTATACAAACTCAAATGTATCTATGCACAGTGAAACATTACGTTTATCGGTCTTGCCCCTTAAGGTACCTCAACACAGGGTCCCATGTCTTATCAAATACCCCTCCTCTATCCTCGTTGTAGAACCTTAGTCTCTCAAGGTGTAAAGTGTTGGCCAATTCCCCTAACCATAAGTCATAAGTCGACACAAAATCCATTTTCCACACACGTAAAATTAGTTTTTTCGCGATCACCATCCCAAATTGAATAGCCTCCTTCTCATGTTTATTGGCCGAGGATAGCACACTTGTAGCTCCCAGAACTGCAACAAGCGGGTTGGGCACCAGGCTTTTTCCAAAGGCCTCAGAGAAACAGTTAAAAATGTTTTTCCAATAAGAATGCAGTTTACTGCAAGACCATAAGGAATGTGCAAGGTTACTTATCGTGGATTTACATCGGTTACACATGGGTGAAACAGTAGGGTAGATTTTATGTAGTTTCTCCTGTGAGTAGTGGAGCCTGTGTAGAGTTTTAAATTGTATAAGATTGTGTCTCACATTAACTGAACATTTATGTACATTACGTAGACATTCATCCCAATTCTCATCACTCAGCTCCATATTCAGCTCATCTGCCCATGCCTCTTTGTAAACCTCCGTACTCAGCTGAGCTCTCTCATGGAGGATTCGATAAAAAAGGGAAACAGCCCCACGTGTGGCCGGATCAAATTTATTCATTGCCTCAAGAGTATCATGTTTGTTTAGAGCCTCAAAATTTGGCATATTTTTCTTCACAAAATCTCTTATCTGCAAATACCTGAAAAAACTTGAGGCAGAAATATTATAAGTGGCTTGTAGTTGCATAAATGAGGCAAAATTCCCTTCGATATACAAATCACTCACCTTGCTAATGCCCCTATGTTTCCAAGCAGAGAAAACTATGTCATTCAGGCCGGGAGTAAAAGCATGATTTTCGCAAATGGGAGTATCAAGATATATACTTGGGGCCTTGATATGCAGTTTTATCTGCTCCCACGTGCGTAAAGTGCCATTAATTACAAAGCTGTTACTATAATATAGCTTCTTGACTTTGGTGGGGCTATTGAGCAGAGCTAGCAAGAAGGTCTTTTGACAGAGTAGACGTTCCATACATAGCCACGCAGGGCAACCATATGATGAAGAGGAGGGACCACTTCACCAAGCAAGTATAGACAGATGAGCCGCCCAATAATACATTTTGAAATTCAGAAGAGCAAAGCCTCCAGTATTTTTAGATTTACACAGATGTTTTTTTGAAATCCTAACCGCTTTATAGTTCCAGATAAAAGGTATTATAATTGAATCCAACTGTTTAAAGTACGACTGGGGGATAAAACATGGAATAGATTGAAAGAGATGTAGGAAACGTGGCAATACAATCATCTTAATTGCATTCATTTTTCCCGCTAGAGAAATAGGAAGAGTCTTCCAGAAATGTATATCCTGTTTAAGTTGCTCTATCTTGTTATGCCAATTCTTTGGTAAGAGGTCCTCCGAATCTCCTGTTACAGTTACGCCGAGATAGGAAAAGTAGGAGTAGACTGGATATATGTTATATCAACTTCCTCAGAAATTGGCATAATCTCACTTTTGTCCCAATTCACAGAAAACCCTGAGAGTTTAACAAAGTTACTGATTAATGTTAAGAGATGAGGTATTGATGTTTGAGGACGAGAAAGGAATGAAAGAATATCATCCGCATATCGCGAAATTTGATGTTCTTGTTCATTCATGACGATAGGGGATATTAAGCGGCTTTTTCTGATGCTGGCGGCTAGTGGTTCAATAACTATAGAGAACCAGAAAGGGGAAAGGGGACACCCCTGTCGGGTCCCCCGTCTGATTGCAAAAGGGCGCGAAATATTTTGGTTGGTGATGACAGAGGCAGTGGGGTGTGAATAGATGAGCTCAATCCATTTAATAAAGGAAGGTCCAAATCCAAATTTCTTCAAAGTAAACAGCATATAGGGCCATTCAACCTGGTCAAATGCACGCTGCGCATCTAAAGAGATCACTACAGCCTCCTTTGCATGTTCCGTAAATAAAACATGAAATAAGCGGCGTAAGTTAAAATACATATGTCTTCCAGGCATGAAACCCGTTTGGTCAGGATGGATAATCGAACAATTGTGCTCTTTTAATCTGTTAGCCAAGATTTTACCAAGAATTTTGGTTTCAATAGACAGTAGAGAAATAGGACGATATGAGGAGACCAGGTTAGGGTCACGACCAGGTTTGGGGATGAGTGAAATGTTAGCCTTATACAGAGTCGGGGGCAATCTAGAGCTAAGCATTGAGTGATTCAACATGCGAAGCACGAGTGGAGATAATTTCGAACTGAATACCTTGAAAAACCCAATACTGAAACCATCAGGTCCCGCTGCCTTATTATTGGGGAAAGAGGAAATAACTTTTTTTATCTCATTTAAATTGATATCTGCATCTAATGAGGAAGAGGATTCTCCCGACAATCTAGGCAATCCCAAATTCCCAAAAAAACTTTCCATTGCTGCGGGATCAGGTTCACCCTGTGACTGATAGATACTTTCATAAAAACTAGCGAAACATTTATTAATTTTACCAGGATCTGTCAAGACAGTCCCATCATTTGTCCTGATGGAGTGTATGGCCCTGGAAGCCTGTGCTTGCCTTAACTGGCGGGCGAGTAATCTCTGGGGTTTATCACCAAACTCAAAATACCTTTGTCTTACTTGAGTCAGCATGCGTGAAACATTTTTGGACAGTATAGAGTTATAGTCATATTTTAATGCAGTAATTTTTCTTAATGCCTCAGGTTTATTATTTTGCTTGAAGAGTGCCTCTAGTTCAGACAGTTGATTATCTATTTCGGTTAACTTTTCTTTAGATCTTCTTCTCTCTGCTGCTTCATAGGAAATGATGTGGCCCCTGAGAACAGCCTTCATGGCCTCCCAGAGCGTGGAATCGTCAACTTCGCCATTGTCGTTAGTGTTCAAATATAAATCTGTTTTGCTTGAAAGTTAGGAGCAGAATTCCTTATCTTTCAGTAGGGTATTATTTAAGCGCCAATTAAATTCTCCTCGTTTAGGATTTAATTTGAGCTTTAAAGAAACTGGGGCATGGTCTGATATGAGAATATTGTGATAAGTACAGTCAACTATTTGTGGCAGAAGCTTAGAATCCAATATGAAATAATCGATTCTTGAATAGGATTTATGAACTGCTGAAAAATAGGAGAAATCTCTCCCGGTGGGATTAAGAAGCCTCCAGACATCCACCAGATTATGAGACTGTATAAGATTATTGAGGGTTATACTGCTTTTAGATGTAATCGTTTGAGGATGTTGCCTGTCTAGAACAGAATCCAAAACACAATTAAGGTCTCCGCCCAAGATTATGTTTGTGTTTGCCATACTGGGTACACTATTGAAGAGATTCTGAAAAAAAACAGGATCATCAAAATTAGGTCCATATGCATTAATCAAAGTTACTGGCACCTGTTTCTTAATAAGAATCGCTACTCCTCTACTTTTCGTACTGAAATTTGATTGGAAAACATGAGATGCCCATGAGGGACGTAACACTTTTGCAGCCGTTTTTTTAATATGAGTTTCTTGAAGAAAGCAGATTTCAGCTTTGAGTGTACGTAAATGCGCGTATACTTTTCCTCTCTTGAGTGGGGTATTAATCCCCCTAACATTCCAGCTAACTATATTAATGTCACTGTGCTTACTTGACTCGCCAGACATAGGCTGTAACTACAACATAACATGACCATGGCAAAGAGAAATATGCAATGAACGGAAAAGATAGATGTGCTGAGAAAAAGAGAACATTGAACCAAACAAACGGACACACTACAGGGGGAAAACACGCCCCACTAACGGCGACTCCATACCCCAAACACGAAGTCAGGGCTGAACATTGGCGCCTGGAAAAGGCCCACGTTAGCGTATAACTGCTCACCTCTCTCCATTCAAAGGAGGACTCCACCTCACGGATGAATGATAATGAAATGGCAACACATTTAACCTCACCAAGTTCCCATTGTTAAAAGTGTCTCAATGCCCAAAAATCAGTCCACATCTGGTCCGGATCTAATGTCTCTGTCCCAATCCTGCCTCACCCGACTCAGGAATCTTTCGGCCTCGGCCAGGGTGTCAAACGTGCCGGTGTTGTCGTTCGACGTTACCATGAACCTCGCCGGGTGCCTGAAACCGCACCGTATTTTCCGGGCTCTGCATTTCTCCCTGATGTGTTGAAAGGCCATCCGTTTCTTCATGGTCGCCGACGTTAGGTCAGGAAAGATGAACACAGGACACCCGTCGTACCGCAGCGGCGCCTTCTCTCTCGCAAGCCTCAATATTAGCTCCTTTACCTGGAAACGGTGCAGCCTGGCGATGATAGCTCTCGGTTTCCCATCTTTAGCTGGCGCCGCGATCCGGTGTGCCCGATCCACATCCACGGGCTGGTCAAAATGCTCCTCTCCTAGCAGCTCTAGCAACAACTTGGTGACAAACTCAGTTGGCCTGCCGTTTTCAGCTTTCTCTTTTATTCCAATAATGCGGATATTTTGTCTGCGGGAGCGCGCCTCCAGGTCGTCCAGCTTAGCTTCATGCAGCTTACACTGGGTTGCAAGGCTTTCGTATCGCCTCTCCATGTCGTCCAGGCGTTTCTCGTGCGATTCCACGGCAGCCTTGTTTGAAGACACACGTTCGCTGACCGCTGATAAAGCCGAATTCAGGCTGGAGAGGGACTCTTTAAGCTCGTCAAACTGCTCGTCCACGGCGCCCTTCATCTTATGTATAGCGGCCAAAACGTCTTCATTTGTTGTCGGGGCTCTAGCGTTAGCAACAATAGCGCTAGCCGCCATAGCATCAGCCTCCCCGCTGATCCCCGTGTCAGTGTAACTGTAGTGTAACAGTGTAACTGTAACAAAATCTTCTCCGAATATTTTTTTCTCAAGTCTGAGCCCCTTGCCTTTTCTTGACATCTTGTCCATATTACCACTCATTAGAAGACTGCATAAATTTAGGCCAAAATCCTATGAAGGTTAGGTGAATTAATTGTGTGAAGTTGGAGCTCCCGACAAACACGTCTACTCCGTACCGCAGTCCGCCATCTTCCCCCAGCAGTTCAGTTTTTGAAGGTTCAGCTGGAGGTGATGTGCCTTCATCCAAGTGGCTATGTCTGAGAGGCAGTCAGAGACCGATGTGTCATCTGCATAGCAGTGATAAGAAAAGCCATGTGAGCGGATAACCTGACCCAGAGAGGTGGTGTAGATAGCAAATAGCAGGGGTCCCAGCACTGAGCCCTGGAGAACCCCTGTGGTGAGGCAATGCAAAGTAGACAACTGTCCATGCCAGGATACACTGAATGAGCGTCCTTTCAGGTAGGAATCAAACCAGGACAGAGCCAAGCCAGAGATGCCAGTTTTAGAGAGAGTAGAGAGGAGGATGCGATGGTTAAATGTGTCAAACGCAGCTGACAAGTCAAGCAGAATGAGAACTGAGGACTTTGCTGCTGTTCTTGCTTCTTTTAAGGCTTCTGTCACAGACAACAGAGCAGTTTCAGTTGAGTGACCGCTTTTGAAACCAGATTGATTTGGATCAAGAAGATTGTTCTGTAGGAGGCATTCTGAAAGCTGCAATAGATGTCCATCAGCAAGATGTAATCTGTCTATTATAATTTTAATGATGGCGATTGCTAAGGATTAGGTTATTTAGGAATTATTTGGAGATACAGATGAAATATTTAGTAGAGCATTTCCATTGTTTATGGGTTTAGAATGAGTCCTGCAGTCTTAAGTCAGAGTGACATCTGCTGGTAGTATAAGCTTTTCTGAGCTGTGAAGTGTGGGCCACGGCCATGATTCTCGTTGCAGCACAATGTAGATATGTGTCTCTGTGCTTTGGCAAGCACTGCCTCTATCTGTTCAGGGACTTCCAGCATGTAAATATTGGCAGAGCAGCCAAGTTTATTATAGATGAAGCTGCTGCTGTTAACCAAATGAGCTAAGCAAACCAGCAAATGGCGGTTGTTTGAAAGTGATGTTAGGATGAGATAAAACCTCCTGGATGACTTGTGATATAGATTCAAGATCAAACAGCCTGTCAGTTCAGACAATGCATTTATAGTATATGCTTTTATAAGAAGACTATAAGTTTTACAACAATCAGGCTGCAGAAAAAACATGTGGGTATACATATATATATAAAATGTGATACACATGTATACATATTATTCTTAACTGCCAGCTGATATTGGGCTCTGACCATTCACACTCTCACTCACTCATTCTACATCTATAGGAAAATACTATATATTCATGAATGACTGAACAATATTAAAATATTTTTGATTGTCTCATATCGGATAAAAGTCCAAATGTGTTCTAAAACATATTTGCACATATAGTTAGTGTGTCCTTTAGTCCTCAGCAATGTATATGAAGTCTATAGTCCGCAGTACAACGGAATACAATTGTCAATGACAGAAGAAAGTGACATAGGTTACAGGAATAAGGCGCCCATCAAAACCTCTTTGTCTTCTAATACGACTGCAAAGCCAGAGGACTGTCCTGCCTACACACATGTGTGTGTGTGTGTGTGTGTGTGTGTGTATTTACATACATATGACATACAAATATACATTATTTATTATCAAATATTTCCTGCAAAATATAATTTTATTTGTCAACCATTTATCTTATATCGAAGAATAGTTTTCGAGTTTTTCCTAGCAGTAGATTGGGTTTTTTTTGCCCTGTACAATACTTGTGCTGTTTGAAATTCCACAAGGTCAGTGAATTTGAATGTTTTTGACTTTTAAAAAAATAATGATGATCCAATGATAAAGTAGGGAATGGACTTAAATGCTGACAAACCAGGCAGATGGAAACAATGTAGTTATTAATTGAAAAAGTCAAGACAGACAGGCAGGTCTGAGTGTATAGTGATAGACACGTAGTGTATATTAAAAAAACTACCTAATACTTACTTGATGTATGGCCTCAGTAAACATTTTCCTAATGAGCTCAACGTCTCAATTGCTAGTTTAAATCTTTTTTAATACTGAATAGATTTGTTGTTTGTGGCATGGCTACTTTGTGATTGACAAATAACTACCATGGTGGTGTCCTCACGTCAGATTCATTCCTCGGTCTTTCAAAGATCTACCTTGTCATCCAAATATAATTAGTTCTGCATCCAAAAAAAAACAAGATATGTTAGGACACAAGAAAAGGTGAAACGTCTCTTTATCTAGGTGTATACCTGGATAATAAGATGGACTGGTCCCTAAACACAGACTCTCTCTACAAAAAGGGGCAGAGCCGCCTCTTTTTCTTCTTGAAGCTCAGATCTCTTGACATCTGTAGTAAGATGCTGCAGATGTTTTATCAGTCTGTGGTGGTAGTGTGGTGTTTTATGCTGCAGTCTGCTGGGGAGGCAGCATCAGACACAGAGATGAAGGCGGTTGAACGGACTGGTCTAAAGAGCTGGTTCTGTGGTTGGAACCAGGTTGGACACACTGGAGGAGGTGGTGGAGAGATGATCTGTCAACATGTTTCGAGGCCATCTTGAAATACCAAGATCATCCGCTACACAAAACCTTTATGGACCAAAAAAACAGCAGTGGACGGCTCCTCACTTCGAGCGAAGGATCTTTTAAATCTCTCCGTCCTGCAACGGAGAGATTTAAAAGATCCTTCGCTCCTACAGCCATCAGGCTGTCTCATTCTTCAAGAGCTACCAACTGAATTTCCCCTCGGGGACAAATAAAGTAATTTTGATTTGGTTGGATTGATACAATCAAAATAACAGCATTAGTATCAGCAACAGTAGACTTTATAATATTGGCATAACACTAATTATTATAGTAATAGTGTATAGTATCAGTGGATACATCAGAATTAAATTAACAGCCGACTA